>NC_140017.1:1433341-2033341 GCF_964263955.1 Coregonus lavaretus | reverse complement strand
TCGCACACACTTTTTCAGTTCTGCCCACACATTTTCTACAGGATTGAGGTCAGGGCTTTGTGATGGCCACTCCAATACCTTGACTTTGTTGTCCTTAAGCCATTTTGCCACAACTTTGGAAGTATGCTTGGGGTCATTGTTCATTTAGAAGACCCATTTGCGACCAAGCTTTAACTTCCTGACTGATGTCTTGAGATGTTGCGTCAATATATCCACATAATTTTCCTTCCTCATGATGCCATCTGTTTTGTGAAGTGCACCAGGCCCTCCTGCAGCATGATGATTTTCACTTTTCGCACCAAAGTACGTTCATCTCTAGGAGACAGAACACGTCTCCTTCCTGAGCGGTATGATGTCTACGTGGTCCCGTGGTGTTTATACTTGCGTACTATTGTTTGTAGAGATGAACGTGGTACCTTCAGGCGTTTGGAAATTGCTTCCAAGGATGAACCAGACTTGTGGAGGTCTACAATTGTTTTTCTGAGGTCTTGGCTGATTTCTTTAGATTTTCCCATGATGTCAAGCAAAGAGGCACTGAGTTTGAAGGTAGGCCTTGAAATACATCCACAGGTACACCTCCAATTGACTCAAATGATGTCAATTAGCCTATCAGAAGCTTCTAAAGCCATGACATCATTTTCTGGAATTTTCCAAGCTATTTAAAGGCACAGTCAACTTAGTGTATGTAAACTTCTGACCCACTGGAATAGTGATACAGTGAATTATAAGTGAAATAATCTGTCTGTAAACAATTGTTGGAAAAATTCCTTGTGTCATGCATAAAGTAGATGTCCTAACCGACTTGCCAAAACTATAGTTTGTTAACAAGAAATTTGTGGAGTGGTTGAAAAACAAGTTTAATTGACTCCGACCTAAGTGTATGTCAACTTCCGACTTCAACTGTATGTTTACATTGCCAAAGCAAGTGAAATAGATAATAAAGCGTTTACAGTAAACATTACACAGCACAAAAGTTCCTAAATAATAAAGACATTTCAGATGTCATATTATGTCTGTATACAGTGTTATAATGATGTGCAAATAGTTAAAGTACAAAAAGGAAAATAAATAAACATCAATATAGGTTGTATTTACAATGGTGTTTGTTCTTCTGGTTGCCCTTTTCTTGTGGCAACAGATCACAAATATTGCTGATGTGATGGCACACTGTGGTATTTCACCAACAGATTTGGGAGTTTATCCAAATTGGATTTGTTTTCAAATTCTTTGTTGGTCTATGTAATCTGAGGGAAATATGTGTCTCTAATATAGTCATACATTTGGCAAGAGGTTAGGAAGTACAGCTCAGTTTCCACTTAATTTTGTTGGCAGTGTGCACATAGCCTGTCTTCTCTTAAGAGCCAGGTCTGCCTACGGCGGCCTTTCTCAATAGCAAGGCTATGCTCACTGAGTCTGTACATACTCAAAGATTTCCTTAATTTTGGGTCAGTCACAGTGGTCAGGTATTCTGCCACTGTGTACTCTCTGTTTATGGCCAAATAGCATTTTAGTTTGCTCAGTTTTTTTGTAAATTATTTCCAATGTGTCAAGTAATTATCTTTTTGTTTTCTCATGATTTGGTTGGGTCTAATTGTGTTGCTGTCCTGAGGCCTCTGTGGGGTCTGTTTGTGTTTGTGAACAGAGCCCCAGGACCAACTTAGGGGACTCTTCTCCAAGTTCATCTCTCTGTAGGTGATGGCTTTGTTATGGAAGGTTTGGGAATCTCTTCCGTTTAGGTGGTTGTAGAATTTAACGTCTCTTTTCTGGATTTTGATAATTAGCGGGTATCGGCCTAATTCTGCTATTCGTGCATTATTTGGTGTTTTACTTTGCACACTGAGGATATTTTTGCAGAATTCTGAATGCAGAGTCTCAATTTGGTGTTTGTCCCATTTTGTGAATTCTTGGTTGGTGAGCGGACCCCAGACCTCACAACCATAAAGAGCAATGGGTTCTATAACTGATTCAAGTATTTTTAGCCAGATTCTAATTGGTATGTCGAATTTTATCTTCCTTTTGATGGCATAGAAGGCCCTTCTTGCCTTGTCTCTCAGATTGTTCACAGCTTTGTGGAAGTTACCTGTGCGCTGATGTTTAGGCCAAGGTATAGTTTTTTGTGTGCTCTAGGGCAACGGTGTCTAAATGGAATTTGTATTTATGTCCCTGGCAACTGGACCTTTTTTGGAACACCATTATTTGTCTTACTGAGATTTACTGTCAGGGCCCAGGTCTGACAGAATCTGTGCAGAATATCTAGGTGCTGCTGTAGGGCCTCCTTGGTTGGGGACAGAAGCACCAGATCATCAGTAGACATTTGACTTCAGATTCTAGTAGGGTGAGGCCGGGTGCTGCAGACTGTTCTAGTGCTCTCGCCAATTCGTTGATGTATATGTTGAAGAGGGTGGGGCTTAAGCTGCATCCCTGTCTCACCCCACGGCCCTGTGGAAAGAAATGTGTGTGTTTTTTGCAAATTTTAACCGCACACTTGTTGTTTGTGTACATTAATTTTATATGCTTTTCCCCCCAACACCACTTTCCATCAATTTGTATAGCAGACCCTCATGCCAAATTGAGTCAAAAGCTTTTTTGAAATCAACAAAGCATGAGAAAACTTAGCCTTTGTTTTGGTTTGTTTGTTTGTCAATTAGGGTGTGCAGGGTGAATATGTGGTCAATTGTACGGTAATTTGGTAAAAATTTGCTCAGTACATTGTTTTCACTGAGGAAATGTAAGAGTCTGCTGTTAATGATAATGCAGAGGATTTTCCCAAGGTTGCTGTTGACGCATATCCCACTGTAGTTATTGGGGTCAACTTTGTCTCCACTTTTGTGAATTGGGGTGATCAGTCCTTCGTTCCAAATATTGGGGAAGATGCCAGAGCTAAGGAAGATGTTAAAGAGTTTAAGTATAGTCAATTGAAATTTGTAGTCTGTATATTTTATCATTTCATTGAGGATACCATCAACACCACAGGCCTTTTTGGGTTGGAGGGTTTGTATTTTGTCCTGTAGTTCATTCAATGTAATTGGAGAATCCAGTGGGTTCTGGTAGTCTTTAATAGTTGATTCTAAGATTTGTATTTGATCATGTATATGTTGTTGCTGTTTGTTCTTTGTTATAGGGCCAAAAAGATTGGAGAAGTGGTTTACCCATACATCTCCATTTTGGATAGATAACTCTTCATGTGTTGTTTGTTTAGTGTTTTCCAATTTTCCCAGAAGTGGTTCATCTATGGATTCTTCAATTAAATTGAGCTGATTTCTGACGTGCTGTTCCTTCTTTTTCCGTAGTGTATTTTTGTATTGTTTTAGTGATTCATCATATTGAAGGTGTAGGCTCAAGTTTTCTGGGTCTCTATGTTTTTGGTTGGATAGGTTTCTCAATTTCTTTCTTAGGTTTTTGCATTCTTCAACAAACTATTTGTCAGGTTCTTGTCCAGTTCTGGCATTTAGGTCGCCACAGACTAGTACATGTCCCTGGGCCTGGAAGTGATTGATTTCCCCCTCCAGGATGGAGAAGCTGTGTTCATTAGAGTATGGGGATTCTAGTGGGGGCTATAGGTAGCACACAGGAGGACATTTTTCTCTGTTGAGATAACTTCCTTTTGAATTTCTAGCCAAATGTAAAATGTTCCTGTTTTGATTAATTAAATGCAGTGAGTTAGGTCTGCTTTATACCAAATTAGCATACCCCCTGAGTCCCTTCCCTGTTTCACACCTGGTAGTTTGGTGGGTGAGACTACCAACTCTCTGTAACCTAGAGGGCAACCACTGGGTCCATCTCCTCTATACCATGTTTCTTGTAGGATGACAATGTCTGTATAAGTCCAGGTTTCTGCTCTTTACGCCAAAGGCAGATGACCAGGCCTGGTGATTGGTGTTGATTGGTTGGGGTGTGGATGTGGGGCTGTGGACTGGATGTAGGTCCTCTCGGGGGGGGGGGTCCCGCAGGTCTGGGAGAGTGTTTTGCTAGTCTGGGCGGGGAGTCTGTTGATGGCGTAGCAGTGCGGTTGAGTTTTTTTTTCTGTGTCCTTGTGTAAATAGCCAGTTTCTTGTTTTTTGTCTATTTTGTATATATTTCTCAATTTCACTTTTCATTCCTTAACTAAATATACTTTACTGCAACCCGCCTCACCCAATGTGGAAAGGATTCTACTATTTCTTATAACTTTTATCAAGAACCTTAAGCTGAAACTAGGCTAGCTGCAACCGAATGGCTACTTGCTATTAGCCACCGTTAGTGTCTTCACCATTGTCCGTGGCCTGCACTATCCACCAGCCAGCTCTAGCTCTAGCCTGGACAATTCGTCGGCCAGTCTGCACAGCGTGCTATCGACCCAGAGCATTTCGGATTTTCTGCCGGAATCACTGGACCCTAGCGCCGGATCATCGCAACCAGCTAGCTGCAACCTGTTGTTGGCTAATTACCATTGCCCCTTAGCAGCACCAGTTAGCCTTGAGCTAGCCTCGAGCCAGGCCCATCTCCCGGCTATCTACCTCTCTGTCAACCGGACGGGACCTCCTAGTGTTGACACTGAGCCCCGCCGATCCAACAAGACTGGTTTGCCGACGAAATCATCGGATGTGTTTTCAACAGGCTTCCCGTTACGACGTTGACCATGAAGATCCATCTGCTAGCCCCGGCCCGCTAGCACACGCAAACTACAACTGTGCTTCCTGCTAGCCTGTGCTGTAGCACCAATTCGAACTCACATATTGTTGTTCACTGGACCTTATGATCACTCAGCTACACAGCTGATGTCTGCTGGACTGTTCCTTTACACGGTACCCTGTCCTGTTTATTCTGTTTAGCCTAAGCCCAAACTTTATCGCCATTACCAGTTGTTGTCTTAGCTCTCTCTAATAACACCTGTGATTGCTTTATGCCTCTCTCCCATGTCAATATGCCTTGCCTATTGCTGTTCCAGCTAGTTCTTATTATACAATTTCACTGTAGAACCCCAAGTCCCTCTCAAACTACCTCAAATAGTTCCTTTGTTCCACCCCCCATACACGCCGAGACCGACTCAATCTGTGCCTCCAGTGATGCTATCTCTTTCATTGTTACCCAGCGCTTAGGTTTACCTCAACTGTACTCATATCCTTCCATATCCTTTTATGTACATAATGCCCTGAATCTTTTCTACAATGCCCGGAAATCTGCCCCCTTTATTCTCTGTACCCAATGCACTAGAAGACCAGTTCTTAAAGCCTTTAGCCGTATCCTTATTCTACTCCTCCTCTGTTGATGTAGAGGCTAACCCAGGCCCTGCAGCCCCCAGTATCACTCCTACTCCCCAGGAGCTATCATTTGTTGACTTCTGTAACTGTAAAAGCCTTGGTTTTCTGCATGTTAATATCAGAAGCCTCCTTCCTAAGTTTGAGTTATTCACTGTGTTAGCACACTCCGCCAACCCTGATGTTCTAGCAGTGTCTGAATCCTGGCTTAGGAAGGCCACCAAAAATTCTGAAATGTCCATCCCCAACTATAACATTTTCCGTCTAGATAGAACTGCAAAAGGGGGTGGAGTTGCAATCTACCTTAGAGAGAGCCTGCAGAGCTCTATCATACTATCCAGGTCTGTGCCCAAACAGTTTGAGCTTCTACTTATAAAAATCCACCTTTCCAGAAATAAGTCTCTCACTGTTGCCGCTTGCTACAGACCCCCCTCAGCCCCCAGCTGTGCCCTGGACACCATATGTGAATTGATTGCCCCCCATTTATCCTCAGAGTTCATACTGCTTGGTGACCTAAATTGGGATATGCTTAACACCCCGGCCATTCTACAATCCAAACTAGATGCCCTCAATCTCACACAAATTATCAACGAACCTACCAGGTACAACCCTAAATCCGTAAACATGGGTACCCTCATAGATATCATCCTGACTAACTTACCCTCTAAATACACCTCCGCTGTCTTCAACCAGGATCTCAGTGATCACTGCCTTATTGCCTGCGTCCGTAACGGGTCCACGGTCGAACGACCACCCCTCATAACTGTCAAACGCTCCCTAAAACACTTTAGCGAGCAGGCCTTCCTAATTGACCTGGCCCAGGTATCCTGGATGGATATAGATCTCATTCCGTCAGTAGAGGATGCCTGGTTGTTCTTTAAAAGTAATTTCCTCTCAATCTTAAATAAACATGCCCCATTCAAAAAATACAGAACTGAGAACAGATATAGCCCCTGGTTCTCCTCAGACTTGACTGCCCTTGACCAGCACAAAAACAACCTGTGGCGTACTGCATTAGCATCAAATAGCAACTTTTCAGGGAAGTTAGGAAGCAATATACACAAGCAGTTAGGAAAGCAAAGGCTAACTTTTTCAAACAGAAATTTGCATCCTGTAGCACTAACTCCAAAAAGTTTTGGGACACTGTAAAGTCCATGGAGAATAAGAGCACTTCCTCCCAGATGCCCACTGCACTGAGGCTAGGAAACACTATCAGCACCGATAAATCTACAATAATCGAGAATTTCAACAAGCATTTTGCTACGGCTGGCCATGCTTTCCACCTGGCTACCACTACCCCGGCCACCAGCTCTGCACCCTCCGCTGCAACTTGCCCATGCCCCCCTCGCTTCTCCTTCACACAAATTCAGACAGCTGATGTTCTGAAAGAGCTGCAAAATCTGGACCCCTACAAATCATCTGGGCTAAACAATCTGGACCCTTTCTAAAACTAGCCGCCGAAATTGTCGCAACCCCTATTACTAGCCTCTTCAACCTCTCTTTTGTAACGTCTGAGATCCCCAGAGATTGGAAAGCTGCCGCAGTCATCCCCCTCTTCAAAGGGGGTGACACTCTAGATCCAAACTGTTACAGACCTATATCCATCCTGCCCTGCCTTTCGAAAGTTTTTGAAAGCCAAGTTAACAAACAGATCACCGACCATTTCGAATCCCACCGTACCTTCTCCGCTATGCAATCCGGTTTCCGAGCTGGTCATGGGTGCACTTCAGCCACGCTCAAGGTCCTAAACGATATTATAACCGCAATCGATAATAGACAGTACTGTGCAGCCGTCTTCATCGACCTGGCCAAGGCTTTCGACTCTGTCAACCACCGCATTCTTATTGGCAGACTAAATAGCCTTGGTTTCTCAAATGACTGCCTCGCCTGGTTCACCAACTACTTCTCACATAGAGTTCAATGTGTCAAATCGGAGGGCCTATTGTCTGGACCTATGGCAGTCTCTATGGGGGTGCCACAGGGTTCAATTCTTGGGCCGACTCTTTTCTCCGTGTATATCAATGATGTCGCTCTTGCTGCTGGTGACTCTCAGATCCACCTCTACGCAGACGACACCATTTTGTATACATCTGGCCCTTCATTGGACACTGTGTTAACAAACCTCCAAACGAGCTTCAATGCCATACAACACTCCTTCAGTAGCCTCCAACTGCTCTTAAACACTAGTAAAACTAAATGCATGCTCTTCAATCGAACGCTGCTGGCACCCGCCCACCCGACTAGAATCACTACTCTCGACGGGTCTGACCTAGAGTATGTGGACAACTACAAATACCTAGGTGTCTGGTTAGACTGTAAACTCTCCTTCCAGACTCACATTAAGAATCTCCAATCCAAAGTTAAATCTAGAATTGGCTTCCTATTTCGCAACAAAGCCTCCTTCACTCATGCTGCTAAACATGCCCTCGTAAAACTGACTATCCTACCGATCCTTGACTTCGGCGATGTCATTTACAAAATAGCCTCCAACACTCTACTCAGCAAATTGGATGTATCACAGTGCCATCCGTTTTGTCTCCAAAGCCCCATACACTACCCACCACTGTGACCTGTACGCTCTTGTTGGCTGGTCCTCACTACATATTCGTCCCCAAACCCACTGGCTCCAGGCCATCTATAAATCACTGCTAGATAAAAAATCCCCGCCTTATCTTAGCTCATTGGTCACCATAGCAACACCCACCCGTAGTCTGCGCTCCAGCAGGTATATCTCACTGGTCATCCCCAAAGCCAACACCTCCTTTGGCCGCCATTCCTTCCAGTTCTCTGCTGCCAATGACTGGAAAGAATTGCAAAAATCTCTGAAGCTAGAGACTCTCCCTCACTAACTTTAAGCATCAGTTGTCAGAGCACCTTACCGATCACTGCACCTGTACACAGCCCATCTGAAATTATTTTGCTCTTTTGCACCCCAGTATCTCTATTTGCACATAATCTCTTGCACATCTATCATTCCAGTGTTAATACTAATTGTAATTATTTTGCACTATAGCCTATTTATTGCCTTACCTCCATAACTTGCTACATTTGCACACACTGTATATATATTTTATGTTGTATTTTTGACTTTATGTTTTGTTTTACCCCATATGTAACTCCGTGTTGTTGTTTTTATCACACTGCTTTGCTTTATCTTGGCCAGGTCGCAGTTGTAAATGAGAACTTTTCTCAACTGGCTTACCTGGTTAAATAAAGGTGAAATAAAATAAAAAATAAATAAATCTGTTGCTCCTGTGTGAGGGTTTGGGGCTGCGGTTGAGGGCGATGTCCTTTAGGGTCCGGGCGAATGTGGGCACTGCTGCCTTGTATAGGTGGACCTGGTCGTAAACGCTGTTCAAGTCCAGGGTGGAGTGGTGGGCCAGGTAAACATTTGGTTTTGAGGCACAGTCACGGGAAATACTTGCGTTTACCCGCTGTATGGTAGCAGGGTGGAAGTCTTTTCGTGGTAGCAGGGTGGAGATAACCACTTGTGCGTTGGGGAAAGTAGAATAAGCTTTTTCTATCACTCCCTTGAGTGCTGTGGCCACCCTTTCCTGCTGTGTTCTCAGGTCGTTTGTGCCTGTGTGTATTATTATGTGGCTGGGTGATCCTAGTCCTCAGACAGAAGGTCTAGGGCGCGCTGGGTGTTTGGACACCAGAGTTTAGACACTGTGTGTTTGGGAAAAAGTTATTTTCTTGTATGTATTTCCCGTTTTAGTCCATAAGGAGTACAATCTGTGTCTTGTTTATGTCCTCAGTGGGTGTGGGGGTCATCAGGAGGGCTATCAGGGTGGCTGACAGGGAGGGTGCTCAGAGGGGTTCTTCATTTGTTTGTCCGGCTGTGATGTCGGATCTCTGGTAGTAGGAATCCTTCAAGGTCATTTTGTCCAAATTCAGGTTGTAGGTTTGGAGTTTTGATTTGGAGTGAAGGTTATGTTGTGGAGGGTAGTATCATGTGTATGTCCTTATCTAACTCTAAATCTATATTTTTGTAAAAACATGCTGAAACTGTCACGGTTTCGGCCGAGGCGGCCCCTCCTCCTTGTTCGGGCAGGTTTCGGCGGTCGTCGTCTCCGGAGTACTAGCTGCCACCGTTCTATGTTTCTTGTTTGATTGGTTTTGTCTGTTTGTCACACCTGTTTTGTGTTATGTCTCATTAAGCACCCTATTTAGTTCCTTGTTGTTAGTTAGGTGTTGTGTGTAATTGTTCCTTGTCGTGTTGCTGCGCTACCTGTATTTGGTGCGCTATTTTGTAGCTTACCTCCTTGTTTGTAATTAGGAGAAGATTACGCACTTGTTTAGTGCGCCCGTTTGTGTACGCCTGTGCGCGCTTTTCTCGCCTCCGGGCTGGTTTTGGATTATTTTTGTGTGATCTACTAAAGTATTTTGTTGGACTTTACTTCTGCGTCCTGCGCCTGATTCCACACCACACCTACCTACAGCAACTCTTGACAGAAACATGCGGTAGCTCATCTGCTCTCTCTGTCTCTCTCTCTCTGTCTCTCTCTCTCTCTGTCTGTCTGTCTGCATGTGTCAATGAAATGAAAGCATTTCATGACTTAGGGTAATATTGTTCACCTAACCGGGACTGCCGATGGTTGCATGCTTGCTATTGATTTTCTATGTCTTCCTTTCACCTCTCTCTTGTCTTGTAACACGCTTGCTTGGTAGCAAATGGAATCTCTGGCAGTAAGTTCAAAATCACTTATTCCTATTTTCTGATAGTGCCCTGTCTAAATGAAGATGCGCAGTGTCTCTTGCTTACTGTAAATATTCTGAAGTAGTTTAAAAGGAAAAAATACAATTTTCTCCCTTATACTGTATATCCATAGTAGTTATTCATGTTGTTTTTATAAACTTGTATTTATTCAGGGTAGCCCAATTGAGACCAAGGTCTCATTCTCAATGGTGCCCTGAGCACAAACATATTCTCACGACAGGAATAACTATTTACATTACAATTAAAACAAGAAGAAGAAAAAAAAGTGAGCTGCATTACAATATGACACGTGTTACCAAAGGATATTGGCAGTGTTACCAAAGGGTATTGGCAGTGTTACCAAAGGATATTGGCAGTGTTACCAAAGGATATTGCCTGGCACCCAAGAGGCTGAGTTAGTGATAACAGGTCTTTGCAAAATAAATAGTCCTACAATATTGTACTTCTTGGTGATGTCATTAACACTACTAAAGCCAACATTACTAAAGTAACATATTCACATGTAGCTGTACTAGATTGTCTTTCAATCGAGAAACCAATAGGCTATGTCAAAGTGTAAAATAAATTAGAATGAAATGAGCATTACACAACAAAGTAATACAACTTGAACGGAGTTTCAACAAGAGTTGTTATTGACCGCCATTTTGTTTATGTGTTTGTGCAGCAACTGGAGCTGTGTCAACGACTCTACAAGCTCCACTTTCAGCTGCTGCTGCTGTTTCAGTCCTACTGTAAGCTGATTGGGCAGGTCCATGCTATCAGCTCAGTCCCAGAGGTAAGGCTGTTGGAAATGTCCCAAATGGCAATATATTCCCTATATAGTGCACTACTTTTGACCAGAGTGCTATGGGCCCTGGTCAAAAGTAGTGAACTACATGGAGAGTAGGGTGCCATATGGAATGTACCCATTGTCTATGGTGATATAGACAGTCATCTGCTTTATTAACCAAATAATTTGCAACATTTGCATTTTGTTAAGGACTTAAAGGAGTGGTTCACCCATTTTGAATGTTATATTGTTTTTGTGGATCTCTGAATTGTGTTCTATCGATTCCCTGAGTCATTTCATGTTTTCACGTGTATCTGAGTCATTCAATCCGGCCGGTATGACATAGCACCGTGATAAAGTCGCTCTCACTACACTGGTAGTTAATAGCAATACAACTTTTAGATCGCGAAAACATCTATCATACATGTCAGATTTCAATACTGGCCGATATCATAACTCAGGAGAATGTCTTCATATTTTTGCAATATTCCAACCTCGAGAAATGTGTAGTTTAACGGAGGGTCTAGCGCATGTTTCCTATTTGTCTGCCTCTTTATTCCATTGCACGGTGCCATTGGCAGATATATTATAGAAAGGAGATAAGAATCCAATGAATGCAGGAACTTATAACGCCCCACCCAGCAGACTGTCGACCAATCGCGTTCACGTTGTCATGCTGTGTCACTCGGTTGCTAAACTAATCGTCATACCTTCTCAGTCAGTGTATATTTCGAGAAAAGTGCCTATTTTCCTCGAGAGTACGTAATGTCACGATTCCAAAGCTATACGATATTACAAGTTAAAAACCTCTTTTGGATAGGACCCTTCATCTCAATTTCCGCCTAAAATGACATACCAAAGTCTAACTGCCTGCAGCTCAGGACCTGAAGCAAGGATATGCATATTATTGATACTATTTGAAGGGAAACACTTTGAAGTTTGTGGAGATGTGAAATTACTGTAGGAGAATAGAAAACAATAGATCTGGTAAAAGATAAAACAAACAAAAAAACATGTGTTTTCTATTTTTATTTGATCATCTTTGAAATGCAAAAGAAAGGCCATACATTGATATGTTGTCCACAACAGGGCAACAGTGTGTGCAAAGTTTGACTGATACAGTCAAGAATGAGAGCTACAGTGGGGGAAAAAAGTATTTAGTCAGCCACCAATTGTGCAAGTCCTCCCACTTAAAAAGATGAGAGAGGCCTGTAATTTTCATCGTAGATACACGTCAACTATGACAGACAAAAGGAGGAAAAAAAATCCAGAAAATCACATTGTAGGATGTTTTATGAATTTATTTGCAAATTATGGTGTAAAATAAGTATTTGGTCAATAACAAAAGTTTGTCAATACTTTGTTATATACCCTTTGTTGGCAATGACACAGGTCAAACGTTTTCTGTAAGTCTTCACAAGGTTTTCACACACTGTTGCTGGTATTTTGGCCCATTCCTCCATGCAGATCTCCTCTAGAGCAATGATGTTTTGGGGCTGTCGCTGGACAACACGGACTTTCAACTCCCTCCAAAGATTTTCTATGGGGTTGAGATCTGGAGACTGGCTAGGCCACTCCAGGACCTTGAAATGCTTCTTACGAAGCCACTCCTTCGTTGCCCGGGCGGTGTGTTTGGGATCATTGTCATGCCGAAAGACCCAGCTACATTTCATCTTCAAAGCCCTTGCTGATGGAAGGAGGTTTTCACTCAAAATCTCACGATACATGGCCCCATTCATTCTTTCCTTTACACGGATCAGTCGTCCTGGTCTCTTTGCAGAAAAACAGCCTCAAAGCATGATGTTTCCACCCCCATGCTTCACAGTAGGTATGGTGTTCTTTGGATGCAACTCAGCATTCTTTGTCCTCCAAACACGACGAGTTGAGTTTTTACCAAAAAGTTCTATTTTGGTTTCATCTGACCATATGACATTCTCCCAATCCTCTTCTGGATCATCCAAATGCACTCTAGCAAACTTCAGACGGGCCTGGACATGTACTGGCTTAAGCAGGGGGACACGTCTGGCACTGCAGGATTTGAGTCCCTGGCGGCGTAGTGTGTTACTGATGGTAGGCTTTGTTACTTTGGTCCCAGCTCTCTGCAGGTCATTCACTAGGTCCCCCCGTGTGGTTCTGGGATTTTTGCTCACCATTCTTGTGATCATTTTGACCCCACGGGGTGAGATCGAGGGAAATTATCAGTGGTCTTGTATGTCTTCCATTTCCTAATAATTGCTCCCACAGTTGATTTCTTCAAACCAAGCTGCTTACCTATTGCAGATTCAGTCTTCCCAGCCTGGTGCAAGTCTACAATGTTGTTTCTGGTGTCCTTTGACAGCTCTTTGGTCTTGGCCATAGTGGAGTTTGGAGTGTGACTGTTTGAGGTTGTGGACAGGTGTCTTTTATACTGATAACAAGTTCAAACAGGTGCCATTAATACAGGTAACGAGTGGAGGACAGAGGAGCCACTTAAAGAAGAAGTTACAGGTCTGTGAGAGCCAGAAATCTTGCTTGTTAGTAGGTGACCAAATACTTATTTTCCACCATCATTTGCAAATAAATTCATTAAAAATCCTACAATGTGATTTTCTGGATTATTTTTTCTCATTTTGTCTGTCATAGTTGACGTGTACCTATGATGAAAATTACAGGCCTCTCTCATCTTTTTAAGTGGGAGAACTTGCACAATTGGTGGCTGACTAAATACTTTTTTCCCCCACTGTACATAATATTTGGTATGAAGTCTCCCAGGTGTCCCTCACGAGTTTGCCCAAATGTACCCAAGTGGCCTCCAAGTTGCAGAATTGGTCAATTGATACATTTTCAAGTACATAACTAGAGAACATACAAAAATGCTATGGTAATAAAAAATTAAAGTTTACACACAAAGATGAAGGGGGCTGTACTTAATAATATATATATATACACTACCGTTCAAAAGTTTGGGGTCACTTAGAAATGTCCTTGTTTTCCATGAAAACATACATGAAATTAGTTTGAATAGGAAATATAGCAAAATGCATAGTAAATGTAGTCATTGACAAGGTTAGAAATAATAATTTTTAATATAAATAATAATAATTGTGTCCTTCAAACTTTGCTTTCGTCAAAGAATCCTCCATTTGCAGCAATTACAGCCTTGCAGACCTTTGGCATTCTAGTTGTCAATTTCTTGAGGTAATCTGAAGAAATTTCACCCCATGCTTCCTTAAGCACCTCCCACAAGTTGGATTGGCTAAAGGGCACTTCTTACGTACCATACGGTCAAGCTGCTCCCCCAACAGATCAATAGGGTTGAGATCCGGTGACTGTGCTGGCCACTCCATTATAGACAGAATACCAGCTGACTGCTTCTTCCCTAAATAGTTATTGCATAGTTTGGAGCTGTGCTTTGGGTCATTGTCCTGTTGTAGGAGGAAATTGGCTCCAATCAAGCGCTGTCCACAGGGTATGGCATGGCGTTGCAAAATGGAGTGATAGCCTTCCTTCTTCAAGATCCCTTTTACCCTGTACAAATCTCCCACTTTAACACCACCAAAGCACCCCCAGACCATCACATTGCCTCTACCATGCTTGACAGATGGCATCAAGCACTCCTCCAGCATCTTTTCATTTGGTCGGCGTCTCACAAATGTTCTTCTTTGTGATCCGAACACCTCAAACTTCGATTCGTCTGTCCATAACACTTTTATCCAATCTTCCTCTGTCCAGTGTCTGTGTTCTTTTGCCCATCTTAATATTTTCTTTTTATTGGCCAGTCTGAGATATGGCTTTTTCTTTGCAACTCTGCCTAGAAGGTCAGCATCCCAGAGTCGCCTCTTCACTGTTGATGTTGAGACTGGTGTTTTGCGGGTACTATTTAATGAAGCTGCCAGTTGAGGACCTGTGAGGCATCTGTTTCTCAAACTAGACACTCTAATGTATTTGTCCTCTTGCTCAGTTGTGCAACGGAGCCTCCCACTGCTCTTTCTATTCTGGTTAGAGACAGTTTGCGCTGTTCTGTGAAGGGAGTAGTACACAGCGTTGTACGAGATCTTCAGTTTCTTGGCAATTTCTCGCATGGAATAGCCTTCATTTCTCAGAACAAGAATAGACTGATGAGTTTCAGAAGAAAGTTCTTTGTTTCTGGCCATTTTGATTCTGTAATCGAACCCACAATTGCTGATGCTCCAGATACTCAACTAGTCTCAAGAAGGTCAGTTTTATTGCTTCTTTAATCAGCACAACAGTTTTCAGCTGTGCTAACATAATTGTAAAAGGGTTTTCTAATGATCAGTTAACCTTTTCAAATGATGAACTTGGATTATCAAACACAACATGCCATTGGAACACAGGACTAATGGTTGCTGATAATGGGCCTCTGTACGCCTACAGCGCCTTGCAAAAGTATTCATACCCCTTGGCATTTTTCCTATTTTGTTGCATTACAACCTGTAATTTAAATTGATTTTTATTTGGATTTCATGTAATGGACATACACAAAATAGTCCAAATTTGTGAAGTGGAATGAAAAAAATAACTTGTTTCAAAAAATTCAAAAAAATAAATAACGGAAAGTTGTTGCGTGCATATGTATTCACCCCCTTTGCAATGAAGCCCCTAAATAAGATCTGATGCAACCAATTACCTTCAGAAGTCACATAATTAGTAAAATAAAGTCCACCTGTGTGCATAGTGTCATATGATCTGTCACATGATCTCAGTATACATACACCTGTTCTGAAAGGCTCCAGAGTCTGCAACACCACTAAGCAAGGGGCACCACCAAGCAAGCGGCACCATGAAGACCAAGGAGCTCTCCAAACAGGTCAGGGACAAAGTTGTGGAGAAGTACAGATCAGGGTTTGGTTATAAAAACATATCAGAAACTTTGAACATCCCACGGAGCACCATTAAATCCATTATTAAAAAATTGAAAGAATATGGCACCACAACAAACCTGCCAAGAGAGGGCCGCCCACCAAAACTAACGGACCAGGCAAGGAGGGCATTAATCAGAGAGGCAACAAAGAGACCAAAGATAACCCTGAAGGAACTGCAAAGCTCCACAGCGGAGATTGGAGTATCTGTCCATAGGACCACTTTAAGCCGTACACTCCACAGAGCTGGGCTTTACGGAAGAGTGGCCAGAAAAAAGCCATTGCTTAAAGAAGAAAATAAGCAAACACGTTTGGTGTATGTCAAAAAGCATGTGGGAGACTCCCCAAACATATGGAAGAAGGTACTCTGGTCAGATGAGACTAAAATTGAGCTTTTTGGCCATCAAGGAAAACGCTATGTCTGGCGCAAACCCAACACCTCTCATCACCCCGAAAACACCATCCCAGTGAAGCATGGGGGTGGCAGCATCATGCTGTGGGGATGTTTTTCATTGGCAGGGACTGGGAAACTGGTCAGAATTGAAGGACTGATGGATGGTGCTAAATACAGGGAAATTCTTGAGGAAAACCTGTTTCAGTCTTCAAGTTTGTCTTGGAATGGCCTAGTCAAAGCCCAGACCTCAATCCAATTGAGAATCTGTGGCATGACTTAAAGATTGCTGTACACCAGTGGAACCCATCCAACTTGAAGAAGCTGGAGCAGTTTTGCCTTGAAGAATGGGCAAAAATCCCAGTGGCTAGATGTGCCAAGCTTATAGAGACATACCCCAAGAGACTTGCAGCTGTAATTACTGCAAAAGGTGGCTCTACAAAGTATTGACTTTGGGGGGTTGAATAGTTATGCACGCTCAAGTTTTCAGTTTTTTTGTCTTATTTCTTGTTTGTTTCACAATAAAAAAAATAGCATCTTCAAAGTGGTAGGCATTTTGTGTAAATCAAATGATACAAAGCCCCCAAAAATCCATTTTAATTCCAGGTTGTAAGGCAACAAAATAGGAAGAATGCCAAGGGGGGTGAATACTTTTGCAGGCCACTGTATGTAGATATTCCATAAAATATCATCCGTTTCCATGTCTACACTGTATTTCTGTTCAATTTGATGTTATTTAAATGGACAAATAAATTGCTTTTCTTTCGAAAACAAGTGACCCCAAACGTTTGAACTGTAGTGTGTGTATATTTGTATGTATGTATGTATACTGTTGAAGTCAGAAGTTTACATTACACACTCGTTTTTCAACCACTCAACACATTTCTTGTTAACAAACTATAGTTTTAGCAAGTCAGTTATGACATCTACTTTGTGCATGACACAAGTAATATTTCCAACAATTGTTTACAGACAGATTATTTCACTTATAATTCACTGTATCACAATTCCAGTGGGTCAGAAGTTTACATACACTAAAATGACTGTGCCTTTAAACAGTTTGGAAAACTCCAGAAAATGATGTCATGGCTTTAGAAGCTTCTGATAGGCTAATTGACATAATTTGAGTCAATTGGAGGTGTACCTGTGGATGTATTTCAAGGCCTACCTTCAAATTCAGTGCCTCTTTGCTTGACATCATGGGAATATGAAAAGAAACCAGCCAAGACCTCAGAAAAAGAATATTGTAGACCACAAGTCTGGTTCATCCTTGGGAGCAATTTCCAAACGCCTGAAGGTACCACGTTCATCTGTACAAACAATAGTACGCAAGTATAAACACCATGGGACCACACAGCCGTCATACCGCTCAGGAAGGAGACACGTTCTGTCTCCTAGAGATGAACGTACTTTGGTGCGAAAAGTGCAAATCAATCCCAGAACAACAGCAAAGGACCTTGTGAAGATGCTGGAGGAAACAGGTACAAAAGTATCTATATCCACAGTAAATCGAGTCCTATATCGACAACCCGAAAGGCCGCTCAGCAAGGAAGAAGCCACTGCTCCAAAACCACCATAAAAAAGCCAGACTACGGTTTGCAAATGCACATGGGGATAAAGATCGTACTTTTTGGAGAAATGTCCTCTGTTCTGATGAAACAAAAATAGAACTGTTTGCCATAATGACCATCGTTATGTTTGGAGGAAAAAGGGGGCATTTGCAAGCCGAAGAACACCATCCCAACCGTGAAGCAAGGGGGTGGCAGCATCATGCTGTGGGGGTGCTTTGCTGCAGGAGGGACTGGTGCACTTCACAAAATAGATGGCATCATGAGAAAGGACAATTATGTGGATATATTGAAGCAACATCTCAAGACATCAGTCAGGAAGTTAAAGCTTGGCTGCAAATGGGTCTTCCAAATGGACAATGACTCCAAGCATACTTCCAAATGGCTTAAGGACAACAAAGTCAAGGTATTGGAGTGGCCATCACAAAGCCCTGACCTCAATCCTATAGAACATTTGTGGGCAGAACTGAAAATGCGTGTGCGAGCAAGGAGGCCTACAAACCTGACTCAGTTACACCAGCTCTGTCAGGAGGAATAGGCCAAAATTCACCCAACTTATTGTGGGAAGCTTGTGGAAGGTTACCCGAAACGTTTGACCCAAGTTAAACAATTTAAAGGCAATGCTACCAAATACTAATTGAGTGTATGTAAACTTCTGACCCTCTGGGAATGTGATAAAATAAATAAAAGCTGAAATAAATCTCTCTCTACTATTATTTTGACATATCACATTCCTAAAATAAAGTGGTGATCCTAACTGACCTAAGACAGGGAATTTTATTAGGATTAAATGTCAGGAATTGTGAAAAACTGAGTTTAAATGTATTTGGCTAAGGTGTATGTAAACTTACGACTTCAACTGTATATATATATATATACACACACACACACACACACACACACACACACACACACACACACACACACACACACACTCACTACCGGTCAAACATTTTAGAACACCTTCTCATTCAAGGGTTTTTCTTTATTTGTACTATTTTCTACATTGCCGATTTTGCAGGTTTTCCTACTTACAAAGCATCTAGAGGTCTGTAATTTTTATCATAGGTACACTTCAACTGTGAGAGACGACAAAAATCAACAAAAATTCAGAAAATCACATTGTATGATTTTTAAGTAATTAATTTGCATTTTATTGCATTACATAAGTATTTGATCACCTACCAACCAGTAAGAATTCCGGCTCTCACAGACCTGTTAGTTTTTCTTTAAGAAGCCCTCCTGTTCTCCACTCATTACCTGTATTAACTGCACCTGTTTGAACTCGTTACCTGTATAAAAGACACCTGTCCATACACTCAATCAAACAGACTCCAACCTCTCCACAATGGCCAAGACCAGAGAGCTGTGTAAGGACATCAGGGATAAAATTGTAGACCTGCACAAGGCTGGGATGGGCTACAGGACAATAGGCAAGCAGCTTGGTGAGAAGGCAACAACTGTTGGCGCAATTATTAGAAAATGGAAGAAGTTCAAGATGACGGTCAATCACCCTCGGTCTGGGGCTCCATGCAAGATCTCACCTCGTGGGGCATCAATGATCATGAGGAAGGTGAGGGATCAGTCCAGAACTACACAGCAGGACCTGGTCAATGACCTGAAGAGAGCTGGGACCACAGTCTCAAAGAAAACCATTAGTAACACACTACGCCGTCATGGATTAAAATCCTGCAGTGCACGCAAGGTCCCCCTGCTCAAGCCAGCGCATGTCCAGGCCTGTCTGAAGTTTGCCAATGACCATCTGGATGATCCAGAGGAGGAATGGGAGAAGGTCATGTGGTCTGATGAGACAAAAATATAGCTTTTTGGTCTAAACTCCACTTGCCGTGTTTGGAGGAAGAAGGATGAGTACAACCCCAAGAACACCATCCCAACCGTGAAGCATGGAGGTGGAAACATCATTCTTTGGGAATGCATTTCTGCAAAGGGGACAGGACGACTGCACCGGATTGAGGGGAGGATGGATGGGGCCATGTATCGCGAGATCTTGGCCAACAACCTCCTTCCCTCAGTAAGAGCATTGAAGATGGGTCATGGCTGGGTCTTCCAGCATGACAACGACCCGAAACACACAGCCAGGGCAACTAAGGAGTGGCTCCAGACCTGAACCCAATAGAAAATCTTTGGAGGGAGCTGAAAGTCCGTATTTGTTGCATTATTTTTTCTGTCGTTTCTGGAGGATTAAATTGAAATTGCAACCAACTTTCTATGGCTTGTTTTAGAAATAGTGATATTTGGGAGATTATTTCCTTTTCAAATAACTGAAAGTGAGTGGTTGTAATCTCAGTAAAGGGAAAAAGGCCATTCTTGAACATTGGGTGAGACAATCTTACTAATTTGCTAGAGAACCAGTTCGGATTTAAGTATAACTTTTGTATGACTGAAGCTTTTAGTGATAGGTCTAATGCTTTAATATTTAATCATTTCTGTCCTCCGAATTCATATTAATTATATAGATAGGCCCGTTTAATTTTGTCTGGCTTGCCGTTCCAAATAAAATGGAATCTTTTTTTCTCATATAATTTAGAAAACTGTTCCCTAGGCGTAGGCAAGACCATAAGCAAATAGGTAAACTGGGATAATACTAAAGAGTTCATCAGAGTGATTTTTCCACAAATTGACAGGTATTTACCTTTCCATGATAGCAAGATCTTATCTATTTTTGCTAACTTTCTATTAATTTTTTTTGAAGTGAGATCATTTATTTCCTTTGGGATATGTATTCTGAGTATATCCACATCACCTTCAGACCATTTTATTGGTAAACTACATGGTAATGTAAAAATTGTATTTTTTTGTGATCCAATATGCAATATAGTACATTTGTCATAATTTGGTTGTAATCCAGAGAGGTTAGTAAATGTATCTAGATCCTCTATGAGGCTGTGGAGGGATTCTAGTTGTGGATTTAAAAGAAAACATGAATCATCAGCGTACAATGACACCTTTGTTTTTAAACCCTGGATTTCTAATCCCCTGATATTATTGTTGGATCTGATTTTAATAGCTAACATCTCGATGGCCATAATAAATAGATATGCCGATAGTGGACAACCTTGTTTCACTCCTCTTGACAGTTTAAAACTTTCTGAGAAATAGCCATTATTTACTATTTTACACCTAGGGTTACTATACATTATTTTGACCCATTTCATAAGAGATTCTCCAAAATTGAAATGCTCCAGGCATTTATATATAAACCCCAGTCGTACTTTATCAAATGCCTTTTCAAAGTCTGCTATGAATAGCAGGCCTGGTTTCCCAGACTTTCCATAGTGTTCTATTGTTTCTAATACTTGCCTTATATTATCTCCAATGTATCTTCCATGTAAAAAACCTGTCTGATTAGAATGAATAATATCCGACAATACCTTTTAATTCTATGTGCTATACATTTTGCTAGAATTTTTGCATCACAACACTGAAGTGTAAGGGGCCTCCAATTTTTTAAATGGACTGGATCTTTATATTTTCCACTTGTATCCTGTTTCAGTAATAATGAGATCTTCTTCTTGAGTGTCAGATAATCTACCATTTACATAGGAGTGGTTAAAACATGCTAATAACGGTCCTCTTAGTATATCAAAAAAGGTTTGGTATACCTCGACTGGTATGCCATCCAACCCTGGAGTTTTCCCGGACTTAATGTCTTTAATTGCATCCAGAAGTTCCTCCTCTGTAATTTAACCTTCACATGAGTCTTTCTGTAGGGCTGTTAATTTTACATTATCAATAGAAGAAAAAAATCTCTACAATTAGCTTCAGTTAGAGGAGATGGAGGCGACTGAAACGAAAACATATGCTTAAAGTACTTTGTTTCTTCCTTCAAAATATCATTTGGTGAATCATGGGTGACTCCGTCAATTGTAACCAGTTTCATTACATTCTTTTTGGTAGCATTCCTATGTTGAAGACAAAAAAATAATTTGGTGAATTTTTCCCCATATTCCATCCAGTTTGCTTTATTTTTATAATATATTACACTTGATCTTTCTTGAATAAGTTTCTCCATTTCTTTTTGTTTTTCCTCTAATTTATTCTGAGCCTCTATGTTACAGTTTTTATTGCCATCTATCTGTTCTGTTAGACTTTCTATTTCCTTTGTTAGTATAAACTCTTTTGACCTAAATTGCTTTTGTTTTCGAGATGAGTACTGAATTGCATGGCCTCTAAAGGCACATTTAAAGGTGTCCCATACAATAAGGGGATTTGCTGTACCTATGTTATGTTCGAAAAAGTTAGTTATAAATTCCTTTGTCCTAGTTAAAAATAAGTTATCATCCAATAGCCTTTGATTAAATTTCCAATATCCTCGCCCACGTGGAAATTCAGTAAGAGTAATGTATATGCCAATTATATGATGGTCCGACCGCATTCTGTCCCCTATCAACACTTTTTTATATTTTGGTGCCAACGAGAATGAGATAAGAAAGAAGTCATGACGACTAGCTTGATTGAGTCTCCGCCATGTATATCTCACTAGATCAGGATATTTAAGCCTCCATATATCTACTAGTTCTAATGTATCCATGACATTCACGATTTCCTTAAGAGCATGTGGGTGATTGTTTGTGGTGTGATTTCCTTTACGGTCCATTGAGCTATTTAAAACAGTATTATAATCCCCCACCATAATAATATTGTCTTGAATTGCTTGCAGGGTTGATAATTTATTATATATATTGTCAAAGAAGTGTGGATCATCATTATTTGGTCCGTAAAGGTTAATGAGCCATATATGTTTATGGTCCAATAACATATTTAAAATAATCCATCTACCTTGCGTATCTATTTGGAGAATTTGCACATTCGGATCGAAATTACTATTAATTAATATCATCACCCCTTTTGAATTTCTTTGCCCATGGGAGAAGTATATTTCCCCCCCATTCCTTTTTCCACGCAACTTCATCTAGAATTGTTGAATGAGTTTCCTGTAAACAATAGATATTATATTCCTTCTCTTTGAGCCATGTAAATATAGTTCTTATTTTGTTATTATCAGCTAAGCCATTACAATTATAACTGGCTATACTTATTTCACCATACAAGTTTCAAGTCTATTTATTATTATATATGTTTGTAAATTTACCAATAAAAAATACCGTAATGATTGAGTGTCCATATACAGTGGGGAGAACAAGTATTTGATACACTGCCGATTTTGCAGGTTTTCCTACATACAAAGCATGTAGAGGTCTGTAATTTTTATCATAGGTACACTTCAACTGTGAGAGACGGAATCTAAAACAAAAATCCAGAAAAACACATTGTATGATTTTTAAGTAATTAATTTGCATTTTATTGCATGACATAAGTATTTGATCACCTACCAACCAGTAAGAATTCCGGCTCTCACAGACCTGTTAGTTTTTCTTTAAGAAGCCCTCCTGTTCTCCACTCATTACCTGTATTAACTGCACCTGTTTGAACTCGTTACCTGTATAAAAGACACCTGTCCACACACTCAATCAAACAGACTCCAACCTCTCCACAATGGCCAAGACCAGAGAGCTGTGTAAGGACATCAGGGATAAAATTGTAGACCTGCACAAGGCTGGGATGGGCTACAGGACAATAGGCAAGCAGCTTGGTGAGAAGGCAACAACTGTTGGCGCAATTATTAGAAAATGGAAGAAGTTCAAGATGACGGTCAATCACCCTCGGTCTGGGGCTCCATGCAAGATCTCACCTCATGGGGCATCAATGATCATGAGGAAGGTGAAGGATCAGCCCAGAACGACACGGCAGGACCTGGTCAATGACCTGAAGAGAGCTGGGACCACAGTCTCAAAGAAAACCATTAGTAACACACTACGCCGTCATGGATTAAAATCCTGCAGCGCACGCAAGGTCCCCCTGCTCAAGCCAGCGCATGTCCAGGCCCGTCTGAAGTTTGCCAATGAC
Organism: Coregonus lavaretus; assembly: GCF_964263955.1. Classification (NCBI taxonomy): domain Eukaryota; kingdom Metazoa; phylum Chordata; class Actinopteri; order Salmoniformes; family Salmonidae; genus Coregonus; species Coregonus lavaretus. Next base: position 2,009,869 of record NC_140017.1, on the reverse strand, counting down.
CATCTGGTTGATCCAGAGGAGGAATGGGAGAAGGTCATGTGGTCTGATGAGACAAAAATAGAGCTTTTTGGTCTAAACTCCACTCGCCGTGTTTGGAGGAAGAAGAAGGATGAGTACAACCCCAAGAACACCATCCCAACCGTGAAGCATGGAGGTGGAAACTTGATTCTTTGGGGATGCTTTTCTGCAACGGGGACAGGACGACTGCACTGTATTGAGGGGAGGATGGATGGGGCCATGTATCGTGAGATCATGGCCAACAACCTCCTTCCCTCAGTAAGAGCATTGAAGTTGGGTTGTGGCTGGGTCTTCCAGCATGACAACGACCCGAAACACACAGCCAGCGCAACTAAGGAGTGGCTCCGTAAGAAGCATCTTAAGGTCCTGGAGTGGCCTAACCAGTCTCCAGACCTGAACCCAATAGAACATCTTTGGAGGGAGCTGAAAGTCCGTATTGCCCATTGACAGCCCCGAAACCTGAAGGATCTGGAGAAGGTCTGTATGGAGGAGTGGGCCAAAATCCCTGCTGCAGTGTGTGTAACCTGGTCAAGACCTACAGGAAACATATGATTTCTGTAATTGCAAACAAAGGTTTCTGTACCAAATATTAAGTTCTGCTTTTCTGATGTATCAAATTATTATGTCATGCAATAAAATGCAAATGACTTACTTAAAATCAAATACTTAAAAATCATACAATGTGATTTTCTGGATTTTTGTTTTAGATTCCGTCTCTCACAGTTGAAGTGTACCTATGATAAAAATTACAGACCTCTACATGCTTTGTAAGTAGGAAAACCTGCAAAATCGGCAGTGTATCAAATACTTGTTCTCCCCACTGTAGCTGTACCGTGATATTTGCATTGCTACTAAGTAACCCTTAAATTGTTCTCCACTAATTCCCCCGCTAAAGCTCCTCCCCATCCCAAGTTGAGCCGTCATCCCAGTGATCGGCATCCCACCCACGTCCCTCCGGATCCCTAGGGCCCTGAGAGGCCAGGACCCATCCATCGACAACAGGACACAGTGCCACCCACAAAACAGAAGCAGATTAACCGCCAAAAGCATTTCCAATGCTGTCACCTCTATATATGTATATATATAACTATTTAAAAATATATATCTATTCAAATATCCTGCATATCTTATTTTCCATCATTATCAATTAATATGCGTAACAATGTCGGCAGTTCATGTGCAGGATCTCAACATACAACCCGGATTGCCATTGTATTAGATTTAATTTATTGACAAGCAATTATTATCCTACCAAATAATTACCACGGTCCATCCCATACCCCCCTCTCTGATTGTCAGAGTGTGACCCCCTCCCCATGGGTTACTGCAGCCAGTGTTGACAGCACTGCCACTACCTGGGTGGGGGTACCCCACCGGAATCCCAACCAGCTAGGTACAAGGTCGTCAAGGTTCTCATTAGCAGCTTTGAGAATTTCCTTGTATATAATGCTCTCCCATCAGGGGGCTCTGGCTTTGTATGACCAACCCTGCCAGGCAGGCTCAGAATCCTGAGGTGGCGGTGCTGCTCAAGTAGGTCTCTGACCGCATTTATTTCTCTGTTTAGGCTGCATACTCACAGCAGGTCCATAAAACAGATGGGAACTTCTCTTTGGTGTATGGGTCGCTCAGGTGGGTGTCCAGGATATAGGGTTTGGGATCTTTCCATCATGATAGGACAATAAAAAGTTAGATTAGATGTATACTATATTTAAAAATGTATATCCCTCATCTACACAAAATTGAAAGCTCTCTCTCACTACCCCTGCTCATAGACACCCGTCGGCTCTGTGATATGCAACCATTTCCCCTCTCACTCACTTAACGCTGCACCCTTCCAAACACAAAAATGCACACCACATGGTTGACTGCGGAGGAAATGGGCCAAGTGCAAACGCACCCGCATCCCACACCTGCCACAAGGGGGAAAGGACGCCAGGGAGAACACAGGACCAACCACAACAACCGCCCGCCAAAACAACAATTGCCCAGCAAAAAAGCTATGTTCTAATTAGTTGTATGTTAAGATGTATTATTTTGCTTGCTATCTGTTCTTGTTATATCATTTTATCCTTTTTTAAAAATACTATAGTTACTATAAATGTTCTTTAATATTACAATCCCTATCATTGCTAGTATTGGGTATTCCATTATTCAACTCCTCTATTACAACTTTTAGAATAGCCATGGAGTAGTCTTTGTGTCTCTGAACATTTGGTTGTCAATATATAGTTTATCGACCACCAGTGCAACACGTTTCTCTTTTAATCTATTTTCCTTGAAGATTGGATACAGAACTTTGCACCTTTCTGCAATCTCCCTCGGGAACTGATCATTCATGCCTATTTTCGTGCCAGCAAGTCTTTTACCTAGGCTTTTAACCATTGCTTTATCCTTAAAAAAATGCAAATTTGGCAACGATTGGGCGATCATATTTCTGTCCTCTTTGTCCGAAACGGTGTACACGTTCGAGTTGGATTTTATCGACAGCCTCGAGTGGGATTTGAAGCGCCATATGCAGGAAGTCCTTCATAATATTCTCGGTTATTTCTCCCTCCTTTTCCTGAATACCCGTAAGTACTAGATTTTCTCTCATCGATCTAGTTTGGCTTCTCTCAGAAGGTTGTTCTCCTTTTTAAGTTCCCTAACGTCCGTTTCCATCTTAGTGACTGTCACTTTAAATTTTTTGGTTTCTTTTTCCATTATCGCAGCTTTTTCGTCAATCATTTCAAGACTCGCTTTCAACTCTTTTACGTCCTTTCTATTCAATTCTAGTATGCCCAATTTGTCATTTATCGACTTCAACAGGTCGCTTTCCACACTTACCAGTCCCAGCCCAGTGGTGAAAAGCATATATCATCTGTATCAGTCGACGAGTCGCGTTTTCTCTTGGGGATTGGTACTCCTCGTTTATCTTCCGCCATGTTTGGGTGTTGCGTGTTGTTGTAATATTTGTCGATATATTTATCTAGCCTTTATCTAGCCTGTTTTGTGTTATTATCCAGATTGAATTTTATTTACTGCGAATATATGAAATGCTAATATTTAGTCTAACTTACTGATTTTGAATATTATGTTTTTATCTTGAGGTGGTTTGTACCGCTTTCTATTCAATACGCCATCTTGTAGCGAGTGGGAGACTTTAGTTGGTTAAACGTTTTTCTACATTATGCATTTGTAAGTACATTATTTACCGTGGTGAATGTATCAAACCAGTTGCCTTGATAAGTGTTTTGTTGTTGTACACTATCCTCAAACAATAGCATGGTATTTTTTCGCTGTATTAGCTACTGTAAATTGGACACTGCAGTTAGATTAACATTCATTTAAGCGCTCTGATGATGTAAGACATGTCTATGTCCCAGAAAGTTGGCTGTTTACAACGCCATTCTAGTCACATATCGCATATTGATCCTGTAGAGGTTAATTATCTCACATCTCGGAAAAGATTTGTAATGTTGTACTTCTTGTTGACAAAATCTGTGCTAAAGTTGGGTTTTTGAGCTAGCGCCCAATAGACTCCCATTCACTCCTTTAAGGAGAGTGCTCCTTGTCCCAGAATCGCCCAGAATGTTTCCCATCTCCTCAAAAGTATATCTGCCGTTGCGAATGTCAATCTTCGCACTGTGAGGCACATCAGTCTGCAGGTTGAAAATTGTGAGATTGTAGACTCCTAAATTAATAGTACAGCTAACTAGCTACTTTACATGCTGATATTGTCTTTGGTATTATTGTGTGTAGCTACGTTTGCTAGCCACCTAGCTAGCCAGCCCATAGAGAGAGCATTGCATTGTGGATTTTGTAGTCTACTTGACCTGCAACAAATTTCCAACGATTTTCCATGTTGCTACCAACCTTATTATAACGCCAAAATTAAACATAATTAAACATCACAAAAAATATCGTTCTCACATATTAGTGTTATTTAACACTGTAAATTAAAGGAATGAGTGGATTTTTCCTTAAAGGCAATAGATGTATTATCTATCCCTACCTCATGGGTTTACTGATGTGTAAAAAGCATGTATTACTACTACATTTATTATTATAATATTAAAATGCCAGTTAACAGACTTTTTTACCCAAAGCAACTTGGAGTATTGTCTGCATACATGGCTAGCCCCAGCGGGAATTGAACCCATGACCCTGATGTTTCAAACGCCATGCTCGACTAAGTGAGCCACACTTTTATTGAATGGACTGTGTGGTCCTGTCATTGGTGGGATCTGAACCTCGGTCTCCCACTCAGGAAACCAATGTCTTAACCATTAGGCCAAGAGGAAATTACCTCTTGAACCGAAGGTGACACTGATTTTAAGTCACAGTCAGGGCTACCTCATCCAGAGAGCGTGAGTCTGACTCACCTCCGCTACACTCCTCTCTCTCTCCCTCAGCTGATGAATATGTCCAGAGAGCTGAACGAGCTGAAGGGCAGTCTGCAGGCTGCAGCAGCCTCCGTGACTTCCAGTGACCTCCAGGCTGCCCAGGAGACATCCTCCTCTTCTGAGCCCACCTTCCTCTCGTCTGAGGCGGCCGTACAAGCCGTCTTGGACGCCCTGAAGAACCACGAGTTCACCACATCCATCTGCTACATCCGCGAGTGCAGGTAAAGACAAAGAGAAAATTGTATATTGCACTATATCTAAGTGTTGTGTTCCCGTTGTTTGGATCGTCTTGAACTGATTGTCCGGGCTGTAACCTCGTTCGTACTAAATCAATCAAAATGATCAACCGTTGTTGATTGGAAATGAAAAAAGCCATAATAAAGCCACAATAATGCTTATATATACAGTGCATTCGGAAAGTATTCAGACCTCTTCCCTTTTTCCAAATTTTGTTACGTTACAGCCTTATTCTAAAATTGATTAAATCGTTTTTTCCCCCATCAATCTAAAGACAATACCCCATAATGATAAAGCAAAAACTGGTTTTTAGAAATGTTATCAAATTTATTACAGATAAAAAATGGAAATATCACATTTATATAAGTATTCAGACCCTTTACTCAGTACTTTGTTGAAGCACCTTTGGCAGCAATTACAGCCTCGAGTCTTCTTGCGTATGACACTACAAGCTTGGCACACATTTATTGGGGAGTTTCTCCCATTCTTCTCTGCAGATCCTCTCAACCTCTGTCAGGTTGGATGGGGAGCGTTTGCTGCACAGCTATTTTCAGGTCTCTCCAGAGATGTTAGATCGGGTTCAAGTCCGGGCTCTGGCTGGGCCACTCAAGGACATTCAGAGACTTGTCCCGAAGCCACTCTTGCGTTGTCTTGGCTTTGTGCTTAGGGTCGTTGACCTGTTGGAAGATGAACCTTCGCCCCAGTCTGAAGTCCTGAGTGCTCTGGAGCAGGTTTTCATCAAGGATCTTTCTGTACTTTGCTCCGTTCATCTTTGCCTCGATCCTGACTAGTCTCCCAGTCCCTGCCACTGAAAAACATCCCCACAGCATGATGCTGCCACCACCATGCTTCACCGTAGGGATGGTTCCAGGTTTACTCCAGACGTGACACTTGGCATTCAGGCCAAAGAGTTTAATCTTGGTTTCATCAGACCAGACAATCTTGTTTCTCATGGTCTGAGAGTCCTTAAGGTGCCTTTTGCCAAACTCCAAGCGGGCTGTCATGTGCCTTTTACTGAGGAGTGGCTTCCCTCTGGCCACTCTACCATAAAGGCTGATTGGTGGAGTGCTGCAGAGATGGTTGTCCTTCTGGAAGGTTCTCCCATCTCCACAGAGGAGCTCTGGAGCTCTGTCAGAGTGACCATCGGGTTCTTGGTTTGCTCAGTTTGGCCGGGCGGCCAGCTCTAGGAAGAGTCTTGGTTGCTTCAAATTTCTTTCATTTAAGAATGATGGAGGCCGCTGTGTTCTTGGGGACCTTCAATGTTGCAGAAATGTTTTGGTGCCCTTCACCAGATCTGTGCCTAAACACAATCCTGTCTCGGAGCTCTACGGACAATTCCTTCGACCTCATGGCTTAGTTTTTGCTCTGACATGCACTGTGGGACCTTATATAGACAGGTGTGTGCCTTTCCAAATCATGTCCAATCAATTGAATTTACCACAGGTGGACTCCAATCAAGTTGTAAAAACATCTCAAGGATGATCAATGGAAACAGGATGCACCTGAGCTCAATTTCGCGTCTCATAGCAAAGGGTCTGAATACTTATGTAAATAATGTATTTCTATTTTGTATTTTTAATACATTTGCTAAAATTTATAAAAACCTGTTTTCGCTTTGTCATTATGTGGAATTGTGTGTAGATTGCTGAGAAGAAGAAAAATATTTAATCCATTTTAGAATAAGGCTGTAACTTAACAAAATGTGGAAAAAGTCAAGGGGTCTGAATACTTTCCGAAGGCACTGTATATATACACATTAAAATTCAAAAACTCACAGTCATGGGAAGCACAAATATAACTTTACAAATCACCCAGAAAAACAGTTACATTCCTCCACAAATAAGTCCCCAATCAATACTATACATTTCCCGAATGGCACCAGAACATCAAGATTAAATGTATTTTGAATTTTGTTCCAGCAATACGGTGCATTAAAACTAAAAGCAGATTTACCTAGCTCGGTGGAGACCCTAGGAACTTCAATCCTGTGAACGGGTTAGGCAACGCAGGTGTCTATACTTCAATAGCAAAGTTAGATAAGACGGAAGTTTATGAACTAGGGCCTTGTAAACAAAAAGGGAGTAATGTAGAGATCTACAGGTCTTTAGCGAAGTCCAGCCAACCTTTTGATACAGGATACAGTGATGAGTATCAAAACTGTCACCTGTAACAAAACAAAGGGCGCTATGGTAGATGGCTTCCAAAGGTTTAAGAGTAGTAACAGCTGCACTTTGATAAATAATATCACCATAATCAAGAACAGATAAAAAGGTAGACTCAATAATATGCTTCCTACTGCTTAGAGAAATCCACAATCTGTTTCTGTAGAAAAAGCCAACTTTAAATCTTAGCTTCTTAACCAGCTCATCTATGTTTTCTAAACGTCAATTCCATATCAATCCAAATCCCTAAGTATTTATATGCTGTAGTTGTGACACAGCCAGACTGTAGTTGTGACACAGCCAGACTGTAGTTTTGACACAGCCAGACTGTAGTTGTGACACAGCCAGACTGTAGTTGTGACACAGCCAGAATGTAGTTGTGACACAGCCAGACTGTAGTTGTGACACAGCCAGACTGTAGTTTTGACACAGCCAGACTGTAGTTTTGACACAGCCAGACTGTAATTGTGACACAGCCAGACTGTAGTTGTGACACAGCCAGACTGTAGTTGTGACACAGCCAGACTGTAGTTGTGACACATTACATTAAAATTTTAGTAATTTAGCAGACGCTCTTATCCAGAGCGACTTACAGTTAGTGAGTGCATACATTATTTTTTTATTTTTCATACTGGCCCCCCGTGGGAATCGAACCCACAACCCTGGCATTGCAAACGCCATGCTCTACCAACTGAGCTACATTCCTGCCGGAATTGTAATTCCTATCATGCTTATAAATAATACTAACTTGTTATTTGTTATTTATGTAAATAATTTATTACGCTTTTAAGAAAGTTATTATAAAGTGTTACCAAATTATGAAGTTGAGAGTTACATATAATTCAGGTTCATGATGGTAACTGCTTATTTTGTCTGCAGGAGGATGTGGCCCAGTGACATTTTCGGCAGCAGCTCTGAGGACGAGACCCAGACGTTGCTGAACATCTACTTCAGACACCAGACGCTGGGCCAGACGGGCACCTTTGCACTGGTGGGCTCTAAGCAGGACCTCTCTGAGATCTGCGTCAAGCTGATGGAGCTCAACGGGGAGATCAGGGACATGATACGCCGGCCCCAGGGCTACCGAGCCACCTTTCTCACAGACTCCAGTGTGTCTGGCTCCAGTCTCTGACACGCAGGAGGAATGCTGTGCCTGACTCCAGGACCTGTTCCAGGCCCCAGTCCCAGCCCAACCTGAGCCCCCAGCCTTAGCCCCAGTTCACTGCCCTGCCCCAGCCCCAACACCAGCCCTATAGCCTAGCCCCAACCCCAGCTCACTGCCCTGCCACAGCCCTATACCCTATCATTATTAGCCCCAGCCTCCATCCTCAGCCCCTGTCCACTACGCTGCTCCAGCCCTTCACCCTACTCCTACCCTGGGTATGCTGCTATGGTTACCGTGGTCACAGCAAGCTCTCTTTTCTCCCCCGGGAAAACTGAAGTCCTCGTGTCCCTTCTCAGAGTAGAGGGCCCTCAGGATGTACCCCTGTTCAGCTCTCCAGATGTGCAGCAGTACTGTGGGTGTGAACGTGACGAACCAAGACTTTGCTCTTAGAAACAATCCTTAGCTTTTATTGAACTAATATTTATGGATAACATCACACAGCGGCAACTTGCTACTGAGGTCAATGACTTTCACGTCTAACAGAAGACATACCAAAGTTACAATTAACCTATTCTTCTGCTGAGTATCTGTTATTTAAAATGTTTAAGGGAAAATGTGCAATGCTTCACAGAAGTGAGACTTTTACTGTATCATGAGGATTTTAGTGCTTTTCACTACTTGAATATTATGTATTACAGGCGAAATTATGCTGAATTTGTTTAAATAGACAGCCTGTGTGTGTATGTGAAACTGACTGTAACCAGACTACCATCCATGAACACTGCAAAGCACAGATATACTGTAAATACAATGGGGAGAACAAGTATTTGATACACTGCCGATTTTGCAGGGTTTCCTACTTACAAAGCATGTAGAGGTCTGTAATTTTTATCATAGGTACACTTCAACTGTGAGAGACGGAATCTAAAACAAAAATCCAGAAAATCACATTGTATGATTTTTAAGTAATTAATTTGCATTTTATTGCATGACATAAGTATTTGATCACCTACCAACCAGTAAGAATTCCGGCTCTCACAGACCTGTTAGTTTTTCTTTAAGAAGCCCTCCTGTTCTCCACTCATTACCTGTATTAACTGCACCTGTTTGAACTCGTTACCTGTATAAAAGACACCTGTCCACACACTCAATCAAACAGACTCCAACCTCTCCACAATGGCCAAGACCAGAGAGCTGTGTAAGTTCAAGATGACGGCCAATCACCCTCGGTCTGGGGCTCCATGCAAGATCTCACCTCGTGGGGCATCAATGATCATGAGGAAGTTGAGGGATCAGCCCAGAACTACACGGCAGGACCTGGTCAATGACCTGAAGAGAGCTGGGACCACAGTCTCAACGAAAACCATTAGTAACACACTACGCCGTCATGGATTAAAATCCTGCAGCGCACGCAAGGTCCCCCTGCTCAAGCCAGCGCATGTCCAGGCCCGTCTGAAGTTTGCCAATGACCATCTGGATGATCCAGAGGAGGAATGGGAGAAGGTCATGTGGTCTGTTGAGACAAAAATAGAGCTATTTGGTCTAAACTCCACTCGCTGTGTTTGGAGGAAGAAGAAGGAAAAGTACAACCCCAAGAACACCATCCCAACCATGAAGCATGGAGGTGGAAACATCATTCTTTGGGGATGCTTTTCTGCAAAGGGGACAGGACGACTGCACCGTATTGAGGAGAGGATGGATGGGGCCATGTATCGCGAGATCTTGGCCAACAACCTCCTTCCCTCAGTAAGAGCATTGAAGATGGGTCGTGGCTGGATATTCCAGCATGACAACGACCCGAAACACACAGCCAGGGCAACTAAGGAGTGGCTCCGTAAGAAGCATCTCAAGATCCTGGAGTGGCCTAGCCAGTCTCCAGACCGGAACCCAATAGAAAATCTTTGGAGGGAGCTGAAAGTCCGTATTGCCCAGCGACAGCCCCGAAACCTGAAGGATCTGGAGAAGGTCTGTATGGAGGAGTGGGCCAAAATCCCTGCTGTAGTGTTCAAACCTGGTCAAGACCTACAGGAAACGTATGATCTCTGTAATTGCAAACAAAGGTTTCTGTACCAAATATTAAGTTCTGCTTTTCTGATGTATCAAATAGTTATGTCATGCAATAAAATGCAAATGAATTACATAAAAATCATACAATGTGATTTTCTGGATTTTTGTTTTAGATTCCGTCTCTCACAGTTGAAGTGTACCTATGATAAAAATTACAGACCTCTACATGCTTTGTAAGTAGGAAAACCTGCAAAATCGGCAGTGTATCAAATACTTGTTCTCCCCACACTATACATATAGATTTAAATGCTCAACTGCTCTGATATGCTGTATATCTACTGTCTCGAGGACCTAGATACCACATTGGGCTAGCTGTTGCTTAAAACGTTATTTACAAATGTTCGCTTTCTACAGTATAGCTATTTTGCTTATAGGATAATGATTTATATTTACATAAAATAAACATGCTTTGAACTGATTCGTTTTATAGAATGAAAATAAATGTTCTTGTTCTGTCTGTTAAAACTGCCAAGCATGCATATTTTATGGACTATAAAGTGTAATAGTTTATTGTATTCATAAATATTTATATTTTAACTCAGTTGCATTTGTATGTACATAGTGCAAGTGGAGCTTTGCTTTGCTTGTAAGATTTTATTTTCATGTTTTTAATTTACAGTTGGACTATGCATGTAATTTAATATTTGTAAAGCTTCCATAGGGACTGTTTTCACCTTTAAATACTACTGCTTTTGTGATGTACACTTCTGTAACAATAAAAAATAAAATGTCTTTATTTTATTTAACCTTTATTTTATCAGGGAGTCATACTGTGACCAATGTCTATTATACAGATTAGCCCTGAATTACATAAATTACAGAAAATACACTCATCAATATAAATACAAAATGCAAGCAGAAAGAAAAACTGTCATAAAAAACAAAAAAACACAACAAATCAAATGCGCCGAATACAAAAGGTGTAGACATTACAGTGAAATGCTTACTTACAAGCCCTTAACCAACAATGCAGTTTTTAAGAAAATAAAAAATCATTAAAGAGCAGCAGTAAAATAAAATAACAGTAGGGAGGCTATATACAGCGGGTACTGGTACATTTACATTTTACATTTACGTCATTTAGCAGACGCTCTTATCCAGAGCGACTTACAAATAGGTGCATTCACCTTATAGCCAGTGGGATAACCACTTTACCATTTATTTATTTTTTTATTTTTTTGGGGTAAGATAGGGGTAGAAGGATTACTTTATCCTATCCCAGGTATTCCTTAAAGAGGTGGGGTTTCAAATGTCTCCGGAAGGTGGTGAGTGACTCCGCTGTCCTGGCGTCGTAAGGGAGCTTGTTCCACCATTGGGGTGCCAGAGCAGCGAACAGTTTTGACTGGGCTGAGCGGGAACTATGCTTCCGCAGAGGTAGGGGAGCCAGCAGGCCAGAGGTGGATGAACGCAATGCCCTCGTTTGGGTGTAGGGATTGATCAGAGCCTGAAGGTACGGAGGTTCCGTTCCCCTCACAGCTCCGTAGGCAAGCACCATGGTCTTGTAGCAGATGCGAGCTTCAACTGGAAGCCAGTGGAGTGTGCGGAGGAGCGGGGTGACGTGAGATAACTTGGGAAGGTTGAACACCAGACGGGCTGCGGCATTCTGGATGAGTTGTAGGGGTTTAATGGCACAGGCAGGGAGCCCAGCCAACAGCGAGTTGCAGTAATCCAGACAGGAGATGACAAGTGCCTGGATTAGGACCTGTGCCGCTTCCTGTGTAAGGCAGGGTCGTACTCTCCGAATGTTGTAGAGCATGAACCTACAGGATCGGGTCACCGCCTTGATGTTAGCGGAGAACGACAGGGTGTTGTCCAGGGTCACGCCCAGGCTCTTCGCACTCTGGGAGGAGGACACAACGGAGTTGTCAACCGTGATGGCGAGATCATGGAACAGGCAGTCCTTCCCCGGGAGGAAGAGCAGCTCCGTCTTGCCAAGGTTCAGCTTGAGGGGGTGATCCTTCATCCATACTGATATGTCTGCCAGACATGCAGAGATGCGATTCGCCACCTGGTTATCAGAAGGGGGAAAGGAGAAGATTAGTTGTGTGTTGTCAGCGTAGCAATGATAGGAGAGGCCATGTGAGGATATGACAGAGCCAAGTGACTTGGTGTATAGCGAGAATAGGAGAGGGCCTAGAACTGAGCCCTGGGGGACACCAGTGGTGAGAGCACGTGGTGCGGAGACAGCTTCTCGCCACGCCACTTGGTAGGAGCGACCGGTCAGGTAGGACGCAATCCAAGAGTGAGCCGCGCCGGAGATGCCCAGCTCGGAGAGGGTGGAGAGGAGGATCTGATGGTTCACAGTATCAAAGGCAGCAGACAGGTCTAGAAGGACAAGAGCAGAGGAGAGAGAGTTAGCTTTAGCAGTGCGGAGAGCCTCCGTGACACAGAGAAGAGCAGTCTCAGTTGAATGGCCAGTCTTGAAACCTGACTGGTTTGGATCAAAAAGGTCATTCTGAGAGAGATAGCAAGAGAGTTGGCTAAAGACAGCACGCTCAATAGTTTTGGAGAGAAAAGAGAGAAGGGATACTGGTCTGTAGTTGTTGACATCAGAGGGATCGAGTGTTGGTTTTTTGAGAAGGGGTGCAACTCTCGCTCTCTTGAAGACGGAAGGGACATAGCCAGCGGTCAAGGATGAGTTGATCAGCGAGGTGAGGTAAGGGAGAATGTCACCGGAGATGGTCTGGAGAAGAGAGGAGGGGATAGGGTCAAGCGGGCAGGTTGTTGGGCGGCCTGCCGTCACAAGTCGCAAGATTTTATCTGGAGAGAGAGGGGAGAAAGAAGTCAAAGCATAGGGTAGGGCAGTGTGAGCAGGACCAGCAGTGTCATTTGACTTAACAAACGAGGATCGGATGTCGTCAACCTTCTTTTCAAAATGGTTGACGAAGACATCCACAGAGAGGGAGGATGGGGGGGGGGGGGGGATTCAGCAGGGAGGAGAATGTGGCAAAGAGCTTCCTAGGGTTAGAGGCAGATGCTTGGAATTTAGAGTGGTAGAATGTGGCCGTAGCAGCAGAAACAGATGAAGAAAATGTAGAGAGGAGGGAGTGAAAAGATGCCAGGTCCGCAGGGAGTCTAGTTTTCTTCCATTTCTGCTCAGCTGCCCGGAGCTCTGTTCTGTGAGCTCGCAATGAGTCATCAAGCCACGGAGCTGGAGGGGTGGAGGATAGGACATAGAGAGTCAAAGGATGCAGAAAGGGAGGAGAGGAGGGTTGAGGAGGCAGAATCAGGAGATTGGAGGGAGAATGATTGAGCAGAGGGAAGAGATGATAGGATGGAAGAGGAGAGAGTAGCGGAAGAGAGAGAGCGAAGGTTGCGACGGCACATTACCATCTGTGTAGGGGCAGAGTGAGGAGTGTTGGAGGAGAGGGAGAGAGAAAAGGATACAAAGTAGTGGTCGGAGACTTGGAGGGGAGTTGCAGTGAGATTATTAGAACAACAGCATCTAGTAAAGATGAGGTCAAGTGTATTGCCTGCCTTGTGAGTAGGGGGGGACGGTGAGAGGGTGAGGTCAAAAGAGGAGAGGAGTGGAAAGAAGGAGGCAGAGAGAAATGAGTCAAAGGTAGACGTAGGGAGGTTGAAATCCCCCAGAACTGTGAGGGGTGAGCCATCCTCAGGAAAGGAACTTATCAAGGCGTCAAGCTCATTGGTGAACTCTCCAAGGGAACCTGGAGGGCGATAGATGACAAGGATATTAAGCTTAAATGGGCTAGTGACTGTGACAGCATGGAATTCAAATGAGGAGATAGACAGATGGGTCAGGGGAAAAATTTAGAATGTCCACTTGGGAGAGATGAGGATTCCTGTGCCACCACCCCACTGACCAGATGCTCTCGGGGTATGCGAGAACACATGGTCAGACGAGGAGAGAGCAGCAGGAGTAGCAGTGTTTTCAGTGGTAATCCATCTTTCCGTCAGCGCCAAGAAGTCGAGGGACTGGAGGGTAGCATAGGCTGAGATGAACTCTGCCTTGTTGGCAGCAGAACGGCAGTTCCAGAGGCTGCCTGAGACCTGGAACTCCACGTGGGAGGTGCGTGCAGGGACCACCAGGTTAGAGAGGCAGCAGCCACGCGGTGTGAGGCGTTTGTGTAGCCTGTGCGGAGAGGAGAGAACAGGGATAGGCAGAGGCATAGTTGACAGGCTGCAGCAGATGGCTACAATAATGCAGAGGAGATCGGAATGAAATGAACTAAACATCTGGTACAGAGTCAATGTGCTGGGGCACCGGTTAGTCGAGGTAATTGAGGTAATATGTACATGTAGGTAGAGTTACAGTGACTATGCATAAATAATAAACAGAGTAGCAGCAGCGTAAAAGAGGGGGGTGGGGGGAGCAATGCAAATAGTCCGGGTAGCCATGATTAGCTGTTCAGGATTCTTATGGCTTAGGGGTAGAAGCTGTTAAGAAGCCTTTTGGACCTAGACTTGGCGCTCCGGTACCGCTTGCCGTGCGGTAGCAGAGAGAACAGTCTATGACTAGGGTGGCTGGAGTCTTTGATCATTTTTGGGGCCTTCCTCTGACACTGCCTAGTACATAGGTCCTGGATGGCAGGAAGCTTGGCCCCAGTGATGTACTGGGCTGTACACACTACCCTCTGTAGTGCCTTGCAGTCGAAGGCTGAGCAGTTGCCATACCAGGTGGTGATGCAACCAGTCAGGATGCTCTCGATGGTGCAGCTGTAGAACTTTTTGAGGATCTGAGGACCCATGCCAAATATTTTCAGTCTCTTGAGGGGGAATAGGCTTTGTCGTGCCCTCTTCACGACTGTCTTGGTGTGTTTGGACCATGATAGTTTGTTGGTGATGTGGACACCAAGGAACTTGAAGCTCTCAACCTGTTCCACTACAGCCCCGTCGATGAGAAAGTGCTCAGTCCTCTTTTTTTTTTCCTGTTTTTTTCCGAATCTCCTTTTTCTTGATCACATTGAGGGAGAGGTTGTTATCCTGGCACCACACGGCCAGGTCTCTGACCTCCTCCCTATAGGCTGTCTCATCATTGTCGGTGATCAGGCCTACCACTGTTGTGTCGTCGGCAAACTTAATGATGGTGTTGGAGTCGTGCCTGGCCATGCAGTCATGGGTGAACAGGGTGTACAGGAGGGGACTGAGCATGCACCCCTGAGGGGCCCCCGTGTTGAGGATCAGCGTAGCAGATGTGTTGTTACCTATCCTTACCACCTGGGGGCGGCCCGTCAGGAAGTCCAGGATCCAGTTGCAGAGGGAGGTGTTTAGTCCCAGGGTCCTTAGCTTAGTGATGAGCTTTGAGGGCACTATGGTGTTGAACACTGAGCTGTAGTCAATGAATAGCATTCTCACGTAGGTGTTCCTCTTGTCCAGGTGGGAAAGGGCAGTGTGGAGTGCAATAGAGATTGCATCATCTGTGGATCTGTTGGGGCGGTATGCAAATTGGAGTGAGTCTAGGGTTTCTCGGATAATGGTGTTGATAATAAGACCATCAATCAGCTTTATGAATTGCCCTAGAGGCACCAAAACATACAATTTAAGAACATTTTGAAGATTGTTCCACAAATAAGGTGCAAGAAAACTAAAAGCTGATTTACCTACAGTGCCTTGCAAAAGTATTCATCCCCCTTGGCTTTTTTCATATTTTGTTGCATTACAACCTGTCATTTAAATAGATTTTTATTTGGATTTCATGTAATGGACATACACAAAATAGTCCAAATTGGTGACATGAAATGAAAAAAATAACTTGTTTCAAAAAATTCAAAAAAATAAATAACGTAAAAGTGGTGCGTGCATATGTATTCACCCCCTTTGCTATGAAGCCCCTAAATAAGATCTGGTGCAACCAATTACCTTCAGAAGTCACATAATTAGTTTTAAAAAGTCCACCTGTGTGCAATCTAAGTGTCACATGATCTGTCAAATGATCTCAGTATATATACACCTGTTCTGAAAGGCCCCAGAGTCTGCAACACCACTAAGCAAGGGGCACCACCAAGCAAGCGGCACCATGAAGACCAAGGAGCTCTCCAAACAGGTCAGGGACAAAGTTGTGGAGAAGTACAGATCAGGGTTGGGTTATAAAAAAATATCTGAAACTTTGAACATCCCACAGAGGACCATTAAATCCATTATTAAAAAATGGAAAGAATATAGCACCACAACAAACCTGCCAAGAGAGGGCCGCCCACCAAAACTCACGGACCAGGCAAGGAGGGCATTAACCAGAGAGGCAACAAAGAGACCAAAGATAACCCTGAAGGAGCTGCAAAATTCCACAGTGGAGATTGGAGTATCTGTCCATAGGACCACTTTAAGCCGTACACTCCACAGAGCTGGGCTTTACAGAAGAGAGGCCAGAAAAAAGCCATTGCTTAAAGAAAAAAATAAGCAAACACGTTTGGTGTTCGCCAAAAGCCATGTGGGAGACTCCCCAAATATATGGAAGAAGGTACTCTGGTCAGATGAGACTTGAATTTAGCTTTTTGGCCATCAAGGAAAACGCTATGTCTGGCGCAAACCCAACACCTCTCATCACCCGGAGAACACCATCCCCACAGTGAAGCATGGTGGTGGCAGCATCATGCTGTGGGGATGTTTTTCATCGGCAGGGACTGGGAAACTGGTCAGAATTTAAGGAATGATGGATGGCGCTAAATACAGGGAAATTCTTGAGGGAAACCTGTTTTAGTCTTCTAGAGATTTGAGACTGGGATGGAGGTTCACCTTCCAGCAGGACAATGACCCTAAGCATACTGCTAAAGCAACACTCGAGTGGTTTAAGGGGAAACATTTAAATGTCTTGGAATGGCCTAGTCAAAGCCCAGACCTCAATCCAATTGAGAATCTGTGGTATGACTTAAAGATTGCTGTACACCAGCGTAACCCGCTGGAGCAGTTTTGCCTTGAAGAATGGGCAAAATCCCAGTGGCTAGATGTGCCAAGCTTATAGAGACATACCCCATGAGACTTGCAGCTGCAATTGCTGCAAAATGTGGCTCTACAAAGTATTGACTTTGGGGAGGTGAATAGTTATGAACGCTCAAGTTTTCTGTTTTTTTGTCTTATTTCTTGTTTGTTTCACAATAAAAAATATTTTGCATCTTCAAAGTGGTAAGCATGTTGTGTAAATCAAATGATACAAACCCCCAAAAAATCAATTTTAATTCCAAGTTGTAAGGCAACAAAATATGAAAATGAATACTTTCGCAAGCCACTGTAACTCCGTAGAGACCAAAGGAATTTCCAGAGTTAGCCATCCCTTTACTGAAGCGGCAGCTGCGTTCATATAGATGTCGCCATAGTCTAGGACCGATGGGAACGTCGACTGAATAATCTACTTTCTACTATTTAGCGAGAGGCAGGACCTATTTCTATAGAAGAAGCCCATTTTTATTCTCAGCGTCTTAACTAACTCATCAATATGCTTTTTAAAAAGACAGATGCACAGATTTTTGTAAGCAGGGACACAGTCAATATGGACACCATACAAAGTAGATATGCTTAAATCATCAGTTATTTTGATGCGCTCTAGAGAACAACATATACTTAGTTTTACCTGCATTCAATACTAATTTCAGGTCAATAAAGTTTTTCTGTAATACAATGAAGGCAGACTGTAGTTCAGGTAAAGCCTGGTTAACCGTCGTGGCAATAGCATACACAACAGTATCCTCGGCATAAAAGTGCAGACAAGTCGATATTGTTAATGTAAATAGTAAAAAGTACAGGACCCAGAATCGACCCCTGCTAGACACCTTTCATAATATCCAGGAGACCTGCTTTAACACCATCAGTAGATACACATTGAGTTCTATCTAGCAGTAAGTGATCAACAGTATAGAAAGCCTTTGACAGGTCAATGAACATCATTTATAACTAGGGATGCAGCAAAGATAGTGCTATGACCTGGTCTAAAACCCGACTGATGTACATTTAGAATACATTTAAAAGATAAAAAAGATCTTAGCTGAGAATTAATCAAGGATTCTAATATTTTAGCTAGGCAAGAAAGTTTAGAAATAGGGAGATAATTATTTAGGTCATCACCTTTGTGAAGGTGGAGTACATGGGCTGCCTTCCAAACCTTGGGGATAGTACCAGATATAATCGTCAGGTGAAAAATATGGGTTAATGATTCAGCAATCAAGGGGGCAGAGAGCTGCAGCAAAAATGGATCAAGCATATCAGCCCCAGTGGATTCTTTTTAAGGCAAGGCATATAGCACATCACAGATAGTAAATTGTTGAAATGAAAACAAAGATTCACTAGAAGTTGACGGGTTAACCGTAGAGTCAGCTAGAGGCTGGCAGAGGGAAAAGCAGTCGATTGTGTCACGACTTACGCCGAGGCTGCCCCCCCTCCTGGTTCGGGCAGGCTTCGGCGTTCGTCGTCACCGGAGTACTAGCTACTGTCGATCCCATTGTCAATCACACACACCTGGTGCTCATTCCCCTAATTAGTATGTGTATAAGTGTTCCCTCTGTCCCCCTTGTCTTTGTGAGTGATTGTTTTGTTGTGAGAGCGTGTAGCTCGGTTGAGCTACATTTCACTGTGTTATTGCCAAGGTGGATGTTTTCCCTTGTTTTCCCTTGTATAGTTTCGTTTGACGCTTGGGCCGTTTGATTTATGCAAACGGATTAAACTCTGGACTTCCTGAGCCTGACTCCTTCTTTCACACCTCGTCACAGAATCACTCACCTGATCTGATATGGAGTCAGCAGGAGAAGACCGCATGCCTGGAGTTGTGGCAAGGGTCCAGGAGCATTCCTCGATGTTGGCCAGCTTGGGGGAAGCGATGGATCGGGTTCTTCAGGTGGTAGAACGCCTGGAGAGGAGAGGATCCGATCTATCGAGACCAGCTGGTCAACCGGATCCAGCCACCTACACCCCAGCCCCTGGAGGGATCCAGATATCTCGGCCACCGGCGTTTGATGGGACGGCAGCGCGATGTAAGGGATTCCTACTCCAACTGGAGTTGTATTTCTCCAGCATCAGGCCGGAGCCCCGGGAGCGGGAGAAGGTATCCGTCCTCGTTTCCTGCCTTTGTGGGAGAGCCCTGGAGTGAGCCAACGCGGTGTGGAACGAGGGAGGTACCACATTGGAGAACTACGGGGAGTTTGCTCGCCTCTTTCGGGGACGAGGAACGCTCAGGACTACGCGCTGGAGTTCCGGGTGGAACGAGCGGCCCCTGATCGACCATTTCCGGTGCCACCTAAGGGAGGACGTCCTGACGTCCTGACGGGATGCCATGCTATCATTCTCCCAACTGGTGGACATGGCCATCTGGCTGGACAATCTGCTAGCAGCCAGAGGACGTCCTGGTAGGGGTCTGCCTGTTCCCACTCCGGACGACTCTGACCCCGAGCAGATGGAGCTGGGCGTAGCTGCCGGTCGAGAGAGCGCAGGAGGACAGCGACAGTGCCACTCTGGTGGCACGAAGGGACAATCCACTTCACGTCGCAGTCAACGTTCTTTTGGGTCTGGAGGCGGTAGGCAGGGTACTCACACATCACCCCAGGTAACGAACACCCAAATGTGTTCAGAGCCCTTTGCGGCTCACTGTACTTTATCTATCTCCTTTCCCGATCACTTGGTAGGTTCCCAGTGTAAGGCGCTAGTCGATTCAGGCGCAGCTGGGAATTTTATGGACAGGGCATTTGCACACCGTCAAGGCATTTCATTGGTTCCCCTAACCATTCCACTCCCCATCAGAGCACTTGATAGTCGACCATTAGGGTCCGGGTTGGTTAAGGAAGTTACGGTACCCGTCACCATGATTACGCAGGTGACGCATGTTGAGCAGATCACCTTTATGATTATTGAGTCTCCTGCTTACACTGTAGTCTTGGGTATCCCATGGTTAGTCCTTCAATACCCCAACTTCTCATGGCCACAGAGGGTTCTTACGGGGTGGTCGCGTGAGTGTCCGGGTAGGTGTCTAGGTGTTTCCGTTGGTGCGACCACGGTGGAGAGTCCAGACGGTACCCCCACCGTGCGCATTCCCCCCGAAAACCATGATATGGCGCTCGCGTTTTCCAAGACGCAAGCGACTAAATTACCACCTCATCGGGAGGGGGATTGCGCGATAAACCTTCGGGTAGACGCTGTACCTCCCAGGAGTCATGTGTATCCCCTGTCACAGGCTGAAATGGAGGCTATGGAAATATGCGTCACCGAGTCCCTGCGCCAGGGGTATATACGTCCCTCCACTTCACCTGCCTCCTCGAGTTTCTTCTTTGTGAAGAAGAAAGATGGCGGTTTACGTCCGTGCATTGATTATCGACCACTGAATAATGTGACGGTACGATTTAGTTATCCTCTTCCCTTCATTCCTTCAGTGATTTAATCAATGTATGGGGCCCGTTTTTTCACCAAATTAGACTTCAGGAGTGCCTACAACCTGGTGCATATTCGGGAGGGGGATGAGTGGAAAACAGCATTCAGCACAACCTCGGGGCATTATGAATACCTGGTGATGCCCTACAGTTTGATGATGAATGCTCCATCCGTTTTCCAGTCCTTTGTGAACGAGGTGTTTCGGGACATGCTTGGTCACGGTGTTGTGGTCTACATCGATGACATCCTGGTGTATTCCGCTACACGAGCCGAGCATGTGTCCCTGGTTCGCAAAGTACTGGTCCGACTGCTGGAAAATGATCTTTATGCCAAGGCAGAGAAGTGTGAGTTTTTCCAGCAGTCAATCTCCTTCCTTGGATATCGCATTACCACCACAAGTGTGGAGATGGAGGAAGACCGCATTGCAGCCGTGCGTAATTGGCCGACTCCAACCACGGTAAAGGAGGTGCAGCGCTTCCTTGGCTTTGCCAACTACTATCGAAGGTTTATTCGGGGCTTTGGCAAGGTCGCAGCTCCCATTACCTCCTTGTTGAAGGGTGGGCCGTCCCGGCTCCGCGGGTCTGCTGAGGCTGATTTGGCCTTCAGTAGATTGCGGGGTCTGTTCACCTCAGCCCCGGTACTGGCTCACCCCGATCCATCACTACCGTTCGTAGTGGAGGTGGATGCGTCCGAGGTAGGGATAGGAGCTGTCTTATCCCAACGCTCGGGCACGCCACCCAAGCTCCGCCCCTGTGCCTTCTTTTCTATGAAGCTCAGCTCGGCGGAGCAGAACTACAGCGTTAGTGATCGGGAGCTGCTGGCTGTTGTGCGAGCTTTGACGGTGTGGAGACATTGGCTCGAAGGGGCAAAACACCCTTTCCTCGTCTGGACAGACCACCGTAACCTGGAGTACATTCGGGCAGCGAGGAGGCTGAATCCTCGCCAGGCCAGGTGGGCCCTCTTCTTCACCCAGTTTGATTTCACACTCTCATACATTCCGGGTACGAAGAACGTGAAGGCAGACGCACTGTCTCGGCTGTATGACACAGAGGAGAGGCCCAGAGACAACACCCCCATACTCCCGGCCTCATGCATTGTGCCGCCGGTAGTATGGACGATGGACGCAGATATAGCGCAGGCATTATGCACAGATCCATCTCCACCGCAGTGTCCAGCTGGGCTGCAGTACGTGCCTGCGCTTATCCGTGATCGTCTGATCTACTGGGCACACACGTCACCCTCCTCTGGTCATCCAGGTATCGGTCGTACAATGCGCTGCCTGACCGAGAAGTACTGGTGGCCTACCTTGGCTAAGGACGTGAGGGTTTATGTTTCCTCATGCTCAGTGTGCACCCAGAGTAAGGCACCTAGGCACCTCCCAGCGGGTAAGCTACAACCTTTACCAGTTCCACAAGGACCATGGTCTCACCTGAGTATTGATTTTCTCACTGATCTTCCCCCCTCCCAAGGTAACACCACTATCCTGGTCGTTGTGGACCGCTTTTCAAAGTCCTGCCGCCTCCTTCCTCTGCCCAATTCTCCCCACGGCCCTACAAACTGCGGAGGCTCTGTTTACTCACGTCTTCCGGCACTACGGGGTACCAGAGGATATGGTGTCCGACCGAGGTCCCCAGTTCACGTCTAGAGTCTCGAAGCCGTTCATGGAACATCTGGGGGTCTCGGTCAGCCTGACCTCTGGTTTTCACCCCGAGAGAAATGGGCAGGTGGAAAGGGTGAATCAAGATGTGGGTAGGTTCCTGCGGACCTACTGTCAGGACCAGCCGGGGGAGTGGTCGGTGTTCCTGCCATGGGCAGAATATGCTCAGAACTCTCTCCGCCACTCCTCCACTAACCTAACACCCTTCCAATGTGTTTTGGGTTACCAACCGGTCCTGGCACCATGGCCCCAGAGCCAGACCGAGGCTCCCGCGGTGGATGACTGGTTTCGGCGTGCGGAGGAGACTTGGGACGCTGCCCACGTTCGCCTCCAGCGCGCCATGCGTCGTCAGAAGGCCAACACTGACCACCACCGCAGGGAGGCCCCGGTGTTCGTACCGGGGGATCGGGTCTGGCTCTCGACCCGGAATCTGCCCCTCCGCCTGCCCTGCCGGAAGCTGAGCCTGCGGTTTGTGGGGCTGTTTAAAGTCCTGAGGAGAATAAACGAGGTGACATACAGGTTGTTACTCCCCCCTGATTACCGTATTAACCCCTCGTTTCATGTGTCTCTCCTTAGGCCGTAGGTAGCTAGTCCGCTCCAGGAGTCTGAGGTACGGACATTGAGGGGGCCCCGGCGTACTCGTCCGTTTCCCTTGTATAGTTTCGTTTGACGCTTGGGGGCGTTTGATTTATGCAAACGGATTAAACTCTGGACTTCGGTATTTTACCTCCTGCGCCTGACTCCTTCTTTCACACCTTGTCACAGATTGACTGACCAGGGTTAATATACCACAGTTTCTGTCAAATAAAAAGCCTGCAGAGATAAAATGATGATTAAAAGCATCACTTATCCCATTCTCAGTTATGATGCCAGAGTAAGAAAGAACTTGCTTAGGCAGGGAAGAAGAGGAATTTGTACGCTTCAGTGCATTTACATTTTTCCACAATTTTGAAAGATCACCAGAAGATTCAGATAGAGCTTAAAAAGTAGCTTGATTTAGCTTTCTTAATCGAGATAGTACATCTGTTTCTCAGTTGTCTGAAAAATTGCCAGGTCACTGCCCTGCCTCAGGATCAGAACAAGTATTATGAAAGGAGCAAAGACCAGGTAAAAAGTTAGAGGAACACAATCTTCTGAAAACCTAACCCTGGGATAGATTGTTTTTTAAACTGTATTTGAAACTTTATTTTAAATGTACATTTCTATCTTGTTAATTCCTGTAGGAGCCACAATCAAGACCGGTGCCACTAAGACCAGAGCAAGGATATATAAAGTCAGTCAAATTCAGTCACAGAGGAATAAAATATACTAATTTCACCCAAAATAACATAATTGCTGTAGTTATTTTTTGTTGCTCTGTTTGAAGATATCCTTTGCATCAGAGACAGTCTGGATGAGAGCAAATATCTGATGTGTCAGAGTCTGCTACACTGGATGTTTGCTTACAAACCTCATTACTGGCCGCCTCCTCTCTGATGCTCTCCTCTGGATATCCTCCTGTCCAGTAGACATTAAAGCAACCTGGAGCTTCTATATCATGTGCCGTTTCCGGTGTTCTGTTGGATTTGGGTTGACTTTAGACATTCCTATGGGGCTAGTTAGGGACCATCGGTAAATTACACAATGTACATGGGACAATATGTTAAAATTCCAATAGCTCTAAATGTCAATTACTTAACCTCAAAACAACTATAAATTGTAGAAATTCACATACAAATATTGAAAGCATTTAATTAGAAAACTAAAAGGTGTGCAGCATGAAAATATTGTCTCATTTACATTGTGTAATTATCCAAAGTCAAACTAACTTTGCCACAGTCGCACACCAACTTGTTGAAGTTAATTGGAGAAATAATTTGGCTAACTTTTCCCACCTGCGAACACACACAAGAGACACACACATCAAACCCTGAAACCAACTCACGTTTGAATTTATTCATGGCCGCTAGCATTTCTTAACGGGCCTGATTTAAAATGAGGACAAATCAGGAAGTGCAGGAAGTGCAGTCACCCTTTAAGTGTTCAGGAATTCTTCGCTGCTCTGTATGCATTTCATGAATTTGTTAACGGCAAGATTGACTCAGTGAAAGCCTTTATCAAAAAGAAAAAAGTGAGCATATCAATTGATTTGTAATTTGAATTGTAAGATCTTCTCAAAGGTGCTCTCAATAGTTTATTAGATAGTAAAAATTGACACCTGGACCTTTTCACACGCTTCCTTTTTGGGATCTCTCACAACTCTAGCCTGGACCTCCTTCAACACATTCTGGGAAAGACACCCATTAGTTGAGAATGCAACAAAAAGTTGATCGGATATATCAAGATGTTGAAAAGGAAGGACCCCACTGGGCACATATGTCAGTTCAACGTCTAGTTTTGATTTACATTTGGTTGAGTTGTCAACTAACGTGAATTCAACCTGAAATCATGAAAAAAGTAATTGTCATTGGATTTAGATTAAATATTGTGTGGAAAAAAAGACACAATTCCCTTATGTTGACTTTTTACAAATCCAATCAGTTGACCACATTGATTCAAAGTCATCACATTGTCACGCCCTGGCTCTGGGGACTCTTATATGTTGAGCCAGGGTGTGTAGGGTCTATGTTTTGTGTTCTATGTTCAGTTTCTAGTTCATGTGTTTTCTAGGTTGGCCGGGGTGGTTCTCAATCAGAGGCAACGAGAATCAGCTGTTGCTTGTTGTCTCTGATTGGGAACCATACTTAGGCAGCCTGTTGTGCTCTTGTGTTTTGTGGGATCTTGTTCCGTGTAGGTTTGTGTATGACCGAGGACTTTTCGTTTTGTTGTTTTTGTATTTTGTATCGTGTTGCTAGTACACTATTAAAAGAGATGTACGCATATCACGCTGCGCCTTGGTCCGTTCATTATGACGATCGTGACACACATTTAATTATTTTGTTGAAATTACGTGGAAACAACGATGATTCAACTATTTTTTGCCCAGCGGGATCTCTCTCCAGAGAGATGCATCAACCTGATCCACTGTTTGCTTCAACTGAAGGACCACGCTTCACAGGAGAGGCATTTACTTTTAAATTTTTAAATTTTAGTCATTTAGCAGACGCTCTTATTCAGAGCGACTTCCAGTAGTGAGTGCATAATTTTTTTCCATACTGGTCCCCCGTGGGAATCGAACCCACAACCCTGGCGTTGCAAGCACCATGCTTGAACGTTTATTGGGCCGAAATGCCTTCTGGAACATGTGAACATTCATGTGCCTTAATATCAAACTTGTATGCCATCTGTAAATACGAAAAAAATTGTTAAAAATTACTAATCTAGTTGGTTTGGCCACGGAAAAAAGACAGGAACCTTCCCGCCTGTCATGATTGGCTGAGATAATGGATGGGTTGGACATGCTGAGAGATGAGTTCGGATTGGTCTGCCATGTAGCATGCTTCTGTCTATAACGTGAGCTGCTCAGTACGTGAAGATAATCCTTGCTACCGCAGCTTTTTTGAAAGCTATAATGTTACCCATGGACTCTTAAGGCTTAAGAGGGTGTGAACGATGCTGAATGTGTGTAGAAAAAGAAGAGCTCTCTAGTAGGTGTACCAAAACATTTAAGGCCCATTTTCTCAAAAGTTTATCAACTTTCAAAGCAGAATTACTTTCCCATTGTTCCTCAACTGCAGTGTATGATATACAATTTTTTAGCTCTGAGTCTAAAATGTTATCCAATGTAAAAAACACAATTTAAAATGTTGCTACATGAGACCGTATCGAGGCAGTGGGTCACATATGTACCTGATGCCTTTCATGAAGGTTTTCGATTGTGATTTTCTTTTTCATAATCGAAAACCTTCATAAAAGGCATTGTGTATAAATTAGTTAATCCATGAATACGAATATAATTTTACATATACAATGCATTTGGAAATAATTCAGACCCCTTGACGTTTTTCACATTTTGTTACGTTACAGCCTTATTCTAAAATGGATTAAATTGTGTTTTTCCCCATCAATCTACACACAATACCCCATTACGACAAAGCAAAAACAGGTTTTTAGAAATGTGTGCAATATTATAATTTTTTTTATTTTTTTATATGACATTTACATAAGTATTCAGACCCTTTACTCAGTACTTTGTTGAAGCACCTTTGGCAGCAATTACAGCCTTGAGTCTTCTTGGGTATGACGCTACAAGCCTGGCACACCTGTATTTGGGGAGTTTCTCCCATTATTCTCTGCAGCTCTTCACAAGCTCTGTCAGATTGGATGGGGAGCGTCGCTGCACAGCTATTTTCAGGTCTCTCCAGAGATGGTCGATCGGGTTCAACTCCGGGCTCTGGCTGGGCCACTCAAGGACATTCAGAGACTTGTCCCGAAGCCACTCCTGCGTTATCTTGGCTGTGTGCTTAGGGTCGTTGTCCTGTTGGAAGGTGAACCTTCGCCCCAGTCTGAGGTCCTGAGCGCTCTGGAGCAGGTTTTCATCGAGGATCTCTCTGTACTTTAGTCCGTTCATCTTTCCCTCGATCCTGACTAGTCTCCCAGTCCCTGCCGTTGAAAAACATTCCCACAGCATGATGCTGCCACCACCATGATTCAAAGTAGGGATGGTGCCAGGTTTCCTCCAGACGTGACTCTTGGCATTCAGGCCAAAGAGTTCAATCTTGGTTTCATCAGACCAGAGAATGTTGTTTCTCATGGTCTGAGTCCTTTAGGTGCCTTTTGGCAAACTCCAAGCGGGCTGTCATGTGCCTTTTACTGAGGAGTGGCTTCCGTCTGGCCACTCTACCATTAAGGCCTGATTGGTGGAGTGCTGCAGAGATGGTTGTCCTACTGGAAGGTTCTCCCATGGCCACAGACAAACTCTGGAGCTCTGTCAGAGAGACCATCGGGTTCTTGGTCACCTCCCTGACCAAGGCCCTTCTCCACTGATTGCTCAGTTTGGCCAGGAGGCCAGCTCTAGGAAGAGCTCTGGAGCAGGTTTTCATCAAGTAATTGATTCTGTCTATATAAGGTCCTATAGTTGACAGTGCATGTCAGAGCAAAAACCAAGCCATGAGTTCGAAGGAATTGTCCATAGAGCGCAGAGACAGGATTGTGTCGAGGCACAGATCTGGGGAAGGGTACCAAAAAATGTCTGCAGCATTGAAGGTCCCCAAGAACACAGTGGCCTCCATCATTCTTAAATGGAAGAAGTTTGGAACCACCAAGACTCTTCCTAGAGCTGGCCGCCCGGCCAAACTGAGCAATCAGGGGAGAAGGGCCTTGGTCAGGGAGGTGACCAAGAACCTGATGGTCTCTCTGACAGGGCTCGAGAGTTCCTCTGTGGAGATGGGAGAACCTTCCAGAAGGACAACCATCTCCACAGCACTCCACCAATCAGGCCTTTATGGTAGAGTGGCCAGACGGAAGCCACTCCTCAGTAAAAGGCACATGACAGCCCGCTTGGAGTTTGCCAAAAGGCCCCTAAAGGACTCTCAGACCATGAGAAACAAGATTCTCTGGTCTGATGAAACCAAGATTGAACTCTTTGGCCTGAATGCCAAGCGTCTGGAGGAAACCTGGCACCATCCCTACGGTGAAGCATGGTGGTGGCAGCATCATATTGTGGGATGTTTTTCAGCGGCTGGGAGACTAGTCAGGATCAAGGGAAAGATGAATGTAGCAAAGTACAGAGAGTTCAATCTTGGTTTCATCAGACCAGAGATTCTAGCAAATTAGTAAGAACGTCTCACCCCATGTTCAAGAATGGCCTTTTTCCCTTTTTTCAGATTACAACCTCTCACTTTCGGTTATTTGAAAATGAAATAATCTCCAAAATATAGCTATTTTTAAAACAAGCCATAGAATGTTGGTTGCAATTTCAGTTTAATCAACCAGAAAAGACAGAACAAATAATACATTAAATATTGTGGTTAAACTCAAATATACTAATTTATTTTAAAAAACATACATTTTCAATGAAAGGTTTAAAAAATATATAATCTTTGTAAATTATATCATCAATAGGACTGGTGAAGTTATGACACGCATGCAAAAATATATGGAAATGTCTGCTCTATCCAAAATTACAACCAAATAATTGCAGCATTACCGCAAAAATGGAAGAGGCAAGTGGAAGGGGGAGAAAGTAAGGAACTTTTCTGTTGGCCCTGCATTAAAGACCAACATTTGTTAAAGAAAATTGTGATAAATAAAAAAGTATACCAGTTTCATTTAAGGACCAAACAATGTACAGCTGTGCCATATAGATTGCAAAATAGTTGGGAAGGGATTTTTGATGTACAGAATCCATGGCACATGGTTTATGAACTGATACACAAAACAACACTGTATTCAAAACTTAGTTTTTCTATTTAAATTATTATACAAAATTCTTGCAACCAATAGAATGTTATATATATGGGGGATACAACCTTCCCAGCTCTGCAGATTTTGCTGCGAAGACACAGAGTCATTAGATCATTTATTTTGGTACTGTCCATATGTAGCTTGTTTTTGGTCACAGGTCCAGGAATGGCTGAAGAATAGCAATATTTACCTGGAGCTAACTCTGGAGATAGCACTACTGGGTGATTTGAAAAGTCATAGTCAATCGATCAATTATATAATAATACTTTTAGCAAAAATGTTTATCTTTAATTTACAATCTGTAGAAACTATGAGAATAGAAAGGTTCAGAACTTTTGTGAAACATCACAGCACAGTTGAGGAATATATGGCAAATAGAAATCCAATATGGATGGTGTTAAGAGATAGATGGGAGGGGTTGAATGGAGCTGAAGGGTGGGACTAATAACATTAAGATATCTAATGTAAAATATACTGTGTCCGTAAAATATATATAGATTCCGAACTTTTGTGAAACAGCACAGTTAAAAATGAGGGTAGAGGAAGGACAGGACTAAAAACAAACAAAATATAACTATTGTAAAATAGATTGTGTCCGTAAATGTATATAGTATGTATAAGCTGGAAGTAGAAGCCTAAGTGTTGTTGTTCATTAGTTTACTCCAATTAGGGGAGGGGTGGTAGGGTTAGTGGAAAATAATAAAGGAAAATATATTTAAAATATATATATTGATAGATAGATACAGTACCAGTCAAAAGTTTGGACACACCTACTCATTCAATGGTTTTTCTTTATTTTTACTATTTTCTACATTGTAGAATAATAGTGAAGACATCAAAACTTTTAAATAACACATATGGAATCATGTAGTAACCCCCCAAAAAAATTAAACAAATCAAAATATATGTTATATTTGAGATTCTTCAAATAGCCACCCTTTGCCTTGATGACAGCTTTGCACAGTCTTGGCATTCTCTTTTAGATCTGACACCCCTATTAGCTCAACAGTCATCTGCCCCTGCACCTGCATCCACAAGCGGCTCCTGACATTATACCTAAAGCGGACATTGCCATTGACTGCACAGAGTCGCATTAACAGAAATCTCATGCAGCCCTGTTTACAAGTTTGAACACTGGAATGTGAGATGTAATCTACACCTTGATTAGGCTGATAGAAATCCTCATTATATCGTTGAAGGATTTTGAATTTGAGCGTCATTATTTCTATATAGCCTACACTTTCTAATTCTGAACTTGTAACGTGAGTAGCATGGGTGTGACTTCGTGACAATGATCAAGAGCAGCTGCTTACCGATTTGACAGATCCAACGCAGTTATACCTCAGACACTGCCAAAACATGATTATTGTCAGTTAAGAAGATTGGGCCTCTCTCTTTTAGATCTGCCACCCCCATCAGCTCAGCTGCAGTCACAGCAGTCCTCTGCTGTGGTATTTAATTTACCGGCTGCACCAGTTCCTACCACACTGGCCGTGAAGGGAGAAACTTTTGAGGATTCCCAGATGGATACAGGTCATTCAGAATTATATTACATACGCTCACTCACTCACACCAACAGATGTGCACACACAAACATGTTGTTGAGCTGTATACTTACTGTCACTTTGTGTATCTCTCTTTCAGCTCTGCCATGCACTACACCACTGCCTGACAGCCTCACCCAGAAGTGTATACACTGGGCCTATCAAGACTGACAAAGCAGAGATGGGTGGCTGACAAGGAAAAATATAACACAACATGCACACACACTCTCTCTCTCTGTCTCTGTCTCACACACACACATTATCCCCAATGTAAATACATTGTAATTACTTGTATGCTCCAACAGGCCAGGTCGCAGTTGTAAATGAGAACTTGTTCTCAACTGGCTTACCTGGTTAAATAAAGGTGAAATAAAAAAACAATACTTTATTTTAAGATTGGAGATATCTACGCCTACATATCCATTATCAATATCTACATAATTACTCTAAATATATATCAAATCAAAGTGTGATTGATAATATTGTAAAATTGTATTGCTTAATGTGTACAGTTTCAGGAAATTCTGTGTGCTTTTTTCTGAGTTGAAAAATGCCTCACTCTCACTCTCTCACACACATTGTTTATTTTATGTATGCTCCATGTTATTTTAGAATCGTGTGCAATAAAGTACATTCACAGTTAAAGCAACAGTTTGGTTTATTGGATATTTCTCTGATTAAAATGAATGACCAAAAGGAAGTCTGCAGTGCAACCCTCTGGGAGTGTGTGCAGGTTCTGTCATCTGGAGCTGAAACAGGGCCCCAACAGCTCTAACATACAGTGCATTCGGAAAGTATTCAGACCCCTTAACTTTTTGTTACGTTACAGCCTTATTCTAAAAATGGATTAAAAAATAATAATCCTCAGCAATCTACACACAATACCCCATAATGACAAAGTGAATATAGGTTTTTAGAATAAATAAAAAAACAGAAATACCTTATTTAGATAAGTAATCAGACCCCAGCATTGAAGGTCCCCAAGAACACGGTGGCCTCCATCATTCTTAAATGGAAGAAGTTTGGAACCACCAAGCAAAGTACAGAGAGATCCTTGATGAAAACCTGCTCCAGAGCTCTCAGGACCTCAGACACGGGCGAAGGTTCACCTTCCAACAGGACAACGACCCTAAGCACACAGCCAAGACAACGCAGGACTGGCTTCTGGACAAGTCTCTGAATGTCCTTGAGTGGCCCAGCCAGAGCCAGGACTTAAACCTGATCGAACATCTCTGGAGAGACCTAAAAATAGCTGTGCAGCAACGCTCCCCATCCAACCTGACAGAGCTTGAGAGGATCTGCAGAGTAGAATGGGAGAAACTCCCCAAATACAGGTGTGCTAAGCTTGTAGCGTCATACCCAAGAAGACTTGAGGCTGTAATCGCTGCCAAAGGTGCTTCAACAAAGTACTGAGTAAAGGGTCTGAATACTTATGTAAATGTCATATTTCCGTTTTTTCTTTTTAATAAATTAGCAAAAATGTCTAGAAACCTGTTTTTGCTTTGTCATTATGGGGTATTGTGTGTAGATTGATGAGGGAAAAAAAACAATTTAATCAATTTTAGAATAAGGCTGTAACCTAACAAAATGTGGAAAATGTCAACGGGTCTGAATACTTTCCGAAGGCATTGTATGTACAGGGTTCCCAGGAGTGGTAAGCAAATATGTTTATTGTCCTGCAAAAGTATTTATAATGTACCAAGGCCATTCCCTGGCTACCCATCCACATCGCTCCGGCCAAACTGACGTTTATTCTCCACAATGAATGTATGTAGCGATTAAAATTCAGTGTGAGTCATCAGGCAACCAAGGCCAAGGAATGGAGAGAGAGAGATGACCTGGAGGGAGTTCCAGACATCAGCTTTTTATGAAGCAGAAAAGCAGAGATGGGTGGCTGACGAGGAAAAAATTAAATACAACATGCACACACACACACACTCCTATCTCTCTCACACAGTCTGTAAATATGTAAATACATTTAAGATATCTAAGCCTACAACTCTCTAGAGTGCAGTAAAAAAGGCTTATCATTAATATCATTAATAACTGACACAATTCTATAATGAATACATATAATAATAATACATCATAGAGTGACCAATAGTTACTGTATTGTGATTGTTTAGTGTTTTAATTACTCAACAAGTAGTGCCCCAAAGTTGGATCGAACCATGTCTCAAAAGCAGCAGAAAAGGTAACAACAATTTCTGTTACGGCTATACACATCTGGCAGTTGCTTTAATCGACATCAGTGCACATGGAACAGTTGTTGGGGGTTAACTGCCTTGCTCAAGGGCAGAATGGCAGATTTTTCCACCTTGAAGGCTTAGGGATTCGAACCAGCAAACACGTCATTGGGTCTAACGGTCATCTCGCGCCGAACTGCGTATTTATTTATTCTAAAAACCAAAAACAACTTTATATCGAAGGAGTACAGTTGAGTTGATTTGACAGCCTGCACGGTTTGTTACTTTCACAAGGTTGGAGTAAAAACATGTTCAACTACTTAAGACATTGGCTCGAATCTAGGATTTGCCTTTAGATTTCAAGAAAATTAACAACTAAGGAATAATTTTTCTCTTCTCTTATTGACTTCCCAAATCCAGGCCTGGTCTGCTTGGTCTCGCGATGTTACGCCTCTGGTTTAGAAACGGTGGTTAAACGATATATTTTATTCGTTCAAATAGCTCAGTTTTTACCCCACCCAGTTGGTGGCGGCAATACACCTTTCTGGATGTAGTCCGTCAATAAAACCTTAAAGAAGAAGAAGATGAAGACCGTTATGACTAGAGGTGAGGCTAAATGTAAGATCAGAGCCTTTTTGATAGATGTGGCAGGAGAGATAGGACTCTGAGCCCAAGGGACGGCATTTCTATGCCCTCCAGACCAACATTCAAAGGTCAGTTTAGGAAGGAATCCTGTAGCTCAGTTGGTAGAGCATGCCGCTTGCAACGCCAGGGTTGTGGGTTCGATTCCCACGGGGGGCCAGTATGATAAAGGTGTGCACTCACTAACTGTAAGTCGCTCTGGATAAGAGCGTCTGCTAAATGACTAAAATGTAAAAAAAAATTGCGTTGTTTAGGAGTGCAAAGGCGAATTGAGTCATTGCACACGCGCATTTCACAGGTTAGGCGGTCCCTAACGGAAATATGCAAATGTATGCTAGAACGGGCAAATAGGATCTCGCTAGCTCGTGCTTTGCTCTGCCCACCTCCTTGCTTGTTCTGGCCACTATGACTCTTCTGTTCCCATTGGAAACGACAGGCGGTGGTCTATCTTGGTTTAGTTATAAAAATCTTTGTGAATGGTTTATGTCTGGAGTGTATGGTCGATGAAACGGTGGAGTATGTTGAAGAGAGGGAAAGATTGAAGTGTAGTGTCCCTGAGGTTGGATGGGTGTGGAAGGGAATTTGGGTAATGGGGGAAGGGTATTTTAGAAGAGCAGGGCTCTTATTTTATTTTATCAGAGGTACTGAGTTAGGTAGGAGGATTTAGAAATGTGGAGCTAATGTTGTAAATTGTAATTGACACCCACACTCCAGCACAGTATGGAGGACTAAAAGTGCCACAATTAAATAAATAAATACACCATTAAATAATTAATTAAATGTGTCATTAATTAATTAAAATTAGAATTAAATACATAAATGTGTTATTAAATGTGTCATTAATTAATTCAAATACCGATTCATTTTATGTAAAATACATATATAATAATTTCACTATTTACATTTACATTTCATGGTCCTGCGTTGGAGTGCTTCCTGAATTACTTAAAACTGTCAAACTGACCCATCAAAAGTTGGTAGGCGGAACCTAACGCCTGATTGGTTACCCTCTGCATCAAGCCAAGACAAATCAATTCCGGATAATGTCAGCAGGTCCTGCTTCTACATCCTCTGCTAAGTTTAAAATGTCTCTAACCAACTCCCTGGAAAGTTCACGGAGATCCTCCATTGTCTCTATCCAGGTTGGCCTACTCTACTTCAGACCAAAGCAATGGATCAGACTAGATTCGCGTTAGCCCCGCCCACTGACTTTGATGGGTCAGTTTGACAGTTTTAAGTAATTCATGAATCACTGCAATGCAGGATCATGAAATGTAAATGTAAATAGTGAAATAATTATATATGTATTTTACATAAAATGAATCGGTATTTGAATTAATTAATGATACATTTAATTACACATTTATGTATTTAATTCTAATTTGAATTAATTAATGACACATTTAAGTAATTATTTAATGGTGTATTTATTTATTTAATTGTGGCACTTTTAGTCCTCCATAGCACAGTAGGTGGCGGCATGCACCTTAAACGTATGTTTGCGGACCGCCATTATACCATAGAAGAAGAAGGTTCTAACTGATAGTCTGTCTGACAAACATTTGACCACATTAAGCAGTCAAAGAAAGTAATCGCTATCGGTCTGTTTTCTGTGTAAGAACTGCTAGCTATAGTTTACACTGTCATGTTGATCATCTGCTGTGGAAAGGAGCACCATCTTTTTTATGGTATTGTTTTTCTATCTCTTGCACCTAGCGTAGCTTGCTAGCTGTCCAGCAGGGTCCATCACTTTTTATCGGTGTATGTTTGTTGTTAGCTAGCTATCTAGTTAGTTAACGTTAGCTGTCATTATGTACCAAGCTAGTTAAAGCTTTATATCGTTCACTTTTCAGCTTGCTAACGTTAGATATGGACTAACAGTCAGTGGTAACTCGCTATCTGTCTGTTCCTTGTGACAACTCTGTCAAGTTTAATAGTTAGCTACTAAGCTAGCTGCTTTTAGCAACGCTAGTATTTACACACTAGCGTTGCTGGGAATTAGCTTGCAAAAAAAACTGAAAAGTCTGCTGGAAACCAGAAGTTAAATAAAATTCAATTTTAACTTACTCTGTCGATTGTGTGTATAGTTGATCATTATGCAGGGGGAATTTGAGAAATACATCTAATGGATAACGTGGGTCTTGTAGTCCCATGCAGTTCCTCAGGGAGGTCAGTTCCTCTCTGTTTACCTAAAGTCAAAGTCCCCCCACAATTGCTTGCTTTTTTTGTGCAGTTATGGCGCACTTGCAGGACTTTTTTTTTACACGAGGTAAGCAGAGAGGAAGTGGGTCTACAACAGACCAATGTTTGGAAAGTCTGTTTAATTTATGTTGTATTATATGCTTTTTCTCAATTTACCCCCTTCATAAGGACCAATCCTATGGACAATCGGCAGAGTAAGTTGATATTACATTTTATTTAACTTCCGGCTATGGAACGCCGTTGGGGTCTTTGCGTGTCAAAAAATATACACTTCAAAACACAATTTGACACGTCAAATAAGACAATTCTATTATAGAATGTTGTGTGTGCTGAATTTGCATGTGCAAGCCAAGCGCCACCACTACGATCAGTAGCACGATCAGGAGATTTTTTTTTGTGCAAATATCTTTGATAAAAATGTTATTAGCAACTTCTGGAGTAGCTAGCTAGCTTTAGCTTGGTACCTAGCCAGTATCAATGCAACCAGCTTGAAAACAATGACCAGTAGAAACTGCAGTCATTTTCAGTATTCTTATCAATGGTTTAGGAATCCATGTGAGTAAGTGTTAGCTAGGTAGCCACTTGTTGTTCTATTGAAATCGAACTTCAGTTAATGAAATAACAAGCTAGCCAGTTACTTAACCCTGTTGCCCAAAGGCCAAAGCTAATGTTATAAACAGCCAGCTAGCTGATCCTGGCGCCGACGAAGATGGCGGCCTTGCGACTAGCTCTTAGGAAACTTTGCAGTATTTTCTTTTTTTATGTATTATTTTTTACATTATTAGCTCAGTAAGTGTTTTGCATCATTACATACAGCTGGGAAAAACCATTGGATATCAAAGCGGCGGTAACTCACCAGCATTATGACCAGGAATACGACTTTCCCGAAGCAGATCCTTTGTTTGCTCTCCCCAGGGCAACTGAACTGATTCCAGCGGCTGACCCAAAACATCGCCGGTGGAGGAGAGGCACTCGGAGCGGCCTGCTGGTCCGACTTAGGAGGCGCGCACACCACCCACCGCTTCCAAGTATTCTACTCGCTAATCTTCAATCTTTAGTTAACAAAGTCGATGAACTACGGGCAAGGATATCTTTCCAGAGAGACATCAAGGCCTGTAACATACTCTGTTTCACGGAAACATGGCTCTCTTGGGATATTCTGTCAGAATCGGTCCAGCCAGATGGGTTCTCAGTTTATCGCGCAGACAGGAATAAATATCTCTCTGGGAAGCAGAAGGGCGGAGGTGTGTGTTTCATGATTAACGACTCGTGGTGTAATTGTAGTAACATAGAGGAACTCGAGTCCTGTTCACCCGACCTAGAATATCTCACAATCAAATGCCGACCGTATTATCTCCCAAGAGAATTTTCTTCGGTTATAGTCACGGCCATGTATATCCCCCCTCAAGCCGATACCACGACGGCCCTCGAACTTCAATGGACCTTATGCAAACTGGAAACCGCATATCCTGAGGCTGCATTTATTGGAGC
The DNA here is from genome assembly GCF_964263955.1 of Coregonus lavaretus. Taxonomy (NCBI): domain Eukaryota; kingdom Metazoa; phylum Chordata; class Actinopteri; order Salmoniformes; family Salmonidae; genus Coregonus; species Coregonus lavaretus. Next base: position 1,973,547 of record NC_140017.1, on the reverse strand, counting down.
CGTTGATTTTAACAAAGTAAATTTGAGGACTAGGCTGCCGAAGTTCTATCAACATATCGACTGTTGTACTCGCGCTGCTAAAATCCTCGACCATTGCTATTCAAACTTCATGGATGGTTATAAGGCCCTCCCCCGCCCTCCTTTTGGCAAATCTGACCACGACTCCATTTTGCTTCTCCCTTCCTATAGGCAGAAACTCAAACAGGAAGTACCCGTGCTAAGGACTATTCAACGCTGGTCTGACCAATCGGAGTCCACGCTTCAAGATTGTTTTGATCACGCGCACTGGGATATGTTCCGGGTAGCTTCAGAAAATAATGTAGACATATACACTGAAACAGTGACTGAGTTTATCAGGAAGTGTATAGGTGATGTTGTGCCCACTGTGACTATTAAAACCTACCCTAACCAGAATATGGCAGAATACAAACAGTGTAGCTACTCACTCCGCAAGGCAATTAAACTGGCAAAACATCAGTATAGAGACAAAGTGGAGTCGCAATTCAACGGCTCAGACACAAGACGTATGTGGCAGGGTCTACAGACTAATCACAGACTACAAAAAGAAAACCAGCCACGTCACTGACACCGTCTCGCTTCCAGACAAGCTAAACACCTTATTCGCCCACTTTGAGGATAACACAGTGTCACTGACGAGGCCCACTACCAAGGACTGTGGCCTCTCCTTCTCCATGGCCGACGTGATTAAGACATTTAAGCATGTTAACCCCCGCAAGGCTGCTGGCCCAGACGGCATCCCTAGCCGCGTCCTCAGAGCATGCGCAGACCAGCTGGCTGGTGTGTTCATTGACATATTCAATCTCTCCCTTTCCCAGTCTGCTGTTCCCACATGCTTCAAGAGGGCCACCCTTGTTCCTGTACCCAAGAAAGCAAAGGTAACTGAACCAAATGACTATCGCCCTGTAGCACTCACCTCTGTCATAATGAAGTTCTTTGAGAGACTAGTCAAGGATCATATCACCTCTACCTTACCTGTCACCCTAGACCCACTTCAATTTGCTTACCGCCCCAATAGATCCACAGACGATGCAATTGCCATCACACTGCACACTGCCCTATCTCATCTGGACAAGAGGAATACCTACGTAAGAATGCTGTTCATTGACTATAGCTCAGCATTCAACACCATAGTACCCTCCAAGCTCATCATTAAGCTTGAGGCCCTGGGTCTGAACCCCGCCCTGTGCAACTGGGTCCTGGACTTCCTGACGGGATGCCCCCAGGTGGTGAAGGTAGGAAACAACACCTCCACTTCGCTGATCCTCAACACTGGGGCCCCACAAGGTGCGTGCTCAGCCCCCTCCTGTACTCCCTGTTCACCCATGACTGCGTGGCCAAGCACAACTCCAACTCAATCATCAAGTTTGCAGATGACACAACAGTAGTAGGCTTGATTACCAACAATGACGAGACCGCCTACAGGGAGGAGGTGAGGGCTCTGGGAGTGTGGTGCCAGGAAAATAACCTCTCACTCAACATCAACAAAACAAAGGAGATGATCGTGGACTTCAGGAAACAGCAGAGGGTGCAACCCCCTATCCACATCGACGGGACCGCAGTGGAGAAGGTGAAAAGCTTCAAGGTCCTTGGCGTACACATCACCGACAAACTGAAATGCTCCACCCACGCAGACAGTGTGGTGAAGAAGGCGCAACAGAGCCTCTTCAACCTCAGGAGGCTGAAGAAATGTGGCTTATCACCTAAAACCCTCACAAACTTTTACAGATGCACAATTGAGAGCATCCTGTCAGGCTGTATCACCGCTTGGTACAGCAACTGCACCGCCCGCAACCACAGGGCTCTCCAGAGGGTGGTGCGGTCTGCCGAACGCATTACCGGGGGAAAACTACCCGCCCTCCAAGACACATACAGCACCCAATATCACAGGAAGGCCAAAAAGATAATCAAGGACATCAACCACCCGAGCCACTGCCTGTTCACCCCGCTATCATCCAGAAGGCGAGGTCAGTACAGGTGCATCAAAGCTGGGACCGAGAGAATGAAAAACAGCTTCTATCTCAAAGCCATAAGACTGTTAAATAGCCATCACTAGCACATTAGAGGCTGTTGCTGCCTATTGAAATCACTGGCCACTTTAAGAAATGGAACACTAGTCACTTTAATAATGTTTACATATCTTACAGTACTCATCTCATATGTACAGTGGTGTGAAAAAGTGTTTGCCCCCTTCCTGATTTGTTATTTGTTTGCATGTTTGTCACATTTAAATGTTTCAGATCATCAAACAAATGTAAATATTAGTCAAAGATAACAGAAGTAAACACTAAAGTGAACTTGGGTTTTGCAGCAGGACAATGATCCAAAACACACCAGCAAGTCCACCTCTGAATGGCTGAAGAAAAACTAAATGAAGACTTTGGAGTGGCCTAGTCAAAGTCCTGACCTGAATCCTATTGAGATGCTGTGGCATGACCTTAAAAAGGCAGTTCATGCTCGAAAACCCTCCAATGTGGCTGAATTACAACAATTCTGCAAAGATGAGTGGGCCAAAATTCCTCCACAGCGCTGTAAAAGACTCATTGCAAGTTATCGCAAAATCTTGATTGCAGTTGTTGCTGCTAAGGGTGGCCCAACCAGTTATTAGGTTGTAGGGGGCAATCACTTTTTCACACAGGCCATGTGGGTTTGGATTTTGTTTTCCCTTAATAATAACAACCTTCATTTCAAAACTGCATTTTGTATTTACTTGTGTTATCTTTGACTAATATTTACATTTGTTTGATCTGAAACATTTAAGTGTGACAAACATGCAAACAAATAAGAAATCAGGAAGGGGGCAAACACTTTTTCACACCACTGTATATACTGCATTCTATTCTATAATATTCTTCTGTATCTTAGTCCATGCCGCTCTGTCATTGCTTGTCCAGATATGTATATATTCTTAAATCCCTTTCCTTACTTTTTTGTGCGTATTGGGTATATGTTGTGAAATTGTTAGATATTACTGCACCGTTGGAGCTAGAAGCACAAGCATTTCGCTACACCCGCTATAACATCTGCTAAAAACGTGGATGTGACAAATACAATTGTATTTTATTTGATCTGGCTAGTGAGGCTTGACCGGTTTATTTGTTGTGAAGCTAGCCACAATAAGGATTAGCCACAATAGTGGAATTTGCGTTACGCCTTCAAAATAAAAGTTTATGGTTTACGCAAATATTAGCGTCGTAGCTCTTATTGCGGGACTTTGACTGTGGGAAATCACCTCCCCAGTCAGCCTATTGTGCGTATTGACATTCATATTGCACTGTACAGCCTTACCTAAGGATTGGGGATCAATGAAAAATGTATGCACTCACTAACTGTAAGTCGCTCTGGATAAGAGCGTCTGCTAAATTACTAAAATGTAAATGTATCGGTCTACTCAGTACCCAAGTGCTTTTTTCCCAAAAGCCTCCTCAGAGTTATCAGACTCCAAAACATCCACGTTGTATTGTTTTTCCTCTAGAATAGTGTTCAATACACATAGTAGGTTGACTGGTACAATAAATGTGGCTCAATTCACAGTGGTTTCAGAGTCCCGCAATAAGAGCTACGACGCTAATGTTCTCTGGGTGTCACTGAGTAGACTGATACCCCATGTCATTGATCCACAATCCATAGGTAAGGCTGTACAGTGAAATAGGTATGCCCCAATGCAATTCTAAAGTCTAATAAATCCAGTGTGATTTCAACAGATTTTTGTCAAATTAACAAATTGTCTTTTGTTTAATTTAAATAACAACATTCCGACCTCGTTTAGCATGATCTATGCCATTATGGCATGATTCCACTATTTGTATTCATTTCATCACTTTTAATGAGACTTATTTTGAAGCGAACTGCAAATTCCACTATTGTGGCTAGCTTCACGTAGGTGGGTCTGACCACCATTAATCAAATAAGAACTGTCTTATACATTTGGGGTATTTTAGATGATGACACCTAGCTAGATAGCTAGCTAACTATCTACCTATCTATCTAACTATAGCTACTGAAACAGATTTTCAATTTTGCTATGTTTTTGGGGAAGAACAATGTCAGATAGCTAGCTTTTTTTATGACCAGCACTGTCCAGAGCTTGGGGAAGTGTGTCTGTGCTCTTGCAGCAGCAGCAGGTGCGCGAGACAACTTTACCAGCATCGTAGCATTCGTATCGTGAATCGTTGTGACATATGAAATATGAGTGATTGTGTAATAAGTAATCATGTCTTATGTAACCGTACCAAATGTAACATATCAAACTAATTTGAGTGTCCCGGATTTATATTTACTATGTTACGTCTAGTCTATGAGACCAGGCTGAGCTAACATCTGGCTTGCCACATACGGTGCATTCAGAAAGTATTCAGACCCCTTAACTTTTTCCACATTTTGTTACTTTACAGCCTTATTCTAAAATTGATTAAATCGTTTTTTCCCCTCATCAATCTACACACAATACCCCGTGATGACAAAGCAAAAACAGGTTTTTAGAAGTGTTAGCAAATTTATAAAAAATAAAAAAACTGATCACATTTACACAAGTATTCAGACCATTTACACAGTACTTTGTTGAAGCACCTTTTGGCAGCGATTACAGCCTCGAGTCTTCTTGGGTATGACGCTACAAGCTTGGCACACCTGTATTTGGGGAGTTTCTCCCATTCTTCTCTGCAGATTCTCTCAAGCTCTGTCAGGTTGGATGGGGAGTGTCGCTGCTAAGCTATTTTCAGGTCTCTCCAGAGGTGTTCCATCGGGTTCAACTCCAGGCTCTGGCTGGGCCACTCAAGGACATTCAGAGAATTGTCCCAAAGCCACTCCTGCATTGTCTTGGCTGTGTTCTTAAGGTAATTTCCTGTTGGAAAGTGAACCTTCGCCCCAGTCTGAGGTCCTGAGCGCTCTGGAGCTGGTTTTCATCAAGGATCTCTTAGTACTTTGCTCCGTTCATCTTTCCCTCGATCCTGACTAGTCTCCCAGTCCCTGCCGCTGAAAAACATCCCCACAGCATGATGCTGGCACCACCATGCTTCACCGTAGGGATGGTGCCAGGTTTCTTCCAGAGGTGACGCTTGGCATTCAGGCCAAAGAGTTCAATCTTGGTTTCATCAGACCAGAGAATCTTGTTTCTCATGGTCTGAGGGTCCTTTAGGTGCCTTTTGGCAAACTCCAAGCGGGCTGTCATGTGCCTTTTACTGAGGAGTGGCTTCCGTCTGGCCACTCCTACCATAGAGCCCTAATTGGTGGAGTGCTGCAGAGATGGTTGTCCTTCTGGAAGGTTCTCCACAGAGGAACTCTGGAGCTCTGTCAGAGTGACCATCGGGTTCTTGGTCACCTCCCTGACCAAGGCCCTTCTCCCCTGATTGCTCAGTTTGGCCGGGCGGCCAGCTCTAGGAAGAGTCTTGGTGGTTCCAAACTTCTTCCATTTAAGAATGATGGAGGCCACTGTGTTCTTGGGGACCTTCAATGCTGCAAACATTTTTTGGAACCCTTCCCCAGATCTGTGCCTCGACACAATCCTGTCTCGGAGCTCTACGGACAATTCCTTCGACCTCATGGCTTGATTTTTGCTTTGACATGCACTGTCAACTGTGGGACCTTATATAGACAGGTTTGTGCCTTTTCTAAATCAATTGAATTTACCACAGGTGGACTCCAATCAAGTTGTAGAAACATCTCAAGGATGATCAATGGAAACAGGATGCACCTGAGCTCAATTTCGAGTCTCATAGCAAAGAGTCTGAATACTTATGTAAATAAAGTGTAAATAATCTGTTTTTATTGTTAATTTAATCAATTTTAGAATAAGGCTGTAATATAACAATGTGGAAAAAGTCAATGGGTCTGAATACTTTCCGCTGCACTGTAGGTTCGCCAGTCGTGAATGATGCATACAGGCTAGCTATTTGTTTATCTAGGTAACTAAACTTTAATAAACGACTCGTTTCAGGCATACCACAGATGACCTAAGACATGTACACAAGGAGAAACATGTTTGACGCTTTCAAGGATCAAATATGGGAAGGTAGCTAGCCATCTGCTTTTCTCCATGAAATCATATTGAATCATATTAATCATACTAGCAATGGTAATGTCGTCATGTATACTCTCTTCTATCCTCTCAATGAAGAGTTGGGACCTCTGAACCCAAACTGGTTTGAGGAACTCACTGCTAAAGCTTCCAGTGGGGATCGGGGTGATACAGAGAAAGAGGATCCCAGCACTGCAATATCTTGTGGACAAGATGGCAGTTTCAAATCACCGTTGGAAAAATGTCCCCTGGATAGTGATATGTTCTCTACCCCGACGATCTTCAGGCAGAGAAGACCACAGTCTGCTGAGACATTGACAGAAGACATTTTTTTCCCTGATCAAGGTAGAGATAAATGTACTGTTTGCACTGTTAAAATAGACTATTGTAAATTTTATCGTTGACATGACCTACCCTAGCCCATGACCTACCCTAGCCCTTTAACATCCAAGGACCTACATGTTATGTTCAGAGGTAAAGTGGCTCTGGCAACCAAAACAGACAAATACTCCATCTAAATGTTAATTGATTCTCAATTGCGATACGGTTCTAGAAACATAAGCGTTCTACTTTCATATCACATCAAAATAATTGTACAAATGCATAAAATACACTTACTGTGTACACTGTTTTAACACAGTTGCGGCCGACAGTATTTCTCAGTTACAACACTTTTCTGGCGTCCTTCTTCCGTTGCACACAGGTGTTCAGAGATGCTAGATAGCTAATTGGAACCGGTGGGCGCCTCTCTTCCGTAAACCTTAACATGGAAATATTGCTGTGTGGGAATCGTGTTAAAAAGGTGTGTAGTAATTTTACAATTCGATTTATGAAAATAATTTCTCAATGATATGAAAGTAAAGTTCCAAAGGTTTCCAAAACCGTATCACAAGTGAGGATTATTAACGTGTAGAGACAGCGTCGGGACTGTTGAACAAATTCCTGCTCCGTCGCCAATTCTTCAACTGAGAACCCCTCTTTGTTGAACGAGTGCTAGACCTACCTCTAACTAGAAGGCCTATCTCCTTTTTCCTGATTGTCTATGTTATCCCTGATTACTTCCCTGCGGAATGTGTGCACTGATATTTCCTGTTTTGCTGCGTAGGAAGCTCTGGAACAGAAATAACAGACACAAGCCCATGCTTATTTGGAAAATCAATAGACAGGTGAGAATGTCTGTCTGTTTGTGCTGATACGTTGGTATTTCACAAATGTGCAAATCTAAAAGTACACATTGCTTTGCTGATGCCTGGATCCTGATATTCTGACCTACGGCTCACAATGTGATGTCAGAACACCTGCTCTTGTGATGGTTGATGACATCAGTGGTTCTATTTTTAGCGAGTCCCCCAGTAAATCCTGTAGAACAAGGCTGCATGGAGACAGTTTTGGTAAGCTGACTGGTGACTTTTCAGTATTGATCGATGTTGATATTTATTATATTGGTATTTATTGTTTTGATTTTAAATTTGCACATTTTATTTTCTGTCACGTTTACAGGGCTGCTTGACACACCAAAACACTCTGCGGTAGGTGCACCTGTTCTTGGGGAAATCTTTTAAAAACCAAACTAGTGTTTTAAAAGTTCCATTATACATTTTTTAAATTAAGATCATTTTATTTCAGCAGGCACACTCTTCCAAACGTATATCTGAAAGTCTTGGTGCACAGTTAGACCCTAATATGTCCTGGACCAGTTCTCTCAACACACCTGTCATGTCGCCCACCATCATTTTGAGTAAGTATGAGACTGTATGAATTTGGGTTTTTATTATAATGGTATTTTTACATTGGTTGTCTAAAATGGCATGTCCTCACTCTTTCAGCTAAAAGTGAGGAGCATAGGCCTATGTACCCAGTAAGACTTTCTACTGAAGAGCAGGTTATGGTGAGTATTCCATACAATCCTAGAAAAACTAATCGCAGGTTAAGCATAAACAGATTTTTATTATTCTAATGACGTCTAATGCTATTGCCTTGCTTGAATTTAAAAAACAGTATTAGATAAATAGTACAATATTGCTCCAATACATTGGTGGCCCCTTGATTACACTTGGATAATCTGCCCATGCTCAAGGCATTTATGTGTATCAGACTTGTAGAAAAGGATTTGTCTGCTCTCTCTCATATAGTTTGTGCGAAAGCTTTTCCCCTCGGTCTCCAAGGAGTCTGGAAGCACAGTGCTGTCACCAGAACAGAACGATAGACCTCTCTGTCAACATAATGGTGAGTATTTGTTGAACGGTAACTACAGTAGTAAATATTGTAGAAGTTACTCTGCATAATAACACTGTATAACAGATACAAGTACTGATCATTTCTCTGGAATACCAACAGGACTGGATTGCCACTTGCCTGGTGTGATTGAAATCTCCCCTGGCTCTCAAGACACGTTACCTGTTGACAGTAGCAGCCATTGTATGCAGACATTACCAGATGCTATTGAGGGCGGAGAAATCCGCAGCACAATGGCCAGTGTTCTAGATGGAGCTGAGGATGTCCTCTCCATATTCTTCAGCAACAGCAGTTTGGCTTTACGAAGGGTGAAGACCAAGGAGAGAATCAAAAGGAAGCAAAGCAACTCAACTAAGGAACACGTACCTACTTCTACAATGGAACATGACAAAGTATCCAGTGACAGAGCAGGAGAATACCAACACACCAGGGCAACCTCTGAGCCCCTTGAGTCCAGGACTGACATGAAGTCTGGGGATTTGGGGATTTCTCAGTGGACTCCAATAAATGTACCTGACATTTCAGACTATGATATGGATTCATTTCACCATGAGGGGTCTTCCTCTACTAAACACATAATTCCACAAGATGATGTAAGTGAAACGTTCTGTGACTTCACTGGAAGCCAGCAGCCAGATCGTGGTTCCTCTAAGCAGACTGTCCAGGTGGAGTCTGCCCTTTCCAGAAGAACAGTACCAGGGTCTGTAGTCGAAAGCTCTCTAGAACACACCTTCCCCAGGAAAACAAGGACATTTGTTTACTGTGTCCAAAATCCACTTCCGTCAGTGCAAGGAAAAGATAATGTTACTTGGATGTTACCTGCATCATCTGGAACTGCTCCCAGAGGTAAGATTGTAATCTGGAACTGCTCCCAGAGATTGTCATTTATTTATATTTCTCAGTTCAATGAAATGATTTTGCTTCTATTCTCTTTTATCATTTTAGGTGAAAATCCAAATGTAAAACAAACCAATGAAGATGAGTTTAATAATCTTAACAAAACTGCCTTGGATGGGAAAAAGCCGCTAGTTCAGCAGGAAAGTGCAACTGAAGAAAATATTGTTTCACGAGCACCAACCAAAGACCCTGATCTTGATATGTCACAGCTTTGCAGGGCATTTGCACAAGATTTTAGCCAAGTAGTTGACTCTAGTAAACCATGCAGCAAAAGAACAGACTCTATTAAAAATGGCTTCTCTGCATCAGCTTGTCTCTCAGCAATGAGACTAAGGAACAGAAAATTGTTAACTCAACTAGAATGGGGCCAAAAACCTGAACATCTTAACTCTGGCATCAGTGATGAAATGCATATTCCTGGTTCTCAGTTTAGCAACTCTGCAAGCACGTCTAGAATGGAGAGTGGCTTCCCCCCCTCCACCCTTTCTAATGTCACACAAACAGAATCATCCAACGTTCACCCTAGCTCTGAAAAAAGTTCTGGAAATCAATCATCTAGAGAGTTTAAAACTGGTAACAACTGGATTATCTCTTTGCCTCCAGAAGCAATAAAGAAAGCAAAAGCATCATTAGATGACTTAATTGAGGAAAATATGACTGATGTCGTTACTGCTGCCAGTGAAGTGAAACCGGTGTTGTCATGTGTAACAGGGAGCCGACTGTCCACAGAAATTAAGTTCATCAGTCCACTCAACGTTGCCAAAAGGTCAAAGCAAACCAGCGTAAAATTGAATGGTCAAGTTGTTCAGACCCCTCACAGCGTCAATGTCTCTGTTTCCTCACTCCCTGGGTCTGGTTTCAAAATGGCCTCCAATAAGAAGATAACAAATTATTCAGCAAATCTGGAGAAAGCCAAGGATTTGTTCAAGGAGATTGAGGATGAAATACCTGCAGTCAATATTCCTGAGATAAGCCTTCCTGAGGAAGGTAACATGTCATGTGGATTGGAGCTTGTTGATGGATCTCATTTACAACCTCTACCCTATACACACCAGAGGTCTGTTGAGAGCCAAGGTCTGTTGACAGACTCACAGAGAGCTGATGTTTCAGAATTGTGCAGTCTCTTGGAAGCTGCAGACAGCCAATTTGAGTTCACACAGTTTAAACCAGCAAAGCGGAACTGCTATGTTCCAGATGGGAGCCCCCCTCGTCAATCATCTGAGAAAGAGTTGGATCCTGAATTTCTCACAGGCATAGATTTCAATGACAGTTTTAACTCTGATGTTGAGAAGCAATCCGTGATGATGGCCACCCCTGACAAAAAGACAACTATTCCTCATTGCAAGAAAATTTGCCAAGTAACAACCACCAAAATTAAATCTAGTGGGGCATCACCCAGCAGTTCAACAGAGAAACCCAAAGAACATGTTCTCCACAGAAGAGTACTTAACATTCCCAGTTATAGCTCTGAAAACATAGCTGAGAGTTCCTTTGGTTTGTTGACAAAAACCACAAACAAGAACCATCTGTTTGATATGGAAACGAACATCAGTGGAATGGAGTCTGAAAGCAAAAATCTCCCCAAGTTGGATGTGGGTTTTAAAACTGCTGGAGGAAATGCTATGAGAGTTTCAGAGAAGTGTCTGAGCAAAGCAAGGGCCTTGTTTGCAGATTTGGAGGAAAATCGTGAGATGAACACACCCAAATGTGTAGTAGAAAATACGGAACAAGTTGAAACCTCACCTGTTCAATATAGAGGCGAAGTTGATACAAATGTTGATTCAAATGTGACACATTTTCATGGCCCTGAAAATAAAGTAGACCTGAAGGAACCACGTGATGAATACATTGACAAGATTAAAGTGGACTTTACACATTCTCACAAACATGGGGATGGTGGTTTCCAGACAGACGGTGGTAAAGGAGTGACCGTGTCGGCAAAGGCCCTTCAAAAAACAAATGCAGTCTTCAAAGATTGTGACGTTATGGAAAGTTCAGGTTGTGCATCAGAAAAGCCGAACAAAACAAGTGTATCAGAGACTGGCAGTAATAATTGTGAGATAAACAATTGTGGCTTCAGCACTGCTCGGGGGAAGAGAGTTGATGTTTCTGCAAAATCTCTACTGAAGGCAAGGACTCTCCTTAATGACTGTGATGAATTGGACAATTCTAAGCCAGGGAAAATCCCCAGCTTGAATGCAAAGATACCAAGTCAGAATATTCAGGAGGAAAGTGACTTTGATTTTAAGAAACCCAGTAGTGAAGCAGCCTCCATATCATCAAAGATCCCTTTGACAGCAAAAACTCAGTCTGATGGAGGTGGCAATTCACATGATGTTCTATGGGCAAAGAGCAAAATGCTTGAACCTGAACATTCTCAAACCCATGCTAAAGATCCTTTGAGAAATGGATGTGGTTTTAGCACTGCCAGTGGGAAGAGAGTGTCTGTGTCCGAAGGGGCACTGTTGAAAGCACAGGCTCTTCTGAGTGAATGTAATGTGGATGGAGAGGAACTTTCTATATCGAAGAACAAGATCCGAGTAGACCTTCATACCATTCAGAATCCACCACAGAAGCACGGTGGATTTAAGACTGCGATTGTCAAAGAAGTAACCGTTTCAACTAAGGCCCTTAAGCAAGCAAAGGCTGTTTTCAACAACTGTGATTCCAATATGGACAGCTTAATCAGTGCCGAAGCAAAGCGAGGGAATATAGACGTAAAGTCTACTGATGGTCTGATGAACAATCCAGGGAAAAGCTATTGTGCCTTCATGACAGCTGGTGGAAAGAAAGTGCATGTCTCTGAAAAAGGTATTTTGAAGGCAAAGAGCATTCTGAATGAAAACCTTGATAACTGCACAGACTCAAATGCCATTGAGGAGGCTTGGTTTTCAGATGGTAGATTTCCATTACTCACCGAAGATGGTACAGGTGTCAAAGAAGGAGCAAGGAACAAATCGAATTCTTCTGACCTCAACGGTGAAGAAGATAGCTGTGGTTTCAGCACTGCCAGTGGCAAGACTGTGCATATGTCCGATGGGGCACTCCAGAAAGCAAAGTCTAATCTGAACGAATGTGATGTAATTGAAAATCCACAACCTGAGAATAGCCACAAAGTGGATCTGGAAAATATTCTAACAAAGGAAACGCATGAAATCTCTCATGGTAGCACAGCCAGCGGGAAAGGGGTGTCTATTTCAGAAAATGCTCTTCAAGATGTGAAGTCTGTGTACGTTCTGGGTGAGACTGGTAATGTAAAAGATTCAGTTGGCAGTAATCCAATAGGAAGCCATTGTGGTTTTAGCACAGCCAGTGGTAAAGGAGTGTCTGTTTCAGAGAAGGCACTTCAAGTAGCATGTGACAAATTCAAAGCGTGTGATGATACCCTTGCCAGTGATACTGACCCTCACAAAAGATCTGAAGAAAAAAGGCCACTGAAGGTCCCTACTCCCCATATTCATGATCACCGTATGCCGGTCAAAGCAGTGGGACTGGAGGACCGCGAAGCTATCCAGACCATTGTCGGAATGGCATGTCAGTCTTCATCTGCAGCATGTCAAGCGGAGTCTTCCTTGTTCAATTTTGAATCCCTGGGGTTCAGTGGCTGCTCTGTGACCCAGAAGAGGTACTTTGCCCAGGAGGCCATGGATTGTACCAAGGCTCTTTTAGAGGACGAAGACTTGACCGATCAGAGTCCTGGAACTCCAATCCAAGCTAAGGGGGGTTTTGAGATGAGAAGTGGAATCGGGAAAAGGTTGGCAGAGGATTTAGGGATGACAGGTAAAAGAACAGAAATATGATCAGATATTGTGATTGGGAGGAGCCTAGAGGAGTAATGTTAGACATAATAACTGTTTTTTCTTGCATATGAAAGTTACAGGGTTGTGTGTTTACCAATATAAGAATATAATTCTGAAGAAATTGATTTACAACATTGTCCTTAATGTGATATTATATTCAATAGACCAACCTCCTCTGAAAAGAAGACTCTTGGCCGAATTCGACAGAACTGTGGATTGTAATAGACGTTCAACACTCACTCCAGCTAAAAGCAGTGCAGATGGTAAGACAGTTGACCTTTTCTACAAGTAACAAAATTCCCAGTACAATGAAAATGAACATTGACAAGATGGTTCATCAATGCATGTTTGATTGTTTCAGGTATATTTAAAGACAGGAGAGTCTTCCAATATAATGTGGCTCTTCAACCTAATGTCACCAGGCCGTATCGGTAGGTAATCAATTTAATACTAGAGGATATATAGTTGTTTTGACATAGTTCAAACAACATATGTATCTTGAAATTATTTATCAAATAAAATGCATTCATTCATTCACCTAGCATGAAATCTGTGTGTCATAGATTCTCATCTCCTATGTTTGTCTTTCCAGCGCTAAGCAGAGTTGTGTGAACACAAGGCTGAATAAGACCGAGCCACAGAAGACAACATCAGATCCAACCGCCGAAGACCGTAAACCAGTTGGCTCCAAGACAGCTGTATTCGTCCCCCCATTCCGGAAGAATGTCAAGCTTGAGCCACAGAAGAGCAGTGGGCCTCAGGACAAGACTAGAGCGCCTGGTGTGTTCGTTCCCCCGTTTAGAAAATACAACTGTGTAACCAGGAAGGGTTCCTTTAAGCCTTCAGAAGAGAATCATTCTCTTCTTCTCTTCAAGACCAGCACATCTGTTCCACTTCCTGAGTACAACCACATCCCCATCACTGACACTGGTAGTGATAACGCAAAGGAGTCCATTCAGGAACTGGGCCCAAAAGATATTGACAAAACAGACCCAGGCGACGATAGTGGACATAGCCTTCCTGTCACCACAGGAGGAGGGGATGCCACTGCAGAGGAGTATACCGCAGGTCAGCTAGGCCCTAACAGCATGGGCACCCTTCTAGCTGTTGTTTATGGTACAAATATCATCATTTGTATGACCTTTTAACCAATGCATCTTTGGGATATTGTAGACAATATTAAGTTTCAACATGGTGTGACAATACGTGATTTTTTAAAAATGCTAATCAATTCAATGGCTTGGGACTAAATGTGTGTACTGAATCAGAAAGCAATTAACAAGAAAGCATTTTAATCGGGACTGATGAATTGTAACCGATGTTCATTTATCAGGAGTCGACTTAATGTGAAAAAATAATGTGTGTGTGCAGATACAGAGTGCCTGCAGCTGGCCCGAGACATGCAGGACATGAGGATCAGGAAGAAGAAGCGGCAGACCATTAGACCTCTCCCTGGCAGCCTGTACCTCGCCAAGACATCTGGGGTGGCCAGGCTGACCCTCAGGGAGGCCGTTGGAGGTTGGCACCCTGTACAACACACACACAATCAGGTACTGTAACTAACACACACAAACATATACTGAAACACACAGGTACTGTAACCTACACATACAAACATATACTGAAACACACAGACAAACTGGTAGTGGAACACAGACTGACAAACAGGTCCTAGAACACACACACACAAACAGGTGTTGTTACACACACACACACAGACAGATACTGTAACACAGACAGACAAACAGGTACTGGATTGGTAGAGGTGGAACAGGGCTTTTGAAGTCTGATTTAGAATATGAACAGTGGTGGGGGGCTGGGGGCTTTCCTGTTGAACTTGTTAAGTGTGATGTTTTTTGGGGGGTAATGACTGATGTCCAATCCTCGTTGTGGATATCACTCAGCTGTATAATATAATAATATAATAATATGACGTAGCTGTATGGCTACGGAGTGCACCGGCATGTTTCGGAGATCAGCAGTGAGAGTGCCGAGGCGTTCCGCTTTGTCTGCCGACACTTCTTCAGACCCGAGGCGTTTGTAGAGGGGCGCGTTCAGCTGGCCGACGGGGGCTGGCTCATACCTCACAACGATGGAACTGCAGGGAAACAGGAGTTCCACAGGTAAGGTTTTATTGATTGTTTGGGACACAAAGCATTCATTCCAACTGATGTTATTTTTCAACTTTGCCATTTATTCCCTTGAACACATGTTGTTATTATTAATTTGGATGAATGTATGTATATCACAGGTACAGTTGAAGTTGGAAGTTTACATACGCCTTAGCCAAATACAATTCCTGACATTTAATCCTAGTAAAGATTCCCTGTCTTAGGTCAGTTAGGATCACCACTTTATTTTAAGAATGTGAAATGTCAGAATAATAGTAGAGAATGATTTCTTTCAGCTTTTATTTCTTTCATCACATTCCCAGTGGGTCAGAAGTTTACATACACTCAATTAGTATTTGGTAACATTGCCTTTAAATTGTTTAACGTGGGTCAAACGTTTCAGGTAGCCTTCCACAAGCTTCCCACAATAATTTGGGTGAATTTTGGCCCATTCCTCCTAACAGAGCTGGTGTAACTGAGTCAGGTTTGTAGGCCTCCTTGCTCGCACACTCTTTTTCAGTTCTGCCCACACATTTTATATAGGATTGAGGTCAGGGCTTTGTGATGGCCACTCCAATACCTTGAATTTGTTGTCCTTAAGCCATTTTGCCACAACTTTAGAAGTATGCTTGGGGTCATTGTCCATTTGGAAGACCCATTTGCGACCAAGCTTTAACTTCCTGACTGATGTCTTGAGATGTTGCTTCGATATATCCACATAATTTTCCTTCCTCATGATGCCATCTATTTTGTGAAGTGCACCAGTCCCTCCTGCAGCAAAGCACCCCCACAGCATGATGCTGCTACCCCCGTGCTTCACGGTTGGGATGGTGTTCTTCGGCTTACAAGCATTCCCCCTTTTTCCTCCAAACATTACGATGGTCATTGTGGCCAAACAGTTATATTTTTGTTTCATCAGACCAGAGGACATTTCTCCAAAAAGTACGATCTTTGTCCCCATGTGCAGTTGCAATCTGTAGTTTGTCTTTTTTATGGCGGTTTTGGAGCAGTGGCTTCTTCCTTGTTGAGCGGCCTTTCAGGTTTAATTAAACCGCCTCTTCTCCAGAGCGTTGTGTGACAGCCCTGGTGTTGACCCCAAGCTGATCACTGAGGACTGGGTGTTCAACCACTACCGCTGGGTGGTGTGGAAACGGGCCTGCATGGAGAGGGCATTCCCAGAAGTGATGGGCAGCCTCTGTCTCACACCGGAACAGGTGCTCCTACAACTGAAATACAGGTACGGCAGCAACCAGCAAGTTATCTCTGGTCCAGGGCGTTGGTGCGCTTTCCTTCAATACAGGGCGATAGTCCAGGCTCTGTCGTAGCCGGCCGCGACCGGGAGACCCATGGGGCGGCGCACAATTGGCCCAGCGTCGTCCAGGGTAGGGGAGGGAATGGCCGGCAGGGGATGTAGCTCAGTTGGTAGAGCATGGCGTTTGCAACGCCAGGGTTGTGGGTTCGATAAAATAATGTATGTGCTAACTGTAATTCGCTCTGGATAAGAGCGTCTGCTAAATGACGTAAATGTAAAATGTAAATGTAGTAGAGGAACGCGCACTAATGCCCTGGACCAGAGCTACCAGCAAGTAACCTCTTACTGCCTAAGAACATTAAAATGATGTTGGATAAAGGTTGTGTATGTGTTTTGTGTTATATACATGCCTATTCAGCCTTTTTCGTGACCAGGATATTTCAATTTTTTTATATGGCGATATTTCAATGTTTTTATATGGCGAACACATAACGTACAGTGCAGTGAGGTTAAAGAGAGACTTGCATACATAAACTGCAGACAAAACAAATTATTGTGGGTACTAAATGTAACACACGTATTTGGGTGTTTGCCACATATGTGGCACTGGACCACAGCAACAAGTAGCAAGGTTATTGAAGAACGTGTGTGTGTGTGTGTCAGGTACGACTTGGAGGTGGACCACAGCAGGAGGTCAGCTCTGAGGAAGATCATGGAGAGAGACGACTCTGCAGTCAAGACCATGGTGCTCTGTGTGTGTGGTGTTGTCACCAAAGGCCATAACCCAACAAGGTGAATCAGAGTAGAAAAATAAAATACTTTGTTCAACATGTTCAGTTTGCCAAAATAAGTCGATTTCCTTATTCAAGATTGACTTCATATAGATCTGTTGAAATTGTTCTGTTATTTATTGGTTATAACCTCAGTTCTATTAAGGTCGAGAAGGAAATGCAACACACAGCTATGGAGCATGCTTCCCCATAAGTGTGTTGTATTTTAGTAAGCCGACTGAAAGAGAACCCTTTGTGCATCACACAGGCAGACCTGGAGTGAGACCAAGACCAAAACACCCGGGAGCGCCACAGGGTCTAAAGCGGAGCCGTCCCCTGTAGGTTTGATCTGGCTGACGGACGGCTGGTACGCAATCAAGGCCCAGCTGGACGTCCCACTGACCACCATGCTCCACCGGGGCCGCCTGGCGATTGGGGGGAAGGTGCTGGTCCACGGGGCCAAGCTGGTGGGATCTCAGGACGCCTGCTCCCCACTAGAGGCTCCCGACTCCCTCATGCTGAAGGTAAGAACTGGGTCGTGTTCATTAGGCACCAACTGGAAGAAAGGGGACTGAAACTGGGAGGAACTACTTGCACTTGTCTAATAAGAAACGCTGTTTTCCATTGCGTGCCCTAATTAACTCAAATGTAAATGTATGACGACAATATAGCCAAATGGGCTTAGAAGACACTCAATATTCAGGTTGATATATTTCAACTACATATTACTGCATGTAAATGCACTGTAAATTCGTATAGAATTCAGTCTGACTGCTTCCAGTAGGGCTGGTATGGTAATTGTCTAATCGTGTAACCGACGATTATGGATGAAGACGTCATGAAAATAAAATAACCATCATAACGTTTTTCTTCAACAAAAAATAAATAATGTTTTTATCAACTTCATATTCAAGTCGACAAACTTTACCCAAAAGCGGCAAAGTTAAAAGTAAGCCTGGTTTACATCTAACAGACGATTTTATAAGGCGAGACGAGATGAGGCAAAACTATCCAGTTTTAGAATTAGGTGTTGGTGAAGAAACAGCTGACTGAAGACAGGACGGCCAGGCATTCAAAAAGATGACACGTGCGGTTGTCTGTTTCCACGGTAACATGGTTTCTTTACAACGTGATGAATCTTTGTTGCTCCTTGTTTTAGCAAGGTGTTGTAGCAAACAAGTCTTTGGTTGCCTAGGCAACACCCCCTCCCTGCAGCAGGACATGCAGTCAGGAGCGGAGGAGAGTAGAAAATGTGTGTAAACCAGGCTTACTTTGTTGATAAAAAAATAAATAATAATAATTGCTATTTGAACGATTTTATTACGGTGACCACGGTCATTTAGCTGACAAATAAGTCATCCAAAATTCCAGAACTGTCACAGCCCTAGCTACCAGTAACAGCTAGTACTACTATTATGACTGTAAGTCGCTTTGGATAAAAGCGTCTGCTAAATGGCATATTATATTATATATTATGCTACGGATTTTCCAGGGTCATTTTCAGTAGGGCACACTAGAGCCCTGCACATGCATGATTTTTAAGCCCGAGCCCTACCCATGGCAGCAACGTTCAGGCCCGACCCAGGCCCAATTGCTTCTGCCACATTTAAGGCCTTGCCCCGAAATCAGAAATAACTTCCTCCATTAGTAAATCCATTAGCAGCTGCTCGTCTGTCACTCGCTCCCTCCACGCAGCTCGCTCTGCATGCTCTCTGCTCATGGAGGCTTGGAGTCTGAGTATCCATAGCAACGGCACCACTGGGGCTGCTCTGCTCAATGACAAGACATGAGAGCAGTTAGCTGTTAGCTACCTTTCCTCACTCTAAAATCTGACAACTCAAGGAGCGTTATTATTTTCTGTGAAATAATCTCTCCTGTCTTATAATGTATTTGAGGAGGTTGAAGCCTTTCTGACACCATGTTATGATCTTAGTCAGATATGACTGTACTGTGCAGCAGAGCATGAGCAAATGGCTCCGCTGCAAAATGTTAGTGATCAATTTAGTGATACCCGAGCCCTGCCTAGTTATTAATGCAAAAACAGGCCCTACCTGGCCTTAACCCGATGTATAATGTCGGGCTCGGTTTGAGTAGCAGAGCTCTAGAGCATACTGTAGCAAAACATTTTGCCACTGCAATCGGCGTATGCACTCTAGAGACCCCAATGGTCTAGCAACAAGTTGGGTTGTAGGTTGCAGCCACCCTCCGCAGCCTGTATTTTCCTTGAACAGTGTTTCATTTGGGATTGGGCGTAAACTAAAGCAAAAAAAATTTTGTATTTTTGTTTTGTTTGAGCAGCGATTTTGTAAGCAATTGGCTGCAGCTACCTACCTCCGGGGACAAAAGCAGTTGATAGGCTACAGGAGGCAGCTACAGTGAGGGGGAAAAGGTATTTGATCCCCTGCTGATTTTGTATGTTTGCCCACTGACAAAGAAATGATCAGTCTATAATTTTAATGGTAGATTTATTTGAACAGTGAGAGACAGAAAAACAACAAAAAAATCCAGAAAAACGCATGTCATAAATGTTATAAATTGATTTGCATTTTAATGAGGGAAATAAGTATTTGACCCCCTCTCAATCGGAAAGATTTCTGGCTCCCAGGTGTCTTTTATACAGGTAACGAGCTGAGATTAGGAGCACACTCTTAAAGGGAGTGCTCCTAATCTCAGCTTGTTACCGGTATAAAAGACACCTGTCCACAGAAGCAATCAATCAATCAGATTCCAAACTCTCCACCATGGCCAAGACCAAAGAGCTCTCCAAGGATGTCAGGGATAAGATTGTAGACCTACACAAGGCTGGAATGGGCTACAAGACCATCGCCAAGCAGCTTGGTGAGAAGGTGACAACAGTTGATTATTTGCAAATGGAAGAAACACAAAATAACTGTCAATCTCCCTCGGACTGGGGCTCCATGCAAGATATCACCTCGTGGAGTTGCAATGATCAAGAGAACGGTGAGGAATCAGCCCAGAACTACACGGGAGGATCTTGTCAATGATCTCAAGGCAGCTGGGACCATAGTCACCAAGAAAACAATTGGTAACACACTACGCCGTGAAGGACTGAAATCCTGCAGCGCCCGCAAGGTCCCCCTGCTCAAGAAAGCACATATACAGGGCCTTCTGAAGTTTGCCAATGAACATCTGAATGATTCAGAGGAGAACTGGGTTGAAAGTGTTGTGGTCAGATGAGACCAAACTCGAGCTCTTTGGCATCAACTCAACTCGCCGTGTTTGGAGGAGGAGGAATGCTGCCTATGACCCCAAGAACACCATCCCCACCGTCAAACATGGAGGTGGAAACATTATGCTTTGGGGGTGTTTTTCTGCTAAGGGGACAGGACAACTTCACCGCATCAAAGGGACGATGGACGGGGCCATGTACCGTCAAATCTTGGGTGAGAACCTCCTTCCCTCAGCCAGGGCATTGAAAATGGGTCGTGGATGGGTATTCCAGCATGACAATGACCCAAAACACACGGCAAAGGCAACAAAGGAGTGGCTCAAGAAGAAGCACATTAAGGTCCTGGAGTGGCCTAGCCAGTCTCCAGACCTTAATCCCATAGAAAATCTGTGGAGGGAGCTGAAGGTTCGAGTTGCCAAACGTCAGCCTCGAAACCTTAATGACTTGGAGAAGATCTGCAAAGAGGAGTGGGACAAGATCCCTCCTGAGATGTGTGCAAACCTGGTGGCCAACTACAAGAAACGTCTGACCTCTGTGATTGCCACCAAGGGTTTTGCCACCAAGTACTAAGTCTTGTTTTGCAGAGGGGTCGAATACTTATTTCCCTCATTAAAATGGAAATCAATTTATAACATTTTTGAAATGCGTTTTTCTGGATTTTTTTGTTGTTATTCCGTCTCTCACTGTTCAAATAAACCTACCATTAAAATTATAGACGGATCATGTCTTTGTCAGTGGGCAAACGTACAAAATCAGCAGGGGATCAAATACTTTTTCCCCTCACTGTATAAGATAATGAATTTAACTGTTTGGAAGTGTTTCTTATTGGATAAGTTCCGATGGTACCTCCCCATTTCACTCTGTTTTGGACCTATTTCTTCTGTTTCGTGCCTAATGAACACGACCCTGATGTATCTGGTTTCAGATTGGGGCCAACGGCACCAGAGCAGCGCGTTGGGACACTAGGCTAGGGTTCTACCGCGACCCTAGACCGTTCCTCCTCCCGCTCTCCTCCCTCTACAGCAACGGAGGCCCCGTGGGCTGTGTGGACATTGTGGTGCTGAGGAGCTACCCTACCCAGGTGCGTTTCACGGTACACGTTAGCTCTGGTCCAGTGTGTGCGTTTACCATTTAGTGGAGGAACATGCACTTACGACCTGAACCGGAGCTAGGTACACATCATCCACTTAATGAATCCCCTAAGCAGGCATTGCTAGGACCAGGAGTTTTCCCCAGACCACGTAACCTGAACAGGAAAAACTCTGGACCCCTAGCTGTGAGTGGTGTATTTTGAGAGGGCGCGTTTTATATGTATAACTTAGGCCCATGTAACACTCCTGGCCCTTGATGAGAGGTTTATTCAGAGAGGTTGTGTGTCCCTCCAGTGGATGGCAAAGAAGCCGGACGGAGGGTTTGTGTTCCGCTCGGGCCGTGCCGAGGAGAGGGAGGCGCGGCGGCATGGCGACACCAAACACCGAGCCATGGAGATCCTGTTCGCCAAGATCCAGGCCCAGTTTGAGAAGGAGGAGGACGGTAGGAAATCCTAGTCCATAAGGAATAGGGTGCCCCTGTCACTGTCTATTAGGGTTTGTTGAGGTTAGATAAGGTCTGTCAATCATATTACCAGTTTAATTTACTGCAACCTTTTGGTTTGATTTAGCCTATAGACTTGTTCAGGTTCCTATATTTCAACTACAAATTATTTTAATGTTCCTGCATGTATTATGTATTGCAAATTCTTATAGAATTTTGTCTGACTGTGCTATCAATAACAGCTACTACTTCCTACTATTACTACTAATCTTCCAGAGTCATTTTCAGTAGGGCACACTATAGCAAAACATTTAGCCATGTAAATCTGTGTAAGTTCAGGTCACGCCTCCCGTTTTACTCAGTTTCAAAACCTTTTCCGCCTACTGAATATGACCCAGCAGTTTGTGGTAAAACCAGAGGCCGAAGGCGGACCCTGCGTGGTGGAGACATTGAGACACTGCTGGACGGGGAGGAGCTGTACGACGCGGTGGAGAATGACCCAGTTTATCTGGAGGTGACCATAATCACCCTGTCCAAATCAGTTTGATCAACATTGGTTTAAGTAAAGCATCAGCCTAATGGGCCCTGGTTAAAAGTAGTGCACTAAATATAGAATAGGGTGCCATTTGGGACATATCAGCTGCTAGGAAGGAGTTTTAGTTATGGTTAAGGATACATGACTGATTTGATATTATGCTTTATTTAAATCCCACCAATGTTGATCAAACTGATTTTGGTTTGATGGATGTCCAAAACAAGTGTAAAAAAACAGACAACCAGCCATGATTCTAGAGTGCATGAACAAGATGTCTGATGTTGACAAAACTTGTGTCAATATATCCTCATAACAGTTGAGCAAAACAATAATTTCATTAATTTATTTATACAGTTAAAAACATAAATTGGGAACTTGAGCCCTTCTTTGTAGACCTACTCTCTTTCATATTGTTTTGTGCTAGGGCCGTCTGAGTGAGCAGCAATGGGAGGCGTTGAACAACTACAGGCGTTGTGTTGGTGAGAGGAGGCAGGCCGCGCTGCAGGAGCGGTTCCGCCAGGCTCTGGAGGGCGCCCAGGAGGGCGAGGGCGGGAGCTGTCCCAACCGAGACGTGACCCCCATCTGGAAGCTCTGCGTCGCTGACTCCAGGGCCAAGCTGGGCAGCAATGGTATGTATGGATCTTTGTATATCAATCAGGGATGTAGTGGAACCTTTTTTTCAAACTTTGTTCAGACAAAGGAGAAAGTACAAGGGAGACAGATATGGGACAAGAGGGAAAGTTAGGTTGACACAGGGATTGAACCCTCCGAAGGGGTAGTAGACCGTCCTTGTTTAGTTCTTGGTTCCTCACCCAACACCCTCCTCCTTCCCCCAGTGTACCTGTTGAATATCTGGCGCCCCTCCATGGATCTGCAGTCCTTGCTGAAGGAGGGCTGTCGATACAAGGCCTACCAACTCTCCACGTCGGAGGGCAAGAAACGAGCCGGTAACACCTCCATTCAGCTCACAGCCACCAAGAAAACCCAGTTCCAGAATTTACAGGTAACACTGAACTTATACGACACAGAAGTGTGCGAATACGAATGTAAATTCTAAAATGATCTTTCCCAATCTCAAATCAACCCTAAACTATACCCTAGGCACTTGTGTATACACTCACCGGCCATTTTAGAAGGTACACCCATCAAGTATCGGGTCGGACCCACCCTTTGCCTCCAGAACAGCCTGAATTCTTTGTGGCATGGATTCTACAATGTGTTGGAAACATTCGTTGCTCAATTGGTATCAAGGGACCTAACGTGTGCCAGGAAAACATTCCCCACACCAGTACACCACCGCCTGCACCAGACAGGATGGGTCCAAATCCGTACTCTGCCGTTAGTATGATGGAACAGGAACCGCGATTCGTCAGACCAGGCGATGTTTTTCCACACCTCAATTGTCCAGTGTTGGTGATCGCGTGCTCGCTGGAGCCGCTTCTTGTTTTTAGCTGATAGGAGTGGAACCCGGTGTGGTCTTCTGCTGCAGTAGTCCATCCGTGACAAGGACTGACGAGTTGCGTCTTCCGAGATGCCGTTCTGCACACCACTGTTGTCTGTCTGTTTGGGGCCCGCCTGTTAACTTGCACGAGTCTTGCCATTCTCCTTCGACCTCTCATCAACAAGCTGTTTTTGCCCACAGGACTGCCACTGACTGAATGTTTTTTTTTGTTTGTTGCACCATTCTCAGGAAATCCTAGACACGGTCGTGCGTGAAAAGCCCAGGAGGGCGGCCATTTCTAACGATCAATCGAACAGTAACTGAATCCTCGATGCCTGTCTGCCTGCTTTATATAGCAAGCCAAGGCCACGTGACTCACTGTCGTGAACGGGGTGGTGTATGTAATAAACTGGCCAGTGAGTGTAATAAACTGGCCAGGAAGTATTCACACCCCTTGACTTTTTCCACATTTTGTTGTTCCAAAGTGGGAGTAAGTCTCTAAGCTTTCCATTTTTTTACATTTTACATTTTAGTCATTTAGCAGACGCCATTATCCAGAGCGACTTACAGTTAGTGAGTGCATACATTATTTTTTCATACTGGCCCCCCGTGGGAATCTAACCCACAACCCTGGCGTTGCAAACGCCATGCTCTACCAACTGAGCTACATCCCTGCCGGCCATTCCCTCCCCTACCCTGGACGACGCTGGGCCAATTGTGCGCCGCCCCATGGGTCTCCCGGTCGCGGCCGGCTACGACAGAGCCTAGATTCGAACCAGGATCTCTAGTAGACCACTGCGCCACTCGGGAGATCCTGGTTCGAATCCAGGCTCTGGACAACCATTTTCAGATCTTGCCATAGATTTAAGTCAAACACATTGTAGAAGTCTAGCAGATTTTAAGTCAAAGCTGTAACTCGGCCACTCAGGAACATTCACGGTCTTCTTGGTAAGCAACTCCAGTGTAGATTTGGCCTTGTGTTTTAGGTTATTGTCCTGCTGAAAGGTGAATTCATCTCCCAGTGTCTGGTGGAAAGCAGACTGAACCAGATTTTCCTCTAGGATTTTGCCTGTGCTTAGCTCCATTCCGTTCCTTTTTTATCCTGACAAACTCCCCAGTCCTTAATGATTACAAGCATATATATAACATGATGCAGCCACCACTATGCTTGAAAATATGGAGAGTGGTACTGACTGTGTTGTATTAGATTTGGCCGAAACACAACACTTTCAATTTCAGGACAAAATGTTAATATCTTTGCCACATTTTTTGCAGTATTACTTCAGTGCCTTGTTGCAAACAGGATGCATGTTTTGGAATATTTTTATTCTTTACAGGCTTCCTTTTCACTCTGTCAATTAGGTTAGTATTGTGGAGTAACTACAATGTTAATCCATCCTAGTTATTCCCCTATCACAGCCATTAAACTCTGTTTTAAACTCACCATTGGCCTCATGGTGAAATCCCTGAGCGGTTTCTTCCGGCAACGGAGTTAGGAAGGACACCTATCTTTTTAGTGACTGGGTGTATTGATGCACCATCCAAATTGTAGTTAATAATTTTACCATGCGCAAAGGGATATTCAATGTCTTTAAAAATATAAATATATATATATATATATATATATAAATTATTATTTTTACCAATCTACCAATAGGTGCCCTTTTGAGGCATTGGAAAACCTCCCTGGTCTTTGTGGTTGAATATGTGTTTGAAATTCACTATATGTGTGGGGGGTACAGAGATGAGGTAGTCATTCAAAAATCATGTTAAACGTGCAACTTATTATGTGACTTGTTAAACAAATGTTTACTCCTGAACTCATATAGGCTTGCCATAACAAAGGGGTTGAATACTTATTGACTCAACGCATTTGAGCTTTTCATTTGTAAATATAAAAAATAAAAAAAACATAATTCTACTTTGAAATGATGGGGTATTGTGTGTAGGCCAGTGACAAATCTCAATTTAATCCATTTTGAATTCAGCCTGTAACACAACAAAATGTGGAAAAAGTTCAAGGGGTGTGAATACTTTAAGGTCCTCAAAAGTGCCTAGGGGCAAGGGTTTTAGGGATAGATTTGGAATGGGTTGTTTCGTGTCATTGTCTCCATCACCCAGGCTTCTGCAGGGTGGTTGTGTGAGCGTTTCCAAGCCCGAGAGGCGGTCGGCTTTCGCGTTCTCCTGAACCTGGACTTTCAGCCACTCTGTGGAGAGGTGGATCTGGTGGGCTACGTCATCTCCATCACAGACAGACAAGGTGGGCTGGGTCCTGTTCATTAGGGCACACAACTGAAAATGTTTTGAAATGTTTTGCAACGAAAATGAGCGTTTCTTATAGTCCCACCAGTCCCTCCCTGTTTCAGTCCGTTTTCTTATTTCTGGTTCCTGATGGACACGACCCTGTTTGGTCTGTAAAGAGTTGTTCAGTTCTCAACTGGGTTATTCAGTTCAATTGATTTTATTCATCCCCCAAGGGGCAATTATAGCTGGGCTTAAAAAGTGACAGGCAGACTAAATATAACAATAGGACAAATCAGACCTGGGTTCAAATGCATGCATATTTAAAGATCCAAATGCAGCCTTTTTTTATATCAAATAATTTTTGGGTAACAATGAAGTACCTTAATGTGATTGTTTTGAATTAAAATGGTCAAAAGCAACAAATAGCTTTTTAGCAAAGAGCAATTTCTCAAGCAAGAATTTTGGTAGGACTGTCTGGGAGTGGTCTGAGTGGGCAGGGGAAAACTGAAAACTAGCTGTTATTGGCAGAGATGTTTGGAACTCTCTTATTGGACTATTAACTAATTTACTGCCTGGTGATGTCAGCAGGCCGGCCAAAACTCCATCCCACCAAGACAGGCTAACATTTCACAGCTCTTAATCTAAAAAGGCATCGTCATCATTTCACAGTATTATTGTTAATATAATATAATAATATAATTAGTATTATTGCAACCTCATAGTGTGGAAATATATGTAAAACACAGGAAAATCACGTTTTTGAATGCACTGGGCCTTTACGTACTTACGTATTTTAAATGCACTTTTCTGTGTGTTTGAGTATTTTAAAATGTTTAGAATAGAATTAGTTGTAAATACAAGCCAATACTTTCAATGTGTTTTTTTCCAAACACATTCCAATGTTCATCTACTTGTATTTTCAAATAAACTTTGTCTAAATACTTACTTCAAAATGTATTTTAAGGTAATTTAAATAAATAGTATTTGAACAGAGGTCTGGGATAAATACATAACCAACAACATATGGCATATCAAGACAGAACAGATACACACTTCAGGAATGAAGTCCAGCAATGTGGCAAGGCTGTGGATAGGACTAACTCCATTGACATGCTGTGCCTGCAGGTCATTCTCCAGTGGTGTATCTAGTGGATGGCCGGCTGGACTTTGTCAAGGTGCGCTGCTGCAGCAGTCTGGTCCAGCAGGGCTTGGAGGAGCTGGTCAAGCCTCTGGCTCTGGTGGCCCTCAGTAACCTTCAGCTCAGAGCCCAGCGCTCCTCCTCCCCCATCCGCAGCGCCATCCCTGGCCTATACGCTGGAGATCTGGCCGTGTTTTCCACCAACCCTAAGGAGCCACATCTACAGGAGGCTGCCGCTGAACTCAGGACCCTTGTCCAGGTAGCTAGGGATTGAGGGCGTTTGAAGGTTTCGAAATGTTACAATCAAACCTGGAGTGGGATAGTGACAGAAAATATGTTATACAGGGAAATTGGCTACCTTATTCCTGTGAGGTCAATATTTGTCTTCCTCGTTGCCACTGATTTGAGGATATTTGCAACAAACTGATGTGTGTGTTTTGAGCAGGGCCAGGAACACTTCTTCAGGACTGCAGAGGAGAGGTTATCTAACTTAGTCCAGGGCTCTGTCCCGTGTCCTGCTCCGCCGCCAAGGACTCCAGGCTCGAAAGCAGATGCCAAACCAGATGCAAGGACTACCGTGAGTTTTTGTTGGTTGCCCAATCAGACAACTATTCTGGTGAAGCTGGAATGTACATTCCTATGTACACAACACAAGTCTGTATCAATGTTATTCACCACTACACATCAAGTCACATCTACACATGGCCTATTGTACATTAAATTAACAAAGAGTGTGTGTCAGGGTTCACACAAGGTGCTTGAGGTGCTTAAAGTACTTGAATTTGTCACTCTGAAATTCAAATACTGGAATACCTTGAAAATCAGACATTTTCTCAAGTTGGTACTTTAATTTAAATGCGTTTGAGCCAATCAGTTGTGTTGTGACAAGGTATACAGAATATAGCCCTATTTGGTAAAAGACCAAGTCCATATTATGACAAGAACAGCTCAAATCTGCAAATAGAAACGACAGTCCATCGTTACTTTAAGACATGAAGGTCAGTCAATACGGAAAATGTCAAGAACTTTGAAAGTTTCTTCAAGTGCAGTTGCAAAAACCATCAAGCGCTTTGATGAAACTGGCTCTCATGAGGACCACCACAGTAATGGAAGACCCATATTGACCTCTGCTGCAGAGGATAAGTTCATTAGAGTTACCAGCCTCAGAAATTGCAGCCCAAATAAATGCTTCCGAGTTCAAGTCACAGACACATCTCAACATCAACTGTTCAGAGGGGACTATGTGAATCAGGCCTTCATGGTCGAATTGCTGCAAAGAAACCACTACTAAAGGACAGCAATAAGAAGAAGAGACCTGCTTGGGCCAAGAAACACGAGCAATGGACATTAGACCGGTGGAAATCTGTCCTTTGATCTGGAGTACAAATCTGAGATTTTTCGTTCCAACCGCCATGTCTTCGTGGGTGAACGGATGATCTCTGCATGTGTAGTTCCCACCGTAAAGCATGGAGGAGGAGGTGTAATGGTGTGGGGGTGCTTTGCTGGTGACGCTGTCTGTGATTTTATTTAGAATTCAAGGCACACTTAACCAGCATGGCTACCACAGCATTCTGCATCGATACGCCATCCCATCTGGTTTGGGCTTAGTAGAACTATCATTTGTTTTTCAACAGGACAATGACTCAACACACCTCCAGGCTGTGTAAGGGCTATCTGACAAAGAAGGAGAGTGATGGAGTGCTGCATCAGATGACCTGGCCTCCACAATCCCCCGACCTCAACCCAATTGAGATGGTTTGGGATGAGTCGGACGGCAGAGTGAAGGAAAAGCATCGGACAAGTGCTAAGCATATGTGGCAACTCCTTCAAGACTGTTGGAAAAGCATTCCTGGTGAAGCTGGTTGAGAGAATGCCAAGAGTGTGCAAAGCTGTCATCAATGCAAAATATATTTTGATTTGTTTAACACTTTTTTTGGTTACTACATGATTCCATATGTGTTATTTCATAGTTTTGATGTCTTCACTATTATTCTACAATGTAGAAAATAGTAAAAATAAAGAAAAACCCTTGAATGAGTAGGTGTGTCCAAACTTTTGACTGGAACTATATATGTAGTGAAACAATGTATTATTGAGTAGAACTTGTAAGGTAGTGATGAATACTTTAATTTTTTTCATGAGGTTGTGGCGATATACTGCCATCTGGTGGCAACTAGAAACAATTGCATAATACTAACTATTACAAATTGATGGTCCTTGAAAATAAATATTAGTGCTTGACAAAGTACTTGAAAGTCCTTGAATTTGACTTGCCACTATCTGTACTAACCCTAGTGTGTATTGTCTTCCAGATGACACCCCAGCAGTCTGTACAAAGCGTTGGCCCCTTCACCCCGCTGAACAAGGACAAAGACCCCAAGAGCCTAAAAAGAAAGAGGGGCCTAGACTACCTGTGTCGCATCCCCTCTCCCCCTCCACTCTGCCCCCTGGGCACCATGACCTTACCCTCGCCGTGCATCAACAAGACCTTCAACCCCCCTCGCAGGGCCGAGACCCACCGGATCCTAAAGACATCTCTGGCCCCCGCTCCTCGGCATGTCCACCCGCCCCTGGAGGATGAGTGGGTGGAGGATGAAGAGCTGGTCATGATTGACACTCAGGCCCTACACGATGGCATAGGGATAGACACGTGACAGAGAATGTATTGGACTATTATTTTGAACGTTTCAGAAAACATCAGCACAAATTGGTGGCTGGTTAGTTTCTCCAGTCCACATGTTGAATTTGTGTGTTGGGAATCCACCTGGAAAGATGTAGTGCCATTTGTAAGCTACAGGGGGGGGAACAAGCTCCATTTAGAGAGGCTAACCAAGACGTGATTGGTGCCATGTGAATGTTAACACTAGTAAAATGTTGGAAAGTGATCATATGGAGTTGATGTGTTCGTAACATCAGGCTGAATCAAGTTAGGATTTGGTCCATCTTACCTTTTTGGGCCAAAGTATTGACGCCATCAAGGAGCCCAAGAAAATGCATCGGACAGAAAATACTTGTCTTGGCGAACTCCTGAGCTTTTTTAGTGAGGCTGCTTCAGTGTTTTCTGAAATGGCATTAGAAGAACTGACACGAACTGTATAATATGAATGCAAAAATACTGTAACATTGTTGTCCTTGTGTTTATGACCTCTTTTCGCTGACATCTGCATGTTCACAATAAATGTAATAATTTATTAGTCAATATAAGGATGTTGTGTAATTTATAAGCAGGATTTTACTGGTGTGGTAAAACACTTAAACCGCAACCGCAGGTGGCGATGTCGCTGCGAAACTGCCTCCATTGTTTCACACAGACAGTCGGACTTCCTGTTAACTTCCGTAAACAAAATGTTAGCTAGCTAATTCAAAATCATGAAAATGTATTATGATAACATGTAATGCTTCAACTTCATCACTTTATGGTAAGTAGCTAATTTATTAGCAAAATACCCATAGGCAGCCGTCAAAGTTATCAGTTATCAAAATATTGCCAAGCGATAACTTCGCAAGACTTGCTTTGACATTGGCTAGCTTGCTAATGTTTGTAGCTATACTCCGTTGTATACTCTTAGTTTCATCTAGATTGTATATTTTGAATTGCTTTATAATAATACAAAAATAAGTTTGCTAATGTTGGCTTGCTAGCCATCTATTTAGCGTTGTTTAGTTCGTTTTAAAGAATAGCAGGTATAGTTAAAGCTTGCTGCTGGTAAATGAAGTGCAGCAATATTGTTTCTTTAAAAAGTATCAACGTTTTGGCACTGATTTCAGCTTCACTGCCAAGCTAACTTGCTAGCTAAGGATTGCTAATCAAACCCATTAACTATGATGTGCAGTAGAGGGATTTTTGATTTGTCATTGAGGTCTTGTCTTATTACCTTCATAGCATGTTTATTCAAAGGATTTACCCCACCATCTCGATGTCTCATGGAAATGCGAACTCTGCAACTTCTCTCACTGGAAGAACTGGAGAACTGCTGGAGTGTTCAAAAGCGGAGACAAATGGAGCCTTTGCAACAGACAGAGTGCTGCCAGTGAGAATTAATGGAGGTCCCGGCATAAGAGGCAGAGAACCAGTTCTCAAAAAGCTGGGTACCAGCAGCGCTGCCTTCATTGGACCTGTATGTCGTCCTAAGGCAGTCCAGAGACCTCCCAAGCCGAAAAAAGTAAAGAGACCTTCTAAACCTAACATTGAAGAGACACTGAATGAGTTCTATAAAGAGCTTGAGGAGATTGAACCAAAAGACAGCGTTGATGGTAGCAAGGCCAAAAATGAAGGCTCAGTTGAATTACTCAACGCTTATAACCCACCACCTGCAAGAAAATGGTCAAATGCAAGCCATGACCATAACCAACCTAATAACGCGCCTTGCCCACACTGGTATGACAACAAGCCATACCAGCCCAGGAGACTGATGCCTAGGGGGCCCCGCTTTGGTCCCAACTCAGATCACAATAACTGGCAACCTCCGCCACCTTTCCGCACTCAGCCATACCCCAGGTTCCACAGACCTCCCCACCGCTTCCCACCACCACCTCCCGCAGACCACCAATATCACCCTCAACGAGAGGGCTCCCAGCAGGTCCTACCTTTCCACAGGTTCCCTGTCCCTGATGGGTACAGGAACTCTCCAGACATGGATGACAATGGCTTTCCCCCACAGCACTCTAACAACCGAGACAGAGGGGGCTACGGTTGGAGTGACGACGAGTATGAACAGCAGGGTAATGACCAGCAAGGTTCTTCTAACTGGCAGCAGAGGTTTGACAGAGGACCTGAGCCACCTCAGCCAGAGGATCAGCATCAACCACCAGAAGATACAACATATGACTATGGTCCTTCTCTGGTTCTCATTCTGATGAGGGGAGCCCCGGGATCTGGGAAATCAACACTGGCCAGGTGTGTTTTTATCAGGGAAACATGGTTGGGTAACTAACATGCTATAAAGGGTTTAGAACAAGTATATGAACAGTTTATGAATCAGTAATAAAACAGTTGTAATTGGTTGAAATTATGTGATTTTCTGTTTGACAAGCATCAAAATGACAATCGCACAATTTCAACCAATGAGTCATACGTTAACTATTTACTGCTCATGTTTGAATGTATTTGTCTCTATTTTTAAAGCATTTGTTTTGAGCCATTGCATGTGTGTTACTCTAGGGAACTGCTGTCGACAGGCTCCAGTGGGCTGGTTCTGAGTACAGATGACTACTTCTCCCAGGAGGAAGGCTACCTCTACGACCCCAGTCTGCTGGGGGCAGCACACTATTGGAACCAGAACAGAGGTTGGCTCTCATAGCAGTGTCTTTACAAATTCCAGTTTTTATTTTATTTTGATAGTAGTTATAAATGAAGTCCATCATTGCTATAGTTTTAAAATATATTCCGATTTTATTGAACACCTAGAATGAGAGAATGACAGTAGGAAAGCTAGAAAGAGATTGTGTCAAAGGTTAGTAGCCCTGATTCAAACCTATGCCAATACTGTTGACGCATGTTGGAAGCTGAGGCATTGTTAGACCAGCCAGGCCACCATCGTTGCTATTAATATTATATATTGTTTGATTGGATATAGTGTTTTGTGAACATGTAAAAAGGTGTATATATTAATAATTTTACCTCAATGCTTTATATTCTTTCAGCCGAAGAAGCGATGTATAAACGCTGTTCTCCTGTCATTATTGATAACACAAACATGCAAGCTTGGGAAATGAAGCCATATGTTAAACTGGTAAGTTTTTATCCTTTTATATTGTCTGGGTTGCAGACAGCATTTTTCACTTATCAAAAATGTACCCATTTGATGTACATTTTCATGAATATGATGAATACTTATTTCTCACCATGCAGGCCTTGGAGAGAGGATACAGTATCAACTTTCATGAGCCTCACACCAGCTGGAAATTTGATCCCATCGAGTTAGAGAAGTAAGTCTGTCCATGATTGTCTGCATTAAAAGATACCTGTACTAATGTCATGTAAGATACCATGCCCATTTATTTGGAGAATATACGTTGTACAAATTATATAAGGTACATCGAGGGGCGTTCACTCACTGCTCTAGAAAGCAGGGGAAAACGGGTCAATTTAAGAGGGTGCTACTAAATTAATGTCAACGTAGTTATCTTTGCCCCATGTCGTCATAAATCATATACAATTATTCATTAGATTATTCTCTACAATATTGTAACCTTAATATGCTTGTACTTAACAGTGATTAAATAAGAAAGTTAGTTTTTTGTGACCGTTGCCAATTTAGACTGTGCTGCTCTTGGTTGTGTCGCTTTCATTTTCGGCGTTGGGATGTCGTAACATTTGGAGGCGTTTCCACGCTTTGGACCAATCAAAATCAACTTGATACCCTCGTCAGTTTCATCTCCAGATCATTGGCTTTCATTGGCTATAACCACGATCAATCTATATTGAGGGGCCGTTTCTATGTCGATTTAAACGCCCACACCAGCAGAAATCCAATTTTCTAGCTGAAAGACGATGGCCAGAATTTACCCATGATGTTGTACAACGATTTAAAAATATATATCTGACCATTTTATAAATGGTGTAAATGCGTGATATGATTGAATTTTGTAACCTCGCTCCCCCCATCGCCCCAAGACCAATGGTTTTGATGACTAAAGATTTGCTTCACTACATGCTCAGTTCCACTGCTTTGATTGTGTTTATCCTATAATGAAAAGCCACCCGCGAAAGAAAATTCAAGGAACTTGTTTATCTACACTACATGACCAAAAGTATTTGGACACCTGCTCCTCGAACATCTAATTCCAAAATCATGGGCGTTAATATGGAGTTGGTCCCCCCCCTTTTCTGCTATAACAGCCTCCGTCCTTCT
The DNA here is from genome assembly GCF_964263955.1 of Coregonus lavaretus. Lineage (NCBI taxonomy): Eukaryota > Metazoa > Chordata > Actinopteri > Salmoniformes > Salmonidae > Coregonus > Coregonus lavaretus. The sequence continues at coordinate 1,939,513 of NC_140017.1, read as the reverse complement.
GGGAAGGCTTTCCCCTAGATGTTGGAACATTGCTGCAAGGAAGTGCTTCCATTCAGCCACAAGAGCAATGGTGAGGTCGGGCACTGATGTTGGGCGTTTAGGCCAGGCACGCAGTCGGCGTTCCAATTCATCCCAAAGGTGTTCAATGGGGTTGAGGTTAGGGCTCTGTGCAGGCCAGTCAAGTTCTTCCACACTGATCTCGACAAACCATTTCTGTATGGACCTCGCTTTGTGCATAGGGGTATTATCATGCTGAAACAGGAAAGGGCCTGCCCCAAACTGTTGCCACAAAGTTGGAAGCACAGAATTGTCTAGAATGTCACTGTATGCTGTAGCGTTAATATGTCCCATCACTGGAACTAAGGGGCATAGCCCGAACCATGAAAAACAGCCCCAGACCATTATTCCTCCTCCACCAAACTGTACAGTTGGCACTATGCATTCGGGCAGGTAGCAACATCAGCACAAAAACGGTTAGTCGGGAGCTTCATTAAATAGGTTTCCATGGCCCAGCAGCCACAGGCAAGCCTAAGATCACCATGCGCAATGCAAAGCGTCGGCTGGAGTGGTGTAAAGCTCGCCGCCATTGGACTCTGGAGCATTGGAAACGTGTTCTCTGGCGTGATGAATCATGCTTAACCATCTGGCAGTCTGACGGACGAATCTGGGTTTGGCGGATGCCAGGAGAACGATACCTGCCCGACTGCATAGTGCCAACTGTCCACATACTTTTGGTCATGTAGTGTATTTTTTATAAACCTTCAATGAAAGACTCATTTTATATGTGAACACCCTAATACATTGCCTGTATTTGATATTTTTTGCATGAAGACATATTTATAGAACAACAAATACAATGTTTCTCCTCCCCTCCAGGAGAAACAAGCACAGTGTGTCTAGGGAGAAGATTGGGCAGATGCTGGAGCGGTTTGAGCTGCCCATGTCCCTGGACATTGTGATGAACTCCCAGGAGCCTTTTAGACCCACAAGACATCCCTAACAGCAGCAGAGACACCGTAGGACCACTAGTCCTTATGTCCTGGGGTTGTATTCATCAGTGCACACCGTAGCAAAACGTTCTGAACTGTAGCAAAATGTTTTGCAAAGGAAAACAAAAATAAGTTTCTTATTGGACAAGTTTAAGTAGTCTCTGCTTCATATTTGTACATTTTTGTCATAAAAAATTAAATGGGTATTGTGTTCTTCCAATCTAATTCTGCATGTTGGAGGATTTACCATATTCATATGTAATACCGTTCTTGTGGTATGCATCTATCAATGGTGAAATGCAAGGATCATTCCACTTTGTGAAAATTATTGGATGTTTGCTTTTACCAAAGTAGGCCCACCTGCAGGGGTCACTATTAGACCACTTCAATTTGTCATTCGGCACCACTGTCTAGCCTGACGACTCTAACTGAATTCTTCCGCTGCTCTGTCGAGAACAAACTAACATCCGTGGGCGTGGCATTGTTTGGCCAGAGCAAAACCGACTATCAAAAACTTAACCCTAACCTAATTTTAATACATTCTGAAATTAAATATCGGTTTGGGCGTTAGGCGTGTCCTTATAGCCTTTTCCAGTGTGGGTCGCCAGGCAAACCACTCAACACTGGATTGGTGCAGCTATGGACAAATTGGCGCCATTATGAAACTTAGAGGAGGATCACAGTGGGAGAGGGAAAGACGATTGGCTACAATTCATCAAATAAGGTAGTATTTAATTAAAACCCGATTTATCAATTTGAGTATTGTATTCCAACAAGGCATGAAGTCGATTTTGTACTCCAACGAAGAGGCGACAGATACATTTAAATTGCTATGATTCAAAGGAATGATTTGTAATCCATCTGATTGCGGTGGCTTGCCGGCCTAGGCCTAGCTTGCTTGCTTGCTCCCACTGTCCAGCCAGATAGCTAGCGTGCGTGTGACTGCAGTGTTATTATTGAATTGCTTCAGATTTGCCAGCTAGCCTAGTTCCTCGCCACATACAACACAATCATTGAGTCGTCGCTAGGTAGAAGCTAGCTAGCTGAATAAGAATAGCCTGGTCAATGGTATGGCGTTTGTCTAACCATAATAATCAGACAAAGACGTTCATTACGTCTCTAGTTGGAACCGTGCTATGCCAGAATGTTGACACCGCGAAGCCTGCGCGAGAACTCTGTCTAGGAAAATGTACAGTGGGGAAAAAAAGTATTTAGTCAGCCACCAATTGTGCAAGTTCTCCCACTTAAAAAGATGAGAGGCCTGTAATTTTCATCATAGGTACACGTCAACTATGACAGACAAATTGAGATTTTTTTTCTCCAGAAAATCACATTGTAGGATTTTTAATGAATTTATTTGCAAATTATGGTGGAAAATAAGTATTTGGTCAATAACAAAAGTTTCTCAATACTTTGTTATATACTCTTTGTTGGCAATGACACAGGTCAAACGTTTTCTGTAAGTCTTCACAAGGTTTTCACACACTGTTGCTGGTATTTTGGCCCATTCCTCCATGCAGATCTCCTCTAGAGCAGTGATGTTTTGGGGCTGTCGCTGGGCAACACGGACTTTCAACTCCCTCCAAAGATTTTCTATGGGGTTGAGATCTGGAGACTGGCTAGGCCACTCCAGGACCTTGAAATGCTTCTTACGAAGCCACTCCTTCGTTGCCCGGGCGGTGTGTTTGGGATCATTGTCATGCTGAAAGACCCAGCCACGTTTCATCTTCAATGCCCTTGCTGATGGAAGGAGGTTTTCACTCAAAATCTCACGATACATGGCCCCATTTATTCTTTCCTTTACACGGATCAGTCGTCCTGGTCCCTTTGCAGAAAAACAGCCCCAAAGCATGATGTTTCCACCCCCATGCTTCACAGTAGGTATGGTGTTCTTTGGATGCAACTCAGCATTCTTTGTCCTCCAAACACAACGAGTTGAGTTTTTACTAAAAAGTTCTATTTTGGTTTCATCTGACCATATGACATTCTCCCAATCCTCTTCTGGATCATCCAAATGCACTCTAGCAAACTTCAGACGGGCCTGAACATGTACTGGCTTAAGCAGGGGGACACATCTGGCACTGCAGGATTTGAATCCCTGGCGGCGTAGTGTGTTACTGATGGTAGACTTTGTTACTTTGGTCCCAGCTCTCTGCAGGTCATTCACTAGGTCCCCCCGTGTGGTTCTGGGATTTTTGCTCACCGTTCTTGTGATCATTTTGACCCCACGGGGTGAGATCTTGCGTGGAGCCCCAGATCGAGGGAGATTATCAGTGGTCTTGTATGTCTTCCATTTCCTAATAATTGCTCCCACAGTTGATTTCTTCAAACCAAGCTGCTTACCTATTGCAGATTCAGTCTGTTGCAGGTCTACAATTTTGTTTCTGGTGTCCTTTGACAGCTCTTTGGTCTTGGCCACTGACTGTTTGAGGTTGTGGACAGGTGTCTTTTATACTGATAACAAGTTCAAACAGGTGCCATTAATACAGGTAACGAGTGGAGGACAGAGGAGCCTCTTAAAGAAGTTGTTAGAGGTCTGTGAGAGCCAGAAATCTTGCTTGTTTGTAGGTGACCAAATACTTATTTTCCACCATAATTTGCTAATAAATTCATAAAAAATCCTACAATGTGATTTTCTGGATTTTTTTTCCTCAATTTGTCTGTCATAGTTGACGTGTACCTATGATGAAAATTACAGGCCTCTCTCATCTTTTTAAGTGGGAGAACTTGCACAATTGGTGGCTGACTAAATACTTTTTTTCCCCACTGTACCTCAATCCAGGGATGGGTGCTTAGACATAGAGAAGGGCCCCCTTTTTTATTTTTTATTATTCCATGGGCCAGAGAGATGTGCTGTATTATTACATTTAACATTTTAGTCATTTAGCAGACGCTCTTATCCAGAGCGACTTACACGAGCAATTAGGGTTAAGTGCCTTGCTCAAGGGCACATCGACAGATTTTTCACCTAGTCGGCTCGGGGATTAGAACCAGCGACCTTTCGGTTACTGGCACAACGCTCTTAACCACTAAACTACCTGCCGTATTATAGCTAATCTCATGCTATTTTATGCTCAGGGATTCTTGAAAGATGGGACAATGAACTTTTTTCCCACAAATATTTGTCTTTAATATTTAGGGCATTCACTCACTGCTTTAGAATGTAGTTAAATACCAGTAAATTCAAGAGGGTGCTACTAAATGAAGGTCTAAACCTAGTTTTCTTTAGCCTATGTCATTATGAATGACGTACAATTAGTCATTTAGATTGTTCTCTACAATATTACAACCTTTAATATGCTTGTACTTAACAGTGTTGATTAAATAAGAATGTTAGTTTGCTAGTTTCGACCAAGCAGCTCTTGGTTGTATCTCTTCCATATTTCGGCGTTGGGAGGTGGTAACATTAGGAGGCATTTCCGCGCTTTGGACCAACCAAAATCAACTTGATACATTAATCTCCTGATCCTCTAATCAAGGTCAATCAATGTTGAGAGGGACCATTTCTATGGCAGTTTAAAGGGGAAGACTCAGAAATTCACAATCAGAACAGGAACATATTTTTTTTCGGCGACGGTAGTCAGTCTGTTAGCTTTGTTATTCTGTGGATTTCATTTAGAAAAAGCCCATGTTATCACACACGAACCTGCAGCCACGAGCTAGCTTGTCAGTTGGTGTTTGAAATTGGTGCCATTTTGCCCACCAAGCAATGACAGAGTTCTATTGAGCAGTGACCACTTTTAGACCATGACATTCACTCTAATCATGCTAAATTCACTGAGGAAATAGTCTAACTTTTGAACTATATATGGTAGAGACATAGGGTTTTGACTTTTTGTTTTTCTGGTGCATTTCTCTATTGAAGGAACATTTTCATAAACATTGAATTAAATAATTTTAATGATGAACACCCTATAATATTAACAACATTTGAAATATTTTGATAGACCAAAGTATCAGCTAACACACCAGGTAAAGGAACAACCTAATTTAATTTTGTTAATTAAATGCAACTAACTGGATTTATTTAAACCCCTTCATACACCTTAAAAGGCATTTCATTCCAACAATTGTTTAAAGGCCTTGATTGTTTAACTCTAACAGTATATTATTGAAGTATGTAATACAAATCTACAAACTTATTTTTGTTTTGTTTTATAGCACTATTAAAAGCTCCAGGGCTAATTTCATTAGCATTTTGGCATGATTTTTTATTGTATTTAGAACATATAAAATGTTATAAAGCAAACATTATCCCTTAGGTCTAGCACAGCAAATACCTCAATTGTTTAAGCATATGTTGCAGAACAGTGTTTAAAAATATTTTTCCAGAGTACTGCTCAAACAATATTGTCTCCATCGGTGACGGAGTTGACAAGCCACTGAAGGAGTTGATCAAAACATACATTTTTGTCTCTAAAAATAAAAGTTCAATACAAACATTTGGAAATATGGAAAATGATTCATTTGAAAATACCCAATAAAGACAAGCATTCTGTCAGATCTTTCAGCACTTTGACTGCGTTGATGTTAGACAAAAATCTGACCAAGTTGTTTCACAGTTGTGAAATTAAATTTTTCTTCTTATTTCGAGAGGTATACATTTACATTTTACATTTTAGTCATTTAGCAGACGCTCTTATCCAGAGCGATTTACAGTTAGTGAGTGCATACATTTTTCATATACACAGAAGCAATTTATTATGAACATAAATATAAATGCAACATGCAATAATTTCGAAAATTTTACTGAGTTACAGTTCATATAAGGAAATCCCATTTCTGACACCAATGTAGCAAATTGGGCTTAGTGTCCCTGTCGAATTTGCTACCATATCAATATTGCCAATGGGAATATAGTCACACACCAGATACCGTTGAAGTCGGAAGTTTACAACTCATTTTTCAACCACTCCACAAATTTCTTGTTAACAAACTATAGTTTTGGCAAGTCAGTTAGGACTTGCATGGCACAAGTAATTTTTCCAACATTTGTTTACAGACAGATTATTTCACTTATAATTCACTGTATCACAATTCCAGTGGGTCAGAAGTTTACATACACTAAGTTGACTCTGCCTTTAAACAGCTTGGAAAATTCCAGAAAATGATTCATGGCTTTAGAAGCTTCTGATAGGCTAATTGACATAATTTGAGTCAATTGGAGGTGTACCTGTGGATGTATTTCAAGGCCTACCTTCAAACTCGGTGCCTCTTTGCTTGACATCATGGGAAAATCAAAAGAAATCAGCCAAGACTTCAGAAAATAAATTGTAGATCTCCACAAGTCTGGTTCATCCTTGGGAGCAATTTCCAAACGCCTGAAGGTACCACGTTCATCTGTACAAACAATATTACGCAAGTATAAACACCATGGGACCACGCAGCCGTCATACCGCTCAGGAAAGAGACGCGTTCTGTCTCCTAAAGATGAGTGCAAATCAATCAACAGCAAAGGACCTTGTGAAGATGCTGGAGGAAACAGGTACAAAAGTATCTATATCCACAGTCCTATATCGTCATAACCTGAAAGGCCGCTCAGCAAGGAAGAAGCCACTGCTCCAAAACTGCCATAAAAAAGCCAGACTACGGTTTGCAACTGCACATGGGGACAAAGATCATACTTTTTGGAGAAATGTCCTCTGGTCTGATGAAACAAAAATAGAACTGTTTGGCCATAATGACCATCGTTATGTTTGGAGGAAAAAGGGGAAGGCTTGCAAGCTGAAGAACACCATCCCAACCGTGATGCATGGGGGTGGCAGCATCATGCTGTGGGGGTGCTTTGCTGCAGAAGGGACTGGTGCACTTCACAAAATAGATGGCATCATGAGGAAGGAACATTATGTTGATATATTGAAGCAACATCTCAAGACATCAGTCAGGAAGTTAAAGCTTGGCGCAAATGGGTCTTCCAAATGGACAATGACCCCAAGCATACTTCTAAAGTTGTGGCAAAATGGCTTAAGGACAACAAAGTCAAGGTATTAGAGTGGCCATCACAAAGCCCTGACCTCAATCCTATAGAACATTTGTGGGCAGAACTGAAAAGGTGTGTGCGAGCAAGGAGGCCTACAAACCTGACTCAGTTACACCAGCTCTGTCAGGAGGAATGGGCCAAAATTCACCCAACTTATTCTGGGAAGCTTGTGGAAGGCTATCCGAAACGTTTGACCCAAGTTAAACAATTTAAAGGCAACTTCCGACTTCTGTAGGTCCAGTGAAATGTGTTGTTTTACAGGGTCAGCCATAGTAGTGCATTGCCCCTGGAGCAAATTAGAGTTGAGTGCCTAGCAACCCTTCAGTTACAGGCCAAATGCTCTAACCACTAGGCTACATTGACACTTGTCTCTATCTGGGTCAACTGCTTGGCCCAATTTTTTTAATTTTTAATTTTATTTAATTTTTTTACGCTCAGGCATTCTGTTGGCAATGTAACTCACTAATAAAGCCAGTTTTTGTCATACTCACCATGTTTGGAAACTCTTAATCAGGCTATACAACTATTTAAGTTGTATAGCCTATTTCTTTTTGACAGGAAGCAAGGTAAAGAATAGGTATATCTTTTTTAATCCACCAGAGACTGGCAGATTCACCAAAAAGGCCCTGCAGGAAGTACAAGATATTAGTAATTTAATAATGTATTGGATGCCCACGTTGCCAGTTTGAGGTTGAATATTTCAAAACACTCATCAAGTGATAGTCAATATGTTTTGTGTGGTTATATTCCAGCTAGCAGCCAGAGGAGAGCATGGCTCACTCAAAAGGAAAGATCACCTATCCGCCCGGGGTGAAGGAGATCTCGGACAACATCTCCAAGGAGGAAATGGTCCGCAGGCTCAAGGTGAGTGGAGAAACCATGGGGAATACACAATCTACATGGTACCTCATTCGTCAAATAATCAGGTCAAAATAACTGGGAATACAGGGTAATTGGGCAGTGAATATGAGGAGATTGATTCATTCTCTATCTAGAGTTTACCTATGATGCCATAGATTCAGTATCCTGTACTATGAAATGGTTGATAAAAGGAGATGCAGACAGAGGGAGACCAACCAGCTCAGTGAATAGTATTGTGTTATTAAAGTGTTATTAGTGTTAGTGTCGTTATTGATGTTGTTCACTGTAAAAAGACCAGATGGCTTTTGCAAAAGAAGACCCACAAGAAACAACCAAAATCTTTACCCCTAACAGGCTATACATTTAACAGCCATGAAGGAAAATATGATCAAACACATGGCGGGTGTACACCATCAGCTAACAGAATGCTGTTATCCTAAAAAGGATACAGTTATCAGAACAGGGGTGTGTTGGGAGTGAATGTTGATCCCTGGTTTGTCTCATGTTTTATTTTATTTTTTAACTCTGACATGCATTTCTTTATCCTTGTCATATAGGCTACTGCATCTGCTATACAGAGGCTAATTCATTCATTTTCTGTCACGAACGTTGACTGATGACTCGTGGAACCAAGGCGCAGCGTGATAAGCGTACATTTTATTTAGTACACAACACACGAACAAAATGAACGATACGTGAAGTCCTGAGGTTACAACAACACAAACCTTTACGGAACAAGATCCCACAAACTAACTGGTGCCAACAGGCTGCCTAAGTATGGTCCCCAATCAGAGACAACGAGCTACAGCTGCCTCTGATTGGGAACCACCCTGGCCAACATGGATCTAAACGATCTAGAACAAAAAACATAGAAAACTAAACATAGAAAAATCCACACCCTGGCTCAACATTTAAAAGTCCCCCAGAGCCAGGGCGTGACATTTTCAATCTGAATATTTTTTATAAAGATGAGGATTATATTGTTAGATTATAGGAGTAACTCTGGTAGGCCTGAAACGTTCAACTTTTGTAGAGTTGGAGCGCCGGTCCACACTGCCTTCATATCATAGGCCTGCAGTATGATAGGCTAATAGCCACACCAAACCTTCACAAACATTTCTAAACTTCATTAGAGTAATATCAAAAGCAAGTCAAGCCACTGTTTATAGAGAAAATATGACCAGGATATTATAACTCGGCAAACACAACATTACAGTTGGAACATAATTTGGCCAAAGAAAATGGCTCAACAGAATAAAGCAAAACACTTGCGAACTGGTTTAAACCTTCACAAAAGTTTTGAACAGGCTATATTGCAGCAATTACCAAGAAAGGCTAGTGCCTACCGTACCCAACAAATGACAGCAATAGGCTAATGATATTTATTTTACAACAGGCCAATTTACAGTGCATTCGGAAAGTATTCAGACCCCTTGACTTTTTCCACATTTTGTTACGTTACAGCCTTATTCTAAAATGGATTAAATTGTTTTTTTCCCTCATCAATCTACACACAGTACCCCATAATGACAAAGCAAAAAAGGTTTTTCAAAATTTTTGCAAATGTATTAAAAAACTGAAATGACATTTACATAAGTATTCAGATCCTTTACTCAGTGCTTTGTTGATGCACCTTTGGCAGCGATTATATTCTCAAGTCTTCTTGGGTATTACGCTACAAGTTTAGCACACCTGTATTTGGGGAGGTGTGAATATCTCTGCAGATATTCTCAAGCTCTGTCAGGTTGGATGGGGAGCGTCGCTGCACAGCTAATTTCAGGTCTCTCCAGAGGTGTTCGATTGTGTTCAAGTCTGGGCTCTGGCTGGGCCACTCAAGGACATTCAGAGACTTGTCCCGAAGCCATTCCTGTTCCAAACTTCTTCCATTTAAGAATGATGGAGGCCACTGTGTTCTTAGGGCCATTCAATGCTGCAGAAATGTTTTGGTACCCTTCCCCATATCTGTGCCTCGACACAAACCGGTCTCTGAGCTCTACGGACAATTCCTTCGACCTCATGGCTTGGTTTTTGCTTTGACATGCACTGTCAACTGTGGGACCTTATATAGACAGGTGTGTGCCTTTCCAAATCATGTCCAATCAATTGAATTTACCACAGGTGGACTCCAATGGATCAATGGAAACAGGATGCACCTGAGCTAAATTTCGAGTCTCATAGCAAAGGGTCTGAACACTTATGTAAATGAGGTATTTCTGTTCTTAATTTTTCATACATTTGCAAACATTTCTAAAAACCTGTTTTCGCTTTGTCATTATGGGGTATTGTGTGTAGATTGATGTGGATTTTTATTTATTTAATAAATTTCAGAATATGGCTGTAATGTAACAAAATCTAGAAAAAGTGAAGGTGTCTGAATACTTTCCGAAGATAAGATCTGTAGGACTTTTACGCTCAACATAGCCACTTCATATGCGCAGTTGCTCCGTAATGGGAAAAATATATTTTATATTTTATTCAGGTAAGTTAAATTATATTGTTTTTACTATAAAATCATATAAAATAATGGCACAGCATATAAGCATATCTTGTCAGCTAAATGAACAAGCCTACAGCCTATGGCATGGAGCATAGCCAGATAACATAAGCCTCCAGTAGGCCAACTCATATTCTGTTCTTCTGAAATACATTTTCTTCATATCAATGCTTCTTTAGATCTGACTAAAATAAAAAATTGATTTATTGTGATGGTGTATATTACATTGATTTATTATACGTTTTTAAAAATGTATTTGTATTTATTAAGGATCATGATTAGCTACTCCCAAGGCAGCAGCTACTCTTCCTGGGGTTCAGCAACATTAAGGCAGTTATATACAATTTAAAATATTACATGACATTACATTTCAAAACACTTTTCACAACATATTAAGTGTGTGCCCTCAGGCCACTACTCTACTATCACATATCTACAATACAAAATCCATGTGTATGTGTGTCTGTGTCTCTTAACAGTCCTCACTGTTCCTTAAGGTGTATTTTTATCTGTTTTTTTTAATCTGATTCTACTGTTTGCATCAGTTACCTGATGTGGAATAGAGTTCCATGTAGACATGGCTCTATGTAGTACTGTGCACCTCCCATAGTCTGTTCTTGACTTGGGGATTGTGAAGAGACCTCTGGTGGCATGTCTTGTGGGGTATGCATGTGTCTCTGAGCTGTGTGCTAGTAGTTTAAACAGACATCTCAGTGCATTCAGCATGTCAACACTTCTTACAAAAACAAGTAGTGATGAAGTCAATCTCTCCTCCACTTTGAGGCATGAGAGATTGACATGCATATTATTAATGTTAGCTCTCCGTGCACATTTTAAGGGCCAGACGTGCTGCCCTGTTCTAAGCCAATTGTCATTTTCCGGGGTCCCTCTTTTTGGCACCTGACCACACAACTGAACAGTAGTCCAGGTGAGACAAAACTAGGGCCTGTAGGACCTGCATTGTTGATAGTGTTGTTAAAAAGGCTGAGTAGCGCTTTATTATGGACAGACTTCTCCCCATCTTAGCTACGATTGTATCAACATTCTTTTACCTTTTTATCCAGAACCTCCAGAAACAGGATGCACCTGAGCTAAATTTCGAGTCTCATAGCAAAGGGTCTGAATACTTATGTAAATGAGGTATTTCTGTTTTTTATTTTTTATAAATATACAAAAATGTGTTAACCTGTTTTCGCTTTGTCATTATGGAGTATTGTGTGTAGATTGATGAGGAAAAACATTAATTTTATCAATTTTAGAATAAGACTGTAACGTAAGAAAGGGGTCTGAATACTTTCCAAATGCACTGTATGTAGCTTATGAAATAAGGTTCATGAAATTAATAACTTGCTAGTAACAGATGACATTCATATTCTGACTATCTCTGAAACTCACTCAGATAATACCTTTGATGATACAGTGGTAGCAATACACGGTTATAACATTTACAGAAAAGACAGAATTGCCAATGGTGGAGGTGTTGCTGTTTATATTCAGAAACACATTCCTGTAAAGCTTAGAGAGGATCTCCTGTTAAATACTGTTGAAGTAATATGGCTACAGGTTCATCTGCCTCACCTAAAGCCCATTCTTGTGGGAAGCTGCTATAGACCACCAAGTGCTAACAGTCAGTATCTGGATAGCATGTGTGAAATGCTTTATAATGTACACTACCGGTCAAAAGTTTTGGACACCTACTCATTCAAGGGTTTTCTTTATTTTACTATTTTCTACATTGTAGAATAATAGTGAAGACATCAAAACTATGAAGTAACACATTTGGAATCATGTAGTAACCAAAAAAGTGTTAAACAAATAGCCACCCTTTGCCTTGATTACAGCTTTGCACACTCTTGGCATTCTCTCAACCAGCTTCAATTTGAATGCTTTTCCAACAGTCTTGAAGGAGTTCCCACATATGCTGAGCACTTGTTGGCTGCTTTTCCTTCACTCTGCCGTCCGACTCATCCCAAACCATCTCAATTTGGTTGAGGTCGGCAGATTGTGGAGCCAGGTCATTTGATGCAGCACTCCATCACTCTCCTTCTTGGTAAAATAGCCCTTACACAGCCTGGAGGTGTGTTAGGTCATTGTCCTGTTGAAAAACAAATGATAGTCCCACTAAGCCCAAACCAGATGGGATGGCGTATCGCTGCAGATTGCTGTGGTAGGCATGCTGGTTAAGTGTGCCTTGAATTCTAAATAAATCACAGACAGTGTCACCAGCAAAGCACCCCCACACCATTACACCTCCTCCTCCATGCTTTACGGTGGGAACTACACATGCAGAGATCATCCGTTCACCCACACCGCGTCTCACGAAGATTGCTCGTGTTTCTTGGCCCAAGCAAGTCTTGTCGTCTTATTGGTGTCCGTTAGTAGTGGTTTCTTTGCAGCAATTCGACCATGAAGGCCTGATTCACAGTCTCCTCTGAACAGTTGATGTTGAGATGTGTCTGTTACTTGAACTCTGTGAAGCATTTATTTGGGCTGCAATTTCTGAGGCTGGTAACTCTAATGAACTTATCTTCTGCAGCAGAGGTAACTCTGGGTCTTCCATTCCTGTGGCGGTCCTCATGAGCGCCAGTTTCATCATAGCACTTGATGGTTTTTGCGACTGCACTTGAAGAAACGTTCAAAGTTCTTGATATTTTCCGTATTGACTGATCTTCATGTCTTAAAGTAATGTTGGATTGTCGTTTCTCTTTGATTATTTGAGCTGTTCTTGCCATAATATGGACTTGGTCTTTTACCAAATAGGGCTATCTTCTGTATACCACCTCTATCTTGTCACAACACAACTGATTGTCTCAAAAGCATTAAGAAGGAAAGAAATTCCACAAATTAATTTTTAAGAAGGCACACCTGTTAATTGAATTGCATTCCAGGTGACTACCTCAGGAAGCTGGTTGAGAGAATGTTTAGAGTGTGCAAAGCTGTCATCAAGGCAAAGGCTGGCTATTTGAAGAATCTCAAATACAAAATATATTTATTTTGATTTGTTTAACACTTTTTTGTTTACTACATGATTCCATATGTGTTATTTCATAGTTTTGATGTCTTCACTATTATTTTACAATGTAGAAAATAGTAAAAAATAAAGAAAAACCCTAGAATGAGTAGGTGTTCTAAAACCTTTGACCGATAGTGTTTGTGATATCAACAGAGAGGTATATTTTCTGGGTGATTTAAATACTGACTGGCTTTCATCAAGCTGCCCACTCAAGAAAAAGCTTCAAACTGTAACCAGTGCCTGCAACCTGGTTCAGGTTATCAGTCAACCTACCAGGGTAGTTGCAAACAGCACAGGAATGAAATCATCAACATGTATTGATCACATCTTTACTAATGCTGCAGAAATTTGCTTGAAAGCAGTATCTAGATCGAGGTTGAGAGGGATGAGGCAAAAATAATGTCAAATAAGTCTGGCTGTACAACCGATTGGCAAACGTACTGCAAATTGAGAAAACATATGACTAAACTGAATAAAAAGAAGAAGGAACTATACTATGAAACAAAAACAAATTATATATAGAATGATTGTAAAAAGCTTTAGAGCACCTTAAATTTAACTTTGGGCAAAAAGGCAAACTCAGTTCCATCATTCATTTAACTAGATGGCTCATTCATCACTAAACCCACTGATACTGCCAATAACTTTAATGATTTTTTCATTGGCAATATTAGCAAACTTAGGCATGACATGCCAGCAACAAACGCTGACACTAGACATCCAAATATAACTGATCAAATTATGAAAGACAAGCATTGTAATTTTGAATTCTGTAAAGTGAGTGTGGAAGAGGTGAAAAAAGTGTTGTCTATCAACAATGACAAGCCATCGGGGTCTGACAACTTGGATGGAAAATTACTGAGGATAATAGCGGACAATATTGCCACATCTTCAATCTAAGCCTACTAGAAAGTTAGGCCTGGAGGGAAGAGAAAGTAATTCCGCTACCCAAGAAAAGTAAAGCCCCCTTTACTGGCTCAAATAGCCGACCAATCAGCCTGTTACCAACCCTTAGTAAATTTTTGGAAAAAATTGTGTTTGACCAGATACAATGCTATTTTACTGTAAACCAATTGACAACAGACTTTCAGCTTATAGGGAAGGACATTCATCAAGCACAGCACTTACACAAATGACTGATGATTGGCTGAGAGAAATTGATAAAAAGATTGTGGGAGCTGTTTTGTTAGACTTCAGTGCGGCTTTTGACATTATCGATCATAGTCTGCTGATGGAAAGATGTATGCGTTATGGCTTTACACCCCCTGCTATATTGTGGATAAAGAGTTACCTGTCTTAATAGAACACAGAGGGTGTTCTTTAATGGAAGCCACTCCAACATAATCCAGGTAGAATCAGGAATTCCCCAAGGCAGTTGTCTAGGCCCCTTACTTTTTTCTATCTTTACTAATGACATGCCACTGGCTTTGAGTAAAGCCAGTGTTTCTATGTATGTGGATGACTCAACACTATACATGTCAGCTACTACAGCGAGTGAAACCACTGCAACACTTAACAAACAGCTGCAGTTAGTTTCAGAATGGGTGGCAAGGAATAAGTTAGTCCTAAATATTTCAAAAACTAAAAGCATTGTATTTGGGACAAATCATTCACTAAACCCTAAACCTCAACTAAATCTTGTAATAAATAATGTGGAAATTGAGCAAGTTGCTTGTAGTAACCCTGGATTGTAAACTGTCATGGTCAAAACATGTTTATTGTTTTTTTTTTTCTTCAAATTTATTTAAGCAGGTAAGCCAGTTGAGAACAAGTTCTCATTTACAACTGCGACCTGGCCAAGATAAAGCAAAGCAGTGCGATTTAAAAACAACAACAACACAGAGTTACATATGGGATAAAACAAAACATACAGTCAATAACACAATAGAAAATATTCATACAGTGTGTGCAAATGTAGTAAGTTATGGAGGTAAGGCAATAAATAGGCCATAGTGCAAAATAATAACAATTTAGTATTAACACTGGAGTGATAGATGTGCAGAAGAAGATGTGCAAATAGAGATACTGGGGTGCAAATTAGCAAAATAAAGAACAATATGGGGATGAGGTACAGGTGCAGTGATCGGTAAGATGCTCTGACAACTGATGCTTAAAGTTAGTGAGGGAGATAAGAGTCTCCAGCTTCAGAGACTTTTGCAGTTCGTTCCAGTCATTAGCAGCGGAGAACTGGAAGGAATGGCGGCCAAAGGAGGTGTTGGCTTTGGGGATGACCAGTGAGATATACCTAATGGAGCGTATACTACGGGTGGGTGTTGCTATTGTGACCAATGAGCTAAGATAAGGCGGGGATTTGCCTAGCAGTGATTTATAGATGACCTGGAGCCAGTGGGTTTGGCGACGAATATGTAGTGAGGGCCAGCCAACGAGAGCGTACAGGTCACAATGGTGGGTAGTATATGGGGCTTTGGTGACAAAACGGATGGCACTGTGATATACTACATCCAATTTGCTGAGTAGAGTGTTGGAGGCTATTTTGTAAATGACATCGCCGAAGTCAAGGATTGGTAGGATAGTCAGTTTTACGAAGGCATGTTTGGCAGCATGAGTGAAGGAGGCTTTGTTGCGAAATAGGAAACCGATTCTAGATTTAACTTTGGATTGGAGATGCTTAATATGAGTCTGGAAGGAGAGTTTATGGTCTAACCAGACACCTAGGTATTTGTAGTTGTCCACATATTCTATGTCAGACCCACCGAGAGTAGTGATTCTAGTCGGGCAGGCGGGTGCAAGCAGCGTTCGATTGAAGAGTATGCATTTAGTTTTACTAGCGTTTAAGAGCAGTTGGAGGCTACAGAAGGAGTGTTGTATGGCATTGAAGCTCATTTGGAGGTTTGTTAACACAGTGTCCAAAGAAGGGCCAGATGTATACAAAATGGTGTCGTCTGCATAGAGGTGGATCTGAGAGTCACCAGCAGCAAGAGCGACATCATTGATATACACAGAGAATAGAGTCGGCCCGAGAATTGAACCCTGTGGCACCCCCATCGACTGCCAGAGGTCCAGACAACAGGCCCTCCGATTTGACACATTGAACTCTATCTGAGAAGTAGTTGGTGAACCAGGCGAGGCAGTCATTTGAGAAACCAAGGCTATTTAGTCTGCCAATAAGAATGCGGTGATTGACAGAGTCGAAAGCCTTGGCCAGATCCATGAAGATGGCTGCACAGTACTGTCATTTATCGATCGCGGTTATAATATCGTTTAGGACCTTTAGCGTGGCTGAGGTGCACCCATGACCAGCTCGGAAACCAGATTGCATAGCGGAGAAGGTGCGGTGGGATTCGAAATGGACGGTGATCTGTTTGTTAACTTGGCTTTCAAATACTTTCGAAAGGCAGGGCAGGATGGATATAGGTCTGTATACCCCCAGCTTTCCAATCTCTGGGGTTCTCAGATGATACGAAAGAGAGGTTGAACAGGCTAGTAATAGGGGTTGCTACAATTTCGACGGCTAATTTTAGAAAGAAAGGGTCCCGATTGTCTAGCCCAGCTGATTTGTCGGGGTCCAGATTTTGCAGCTCTTTCAGAACATCAGCTATCTGAATTTGAGATGGTGAAGGAGATGCGGGGGGGGGGGCTATGGGCAAGTTTCAGCGGGGGGGCAGAGCTGGTGGCCGGGGTAGGGGTAGCCAGGTGGAAAGCATGGCCAGCCGTAGCAAAATGCTTATTGAAATTCTCGATTATCGTAGATTTATCAGTGGTGACAGTGTTTCCTAGCCTCAGCACAGTGGGCAGCTGGGAGGAGGTGCTCTTATTCTCCATGGACTTTACAGTGTCCTGGCTACGTTTTTTAAACCGTATTGTCCTGACATAAGAAATCATATTCAGACAAGACACAAAAAAAAAACATTTAATTTAAAAACATTCCTAAGTTTACTCAACAAGGGCAAATCATAAAGTCCTATTCTATTATATGGGCAGTCATGTGATATATAGTGTTGCGGTACATTGTCTTTTCGCAATATTCTGTATTTCGGTATATTGTCTCTTGCCTGATTGTTTGGGATAAGGCCTATAGCACTGCAAACGTTCACCTCTTTGGATATGTTTGAATTTTGCAGCACAGACTTTCATTTGCATGTAAAGACTAATGTTACCTCAGGTCTTCTCAATCGACACACTCCATTTCTATCTCTAATACAATCCAGACTGACTGAAATCATTCGGCTAGCCAAAGCAGACGCTGGAGCAAAAATGAACAAGTTAAACCATAACTCATATCTCCTCATAGCGTATGTATTTCCCAAAGAGCACTCCCGAGAGGATTCACTCTGTCCCGACGTGTGAATTACCCAGCCTTCTCTTCTTCAACTCTCTGTCTGTCTGCTGGGGGATTATTAACACATCGTTGAATGCCATCTATTGTCTGTAACATTAGGGCTGTGTCTGACATGACACCCTATTCCCTATATAGTGCATTACTTTGGCCAAATATAGTGCACTAGATAGGGAGTAGGCTGTATGGTACAAGAGAATAGGGTTCAACTTTTGGCCAAAGTAATGCACTATATAGGGAACTAATTGGATATGCGACCTGTGTTCACCCTGCCCTCCAGGACGGCCCCTCCATTTTCTAAACGCTCCAAAATAGGTGCCATTTCAGACTCACCCTAGACTTGTATAGTAGCCTTAGCCAGTCCACTGTGCTCAGTGAGTCAACTTCCTGTGTTCTTCTCCAGTGGAGGGTGCGTAAAGAGGCCATGATGGGTCTGGCTCAGATCTACAAGAAGTACACTTTCCAGGCAGAGGGAGGGAAGGAAGCCTCCAAACAGATCTCCTGGATCAAGGACAAAATTCTCCACATCTACTACCAGAACAGCATCGATGACATGTCCATCTATAACACATCCACAACACATCTATAACCCATCTACTACCAGAACAGCATCGACGACATGTCCATCTATAACACATCCACAACACATCTATAACACATCTACTACCAGAACAGCATCGATGACAAGTCAGTTGGTATATTACATGTCTATAACACATCTACTACCAGAACAACATCGATGACAGGTTGGTTTATAACATCTCTATAACACATCTACTACCAGAACAGCATCAATGACTGGTTGATATATAAAACATATACTACCAAAACAGCATAGATGAAAGGTCAGTTTGATTTTGCATTACTGAAATAATACTCCATCCCTGAGGACAATGCCAATGGAAAAGGAATATCGGCTGGCGTTACTAGTGTGCTGTGAAATGGCTCCGATGCACTCGCCTCAAGTAGCTGTTTCTCAGGGAGAGCAGAGGCTGTGTTTTTTTTTTTTTTTTTTTTTTTTTTTCTTCGGGGGGATGGATCAGCTTAATATTGCAGATAGATTGTATCTTCTATCAATGTAATTGTCTGCATCACTTCCAATCCCCCATGTTTTTTTTATTTTTTATATATATATTCCCCTTTATTACTTTTCAACCCCACCATCCTTTCCCTACTTGGAGTAAATTAGTGAACAACAACACCCAGGCCTCTACTTCCGGTCTATACTTACTATCTACACCTTATAGACAGAGTTAATTTTACAATAATTCTATATCTATCTACAGTGGGGAGAACAAGTATTTGATACACTGCTGATTTTGCAGGTTTTCCTACTTACAAAGCATGTAGAGGTCTGTAATTTTTATCATAGGTACACTTCAACTGTGAGAGACGGAATCGAAAACAAAAATCCAGAAAATCACATTGTATGATTTTTAAGTAATTAATTTGCATTTTATTGCATGACATAAGTATTTGATCACCTACCAACCAGTAAGAATTCCGGCTCTCACAGACCTGTTAGTTTTTCTTTAAGAAGCCCTCCTGTTCTCCACTCATTACCTGTATTAACTGCACCTGTTTGAACTCGTTACCTGTATAAAAGACACCTGTCCACACACTCAATCAAACAGACTCCAACCTCTCCACAATGGCCAAGACCAGAGAGCTGTGTAAGGACATCAGGGATAAAATTGTAGACCTGCACAAGGCTGGGATGGGCTACAGGACAATAGGCAAGCAGCTTGGTGAGAAGGCAACAACTGTTGGCGCAATTATTAGAAAATGGAAGAAGTTCAAGATGACGGTTAATTACCCTCGGTCTGGGGCTCCATGCAAGATCTCACCTCGTGGGGCATCAATGATCATGAGGAAGGTGAGGGATCAGCCCAGAACTACACAGCAGGACCTGGTCAATGACCTGAAGAGAGCTGGGACCACAGTCTCAAAGAAAACCATTAGTAACACACTATGCCGTCATGGATTAAAATCCTGCAGCGCACGCAAGGTCCCCCTGCTCAAGCCAGCGCATGTCCAGGCCCGTCTGAAGTTTGCCAATGACCATCTGGATGATCCAGAGGAGGAATG
The DNA here is from genome assembly GCF_964263955.1 of Coregonus lavaretus. NCBI lineage: Eukaryota > Metazoa > Chordata > Actinopteri > Salmoniformes > Salmonidae > Coregonus > Coregonus lavaretus. The sequence continues at coordinate 1,919,791 of NC_140017.1, read as the reverse complement.
GAAGAAGGTCGTGTGGTCTGATGAGACAAAAATAGAGCTTTTTGGTCTAAACTCCACTCGCCGTGTTTGGAGGAAGAAGAAGGATGAGTACAACCCCAAGAACAACATCCCAACCGTGAAGCATGGAGGTGGAAACATTATTCTTTGGGGATGCTTTTCTGCAAAGGGGACAGGACGACTGCACCGTATTGATGGGAGGATGGATGGGGCCATGTATCGCGAGATAATGGCCAACAACCTCCTTCCCTCAGTAAGAGCATTGAAGATGGGTCGTGGCTGGGTCTTCCAGCATGATAACGACCCGAAACACACAGCCAGGGCAACTAAGGAGTGGCTCCGTAAGAAGCATCTCAAGGTCCTGGAGTGGCCTAGCCAGTCTCCAGACCTGAACCCAATAGAAAATCTTTGGAGGGAGCTGAAAGTCCGTATTGCCCAGCGACAGCCCCGAAACCTGAAGGATCTGGAGAAGGTCTGTATGGAGGAGTGGGCCAAAATCCCTGCTGCAGTGTGTGCAAACCTGGTCAAGACCTACAGGAAACATATGATCTCTGTAATTGCAAACAAAGGTTTCTGTACCAAATATTAAGTTCTGCTTTTCTGATGTATCAAATACTTATGTCATGCAATAAAATGCAAATTAATTACTTAAAAAATCATACAATGTGATTTTCTGGATTTCTGTTTTAGATTCCGTCTCTCACAGTTGAAGTGTACCTATGATAAAAAATTACGGGCCTCTACATGCTTTGTAAGTAGGAAAACCTGCAAAATCGGCAGTGTATCAAATACTTGTTCTCCCCACTGTATATATATATATATATATATACATATATATATATATATATATATATATATATATATATATATATATATATATATATATATATACATATATATTTATTTTTTTGCTCCTAAACTTCTTCTACTCTCAACCTCTCCGATCATTTTCATGATGTCCATCCGGTTTGCTTCTAAATGCCATATCTTTCTAACTGTGCTCTTTCCCAAAAGCTCCCAACATACAACCTATATACTTATTATGGACACAGTATGCTTACATTATTAGCTATCTTTGTTATTATTTGTTGTTATTTGTTATTAGTCCCATCCTTCAACTCTATTCAATACCTCCCATCTATCTCTTAACACCATCCATATAGGATTTCTATTTGCCATATATATTTCAACCATACTGTGATGTTTTACAAAAGTTCTGAACCTTTCTATTCTCATTGCTTCTACAGATTGTGAATTAAAAATAAACATTTTTGCTAAAAGTATTATTATATTATTGATTGATTGACTATGACTTTTCAGATCACCCAGTAATGCTATCTGCAAGGTTAGTTCCAGGTAAATATTGCAATCCTTTAGCCATTCCTGGACCTGTGTCCAAAAACAAGCTACAAATGGACAGAACCAAAACAAATGATCTAATGATTCTATCTCTTCACAGCAAAATCTGCAGAGCTGGGAAGATTGTATCCCCCATATAAATAACATTCTATTGGTAGCAAGAATTTTATATAATAATTTAAATTGAAAGATTCTAATTTTTGAATCCGGTGTCGTTTTGCGTGTCAGTTCATAAACACTATGCCATGGGATCGGTACGTCAAAGATCTCTTCCCAACTATTTTGCAATCTATATGGGACTGCTGTCAATCCTTTGGTCCTTAAGTGAAACTGATATACTTTTTTATTTATCACAGTTTTCCTTAACCAATTATGTTCTTTAATGCAAGGCCGACAGACAAGTTCCTTACTTTCTCCCCCTTCAACTTTCCTCTTCCACTTTTGCGGTAAGGCTGCAATTATTTGGTTGTAATTTTGGGTAGAGCAGACATTTCCATATGTTTTTGTTAGCTGCATGTGCGACATAACTCCACCAGTCCTACCGATGATATCATTTACGAAGATTATACCTTTTTTAAACATTCTGTCAAAAAATAAAGGTTTTTTGTCAATTAGTATATTTGAATTTAACCACAATATTTGTTGCATTATTTGTTCTGTCGTTTCTGGAGGATTAAATTGAAATTGCAACCAACTTTCTATGGCTTGTTTTAGAAATAGTGACATTTGGGAGATTATTTCCTTTTCAAATAACTGAAAGTGAGAGGTTGTAATCTGAATAAAGGGAAAAAGGCCTTTCTTGAACAGTGGGTGAGACAATCTTACTAATTTGCTTGAGAACCAGTTCGGATTTAAGTATAACTTTTGGATGACTGAAGATTTTAGTGATAGGTCTAATGCTTTAATATTTAATAATTTCTGTCCTCCGAATTCATATTCATTATATAAATATGCTCTTTTAATTTTGTCTGGCTTGCCGTTCCAAATAAAATTGAATATTTTTTTCTCATATAATTTAAAAAACTGTTTGCTAGGCGTAGGCAAGACCATAAGCAAATAGGTAAACTGGGATAATACTAAAGAGTTAATCAGGGTGATTTTTCCACAAATTGACAGGTATTTTCCTTTCCATGGTAGTAAGATCTTATCTATTTTTGCTAACTTTCTATTAAAATTTATTGAAGTGAGATCATTTATTTCCTTTGGGATATGTATTCCGAGTATATCCACATCACCATCAGACCATTTTATTGGTAAACTACATGGTAATGTAAAAATTGTATTTTTTAGTGATCCAATACGTAATATAGTACATTTGTCATAATTTGGTTTTAATCCAGAGAGGTTAGAAAATGTATCTAGATCCTCTATGAGGCTGTGGAGGGATTCTAGTTGTGGATCTAAAAGAAAACATGAATCATCTGCGTACAATGACACCTTTGTTTTTAAGCCCTGTATTTCTAATCCTCTGATATTATTATTTGATCTGATTTTAATAGCTAACATCTCGATGGCCACAATAAATAGATATGCCGATAGTGGACAACCTTGTTTCACTCCTCTTGACAGTTTGAAACTTTCTGAGAAATAGCCATTATTTACTATTTTACACCTAGGGTTACTATACATGATTTTGACCCATTTTATAAGAGATTCTCCAAAATTGAAATGCTCCAGGCATTTATATATAAATTCCAGTCGAACTTTATCAAATGCCTTTTCGAAGTCTGAGGCTGTGATTGCATTCATCTCAAGGACATGTTTTCGACCTGCTCCCTTTTGCCATCGACTGCACTACACAGCCAGGCAGTCTGGATGCAGAATACAGACGGTTGATGAGATCTCGTATTCAGACATCCAAGCTGACTTTTTTTTTTTTTTTTACAATTCTTGCCTGTTAGTAGCTAAAGATGGATAAGCTCATTAAACAGCTCTTACTGAGAGAGACCACAGCCTCCCAGTGAGAGAGGATCTGATTAGAGCATAGCACAGACACGTTTAGGAGTCAATTTCAGATGGGCCAAATTGGATTTACCAGCCATTCTGAGGTAATTGATTGAGTCTGGTGTAGTGGTAGCGCTACTGACCCCAGACTACAAATGCCAACCAGCGGCAGGGGTTCAAGCCCCGATTTTGCCTTAGACTACAGGGAATGTAGAGAATGTGTCTCCTCATTTCATTCCCTCTTACAAAAACGTTGTAAAAATCAAAAAGAAGAACAGAAATGCGTCCTTAAAAGAACAAAATGAAGAGTATTTCTTGCAAACGAGCAACACGTTGGTTGAGCTTCATTTTGACAAGACAACGTTCTTTGTTCCTGTGTTTCTGCCGCAGATTGTTGGTGGAGCGTATCTTTGCCCAGTACATAATTTCTCACAACCTGGACACCACGGATAGGATGAAGTGTCTGTATTACCTCTATGCCACGTTGGACGACAACGCTGTGAAGTGAGTTCACTACACCTACACAACGGAGAGGATGAACTGTCTGTATTACCTCCGCGCCACGTTGGACGACAACGCTGTGAAGTGAGTTCACTACACCTACACAACGGAGAGGATGAATTGTCTGTATTACCTCTATGCCACGTTGGACGACAACGCTGTGAAGTGAGTTCACTACACCTACACAACGGAGAGGATGAACTGTCTGTATTACCTCCGCGCCACGTTGGACGACAACGCTGTGAAGTGAGGTCATTGCACCTACACAACGGAGAGGATGAATTGTCTGTATTACCTCTACGCCACGTTGGACGACAATGCTGTGAAGTGAGTTCACTACACAAACACCACGGAGAGGATGAATTGTCTGTATTACCTCTACGCCACATTGGACGACAACGCTGTGAAGTGAGTTCACTACACCTACACAACGGAGAGGATGAATTGTCTGTATTACCTCTACGCCACGTTGGACGACAACGCTGTGAAGTGAGTTCACTACACCTACATCACGGCCGTGCTCATTAGGACAAGCAACAGGAAACATTTTTCAATGTTTTGCTAAAAAAAAAAAAATGCATTTCTAATTAGTCCAGGTAGTCCCTCCCTGTTTCAAACTTTTCCTCCATTTGGTCCTTAATGAACATAACCATGATATGCATTACATTTTGACTTACATATTTTGTATGATCATTGAATTGGCACCCAGTTTTTGCTGCAGCTATACAGTTGCTGAGTTGTTTTGAATTGTGCCTTTGACCTGTTTTCTGTGTATCTACCAGAGCTCTGTGTCAGGACATGATCCTGCATCACGTCAAATATCTCCTGGATCTGGTCAAACAGAACAAAGTAAGGAATATGTTTGTGTCATCGATTTTTGTTTTGTTAGGTTCTGACAAAGAGTAAACTCACGGACAACTAGAAAAAGCTCAAACCAAGTTTATTCACCCACTGGGTCAAACAGCTGCAAAGACAAAGACATGTTTACACAAGCACATATATTTATACCTTCCTGCTAGGCTGAGTCAACTCCTTGCACATCTAGACAGCCAATGCATCTCTGTTGCTAGTCAGGAACTTAATTGGTTCCTCTCACTGGTGTAGTCATGGCCCTGCCTCCTGCTAGAACCTTCGTGGGCATGGAAATGTATGTGTGTGGGATAGGACTGTTCCTTCTCACTTCATCTGATCTGACATTGGGTCTAATTTCTCGCTCCTCCCTAATCCACAACTGTCCTACCTTATCTGTGACTGAAAGCAGAATGTTACCCTTTGTCTCCCTCCTTAGGAGCCATGAGATTTAACAATACCATGTTTTGACAGAATGTAAACTTTCTTTACTCCCCCTTCCTCACTCAGTAACTTTCCATACACCTAGTTCTTATCCACCCTCCATTGACCCCAACAAATACATTCCTTATACATAAAATAATCAATAAGTTCTAGTATGGTAACATGAAGAAGTATATTTCAAGCTAGAATCCAACAGTTTTTACTATAGATGGTATATAAGTTGTCTTTCACTCAAGATTTCCTGGGTAATTTCAATTAATAATTATGTATATCCATTTATTCTTGAAGAATATAACTTATAAATGCCTCATGAGCTGTTTTATCATATCATAACCCCAAATATAAGGTTGTATTACTCCATTGAAAACAAAGAGTGTATAGCAGTGGTTCCCAACCTTTTTTGGGTACTGTACCCCTAAAACACTTTGACCTGGCTGAAGTACCCCCTCATGCGCGTGCGACCAGCGTGATTCCTAGATTAGGTGTAAATTTGACAAAAATGTGTTTTACGCACCCAGTCAAGTTTGGCAGACTTGTTTTCAATGTCAGGGAAGTAGGAGTTGAACTCACTGTTGAGTTTGGATAAATGTGAGCTTACCATTTGCACCATAGGAGCTCTGTCAACATCACTTCGAGCTGCTGGAAACAACTTTTTTCCCAATCTTCACATTTTCTCTCCAAGAGTTTGATCTTCTTCATGAATCCACACACTTTGTCATACATTTTTATAATGTGTGTCTTTACCTTGCAGAGTTAGATTCAGGTTGTTCAGTTTGCTGAACACATCAGCAAGATAGGCAAGGCAAGGGGGTGTGAGTGCTCAGACAGAAAATCACTTACTTCGGCACGCAGCTCAAAAAGCCTCTGTAGCGTTTTCCCTCTGGATAGCAACCGGACATCGGTGTGAAGCCGTAGCTGCTGGTTCTCTGTCCCACTGTCATCACAGAGCCTTTCAAACAGTCGGCGATTCAGAGGCCTGGACATGATAAAGTGAAGAACTTTCACTGCGTCATTCTAAACATAATGTAACTCAGGACTCATTCTCTTGCTGGTCAATGCCTCCCTGTGAATGATATATTGGGATTTAACTTCTTTATGTGGGCAATTAATCGTTTCACTCTCCCAGGCATTGATGCACCACGATCCGTGCACACATGAACACAGGATTTCCGATCCAGATTGTGCTCTGAGAAAAAGCTGTCAATAACCTGAAACACATCCTCACCTGTAGTTCTCCCCGTTAGCTTCTTGCAGAACAGAATGTGCTCGTTAATTTCCGAAATGTCGCTGTATCTCACAAACGCACTCAACTGACATAAGTCGATTCGTCCACTGACATAAGTCGATTCGTCCAACTGCAGAGAAAATGGACCATATTTTATTTGATTTTTTGCACCAATTGATCAACAATATCAATGACCATGTCATCGATCCTACGGCACACCGTGTTAATTGACAATGGTACAGTCTTCAGTGCATCAGCTGCTGTCTTATCATTCATAGTTTCTGTAAGGATAACAGCAGCAGGCACTCTAGCGCGCGGAGCAAAGGATCACGTGCACTTGGCATGAGCAGAGGATCAAACATTGAGCCAACGGGTGGGCCAGGTAGACAGAGAAATGCGCACAGACCAAAACTAAAGTAAAAAAGTAGGCCTATAAATATAAAATGACTACAGATTTCACACCAGTGACTCAGTAAATGTTTTCCTGCCTATTAAATTTGAATTAAATTGAATATATTTTGGGGGGGTAATATTTTTCCCAATATTTTTTATTTGCTCACATTTTTGAATATCTTCCCATGTACACCGTGGGGAATGCCCAAGTACCCCTAGGGGTACGCGTACCCCCGGTTGGGAAACACTGGTGTATAGCTTCAAAATATGTTTAAAACTATGTCGATCTTACGGACTGTCAGTCCTTGCATCCAAAGCTGTGTCTATGAATTTGAAAGTGGTTACAATTCTCAACCTGTATACCAAACCAAATGGTATAAAGTGGGCTGAATTACAGGATTGTGGATTGAAATGACAGGTAAAATGTTTCTTTTCAGAGCGAGTCCTACCAGAAAGCAGTGTTTGCCAAAGTCATGATCATCACACGTAAGTCTGTCTTACTGTCCCACTCAGTACAGACACTCTTGATGCAGGAGAATAGTTATGTTCCCATATAAATAATATTAGAACACTTTTATATGTGTGTGTATGCATGTACTTTATCTCTGTGGTTCCTCCTGTATAAAAGACACCTGGGAGCCAGAAATCTTTCTGATTGAGAGGGGGTCAAATAATTATTTCCCTCATTAAAATGCAAATCAATTTATAACATGCGTTTTTCTGGATTTTTGTTTTGTTATTCTGTCTCTCACTGTTCAAATAAACCTACCATTAAAATTATAGACTGATAATTTCATTGTCAGTGGGCAAACGTACAAAATCAGCAGGGGATCAAATACTTTTTTCCCTCACTGTAATTGTGATGGACGCTGTAGGAGAGAGGAATAACGTCGTGGGAGAGACAAAAAGTGAGTAAAAAACACCCTAAATATGTTTAGAACTACAAATGAACTTTCTTCTGTCGATTCTTGTTTTTTTATGTCACAATTCCAACCCTCCTCCTTTATCCGGGCTTGGGACCGGCAAAAGTGACCCAAAAGAGACACTCTGGCGGAGTTACTTAGTTATTTATTTTATTTTTTGTTATATATATATTTCATATTTTATTTATTTTATTTTATTTTTCTTAAGTTTGGTTTGGTTTTTAACCTTATGGTCCACTTAGGAGCCTACAACAAGTCACAGTAAAACATGAACAATTTTAACCATAACATTTAAAAAAGAAAATTGGTATACAATCTACATTAACAATCTAAATGGACCAAAAAGAGACAATAGAAAAAACTGTCAATGGCAATGTGAGAAAATGATGGTAACTAGTCTGGCCCTAATTCAGGTTAATTGTTTCCAGACCCCCCTCCACACACACACAGGCTGTGCTGGCTCACAGAAAGAGTGGGTCATCGTCATTTTGGTCAAGGCTCTCTATGGCAGGTTCAGCAACTGAGGGAGCTGAGTGAAATTAGTAAGCAGCTGATGTGCCAAAAAGCTGCAAAACATTATCAGGCAGTCCATATCGAATGTACAGGATGGAGTTAAGGTTCTGCAAGGACATCCGATTTGTAAGTTTGCTTTTTACCACACTCATCTGGCTGAATACTCTCTCGACTTCAGCATTCAAGTGTGGCAAGGACAACACAGACACAGCAGCCATGGCAAGTTCTTGAAACGGGTTGATATCAGCTGCATCCCTGAACTTCCAAATCTCACTCCAGAGGCCCAGAGTGTTTTTTGTCCATTGCTGGACAATCTCGTCTATCTCTGCAGGGGAGTAGCCAAGGAGCTTGGCTATTTTTTCTATTTCTCCAGGGCTCTTATTGTGCTTTAGAGTTTCCTCCACATTGAAAACTGACATGTACTGCAATGCTTCGATGTTGTCCGGCAGTCTCACACTCAACTCATTAGTGAGGGAGATGGTGAAGGCTACACACCGCTTTTGGACATTGTTTTCATCCTCAGGCGCAAGGTGGAGCTCAGCTGCCTTTGACTCAAAAAGGTAACCAAGGTACGGTTTGGGACTGATGTATCCATCTATTGGCCCTTTGAGTACATCAACATTTGCCAGTGGATTCAGCACCCTGCTGCTCACAGACTTGATCAGGCTAACCAAGCTGTCAAGTAGCTTAAGAGGATCTACTTGCTCTCCCTTAAAAGCCTTGATGGCCAACTGTACCTCACCCAGCACTGACTTCAAAAAAGTCAGATACAATATGTTTTGAGGATCACTGTACATGGAGTATGAAACCTCAGCCATGTAGCAGTGTTCACTGGACTTGGTGACTGTGAAATGCAGCCTAAGCTCCTCCCACTGTCCAATGCGTGAAACCGCGGGTTCAATGGAATAATTGAGTGGAATTAAATTGGCCTGTGTGTATTTTCAGCAGTCAAAATCAAATCTATTTTTATTTGTCATATGCGCCGAATACAACAGGTGTAGTAGACCTTACAGTGAAATGCTTACTTACAAGCCCTTAACCAACAATGCAGTTTATTTTTAAGTAAGTAAGAAAGAAAACATTTGCTAAAAATTTTTATACAAAATACAATAAACTAAAGTAAAAAATCATGTATCTTATATATCCAACAGAACTATCACACATACACAGCCTATTTTATGCAGGATTTCTCCTGAAGCTCCTCAGCTGGTTGCTGCTGTAGTAAAACATGTGCTTTTAAAAGCCCATTCATTGCGCAACAATTCTAAATGCAATCGCAGTTTTGGTGCACAATTAAAAAGAGCTACTATTTTTTCTCAACTGGTAATTGAAGCATGCCTCCCATTCACCATTCAAGTGCAGGCAACAGGCTATCAGTGCGTCACACACCACTTTACAATGTGAGCTGGAGGCAGTATGCATTTTGAAAACATACTTAATTGTTTCAAACCTGAATGTTTTATTACATATTATGAGGCATGTCTTACCTTGCTTCAAAGTAGCCTATAGGCAAAATCTGACCATGGAAACGTGAAGGCAATTATTTTATAAAGATTTCATAGGCGGCGTGTGAGTTTCAAGTTTGGGGAAGCTTACAATTTATCCTACCATTTCTACCGTTCTGTGTGGCAGTTATGATTTTCATATGCACATTTTCGTGAAAGTATTTCATTTCAATAATAACGTTTTAGTTTCTCAAAATCACGTGGTTAATAATACAAATCTGAATTAAAATTATAGAAATCTGGGCTCCCTTGTGGCGCAGCGGTCTAAGGCACTGAATCGCAGTGCTAGAGGCATCACTACAGACCCTGGTTTGTTCCCGGGCTATATCACAACCGGCCGTGATCGAGAGTCCCATAGGGCGGCGCACAATTGGCCCAGCGTCGTCCGGGTTAGGGGAGGGTTTGGGCGGGGGGCTCTAGCGACGCCTTGTAGCAAGCTGGGCGCCTGCAGGCGGCTGACCTCGGTTGTCAGGTGAACGGTGTTTCCTCTGACACATTGGTGCGGCTGGCTTCCAGGTTAAGCGGACAGGTGTTAAGAAGCGCGGTTTGGCTGGTCATGTTTCAGAGGACGCATGACTCGATCTTCACCTCCCGAGCACGTTGGGGAGTTGCAGCGATGAGACAAGATGAAAAAAGGGGGTAAAATACAATACAAATATTTTTTACAAATGATAAAAATTTTCTCTAAGTTAAAAGTAAACTAATGTGAGATCACCAGCCTCTGCCATATTGACACATTGATACACCGTGATCCATTGTCGGATAAAGAAATGAGCGCATGGAACTCATAGCCTATAGGCCAATGCAGCAGTAGGACTAGAACTTCCATTGCTCTTTCACACCGAGGATTGGTGATGATCGATGGGGGAGATTGTTGGAAAGGTTTTTCAAATAGTTTACTGTGAGGAACTATATTTTTAATATATTATCATTCGCAATGGATGTTTGAAAAAACACTTTCCTACATCTTCGCCACACACCCCTCCCCTTCCTGTCTCAACATTTTAAATTATACTTAAGACACATTATCTTCACATATACAGGTTTATTTGATCAGTGATAGACAGAATAACAAAAAAATCCAGAAAAATGCATGTCAAAAATTTTATAAATATATTTGCATTTTAATGAGGGAAATAAGTATTTGACCCCCTCTCAATCAGAAAGATTTCTGGCTCCCAGGTGTCTTTTATACAGGTAACGAGCTGAGATTAGGAGCACACTCTTAAAGGGAGTGCTCCTAATCTCATTTTATTACCTGTATAAAAGATACCTGTCCACAGAAGCAATCAATCAATCACATTCCAAACTCTCCACCATGGCCAAGACCAAAGAGCTCTCCAAGGATGTAAGGGACAAGATTGTAGACCTACACAAGACTGAAATGGGCTACAAGACCATTGCCAAGCAGCTTGGTGAGAAGGTGACAACAGTTGGTGCGATTATTCGCAAATGGAAGAAACACAAAATAACTGTCAATCTCCCTCGGCCTGGGGCTCCATGCAAGATCTCACCTCGTGGAGTTGCAATGATCATGAGAACGGTGAGGAATCAGCCCAGAACTACACGGGAGGATCTTGTCAATGATCACAAGGCAGCTGGGACCATAGTCACCAAGAAAACAATTGGTAACACACTACGCCGTGAAGGACTAAAATCCTGCAGCGCCTGCAAGGTCCCCCTGCTCAAGAAAGCACATATACATGCCCGTCTGAAGTTTGCCAATGAACATCTGAATGATTCAGAGGAGAACTGGGTGAAAGTGTTGTGGTCAGATGAGACCAAAATCGAGCTCTTTGGCATCAACTCAACTCGCCGTGTTTGGAGGAGGAGGAATGCTGCCTATGACCCCAAGAACACCATCCCCACCGTCAAACATGGAGGTGGAAACATTATTCTTTGGGGGTGTTTTTCTGCTAAGGGGACAGGACAACTTCACCGCATCAAAGGGACGATGGACGGGGCCATGTACCGTCAAATCTTGGGTGAAAACCTCCTTCCCTCAGCCAGGGCATTGAAAATGGGTCGTGGATGGGTATTCCAGCATGACAATGACCCAAAACACACGGCAAAGGCAACAAAGGAGTGGCTCAAGAAGAAGCACATTAAGGTCCTGGAGTGGCCTAGCCAGTCTCCAGACCTTAATCCCATAGAAAATCTGTGGAGGGAGCTGAAGGTTCGAGTTGCCAAACGTCAGCCTCGAAACCTTAATGACTTGGAGAAGATCTGCAAAGAGGGGTGGAACAAAATCCCTCCTGAGATGTGTGCAAACCTGGTGGCCAACTACAAGAAACGTCTGACCTCTGTGATTGCCAACAAGGGTTTTGCCACCAAGTACTATGTCATGTTTTGCAGAGGGGTCAAATACTTATTTCCCTCATTAAAATGCTAATCAATTTATAACATTTTTGACATGCGTTTTTCTGGATTTTTTTTTTGTTATTCTGTCTCTCACTGTTCAAATAAACCTACCATTAAAATTATAGACTGATCATGTGTTTGTCAGTGGGCAAACATACAAAATCAGCAGGGGATCAAATACTTCTTTCCCTCACTGTATTTTGGATGCTTTTCACTGACAGCCGCAACTCAATAATCAGGCCACTCGTGCTGGCCAAATTGCGAGCTTGTGATTTGAAACAATCCACAGCAATTATTTTTCAAGAATGATCCTCGATTCCTCTGTGGCTAAGTCATGCTTTCTGGTGAAGTATTTTGAATTATTTTATTTCTGTATAGACCGGAGTAAGTATATAATTTTGGAAAATGTATTTCCCTTTACTTCCCTTTTGGACCCACCGCTATGCCGTTTCTCTCCTGTTCTATTGGTTTTCATATCAACTTTATTTCGTTGTCCAGAAGCCAAAGGCACAATCCTAGTCATATTAGCAACCCATCCTAGTTGTTTGTATTTGTATTTATTATGGATCCCCATTACTCTTCCTGGGGTCCTGCAAAATTAAGGCAGTTACATCTTAAAGATTCCATGTTGCATCTTTAGATTCCCCCTCTTTCTAAATTTCTAACAGAGATTTTAATCTCTGTCACATAGGGAACCGCTATCAGGTGCGCTGTTTAGAATGGTGTTTTCCCGCTAATTGCATTTTGGCAAATGTTTGAAAATGATGTTTTATTGGCTGCTTCATTACATGAGTTGCATGTTCTGTTAAGATGCATTGCCATAATCTAAATCAATCAAATGTATTTATAAAGCCCTTTTTACATCTTCAGATGTCACAAAGTGCTATACAGAAACCCAGCCTAAAACCCCAAACAGCAAGCAATGCAGATGTAGAAGCACGGTGGCTAGGAAAAACTCCCTAGAAAGGCAGAAACCTAGGAAGAAACCTAGAGAGGAACCAGGCTCTGAGGGGTGGCCAGTCCCCTTCTGGCTGTGCCAGTTGGAGATTATAACAGTACATGGCCATTAAGGCCAGATTTTTCTCCAAGATGTTCAAATGTTCATAGATGACCAACAGGGTCAAATAATAATCACAGCGGTTGTAGAGGTTGCAACAGGTCAGTACATTAGGAGTAAATGTCACTTGGCTTTTCATAGCCAGGCATTTAGAGGTTGAAATAGCAGGTGCGGTAGAGAGAGAGAGTTGAAAACAGCAGGTCTGGGACAAGGTAGCACGTCCGGTGAACAGGTCAGGGTTCCATAGCCGCTGGCAGAAGAGTGGAAACTGGAGCAGCAGCACGACCAGGTGGACTGGGGACAGCTAGGAGTCATCAGGCCAGGTAGTCCTGAGGCATGGTTCTAGGGCTCAGGTCCTCCGGGAGGGGAGGGAGAGAGGGAGAGAGAGAGAATTAGAGGGAGCATACTTAAATTCACACAGGACACCGGATAAGACAGGAGAATAACATCAGATATAACAGACTGACCCTAGCCCCCCGGCACATAGACTATTGCAGCATAGATACTGGAGGCTGAGACAGGGGAGGGTCGGGAGACACTGTGGCCTCGTCCGACGATACCCCCGGACAGGGCCAACCAGGCAGGATATAACCCCACCCACTTTGCCAAAGCACAGCCCCCACACCACCAGAGGGATATCAACAGACCACCAACCTACTACCCTGAGACAAGGCTGAGTATAGCCCACAAAGATCTCCTCCACTGCACAAACCCGAGGGGGCGACAAACCGGACAGGAAGATCACGTCAGTGACTCAACCCACTCAAGTGACGCACTCCTCCTAGGGACGGCATGGAAAGCACCAGTAAGCCAGTGACTCAGCCCCCGTAATAGGGTCAGAGGCAGAGAATCCCAATGGAGAAACAGGAACCGACCAGGCAGAGACAGCAAGGGCGGTTTGTCGCTCCAGTGCCTTTCCGTTCACCTTCGCTCCCATGGGCCAGACTACACCCAATCATAGGACCTACTGAAGAGATGAGTTTCATTAAAGACTTAAAGGTCGAGACCGAGTCTGCATCTCTCACATGGATAGGCAGACCATTCCATAAAAATTGAGCTCCATAGGAGAAAGCCCTGCCTCCAGCTGTTTGCTTAGAAATTCGAGGCCTGCGTTTTGTGACCGTAGCGTACGTGTAGGTATGTACGGCAGGACCAAATCGGAGAGATAGGTAGGAGCAAGCCCATGTAATGCTTTGTAGGTTAGCAGAAAAACCTTGAAATCAGCCCTAGCCTTAACAGGAAGCCAGAGGCTAGCACTGGAGTAATATGATCACGTTTTTTGGTTCTAGTCAAGATTCTAGCAGCCATGTTTACCACTAACTGAAGTTTATTTAGTGCTTTATCCTGGTAGCCGGAGAGTAGAGCATTGCAGTAGTCTAATCTAGAAGTGACAAAAGCATGGATTAGCTTTTCTGCATCATTTTTTAACAAAATGTTTCTAATTTTTGCAATGTTACGAAGATGAAAAAAAGCTGTCCTTGAAATATTCTTGATATGTTTGTCAAAAGAGAGATCAGGGTCCAGAGTAACACCGAGGTCCTTCAGTTTTTTTTTAGACGACTGTATAACCATCAAGATTAATTGTCAGATCCAACAGAAGATCTCTTTGTTTCTTGGGACCTAGAACTAGCATCTCTGTTTTGTTCGAGTTTAAAAGTAAAAAATACATGTGATTTCTGTCATTCTGAATATCGTGGGTGGACGCACTGATGAGTTATGCACCCAATGCATATGGGTCCGGTAAATCTCTCAAATGGCAGGTTAATTTTTATCTTCCTGGTCACGTTGTCCGGTGCCACATTTTCCTAATGGAAACCCTGACATATACCTGCGTGCACACACACACACCTCTCCCCTGTACGTCTTCCCCAGGTCGTTGCTGTAAATGAGAATGTGTTCTCAGTGAGCTTACTTGGTAAAATAAGGGTCAAAATAATCATAATAAAAAGCACACACTCACAGGCACAAACCCACCAGGGCTAAACCGCAAGATACATTTTTAACTTGGTAGAGGCATTTCTCCTAGAGAATCCTCTGTCTTGTGTTATGATAATTGGACTAACTCACTGTTGTGAATGAACATTGTTCTACCCCTTAGGCCCATCAAACTCAACTCTGGATCTCAAAGCCAGTTCCACTGCGCTTTTTCATTGTTCCCCTCTAATCAGGGATTGATTTAGACCTGGGACACCAGGTGGGTGCAATTATTATCAGGTAGAACTGAAAACCAGCAGGCTCCAGACCTCTTATGGTAAGAGTTGAATACCCCTGCCCTAGGCTGTGTTAAATCTGGGTTGTGTTCATTAGGCATGAATCGGAATAATCACTCAGAAATGTAGTGAAACAAGGAGGTACTATCTAGTAGTGATGGAGGTGAAAATCGATATCGGGACATAATTTGACGATATATCGCAATATTATTTTTACGATATCGCAATATTATTTTTCCACTTAGTCGGCGACAAAACTCAAGTATTTTTCCTTCTATGGCTTCCATCTTCTTTTTAAATGGTGAGCCAATATGTTTTCAGCACTTTTATTTCCATGACTGATCAAAACTCGTTTTCTCATGGCTCTCTCTTGTCCCTCTGCAGCAGACATATAGTGAGCAATATGTTTGGAACATCGAATCGGAATAAAATCGCAGTATTGAATCGCATTCATATTGAATCGTGATACCTATACCTAATATTGTATTGTGATGTCCCAGGCAATTCCCAGTCCTAGTACTATCTGTACTTTTCCATAGTCACCCATTCAGTTCAGGAGTCCCCGCAACAAGCAAAAGGTTGAGTTAAAGAATTAAATGAGCTACTGTGCCTACCCAAAAAAGTATTGTAAACTGTAGATCAAATATTAGAATACGTTTTTTATTGCTTCTTTTTGCATTTATTGAATTCAATATCTAAGCCATCCCCGCAGTTTTGGCTGCTGCCTTGCTCAGGGGATGCCCATAGAAATGCCTGTTTTCTTTTTCCGTTCCAAGCATTTATTTCTACGGTGTTCCGTAATGAACACGACCCTGAAGAAGGATTGCTGTCTATGTTGCTCATGTCTTAGCAATGAGGTAACTTCTCACTATACTCTCTTTTTTCTCTCTTCCTTCCCCAGGTGCTGTCGTTTACTCACCATCCTCTCTTCTTCCTCCCCCAGGTGCTGTCGTTTACTCACCATCCTCTCTTCTTCCTCCCCCAGGTGCTGTCGTTTACTCACCATCCTCTCTTCTTCCTCCCCCAGGTGCTGTCGTTTACTCACCATCCTCTCTTCTTCCTCCCCCAGGTGCTGTCGTTTACTCACCCTTCTCTCTTCTTCCTCCCCCAGGTGCTGTCGTTTACTCACCATCCTCTCTTCCTCCCCCAGGTGCTGTCATTTACTCACCATCCTCTCTTCTTCCTCCCCCAGGTGCTGTCGTTTACTCACCATCCTCTCTTCTTCCTCCCCAGGTGCTGTCGTTTACTCACCATCCTCTCTTCTTCCTCCCCCAGGTGCTGTCGTATACTCACCATCCTCTCTTCTTCCTCCCCCAGGTGCTGTCGTTTACTCACCCTTCTCTCTTCCTCCCCCAGGTGCTGTCGTTTACTCACCATCCTCTCTTCTTCCTCCCCCAGGTGCTGTCGTTTACTCACCATCCTCTCTTCCTCCTCCCCCAGGTGCGGTCGTTTACTCACCCTTCTCGCTTCCTCCCCCAGGTGCTGTCGTTTACAGGATGCACCTGAACTCAATTTCAAGTCTCATTGCAAAGGCTCTGAATACTTGTCTAAATAAGGTATTTATTTTATTTTCTTTAGCTAAAATTTCTAAAAACCTGTTTTAGCTTTGTCATTATGGGGTATTGTGTGTAAATTGATGAGGATTTTTTTTTATTGAATCCGTTTTAGAATAAGGCTGTAGCAAAATGTGGAAAAAGTCAACTGGTCTGAATACTTTCCAAATGCTATATAGCAAGCCATACCTAGACTGTACAATAGTGTAAAACCATCCCCCAACACTTAACAAAACCTGTCTGTCTGTGTGTCTGTCTCTTTCTCTGAGTCCATGCAGATCCAGGGCATCAAGCTGATGGTGCGGTGGCTTCTCGGAGTGAAGAACAACCAGAGTAAATCGGGCAACTCCACTCTGAGGATGCTAACAGCCATACTGAACAGTGACTGGGACCTTACAGAGCAGGGCAAGATCAGGGACTGCACTCATAAGCTCTGGTCCATGTCGTTAGTGCGCGTGCCTTCACTAAGTGAGTAACGACCTGGACCAGAGATAGGCACTCATTCTTTATTGAATCTGATCGTCTGGGTGTGTTTACAGTAGGGTCAACTTTGCTGACTGCTTTGCTTTCTGTCTGTATCATGTAACCACTATGAACATTTTATTTGAAATCTATGTTCAGGACCATGTTCTGTGAGTGAGGTGAACTAACCCCTTGTTTTGTGTTTGTGTGTGTGTTGTAGGAAGCCTGATATGTCCCGGCTGCGTCTTGTCGCGGGGTGTGCTGTCCTGAAGCTGTCTCAGGAGCCCTGCTACCACGATATCATCACCTTAGAGCAATACCAGCTCTATTCTCTGGTCATCAACGTAACAGAGGATTCCTGCTACCATGAGATCATCACCTTGGAGCAATACCAGCCGTAAGAACACACACACACACACACAGTACCAACTCTGTGCTTACATTATTACCATACGGGCAGCCCCTGGCTGCCGTCATTCTAGCCTGGTTCTTTGTAGTGCATTCTGTACTTAGCTCTGTATTGCAGTTCATGTTTAGGCCTAGTTCTTAATTTAATTGTCTATATAAATGTATATTTTAGTGCTTGCAGCATTGTCTCCTCTAAGCGGGGCCAGTTGACCATGCTTTATCTGGGTTGTGTTTATTAGGGCACACTGTGGCAAAAGGTTTTGCAGCAGAAAACAATTGCTTATTTTCAAAGTTTAGAAAATATCTTCCTGTTTCACTGTTTTGGACAGTTTTTTATCCTGTTTCGTGCGTACTGAACATGATCCTGTTCTCGTCTCTTTTTGTTCCTCCAGGACGAGTGTTATCAGGTGCGGCAGACCTTTGCCCAGAAGCTCCACCGGGGTCTATGTCGTCTGCGTCTGCCCCTGGAGTACCTGGCATTGTTCACTCTGTGTGCCATGGACCCCATGAATGAGCGGCGGGCGCATTCACGTCAGTGTCTGGTCAAAAACATAAACCTCAGGAGGGAGTACCTGAAACAGCATGCCGCCATCAGTGGTAAGACATGGTCAGGAGAAATGACAGTTTAGGGCCTGGAGTTTTAAAGTGATAGTTCACAGTTTTTAAATGAATGCACCACATTACATTTCCACAAGCATTGCTACATACTTAAAAAATGCTAGCCAGGAGATTCTGGACATTGCTAAATAACAAACTTAAAAGCTGTTCAAATGAAATGAGAACAGCCTAGGTAAATTTAAATAAACGTAAACAACAAAAAAAGTTAACTATCTCTTTAAACGGCTCTAACTAGGGCCTGGGGTTTTTCCTGGACTCGTTATGTTGTCAGGAAAAACTCTTGACCCTAGGGATGGATCAAACATCGTAATTGTTGATTGCCTTGTCACTGTAGTTAGCAGTCTGCCATAGCGCTGTGTGGTATGGTCCTCATGTGTTTGTGTGCATGTTTGTGCTCGTGTGTGTTTTTCTTGTAGAGAAGCTGTTCTCGCTGCTGCCAGAGTACGTGGTGCCGTACGCCATCCACCTTCTAGTCCATGACCCAGACTACGTCAAGGTGCAGGACATCGAGCAGCTCAAAGGAGTGAGTGGCTAATCTGACTATACAGAACTTTTTCCTCTGGGGTGCCCATTTTCTAAATGGAAAAATGGACAGACAAATTGCTCAGAAATGACTTCATTGCACAAAAAGGGGCACACCAATGAGCAAAAGCATGTATTGTTTACCTTAAACAAAGGATCAGTGTGGTTTCATGAGATAACAAATTGATATCATACATTGAAGGCCAAATTGTAATGGTGACATAAAAAATTTGCAACTAAATAGCATACATAAGCCTATATAAGTAAGTAAATAAATTAACTAATTAAAATACAAAATTGAAGTCACTGGTATTTCAGATACAGTATACAATTGCTCATACAATTAAGCAGCATTAAGCATTCTCACAAAGTAGGCCATATAGTCTAGGGGATAGATTAAATAATTGTTCCATTTTATGATACAAGTATCAGACTTCGTACACTAATACTAGATACCTAGTATTTAAGAAACATTAATGTGTTGAAAATTCCAAATAGTTTGCATAGTCAACTTACACACAGCTCTGACACACACACTTACCCCACCAGACATGACACCAAGGGTCTTTTCACAGTCCCCCAATTCCAGAACAAATTCAAGAAAGCGTACAGTATTATATAGAGCCAGTATTGCATGGAACTCCCTTCCATCTCATATTGCTCAAATGAACAGCAAACCTGGTTAAAAAAACAAACAGATAAATGAACACCTCTCCCCTATTTGACCTAGATAGTTTGTGTGTATGTATTGATATGTAGGCTACGTGTGCCATGTAGTTCTGTCCTTGAGCTGTTCTTGTCTATTAATGTTCTGTATTATGTCATGTTTTGTGTGGACCCCAGGAAGGGTAGCTGCTGCTTTCGCAACAGCTAATGGGGGTCCTAATAAAATGCAGAAAAAATACCTTCAGGAACATTTAAGATTGGTGGCAGTCTGGGAAGCCTGTCAGTCAACCAGGGCGGCCATTTTAATAAAATGGCTGCCATCTGGATTTCCTGTTGGAAGAAAATGGTCTACAATCATTCCAAAGACAATTTACCATAGCCGCATCATTTTCAAACTTCATCCCATATGACAAGAAAAGTTTGAGGTGGAAGGAGAAAACAGATGCGGTGACCTATCACATAGCAACAAGCTGCTAAACACACTTGACCCCAAATATCAGCTATCAAGCTGCAAGTATTTTGCGGAAGAAGCAATGCCACGGTTATACATTGCTACCCGCGAAAGAGTCACCGAGAAGCTGGCTAATGTGTCTTACTTTTCTACCACAACCAATCTATGGTCGAGCAGAACATCGGAGCCATACCTAAGCTTGACAGTCCACTATATAGATGAAGAATGGACATTGCTAAATGTATGCCTCCAGACATCACACTTCCCTTATGACCATACGAGTGAAATAATAGCCCAGGGTCTCAAAGACGCACTGGCATCGTGGAAGCTGAGCGATAACAGACAGGTGTGCATGACAACCGTCAGCGGGAGCAACATAATAAAAGCATTGCGCTTGAACAAGTAGACCCGCCTTCAGTGCTTTGGACACAGGCTTCACCTCGCCATCGGTAAGTGTGCCATTGGATAATGAAAATGCATTCAAAAAAATGAATCTTCAGACCATTAGTAGCTGGTTGTAATTCTACTAATCCAATAGCAAATGTGTGGGAATGATGTATTTGTCATATTACTGAAAATGGTGCTATTCTAAATATCCTTTCTTTGTTTATTCATTTTTATTTATTTTTTATTTTACAGAGAATGGTGTGAAAGAACCTCAGATAGACCGTGCCATCGGGGTATGCAAGAAGGTTGTCAGCAGCTTCTCCTTCAGATGGAAGAAGAGGAGAGATATGGTTTTGGCACAGGCTGAGCTCAGTCTACCCACTCACCAGCTCATCACAGAGGCCCCAACCAGGTGAGGTTCAAGACAGAAGATGGTTGAACGAGTCCTGGAGCAGGAGAAGGCTATAGCCCAGGTCCTGGGCTCCGAGAAGAAAAGCAGGCACCTGGTGCCCAGCTGGCTGGATAGACGTTTTGGAGTCAGTGACTAAAGCCATAAGCCCACTACAAGAATTCACTGATGTTCTGTCTGGTGAGGACTACGTTAGCTTCTCTTACCTCAAGCCTGTGCTACATCTGTCCAACACCAGCCTCCTGCTGCCAGAGGGTGAGAACGATCTCACAAAACAAATCAAAAGCGTCACACTGGAGTATCTAAACGACAAGTACGATGACCCTGCCACAGATGACCTCCTGAATATGGCTTCACTGATGGATCCCCGGTTCAGGACAACATACATAGCAGATGACAAGGTTGAGGGCATCAAACGAAGAGTTGTTTTGGAGCTCCAGTCTCTAATAGCTGAGAAAAGCACACCTCAGCCTGGCACGGCTGTGCGCATGCGCCAAGAAGAAGAAGCTGAACCTGTGGCTAAGAAGAGCAAGAAAACACTCGCAAGCTTCTTCAAGAAGACAGTGCCGTCTGCCTCCCAGTCAGAGGAGGACACCATCAAAACTGAGCTGCCAAGCTACTGTACTTGATGTCCCCTGACACAGACACAGACCCACTTGAGTGGTGGAAGCTCCATGAGGCCGGTCTTCCCAAGACTGAAGTACCTATGCAGTCCTGCTACAAGTGCCCCTTCAGAGAGGGTATTCAGCACAGGTGTAATATGTAGCAGGGTCAGTAGACAGGCTTGTGTTCCTCTCCAGAAACCTATAGGAGCAAAGTAAAATAACATTGTTTTGTTTGACAGCAATTCAATATTTGTTTTGTTATTTTGCACATTTTCAGGGATATATGAGGCATGTTTTAATTCTTATTTAAAAAAAATCTTATGTACAATGATGACAGCCTGGCAAGTGGTGTTGTTCATTTGTTTGTTTTAATAAAGAAAACACTTATTTGAATTATGTCTTGGTCTTTTTTTGTTTGTTTAGAGAAAAACAAGAAAAATACAGATGAATATATATATATATATCTATATAGTAAATTGTCCAGATTTCTGAAAGAAATGGAGATATTACTTTTAGGCCATATTGCCCAGCCCTAGTCGGACCCCCCTTTGCCTCCAGAATAGCCTGAATTCTTCAGGGCATGGCTTCTACAAGTTGTAAACGTTCCACAGGGATGTTGGTCCATGCTGACGCGATGGCATCATGCAGTTGCTGCAGATTGGACAGCGGTCCACCACCGCCACCAGCCTGTACTGTTGACACCAGGCAGGATGGGTCCATGGACTCATGCTGCTTACGCCAAGTCCTGACTCGCAATTGTCCAGTGTTGGTGATCACGTGCTCGCTGAAGCCGATTCTTCTTGTTTTTATTTGATAGGAGTGGAACCCGGTGTGGTCGTCTGCTGCAATAGCCCATCCATGACGAGGATGGACAAGTTGTGCATTCTGAAATGCCATTCTGCACACCACTGTTGTATTGCACCGTTATTTGTCTGTTTGTGGCCCGCATGTTAGCTTGCACAATTCTTGCCATTATCCTTCGGCCTCTCTCATCAACAAGCTGTTTTCACCCACAGGACTGCCGCTGACTGGATGTTTTTTGTTTGTCACACCATTCTCAGGAAATCCTAGACACTGCTGTGCGTGAAAAGCCCAGGAGGGCGGCCATTTCTGAGATACTGGATCCGGCGTGCTTGACACTGACGATCATATCACGCTCAGTCACTTAGGTCACTCATTTTGCCCATTCTAGCTTTTAATCTAACAGTAACTGAATGCCTCAATGGCTGTCTGCCTGCTTTATGTAGCAAGCCATGGCCACGTGACTCACTGTCTGTAAGAGCGATCCATTTTGGTGAACGGGGTGGTGTACCTAAAACTGGCCGGTGAGTGTACATGGACAATAGGAAACAAACGTACTCTTAACCAGGGGTTGGAACTGAAATTATTTCCAATCGTTTCATTCTGAACATAACCATAATTTTTTTCATTCCGTTACACTGTTCTGACCAGCAAAATAAAGTTCTGAACCGGTTTGAACAACAAAAAAAGTACTGGTTTATATCGTTCCTTTTCTTACTTCAATCAGTGCGGATAGAGCAGCTTGCTGTGGAGGGGGTAAGCGATTTAATCTGTATAGGAAAGTCGTTATGAGCAAATTGTATTTTGCCGTAACAGCATGGTTTAAACATAATGAAATACAAACACATACCTATGGAGGAACTTTGAATGTCTTTGAAATACTGTGTTGATTTAACGTAGGACCAGAGCAAACGTTAGCTAGCTAACAAGCTTGTGTGTGCAGAGCAGCACTATAATTAAAAACACATCTTACCTTTTTGTAGTTAATAAATCCAATGTGAAACGTGATAACTATAGTGTCCTTAACTAGCATTGAAAAAGTCAATCCATTCTTCTCTAATTAAACATCTCTCCCTAATTTCTGAATTACGCTTGTAACGTCGTCAGTAGGCTACAGTAACCTATGCTTCAGAGGGGAGGGGCAGGTAGCCTTCTGAGTGACACCTTTGCATAGGTGCCTTTTTGCAATTATGTGAGACAAAAAAAAAAATGCTTTTAACCGGTTTCCATGCTTTTAAAATAACAGAGCAGGTTCTGTTCCTCAAATAATAAAATGTTTCTGTTCCTTGAACCGGTTCCTACCCTTGCTCTTAACTGGAAAGAAACTGAAGAATGGCTTGACAGGATTTAAACACAAACTAAAGGTGCGAATGAGCTTATCAGGGCATTCCTGATAATTAGTGACAAGTGTGTGAAATCAACTTGGTTGATCAAGTTCATCTCAGAAGTATGCTGCTCCACTCTGAGGCCCAAAGATGCCATATATACGTATCCTTTGAAATGTTAGTAGAAAAGTGGTGAAAGCGTGTGCCAACTTACTGTTTTTTGTAAATGTTTTCATGGCTAGTTCCAATAGTTTACATGTAAATACTCAAAAAATGATGTGTGTTCCCTGAAGGGAAGTCTACTGATTGCAGTGATATATAATATGATATTCTGTTGTGTCAATTTTAAGAAATGTGACAGGAAACCTTGCCTGTACACGTCACTTTAGGTAAAATCCCATAAGAATGCATTGTATAGAGGCGTCACTACAGACCCAGGTTCGATCCCAGGCTGTGTCGCGACCGGGCGACCCATGAGGTGGTGCACAATTGTCCCAGCGTCGTCCGGGTTAGGGGAGGGTTTGGCCGGCAAGGATGTCCTTGTCCCATCGCGCTCTAGCGACTCCTTGTGGCGGGCTGGGCGCATGCACGCTGACTTCGGTCGCCAGTTGTACGGTGTTTCCTCCGACACATTGGTGTGGCTGGCTTCCGGGTTAAGCGAGCTGTGTGTCAAGAAGCAGTGCGGCTTGGCAGGGTTGTGTTTCGGAGGACGCATGGCTCTCGACCTTCGCATCTCCCGAGTCTGTACGGGAGTTGCAGCGATGGGATAAGAGTGTAACTACCAATTGGATATCACGAAATTGGGGAGAAAAAGGGGTAAAAAGTACAACAACAAAAAAAATATATACAACTAAAATAAATAATTAATTAACTTTTAAAAAATGAAATAAGAATGCATAATGTCCATCTGAGATACGGGTAACCCAATATGAGGAGACCTTTCAGTCTTTACACAAAGTGAGTAAACTACTACATAAAGATGTCTAGCCACTGTGCCATTGCAGATTTAATAACCTATTATACTCTAAAAGACCAGTTTTCCAAAATGACCGCCAACCAGCTACATTGGTTCTAATTGGACAGGATTTACATTGCCATATCTCCGTAAATAATTGGTACATACAGCCAAATGATTAATTAAAATGTTTGAGGTGGTGTGGAGAACACAGTAAAATGACCCAAGTACAGTTGAAGTCGGAAGTTTACATACACTTAGGTTGGAGTCATTAAAACTTGTTTTTCAACCACTCCACAAATTTCTTGTTAACAAACTATCGTTTTGACAAGTCGGTTAGGACATCTACTTTGTGCATAACACAAGTAATTTTTCCAACAATTGTTTACAGACAGATTATTTAACTTATAATTAACTGTATCACAATTCCAGTGGGTCAGAAGTTTACATACACTAAGTTGACTGTGCCTTTAAACAGCTTGGAAGATTCCAGAAAATGATGTCATGGCTTTAGAAGCTTCTGATAGGCTAATTGACATCATTTGGAGGTGTACCTGTGGATGTATTTCAAGGCCTACCTTCAAACTCAGTGCCTCTTTGTTTGACATCATGGGAAAATCAAAAGAAATCAGCCAAGACCTCAGAAAAATAATTGTAGACCTCCACAAGTCTGGTTCATCCTTGGGAGCAATTTCCAAATGCCTGAAGGTACCACGTTCATTTGTACAAACAATAGTACGCAAGTATAAACACCATGGGACCACGCAGCCGTCATACCGCTCAGGAAGGAGACGTGTTGTGTCTCCTAGAGATTAACGTACTTTGGTGCGAAAAGTGCAAATCAATCCCAGAACAACAGCAAAGGACCTTGTGAAGATGCTGGAGGAAACAGGTACAAAAGTATCTATATCCACAGTAAAATGAGTCCTATATCGACATAACCTGAAAGGCCGCTCAGCAAGGAAGAAGCCACTACTCCAAAACCGCCATAAAAAAGCCAGACTACGGTTTGCAACTGCACATGGGGACAAAGATCGTACTTTTTGGAGAAATGTCCTTTGGTCTGATTAAACAAAAATAGAACTGTTTGGCCATAATGACCATTGTTGTGTTTGGAGGGAAAAGGGGGATGCTTGCAAGCCGAAGAACACCATCCCAACCATGAAGCACGGGGGTGGCAGCATCATGCTGTGGGGGTTTGCTTTGCTGCAGGAGGGACTGGTGCACTTCACAAAATAGATGGCATCATGAGGAAGGAAAATTATGTGGATATATTGAAGCAACATCTCAAGACATCAGTCAGGAAGTTAAAGCTTGGTCGCAAATGGGTCTTCCAAATGGACAATGACCCCAAGCATACTTCCAAATTTGTGGGTAAAACTGAAAAAGCGTGTGCGAGCAAGGAGGCCTACAAACCTGACTCAGTTACACCAGCTCTGTCATGAGGAATGGGCCAAAATTCACCCAACTTATTGTGGGAAGCTTGTGGAAGGTTACCCGATGAAAGAAATAAAAGCTTAAATAAATCACTCTCTACAATTATTCTCACATTTCAAATTCTTAAAATAAAGTGGTGATCCTAACTGACCTAAGACAGGGAATTTTTACTAGGATTAAATGTCAGGAATTGTGAAAAACTGAGTTTAAATGTATTTGGCTACGGTGTATGTAAACTTCCGACTTCAACTGTATATACAGGGAGTACCAGTACCAAGTCGATGTGCAGGGGTATGAGGTAATTGAGGTAGCTATGTACAGTACATATCAGTACAGGATAGATAAGACTGTAGCAGCAGCGTATGTGGTGAGTGTGTGTGGCGTCCGTATGCATGTTATGTGTGTGTGGGGGTGTCAGTGTGAGTGTGTGAGTAGAATCCAGTGTGTGTGCATAGAGTCAGTGCAAGAGAGTTAGTGCAAAAAAGGGTCAATGCAAGTAGTCTGGGTAGCCATTTCATTAGCTATTTAGCAGTCTTATGGCTTGGGGGTAGAAACTGTTCAGTGTCCTGTTGGTTCACAGACTTGGTGCACTGGTACCACTTGCCTTGCGGTAGCAGAGAGAACAGTCTATGGCTTGGGTGGCGCTGTCGTGCCCTCTTCACAAGTGTGTGTGTGGACGATGTTAATTCCTTAGTGATGTGGAAACGAGGAACTTGAAGCTCTCGACCCGCTCCACTACAGCCCCATCGATGTGGATGGGGGTGTGCTCGCCCCTCCATTTCTTGTAGCCCACGATCAGCTCCTTTGTCTTGCTAACGTTGAGGGAGAGGTGGTTGTCTTGGCACCACACTGCCAGGTCTCTGTCAAAAGTAGTGCACTAAATATAAGGATTAGGGTGCCTTTGTCAAAAGTAGTGCACTGAGTATACACAACATTAAGAACTCTTTCCATGACAGACTGGCCAGGTGAATCCAGGTGAAAGCTATGATCCCTTATTGATGTTACCTGTTAAATCCACTTCAATCAGTGTAGATGAAGGGGAGCCGACAGGTTAAAGAAGGATTTTTAAGCCTTGAGATGATTGATATATGGATTGTGTGTGTGCCATTCAGAGGGTGAAGACAAAAAACGTAAGTCTTTTTGAACTGGGTATGGTAGTAGGTGCCAGACTCACCGGTTTGTGTCAAGAACTGCAACGCTGCTGGGTTTTTCACGCTCAACAGTTTCCCGTGTGTGTCAAGAATAGTCCACAAGGGACACAACATGTAATCACTACCCCAGTTGCTGCAGATATATCTTGCCTTCTTGAACACAAACTAACACCCCAGACTGTGCATAGCTCAAATTCTGGGACATCTTAATGGAGTCTCCTTAACCGGCCAGGTACAGTGGGGAAAAAAAGTATTTAGTCAGCCACCAATTGTGCAGGTTCTCCCACTTAAAAAGATGAGAGAGGCCTGTAATTTTCATCATAGGTACACGTCAACTATGACAGACAAAATGAGAAAAAAAATCCAGAAAATCACATTGTAGGATTTTTAATGAATTTATTTACAAATTATGGTGGAAAATAAGTATTTGGTCAATAACAAAAGTTTCTCAATACTTTGTTATATACCCTTTGTTGGCAATGACACAGGTCAAACGTTTTCTGTAAGTCTTCACAAGGTTTTCACACACTGTTGCTGGTATTTTGGCCCATTCCTCCATGCAGATCTCCTCTCAAGCAGTGATGTTTTGGGGCTGTCGCTGGGCAACACAGACTTTCAACTCCCTCCAAAGATTTTCTATGGGGTTGAGATCTGGAGACTGGCTAGGCCACTCCAGGACCTTGAAATGCTTCTTACGAAGCCACTCCTTCGTTGACCGGGCGGTGTGTTTGGGATCATTGTCATGCTGAAAGACCCAGCCACGTTTCATCTTCAATGCCCTTGCTGATGGAAGGAGGTTTTCACTCAAAATCTCACGATACATGGCCCCATTCATTCTTTCCTTTACACGGATCAGTCGTCCTGGTCCCTTTGCAGAAAAACAGCCCCAAAGCATGATGTTTCCACCCCCATGCTTCACAGTAGGTATGGTGTTCTTTTGATGCAACTCAGCATTCTTTGTCCTCCAAACACGACGAGTTGAGTTTTTACCAAAAAGTTATATTTTGGTTTCATCTGACCATATGACATTCTCCCAATCCTCTTCTGGATCATCCAAATGCACTCTAGCAAACTTCAGACGGGCCTGGACATGTACTGGCTTAAGAAGGGGGACACGTCTGGCACTGCAGGATTTGAGTCCCTGGCGGCGTAGTGTGTTACTGATGGTAGACTTTGTTACTTTGGTCCCAGCTCTCTGCAGGTCATTCACTAGGTCCCCCCGTGTGGTTCTGGGATTTTTGCTCACCGTTCTTGTGATCATTTTGACCCCACGGGGTGAGATCTTGCGTGGAGCCCCAGATCGAGGGAGATTATCAGTGGTCTTGTATGTCTTCCATTTCCTAATAATTGCTCCCACAGTTGATTTCTTCAAACCAAGCTGCTTACCTATTGCAGATTCAGTCTTCCCAGCCTGGTGCAGGTCTACAATTTTGTTTCTGGTGTCCTTTGACAGCTCTTTGGTCTTGGCCATAGTGGAGTTTGGAGTGTGACTGTTTGAGGTTGTGGACAGGTGTCTTTTATACTGATAACAAGTTCAAACAGGTGCCATTAATACAGGTAACGAGTGGAGGACAGAGGAGCCTCTTAAAGAAGAAGTTACAGGTCTGTGAGAGCCAGAAATCTTGCTTGTTTGTAGGTGACCAAATACTTATTTTCCACCATAATTTGCAAATAAATTCATAAAAAATCCTACAATGTGATTTTCTGGAGAAAAAAAATCTAATTTTGTCTGTCATAGTTGACGTGTACCTATGATGAAAATTACAGGCCTCTCTCATCTTTTTAAGTGGGAGAACTTGCACAATTGGTGGCTGACTAAATACTTTTTTTCCCCCACTGTATATGTTCTAATCTGGTGGTAGTAAATGGAAAACCAGCCCAACTGGTTAATGGAAAAGCACCTTTGTGCATTATAGCAGTGATTTGTTTATTGTTCCTGTAGTATTGTGATGATTGTGCATGCCGATCAGTGTGCATTTGAGAGAGAGCGAGAGCATGCACCATGCTCCTTTGAACAGTTTTGTCTGACAGGACAGGTGAGTGCCCAGTTAACAAATGTTCCCACAACTTTAGAGAACATTCATTTATGAGTCTCATTAGGTCATTAACTATCGTTTTCATAGGAATGTTCCCGTGATGTGCAAGGAATGTTTCCAAGAGAGACCATCCCCTTAATGTCAATTAGAACTTACCCAGAACGTGGTTACATTGTTATCAGTATTTAAGATATTAATGTTCTGGACACGTTTCATGGGAACGTTGCGAGAATATTCCATCAACGTCCCACCAACAATAAACAGAACATGTTTGCCATGTTCTCAGAACATACATATTAATGATTTAGACATGTTCCATGGGAATGTTGTAAGAACATTCATGTGTCCAGATCTGAGAGTTAGGAGAATATTCCATCAACATCCCACCAAACATACACAGAACATTGTTGCCATGTTCACATAATATTATATATTAATTTGTAAAAATGTGTATGATTTTATTTTCACTCTGACAGTATTTTGTGTAGATCAATGACAAGAAATTACAATTAAATCTATTTCAATCCCATTTTGTAACGCAACAAAATGTGAAAAAAATTCAAGGGGGTGTAGACTTTCGTCCCTGTATGTGTGTTTGTTGTGTGTTGGTCATGTGAGACAGTTAACCAATGGCAACCGTGGATTAGACGCCGCCGGTGTAGTTTGCGTTTTAGCTAACCAGAACCCTTGTCCTAACCTGCTATCTTCATTCGCTTAACCTGCGGCGTAAATTATCCTAACCAGCTACAGAAAGTCAATTCTGACTAACTGTATCCCATCTAGTCAAAACAGGACAGAATCAGAACGCCGGTTTCACTCAGCGTTTATCAACGTAGCCTACCTATTTGTACATCTTGCTGTTGCTGCTGACATGTAGCCGAAACGAAAAATTGGCCGGCAGAAGTATATACGGTAATTATGATGCATGTTAAGTTGTTACAATGTTGCCGATTGAACGGGATACACATTTAAGGGAGTATGCTACGCGAAGAATCGTTCTCTGTTGAATTTGTGGTTATAGGTTTTCAGTAGAGCGGTTTCTTTAGGCTAGCTAGGGTATATGTACGAATGCAGTGGTTCCCAACCAGGGGTACTAGGACCCTTGGGGGTACTTGGCCCAGCCACAGATGGTAATTGAGAAGTCTCATAAAACCATAGGCCTACTGGTAAAATGCACTTGAGGGGTTACAGAACAAAATTCAGTTACCCAACAGTGGTACAGTAACCAAAAAAGGTTAGGAACCACTTAGCCAAGATGTACTCTTATGTGTCTTTAATTTAAGGTCCAAGGACCGTATGTTATGTTCAGAGGTAGACTGGCTCTGGCAGCCAAAACACTCCATCTAAACGTGAACAAATTATCAATTGCGATATGGTTCTAGAAACATAAATCCCTTTACTTTCATATTACATGAAAATAATTTCACAAATGCTAAATATGCACTTACTGTACACTGTTTTAACCGGCTTTATCACAGTATTTCTCAGTGACAACACGTGTCTGGCGGCATTGTTCCATTACACACAGCTGTTCAGCGCGTGTTCAGAGCGTGCTGATTAGCAGAGGTGGTCCCTCTGTCTTCTGGAAACGCGCTGTAACATGGAGAAATGGCCTTGTGGGAACACTAATCCTATAAAGGTGTGTATCACAATTATGATTATTTTCGCTGATCTGAAAAAGAAGGTTCTTATGCTTCCAAAACCTTACCGTATCAATGTTAAGACTGAGCATCAAGGCTCTTAACAAAACTGCCCCGTACAGAAGACGCCTTAGTGCAATGACTCAAATGTGTAATGGAACTGAGAGTTATGATTGATTAGTACCACTGTACTAATGTATGAGTTATTATTGAGAAAGGGAAGTTTCCCCCTTTATTAGTCTAAAAAAGGACAACAATTACTTATGTGCCTTGTGGTATCACTTTCCGGTCAAAGTATTGGAGCATGTGTATTGTCTAGAATAGATATTAGGCTTAATACGTTATTGTGTTAAAGCACTATTTAAATGTTTTATTTATTATTTCATTTTTACAAATTTCTGACGGGGTTAGACATTTGGAAAAGAATTAAGCATATTTTCGTAGGGTATGTCAATGTAATCAACCCTGATCTAACGGCATAATATCTATTCTGGCCCCTGAGGCCCTTTTTATAGCATTATCAGCCTAATATAAGTAATAAAATCAGTCTGTAAGTACTGTATGGGGAAATTCCACGGTAACAGTGACACTGAGACTCAGATTTTTCTGCTCAGATGCAAATTTTGGTAAGAAAATAATGGCACAAACCATCATTCTGTTACCAAACTTTGTATCTGCACTGTTCAAGTAAATGTATTTTTGTAAAATGTTCAGTGAAAATTGTTAAAAGTAGTCCTGCATAGAGTTGTATGGTTTGTTTAACTTTGCAATTGCCCTATGGCACTCTAGGGACCACGGTCAACTGTTGAGTAATGAGTCACCAACTGTCTGTATCTAAGTGGCATGCTTCACTGAAAAACCGGTTCTGTTGTGGTTCATGAGACTTAGTATTGTGCTCTCCCGCTTCCAGGGATTTGTGTAGCCTCTCTAATGTGAGTGTGTAGCCTCTACCAAAAGGTCTGAACATTTAGGGTTGGTTTCCTGGATACAGATTAAATCTAGTCCTGGACTAAAAAGCATGCTCAATGGAGAATATCCATTGACATAGCTTTTAGTCCAGAACTAGGTTTAATCTGTGTCCAGGAAACCAGCCCTTATAGCACAGGTGGTAGATGTTGTGCATGTTCCCTATAACTGCAGGATTGCTGGCTCAAGCCCCGCTCCGGCTGTAACTCTTTAATCGCTACTCTGCAGGAAATTAACACTACCTGGCAGCAACTGCTGAGATTTAAAGGTCAGTAGGCTGTCTGTTCAAATCATAGAGATTGATGGAGGGCTCATCTTTATATCTGTACCATTATACATTTTAGTCATTTAGCAGACGCTCTTATCCAGAACGACTTAGAGTTAGTGAATGCATACATGTTTTTTTTCATACTGGCTCCCCGTGGGAAACGAACCCGCATCGCTGCCGGCCAAACCCTCCCCTACCTTGGACGACGCTGGACCAATTGTGCGCCGCCCATGGGTCTCCCGGTCGCGGCCGGCTGCGACAGAGCCTGGACTCGAACCAGGATCTCTAGTGGCACAGCTAGCACTGCGATGCAGTGCCTTAGACCACTGCGCCACTCGGGAGTCTTATAGCATCTGTGACAGCTTGGGCAGCGCCATTGAGGTTACAACCCATAGGAATCCACACCCAGTTACCTATTTTGGCAACTTTAAAATGGTGGAAGCATGGCGGAAGCCCTCAATGACACTGCCCATGCTCAAATAGCCTTTTGGTCACTAGAGGCCTCTATCATTCTCTATTGTTCAAATAATGAAACCCTTGATTCTGAGAGGAATATCATATCATATTTGGAACTGTATGTACTGAGAGTTGGGGTTGAATGTTTATTTAATCTTGTGCACATTCACTGCTAAATGTGGAATTACGGTATAGGCCTACAGATAGAGGGGGGAAAAGGGCAGCGATGAAGGGTCTAGCCAGCTTCAGAGGGTTCCTTCACAACGGAGTGTGTCTGCTTAGTGCCCATGGTGAATACTGCTTCTGCTGGTAGTGGCGACCTACTAGAGTTGGATGATGTAGGGTTGATGATGGGGATGGTGATGCAGTTGGCTCGCTGGCCTAGAAGTAAACCTCTGTTGATTACAGCTCATTGTTTACATGAAAGACAGGAAAAGACATTGTCTCAAATAGGCAGTGGGAAGGATTGGAAGGCTACCCACACTAACACGGCAGACTACATGTGTACACTAGGGGTGGTGGCACTAACTGCTAGACCACCACAGGCCACAGTTGACACTGCATAGAATCCCATTGAACAGTCTCTGTATGGCAGATTCATTCAATGGAAAATAAATGTGGGAAATTGATCAGAGCACTGACCTGGAACAGCCATATCACACATGTTGTGTTAATAGCTACAGAAATGCATCTTCTTATGACATGCATGTGTATCCTATTTCCTTCAGTTCAGTTGAATCTTGTCAATTCAATTACAACCATTATGTTCTAAAATCCCTCTGTCGTTCAATCAATCAACCCATAGGGCTACACAAGATCACTCTCTCAAATTGCCTTATCAGGAAAGTTGGAGTCACCTCATTTGTTCTTAATTACTATACAATTTGTGTTTGAGTGTATTTTCATTATATATAAAATCCTGTTGCCTGTATTATTGAATTGCAACAAGTGGGAGAGGGCAACATAACATGAAGTACTGTTAAAATTCTCTTGACTACCAAAGAGAAAAGAAAGAAGAACACAGTTTCTCCCAAACACAGAAGTCGCTGCATTTGTTATACATTTTGGAGCTGATCTTTTTGTAATGTGTTTCCTGTGATCTAATTTTAGTCTCTATTGTCATTCAGAGGTTGAGCGCCGGGCGGGAGCTTTACATCTTACAGCTGCTTACATAATACCCATTGCGCCGACAGTTGTTGCCTTCTCACCAAGCTGCTTGCCTATTGTCCTGTAGCCCAGCCCAGGTTAGATGGGGAGCGTCGCTGCACAGCTATTTTCAGGTCTCTCCAGAGATGTTAGATCGGGTTCAAGTTCGGGCTCTGGCTGGGCCACTCAAGGACATTCAGAGACTTGTCCTGAAGCCACTCCTGCGTTGCCTTTTGGCATTCTCCAAGCGGGCTGTCATGTACCTTTTATTGAGGAGTGGCTTCCGTCTGGCCACTCCACCTGATTGGTGGAGTGCTGCAGAGATGGTTGTCATTCTGGAAGGTTCTCCCATCTTCACAGAGGAACTCTAGAGCTCTGTCAGTGACCATTGGATTCTTGGTCACCTCCCTGACCAAGGCCCTTCTCCCCCGTTTGCTCAGTTTGGCCGGACGGCCAGCTCTAGGAAAAGTCTTGGTGGTTCCAAACTTCTTCAATTTTTAAGAATGATGGAGACCACTGTGTTCTTGGGGACCTTCAATGCTGCAGACATCTCAAGGGGTCAGACTCCTTATGTAAATACAGTATTTTAATTTTAATAAATTTGCGAAAATATCTAAACCTGTTTTTGCTTTGTCATTATGGGGTGTGTGTGTGTGTAGATTGATGATGTTTTTTTATTTCATCCATTTTAGAATAAGGCTGTAACGTAACAAAATGTGGAAGAAGTCAAGGGGTCTGAATTCTTTCCAAATGCACTGTATATCTCACTAAGTCAGGATATTTAAGCCTCCATATATCCACTAGTTCCAAAATATCCATGATATTTGTGATTTTCTTAAGTGCATAAGGGTGATAGTTTGCTGTGTGATTTCCTTTACGGTCCATTGAGGTATTTAAAACCGTATTATAATCTCCCACCATAATAGTATTGTATTGCTTGTAGGCTTGATAAATTATTATATATATTTTCAAAGAAGCTTGGATCATCATTATTTGGAACGTATAGATTAATGAGACAAATCTGTTTTATGGTCCAATAACATATTTAAAATAATCCATCTACCTTGCGTATCTGTTTTGGACAATTTTGCAAATTCTGATAAAAATGATATATTGTTAATTAATATCATCAACCCTTTAAAAAGAGCACACAGTGCCACCCACAGAACAGAAGCAGATTAACTGCTCAAAGCATTTCCAACGCCCTCACCTTGATTGTATTGTATACAGTTATTTAAAATATATATACACTACCGGTCAGAAGTTTTAGAACACCTACTCATTCAAGGGTTTTTCTTATTTTTACTATTTTCTACATTGTAGAATAATAGTGAAGACATCAAAACTATGAAATAACACATATGGAATCATGTAGTAACCAAAAAGGTGCTCAACAAATCAAAATATGTTTTATATTTGTGATTCTTCAAATAGCACCCTTTGCCTTGATGACAGCTTTGCACACTCTTGGCATTCTCTCAACCAGCTTCACCTGGAATACTTTTCCAACAGTCTTGAAGGAGTTCTCACATATGCTGAGCACTTGTTGGCTGCTTTTCCTTCACTCTGCGGTCCGACACATCCCAAACCATCACAATTTGGTTGAGATCAGGGGATTGTGGAGGCCAGGTCATCTGATGCAGCACTCCATCACTATCCTTCTTGGTAAAATAGCCCCTACACAGCCTGGAGGTGTGTTGGGTTATTGTCCTGTTGTAAAACAAATTATAGTCCCACTAAGCCCAAACCAGATGGCATGGCGTATCGCTACAGAATGCTGTGGTAGCCATTCTGGTTAAATGTGCCTTGAATTCTAAATAAATCACAGATAGTGTCACCAGCAAAGCACCCCCATACCATAACATCTACTCCTCCATGCTTTACGGTGGGAAATACACATGCGGAGATCATACATTCACCCACACCGCCTCACAAAGACACGGCGGTTGGAACCAAACATCTCCAAATTGGACTCCATACCAAAGGACAGATTTCCACCAGTTTAATGTCCATTGCTCATGTTTCTTGGCCCAAGCAAGTCTCTTCTTCTTATTGGTGTCCTTTAGTAGTGGTTTCTTTGCAGCAATTCGACCATGGCCTGATTCACACATTCTCCTCTGAACAGTTGATGTTGAGATATCTGTTACTTGAACACTGAAGCATTTATTTGGGCTGCAATTTCTGAGGCTGGTAACTCTAATGAACTTATCCTCTGCAGCAGAGGTAACTTTGGGTCTTCATTCCTGTGGCGGTCCTCATGAGAGCCAGTTTCATCATAGCGCTTGATGATTTTTGCGACTGCACTTGAAGAAACTTTCAAAGTTCTTAATGTTCCGTATTGACTGACCTTCATGTCTTAAAGTAATGATGGACTGTCGTTTCTCTTTGCTTATTTGAGCTGTTCTTGCCATAATATGGACTTGGTCTTTTACCAAATAGGGCTATCTTCTGTATACACCCCCCTACCTTGTCACAACACAACTGATTGGCAAAGGGTGGCTATTTGAAGAATCTCAAATATAAAATATATTTTGATTCGTTTAACACTTTTTTGGTTACGACATAATTCCATATGTGTTATTTCATAGTTTAGATGTCTTCACTATATTCTACAATGTAGAAAATAGTAAAAATAAAGAAAAACCCTTGAATTAGTAGGTGTTCTAAAAAGTTGGACCGTGTGTGTGTACATATACATACATACAGTGGCTTGCGAAAGTATTCACCCCTCCCTTGGCATTTTTCCTATTTTGTTGCCTTACAACCTGGAATTTTTGGGGGGTTTGTATCATTTGATTTACACAACATGCCTAGCACTTTGAAGATGAAAAATATTTTTTCTTGTGAAACAAACAAAAAATAAGACAAAAAAACTGCGAACTTGAGCGTGCATAAGTACCAGATCTTATTTAGGGGCTTCATAGCAAAGGGGGTGAATACATATGCACGCACCACTTTGGACTATTTTGTGTATGTCCATTAAAACAAGTTCTTTTTTTCATTTCACTTCACCAATTTGGACTATTTTGTGTATGTCCATTACATGAAATTCAAATAAAAATCCATTTAAATTACAGGTTGTAATGCAACAAAATAGGAAAAACTCGAAGGGGGATGAATACTTTTGCAAGGCACAGTACACACACACACATACACACACAGACTCTACCGGTCAAAGGTTTTAGAACACCTACTCATTCAAGGGTTTTTCTTTATTTTTTTACATTGTAGAATAATACTGAAGAAATCAAAACTATGAAATAACACATATGGAATCATGTAGTAGGCAAAAAAGTGTTAAACAAATCAAAAGTTTGATTTTGTCGACAGTATCACCTGGGATCTGTAGCACTTTAAGAAGGAATTTATTCACCACACTCTCAGGATCTTCAGTTTAATTTTCTTTAATACCGGTAAGTACCAGATCTAGTCTGATCATTGATCTAGTCTGTATTTCAAGTAAGGCTTCTCTCAGAAACAAGTTCTCCTTTTAAAGTTCTTTAACATCCGTTTCAGTAGTGTTGTCTACCTTTTTAGCTTGTTTCTTTCTCCATTATGGCAGCTTTTTCCTCACTCATCTCGAGGCTCGCCATCATCTCCTTTATATCTATACTGACTAGTTCAAGTATGCCCAGTTTATCATTTATCGAGTTTAGCAAGTCGCTTTCTACACTTACCATTCCTGGTGGTGAAAAGCGTAAATCGTTCGTGTCCGTCGGAATCTCGTTTTCTTTTGGGGATTTGTTCTCCATGCTTACTCTCCGACATGTTTTGGTGTTGATTGTATTGGTGATATTGGTCGGTACATTTTCTAGCCTTATTTGTTTTGTGGTGTTATCCAGATTGAAGGTTATTGCCCACGAGTTTGTGGAGTGAAGTGCTAATATTTAGTCAAACTTACTGATATTGAATATTACGTTTTTATCTTGAGGCATTCTGCACCGCTGTCTTCAGTCCGCCATTTGCAGAAATCACACTATTAAAACTAATTTGGATTGATATGGATTTGACGTTTTAAAAAACATATAGATGAGCAGGTTAAGAAGCTAAGATTTAAAGTTGGCTTTTTCTACAGAAAGATTGTGCCTTTCTCTAAGCAGTGGGAAGCAGATTATTCAGTCAACCTTTATCTGTTCTTGATTATGGTGATATTACTTATCAAAGTGCAGCTGCTACTACTCTTAAACCTTTGGATGCCATCTACTATAGTGCCCTTTGTTTTGATACAGGTGACAGTTTGGATACTCATCACTGCATCCTGTATCAAAAGGTTGGCTGGACTTCGCCAAAGACCCATAGATCTCTACATTACTCCCTTTTTGTTTACAAGGCCCTACTTCATAATCTTCCGTCTTATCTAACTTTGCTGTTGAAGTATAGACACCTGAGTTGCCTAAACCAATCCTGTGAACGGGTAACTCTTGAGATTCAAAAGTTGCAAGAGTGCATTTTTTTGGACTAGGCCTAATCAAAATGTATTTTCAGAAGAAACCTTTGACTCTCCTCCTGAACTGCCACTGTAGCCTACACAGCACAACCATTGGTTAAGCAGCACACAAAATGTTTTTTGATCAGCAAGAGCAGAGCAGGCCGGGGCTCAGGGTTGGAATATATATTGCGGTGTGTAATGCAACCTAGTTTTATTTACACCTTCCCAACAGCTATCTTAGAAATATAACTTTGTCCGTGCTTCTCCAAGCATGTACTTCATAGCCTATAGGCTATGGATCATTTGCTTGAGACCACACTAAATAGCCTACAGGCGCATTTGATATTGTAAGTCGCTCTGGATAAGAGCGTCTGCTAAATGACGTAAATGTAAATATTGTGGCCCAGTGGAGCATCAGAGATGTGGGGCAGCATCAGGCACACAGCGATATACAGTGGGGGAAAAAAAGTATTTAGTCAGCCACCAATTGTGCATGTTCTCCCACTTAAAAAGATGACAGAGGCCTGTAATTTTCATCATAGGTACACGTCAACTATGACAGACAAATTGAGGAAAAAAAATCCAGAAAATCACATTGTAGGATTTTTAATGAATTTATTTGCAAATTATGGTGGAAAATAAGTATTTGGGCAATAACAAAAGTTTGTCAATACTTTGTTATATACCCTTTGTTGGCAATGACACAGGTCAAACGTTTTCTGTAAGTCTTCACAAGGTTTTCACACACTGTTGCTGGTATTTTGGCCCATTCCTCCATGCAGATCTCCTCTAGAGCAGTGATGTTTTGGGGCTGTCGCTGGGCAACACGGACTTTCAACTCCCTCCAAAGATTTTCTATGGGGTTGAGATCTGGAGACTGGCTAGGCCACTCCAGGACCTTGAAATGCTTCTTACGAAGCCACTCCTTCGTTGCCCGGGCGGTGTGTTTGGGATCATTGTCATGCCGAAAGACCCAGCCACGTTTCATCTTCAATGCCCTTGCTGATGGAAGGAGGTTTTCACTCAAAATCTCACGATACATGGCCCCATTCATTCTTTCCTTTACACAGATCAGTCGTCCTGGTCCCTTTGCAGAAAAACAGCCCCAAAGCATGATGTTTCCACCCCCATACTTCACAGTAGGTATGGTGTTCTTTGGATGCAACTCAGCATTCTTTGTCCTCCAAACACGACGAGTTGAGTTTTTACCAAAAAGTTCTATTTTGGTTTCATCTGACCATATGACATTCTCCCAATCCTCTTCTGGATCATCCAAATGCACTCTAGCAAACTTAAGACGGGCCTGGACATGTACTGGCTTAAGCAGGGGGACACGTCTGGCACTGCAGGATTTGAGTCCCTGGCGGCGTAGTGTGTTACTGATGGTAGGCTTTGTTACTTTGGTCCCAGCTCTCTGCAGGTCATTCACTAGGTCCCCCCGTGTGGTTCTGGGATTTTTGCTCACCGTTCTTGTGATCATTTTGACCCCACGGGGTGAGATCTTGCGTGGAGCCCCAGATCGAGGGAGATTATCAGTGGTCTTGTATGTCTTCCATTTCCTAATAATTGCTCCCACAGTTGATTTCTTCAAACCAAGCTGC
This sequence comes from Coregonus lavaretus, assembly GCF_964263955.1. Taxonomy (NCBI): domain Eukaryota; kingdom Metazoa; phylum Chordata; class Actinopteri; order Salmoniformes; family Salmonidae; genus Coregonus; species Coregonus lavaretus. Next base: position 1,880,218 of record NC_140017.1, on the reverse strand, counting down.
TTACCTATTGCAGATTCAGTCTTCCCAGCCTGGTGCAGGTCTACAATTTTGTTTCTGGTGTCCTTTGACAGCTCTTTGGTCTTGGCCATAGTGGAGTTTGGAGTGTGACTGTTTGAGGTTGTGGACAGGTGTCTTTTATACTGATAACAAGTTCAAACAGGTGCCATTAATACAGGTAACGAGTGGAGGACAGAGGAGCTTCTTAAAGAAGTTGTTACAGGTCTGTGAGAGCCAGAAATCTTGCTTGTTTGTAGGTGACCAAATACTTATTTTCCACCATAATTTGCAAATAAATTCATAAATCCTACAATGTGATTTTCTAGATTTTTTTTCCTCAATTTGTCTGTCATAGTTGACGTGTACCTATGATGAAAATTACAGGCCTCTCTCATCTTTTTAAGTGGGAGAACTTGCACAATTGGTGGCTGACTAAATACTTTTTTCCCCCACTGTATAGCCTAATAAACATCTAATATAGAAATGTCATCAATTACAAATTACATGACCCTCCCCTGGACTAGATTATATATTTTTTAAATACTAAACCCTCCACTTGACTGAAATTGAAAAAGCATGACCCTCCCCCATTTTCCTCCAGGTAACCATTCTGTAAATTTCGATCTGTCCCTAATGACATAAGGATCCTCTCTTTTGGTTGTCCTTTAGCCTTGCTTGACCTCTAGCAATCATGCTAAATCTGCTGTGATGATGCTGGGTTTGACATCCGTACTGATATTGTAATTCTCACACCGATCATTATATTGAATGATTTAAGAATAATTTTGTTCATCATGTAGAGACATTAAAAGGCAAGGGTTGTGTTCTGTAGGAAAGAAATGGCAGAAAATGTTTTGAAATGGAACAAGGGACTACCTGTCCTGAACTAAAAGGCCAGGGTTGTGTTTTGTTCACAAAACAGCAGATTTTGGGGGTGGAAATGGGACAAGGGACTACCTGTCCTGAACTAAAAGGCCAGGGTTGTGTTTTGTTCACAAAACAGCAGATTTTGGGGGTGGAAATGGGACAAGGGACTACCTGTCCTGAACTAAAAGGCCAGGGTTGTGTTTTGTTCACAAAACAGCAGATTTTGGGGGTGGAAATGGGACAAGGGACTACCTGTCCTGAACTAAAAGGCCAGGGTTGTGTTTTGTTCACAAAACAGCAGATTTTGGGGGTGGAAATGGGACAAGGGACTACCTGTCCTGAACTAAAAGGCCAGGGTTGTGTTTGGGGGTGGAAATGGGACAAGGGACTACCTGTCCTGTACTTATCCCATAAGAACACTGGTTGTGTCCCAAATGCCACCTTATTTACTATATAGTGCGCTAGCCTCTGCCTTGAAAATCCAACGGGTTGTTATTGTCTTCCCTGTAGCTGTGCTGGTTTATGAGCGAGCCTGGATGACCGTGATGGAGGAGGCTGCCACTCGGCTGGAGAGGGAGCATGTGCACAGCGTCTACGAGAAGATTGCTCCCTATTTTAACGACAGCCGCTACAAGGCCTGGCCCAAGGTGCGCCAGTTCCTACTGGAGCATGAGCCTGGCAGTATCATCGCTGACGTGGGTATGTACTGTGTCTGTTCTACTGCTGCTGGACATGCATTAAGTGGGTATGTGCTGTGTCTGTTCTACTGCTGATGGACATGCATTAAGTGGGTATGTACTGTGTCTGTTCTACTGCTGCTGGACATGCATTAAGTGGGTATGTACTGTGTCTGTTCTACTGCTGCTGGACATGCATTAAGTGGGTATGTACTGTGTCTGTTCTACTGCTGCTGGACATGCATTAAGTGGGTATGTACTGTGTCTGTTCTACTACTGATGGACATACATTTACATTTACATTTTAGTCATTTAGCAGACGCTCTTAACCAGAGCGACTTACAGGAGCAATTAGGGTTAAGTGCCTTGCTCAAGGGCACATTTACGTCATTTAGCAGACGCTCTTATCCAGAACGACTCACCAATTGGTGCGTTCACCCTATAGCCAGTGGGATAACCACTTTACAATTTTTGGGGGGGGGGGGGGGGGTAGAAGGATTACTTTATCCTATCCCAGGTAATCCTTAAAGAGGTGGGGTTTCAAATGTCTCCGGAAGGTGGTGAGTGACTCCGCTGTCCTGGCGTCGTGAGGGAGCTTGTTCCACCATTGGGGTGCCAGAGCAGCGAACAGTTTTGACTGGGCTGAGCGGGAGCTGTGCTTCCGCAGAGGAAGGGGAGCCAGCAGGCCAGAGGTGGATGAGCGCAATGCCCTCGTTTGGGTGTAGGGACTGATCAGAGCCCGAAGGTACAGAGGTGCCGTTCCCCTCACTGCTCCATAGGCAAGCACCATGGTCTTGTAGCGGATGCGAGCTTCAACTGGAAGCCAGTGGAGTGTGCGGAGGAGGGGGGTGACGTGAGAGAACTTGGGAAGGTTGAACACCAGACGGGCTGCGGCATTCTGGATGAGTTGTAGGGGTTTAATGGCACAGGCAGGGAGGCCAGCCAACAGCGAGTTGCAGTAGTCCAGACGGGAGATGACAAGTGCCTGGATTAGGACCTGTGCCGCTTCCTGTGTAAGGCAGGGTCGTACTCTCCGAATGTTGTAGAGCATGAACCTGCAGGAGCGGGTCACCGCCTTGATGTTGGCGGAGAACGACAGGGTGTTGTCCAGGGTCACGCCTAGGCTCTTCGCACTCTGGGAGGAGGACACAGCGGAGTTGTCAACCGTGATGGCGAGATCATGGAACGGGCAGTCCTTCCCCGGGAGGAAGAGCAGCTCCGTCTTGCCAGGGTTCAGCTTGAGGTGGTGATCCGTCATCCATACTGATATGTCTGCCAGACATGCAGAGATGCGATTCGCCACCTGGTTATCAGAAGGGGGAAAGGAGAAGATTAGTTGTGTATCGTCAGCGTAGCAATGATAGGAGAGGCCATGTGAGGATATGACAGAGCCAAGTGACTTGGTGTATAGGGAGAAAAGGAGAGGGCCTAGAACTGAGCCCTGGGGGACACCAGTGGTGAGAGCACGTGGTGCGGAGACAGCTTCTCGCCACGCCACTTGGTAGGAGCGACCGGTCAGGTAGGACGCAATCCAGGAGTGAGCCGCGCCGGAGATGCCCAGCTCGGAGAGGGGGGAGATTCAGCAGGAAAGAAAATGTGGCAAAGAGCTTCCTAGGGTTAGAGGCAGATGCTTGGAATTTAGAGTGGTAGAAAGTGGCCTTAGCAGCAGAAACAGATGAAGAAAATGTAGAGAGGAGGGAGTGAAAAGATGCCAGGTCGGCAGGGAGTTGAGTTTTCTTCCATTTCCGCTCCGCTGCCCGGAGCTCTGTTCTGTGAGCTCGCAATGAGTCATCAAGCCACGGAGCTGGAGGGGAGGACCGAGCCGGCCGGGAGGATAGGGGACACAGAGAGTCAAAGGATGCAGAAAGGGAGGAGAGGAGGGTTGAGGAGGCAGAATCAGGAGATTGGAGGGAGAAGGATTGAGCAGAGGGAAGAGATGATAGGATGGAAGAGGAGAGAGTAGTGGGAGAGAGAGAGCGAAGGTTGCGGCGGCGCATTACCATCTGTGTAGGGGCAGAGTGAGTAGTGTGGGAGGAGAGCGAGAGAGAAAAGGAAACAAAGTAGTGGTCAGAGACATGGAGGGGAGTTGCAGTGAGATTAGTAGAAGAGCAGCATCTAGTAAAGATGAGGTCAAGCGTATTGCCTGCCTTGTGAGTAGGGGGGGACGGTGAGAGGGTGAGGTCAAAAGAGGAGAGGAGTGGAAAGAAGGAGGCAGAGAGAAATGAGTCAAATGTGGACACAGGGAGGTTGAAATCCCCCAAAACTGTGAGGGGTGAGCCATCCTCAGGAAAGGAACTTATCAAGGCGTCAAGCTCATTGATGAACTCTCCAAGGGAACCTGGGGGGCGATAGATGACAAGGATATTAAGCTTAAATGGGCTAGTGACTGTGACAGCATGGAATTCAAATGAGGAGATAGACAGATGGGTTAGGGGAAAAATTGAGAATGTCCACTTGGGAGAGATGAGGATTCCTGTGCCACCACCCCTCTGACCAGATGCTCTCGGGGTATGCGAGAACACATGGTCAGACGAGGAGAGAGCAGTAGGAGTAGCAGTGTTTTCAGTGGTAATCCATGTTTCCGTCAGCGCCAGGAAGTCGAGGGACTGGAGGGTAGCATAGGCTGGGATGAAGTCAGCCTTGTTGGCGGCAGAACGGCAGTTCCAGAGGCTGCCTGAGACCTGGAACTCCAGGTGTGTGGTGCGTGCAGGGACCACCAGGTTAGAGAGGCAGCAGCCACGCGGTGTGAGGCGTTTGTGTAGCCTGTGCGGAGAGGAGAGAACAGGGATAGGCAGAGGTATAGTTGACAGGCTGCAGCAGATGGCTACAATAATGCAGAGGAGATCGGGATGAAATGAACTGAACATCAGGGAAAGGAGAGAGCAGGCCTCCCTCACCAAAAAAAACAAAATATAGACATGCGTTAAGTGGGTATGTACTGTGTCTGTTCTACTGCTGCTGGACATGCATTAAGTGGGTATGTACTGTGTCTGTTCTACTGCTGCTGGACATGCATTAAGTGGGTATGTACTGTGTATGTTCTACTGCTGCTGGACATGCATTAAGTGGGTATGTACTGTGTCTGTTCTACTGCTGCTGGACATGCATTAAGTGGGTATGTACTGTGTCTGTTCTACTACTGATGGACATGCGTTAAGTGGGTATGTACTGTGTCTGTTCTACTGCTGCTGGACATGCATTAAGTGGGTATGTACTGTGTCTGTTCTACTGCTGCTGGACATGCATTAAGTGGGTATGTACTGTGTATGTTCTACTGCTGCTGGACATGCATTAAGTGGGTATGTACTGTGTCTGTTCTACTACTGATGGACATGCATTAAGTGGGTATGTGCTGTGTCTGTTCTACTGCTGATGGACATGCATTAAGTGGGTATGTACTGTGTCTGTTCTACTGCTGATGGACATGCATTAAGTGGGTATGTACTGTGTCTGTTCTACTGCTGATGGACATGCATTAAGTGGGTATGTACTGTGTCTGTTCTACTGCTGCTGGACATGCATTAAGTGGGTATGTACTGTGTCTGTTCTACTACTGATGGACATGCATTAAGTGGGTATGTACTGTGTCTGTTCTACTGCTGATGGACATGCATTAAGTGGGTATGTACTGTGTCTGTTCTACTGCTGCTGGACATGCATTAAGTGGGTATGTACTGTGTATGTTCTACTGCTGCTGGACATGCATTAAGTGGGTATGTACTGTGTCTGTTCTACTACTGATGGACATGCATTAAGTGGGTATGTGCTGTGTCTGTTCTACTGCTGATGGACATGCATTAAGTGGGTATGTACTGTGTCTGTTCTACTGCTGATGGACATGCATTAAGTGGGTATGTACTGTGTCTGTTCTACTGCTGATGGACATGCATTAAGTGGGTATGTACTGTGTCTGTTCTACTGCTGCTGGACATGCATTAAGTGGGTATGTACTGTGTCTGTTCTACTACTGATGGACATGCATTAAGTGGGTATGTACTGTGTCTGTTCTACTGCTGATGGACATGCATTAAGTGGGTATGTACTGTGTCTGTTCTACTGCTGCTGGACATGCATTAAGTGGGTATGTACTGTGTCTGTTCTACTGCTGCTGGACATGCATTAAGTGGGTATGTACTGTGTCTGTTCTACTGCTGCTGGACATGCATTAAGTGGGTATGTACTGTGTCTGTTCTACTGCTGCTGGACATGCATTAAGTGGGTATGTACTGTGTCTGTTCTACTGCTGCTGGACATGCATTAAGTGGGTATGTACTGTGTCTGTTCTACTGCTGCTGGACATGCATTAAGTGGGTATGTACTGTGTCTGTTCTACTACTGATGGACATGCATTAAGGGGGTATGTGTCTCTATCTTATTACTGGCCTCTCTGTCCTACCACTGACTATCTGTGGTGGCCTGAGTTTAATTGAAACGAACAAAAAGGCCAATAACATACTCTGCCAAAGGTTTTCTACCTGCTGTTGATTGATTTCATGAGGCAAGTTAATAGGGTGCCATTTTGTATTGTCCTCCTGGGGTTTACATCTGCATCCTAATTCTCCGCCCTTCTCCCAAAGGGTGCACATGGATTAAACAATGGTGGAAACTCCCTCCAGACAATGTTTACACCAATCCAATTATTTGAAATCCATGATGGCAAGTGAGCAAGTGCACACTGGGAGAATGGTGAAGAATTGGGACTGGGACCTGGTGTTTGTTGTTGATTGTGTGCCCTCATCCCTACCACAGGCTGTGGCAATGGCAAGTACTTGCACATCAACGGCAGTGTGTTTAAGCTGGGCTGTGACGTGTGTCGCCCCCTGGTGGACTCTGCCTGGAGCCAGGGCCACGAGGTGCAGCTGTGTGACTGCCTCAGGCTGCCCTACAGGGACAGCTGCTTTGACGGCGTCCTCTCCATCGCAGGTTGGCCTATATTTCACTCAACATGGGAGGGTAGGGGCCTGTGTGGTCTAGCGGTTAGTGTGTCTGACCCCGGTTCAATCGGAATGGATTTGAATCCGGCCAACTGGCTTGCATTTTGACTCACACTCCTGCTACCATTACGGTCTTATTTTCACTGTCCCTCTCACTCCCCCTCGGGCCTAACCCTATGATGTTTGCATATCGGAAGGGTCTGGATAGGTATAAGCAGTGCTTGACTTGGGATGAAAGAAGTGCAGGAGCTGTCTTTTTCGAAGTCGGTCCATTAGAATACTGTATGTTCACTGAAATTCTCAAATGACATTATGCTATAGAGACATCTGATTTTTCACTGTTAAGGGTTTATACACATTTTCCATGACTTCTCCATGACTTTTAACCAAATGTTCATGACTATTATTATAGCCTACATGAAAAAGTAAGCATTATTGCTTTGAAAGGCTGGTCATGGCTCACATCAACACCATTATCCCAGAAACCCTAGACCCACTCCAATTTGCATACTGCCCCAACAGATCCACAGATGATGCAATCTCTATTGCACTCCACACTGCCCTTTCCCACCTGGACAAGAGGAACACCTATGTGAGAATGCTATTCATGGACTACAGCTCAGCGTTCAACACCATAGTGCCCTCAAAGCTCATCACTAAGCTAAGGACCCTGGGACTAAACACCTCCCTCTGCAACTGGATCCTGGACTTCCTGACGGGCCAGGAAGGGTAGGTAACAACACATCTGCCACGCTGATCCTCAACACGGGTGTGTACTCAGTCCCTTCCTGTACTCCCTGTTCACCCATGACTGCATGGCCAGGCATGACTCCAACACCATCATTAAGCTTGCCGACAACACAACAGTGGTAGGCCTGATCACCGACAACGATGAGACAGCCTATAGGGAAGAGGTCAGAGACCTGGCCATGTTGTACCAGGATAACAACCTTTCCCTCAACGTGATCAAGACAAAGGAGATGATTGTGGACTACAGGAAAAAAAAAGACAACTGAGCACGCCCCCATTCGCATCGACGGGGTTGTAGTGGAGCAGGTTGAGAGCTTCAAGTTCCTTGGTGTCCACATCACCAACAAACTATCATGGTTCAAACACACCAAGACAGCCGTGAAGAAGGCACGACAAGGCCTATTCCTGCTCAGGAGACTGAAAAGATTTTGCATGGGTCCTCAGATCCTCAAAAAGTTCTACAGCTGCACCATCGAGAGCATCCTGACTGGTTGCATCACCGCCTGGTATGGCAACTGCTCTGCCTCTGACCGCAAGGCACTACAGAGGGTAGTGCATACGGCCCAGTACTTACTGGAGCCAAGCTTCCTGCCATCCTGGACCCCTATACCAGGCGGTGTCAGAGGAAAGCCCTAATATTGTCAGATTCCAGCCACCCTAGTCATAGACTGTTCTCTCTGCTACCACACGGCAAGCGGTACTGGAGCGCCAAGTCTAGGTCCAAAAGGCTTCTTAACAGCTTCTACCCCCAAGCCAGAAGACTCCTGAACAGCTAATCATGGCTACCCAGACTATTTGCATTGTACCCCCACCCCCACCCCACCCCCTCTTTTACGCTGCTGCTACTCAGTTTATTATCTATGCCTAGTCACTTTAACTCTACCCACATGTACATATTACCTCAACTAACTGGTGCCCCCGCACATTGACTCTGTACCTGTATATAGCCTTCCTACTGTTATTTTATTTTACTGCTGCTCTTTAATTGTTTGTTGTTTATATTTTTTACTTACAGTGAGGGGAAAAAAGTATTTGATCCCCTGCTGATTTTGTACGTTTGCCCACTGACAAAGACATGATCAGTCTATAATTTTAATGGTAGGTTTATTTGAACAGTGAGAGACGCATGTCAAAAATGTTATAAATTGATTTGAATTTTAATGAGGGAAATAAGTATTTGACCCCTCTGCAAAACATGACTTAGTACTTGGTGGCAAAACCCTTGTTGGCAATCACAGAGGTCAGACGTTTCTTGTAGTTGGCCACCAGGTTTGCACACACCTCAGGAGGGATTTTGTCCCACTCCTCTTTGCAGATCTTCTCCAAGTCATTAAGGTTTCGAGCCTGACGTTTGGCAACTCGAACCTTCAGCTCCCTCCACAGATTTTCTATGGGATTAAGGTCTGGAGACTGGCTAGGCCACTCCAGGACCTTAATGTGCTTCTTCTTGAGCCACTCCTTTGTTGCCTTGGCCGTGTGTTTTGGGTCATTGTCATGCTGGAATACCCATCCACAACCCATTTTCAATGCCCTGGCTGAGGGAAGGAGGTTCTCACCCAAGATTTGACGGTACATGGCCCCGTCCATCGTCCCTTTGATGTGGTGAAGTTTTCCTGTCCCCTTAGCAGAAAAACACCCCCAAAGCATAATGTTTCCACCTCCATGTTTGACGGTTGGGATGGTGTTCTTGGGGTCATAGGCAGCATTCCTCCTCCTCCAAACACGGCGAGTTGAGTTGATGCCAAAGAGCTCGAGTTTGGTCTCATCTGACCACAACACTTTCACCCAGTTCTCCTCTGAATCATTCAGATGTTCATTGGCAAACTTCAGACGGGCCTGTATATGTGCTTTCTTGAGCAGGTGGACCTTGCGGGCGCTGCAGGATTTCAGTCCTTCACGGCGTAGTGTGTTACCAATTGTTTTCTTGGTGACTATGGTCCCAGCTGCCTTGAGATCATTGACAAGATCCTCCCGTGTAGTTCTGGGCTGATTCCTCACCGTTCTCATGATCATTGCAACTCCACGAGGTGAGATCTTGCATGGAGCACCAGGCCGAGGGAGATTGACAGATATTTTGTGTTTCTTCCATTTGCGAATAATCGCACCAACTGTTGTCACCTTCTCACCAAGCTGCTTGGCGATGGTCTTGTAGCCCATTCCAGCCTTGTGTAGGTCTACAATCTTGTCCCTGACATCCTTGGAGAGCTCTTTGGTCTTGGCCATGGTGGAGAGTTTGGAATCTGATTGATTGATTGCTTCTGTGGACAGGTGTCTTTTATACAGGTAACAAGCTGAGATTAGGAGCACTCCCTTTAAGAGTGTGCTCCTAATCTCAGCTCATTACCTGTATACAAGACACCTGGGAGCCAGAAATCTTTCTGATTAATAGGGGGTCAAATACTTATTTCCCTCATTAAAATGCAAATCAATTTATTACATTTTTGACATGCGTTTTTCTGGATTTTTTTGTTGTTATTCTGTCTCTCACTGTTCAAATAAACCTACCATAATGTCAGTGGGCAAACGTACAAAATCAGCAGGGGATCAAATACTTTTTTCCCTTACTGTAGATTCCGGGGGTCATCGACTGAATTTTGATTGACCAAAATTGTCAAAGACTCCAGTCACCCAAGTCATAGACTGTTTTTGTTGTTATTCTGTCTCTCACTGTTCAAATAAACCTACCATTAAAATTATAGACTGATAATTTCTTTGTCAGTGGGCAAACGTACAAAATCAGCAGGGGATCAAATACTTTTTCCCCTCACTGTATCTATTGTTTTACTTAACACTTATTTTTCTTAACTGCATTGTTGGTTAAGGGCTTGTAAGTAAGCATTTCACTGTAAGGTCTACACCTATTGTATTCGGCGCATGTGGCAAATAACATTTGATTTGATTTGACACTGGAAGGTTGCTGTGTCTGATCCCATGTAGGCCTACCATCTCCTGCCATTGTGCCCTAGATCAAGGCACTTAACCCCCCACAAAGTATAACTGCACTGTTAGTCACATGTGTTCAACATGTGGTCAACACGCCATCTGGAGAGCTCCTGGGTGTGCTGGCTTTTGCTTTTGATCCAGCCTTGAAACACCCAAGTCTGCTTATCAAGGTCCTGTTGAGCAGCTGATGTTTAGGCTACAATGTGGTTAGACCAGGGCTTGAACAAAAGCCTGCACACCCAGTAGCTATCCTGGAGGATGGTTGCCACCCTTGATATAAAATATTGCAACATTACAACAATACTTTTGTCTTTATAAAATGATTAACTCATTCAATGAATCAGGGATCAAATATATAACTTGCTTTGAAGTAGCCTACCTTATCTAACTAGACATGTTTACATAGCCTACAGTAGAAGGCTCAAATATTCATGTTCCGGGGTAGATCTATGCACAACAAGTTTATTTTTAAATTAGGCTATTCTTAGAATATATTTTTTTACATTGTTGCAATTACATGGATACTGTTTAATAGAGGGGAATCCCAGCATTCCAACTGTGCAGATTTATTTAGGCCAGGATTCCCCCAACTGGCGGCCCAAGTTTTCGGAGCAAAAAAACTAGAAAATATATGTTTTACATTGTTGGACATAAAAGACTGTAAAAACACCAGTTATTTCAATTGAAGAAATCTGTTCCCAAGTATTCCCACGCATAATAGAGAGACACGTGATTGTATGTAAGCAAGGTTTGAAATGATCATGCTTTTGTCAAATATATCTGTTTGGGATTCTTCTACAAATTATTTGTAATTATGTTCCTGGCACACACATACATGCACTGAAGGGTCATTACGATAGTGACTGATATGTAGATTAAGTGGTTGATAATATTTAAGTGTGCGTTCATGAATTACATTTTCAAAAATTACGAAACTAATTTCCATGACTTTACGAACCCTAATTTGACAATTTGGAACAGAGCATCATGCTCATTCAGGCTGGCGCATTTTCAATCTGCACAATCTCGGACAGCCTATTGTCACGCAGATTCACCGACTAGGGGCAAATAAACTTGAACAAAACGGAATCAGGAAATTAATGCCCACTTGCCATTTGCTATTCAATGCAGATCCCGCCTTCATTCCGCTTTGAGCAACCTTTTTTGCCTCGGTGTGTGAATCTGGGCCGGTGATATGCTACTTTGTTTTATAGAAGAGCTGATGAGCGTTTCCCCTAAATGTAGAAGTGTAGGTACAGTGCTCCAGACAGCTCTGGCCCAAGTCTAGCACTGTGTAGGGAGTGAATTGGGACCGAGTGTTAGACTGACGGGGCACTTGATTAAATTCAATTAAAAAAGCTTTGTATATCCAATTTATATTAGACAGTTTTCTTTGGCATGAGGCTCACATGCAACACATTTATCCATCTCTCTTCAATTAAGGGGGCAATGTGGGATTGGTACATACATTTTTGGACTTTTAAATATAATGATATATATAGCCATTGTTTATTGATGAATATAACATGTGCATCCCTCATGAGTTTAGTTCAACTGTCTTACCCCATCACCCATTATATTTATAAGCTGTTTACTCCATTGTTTGTAAATGTTGTAATTTGAAAATAAACACTGTACAGCTTCACAACATGGTTGAAAATCATTTTGATCTCATTTTTGGTCAGTCCTTGCAACCATAGCTCTGTCTGAATTTGAGTGGTTACATTTCTCCAGTCCAATCCCACTGCTGTTTTACCCAAATAAATGTATTTTAGTTGTTTGAATCCCAGATTGCTCATTTAACATACTGGCAACTGCCTCTGCTTGGGTATCATGCAGCTGTTCATGTTCAGTGCTTCACTTCAAATCAATGTGGTTGAGTGACATGAATGAAATGATGAAAACCAAGCGGGTCAAATCAAATTTGATTGGTCACATAAACGTGTTTAGCAGATGTTATTGCGGGTGTAGCGAAATGCTTGTGCTTCTAGCTCCGACAGTGCAGTAATATCTAACAATTTCACAACATATACCCAATACAGGTGACATGAGATAAGCACTTCCTGGCACAGCCGCCCTAGTTGCCTAGGCAGCCGGGTCACCAAGGTAACAAGAGTATGTTGGGAAATAATCCGTGGTTTTATTGCAAGGTAAAGTGGTGTCTAATTACCAACGCGTGAGTAGGCAGGATTCGGGTGCTCATTTGCCCTAGGACAGTATTAATAAACACAAACACTGGCCCTTCAGTGGCCTCAGGTGGTCGAACAGTTACTGCCGCTGCCTTCAGAGCACAGGTAGAGTGGTGTTGGTGTGGGTTTAGGGGTTGGGGTTGGGGTCAAATCAAATTGAAAGAAGTCAACTCATGAAGTCCATTTTGAATTTAAAATTGACCATCAACTTTTGAAATAAATAAATACTTAGATGCCCCTTATGCTATTATTGAACTGGAATTTCAGTTGACTTCCTGAGTTGATTGCCTCAATTCGAATTGAACCCAACCTTGTAGCCTTATGCCCTTTTAGCAACCCTCTTGTCCCTCTTCACTATCTCAACCACCCCCCCCACCCCCCCCCGGCCTATTCTGAACTGGCCATTCAGAAAGATCTGTTGAACATGTGACACAATACTAAGAAGATCCAACGCCCACCACTGTCCTGTTTTTTTTCTCCTACTAGTCATCCATCATCTGTCCACCAAAGAGCGTCGTATTCGAGCAATAAAGGAAATGGCAAGGACCCTGCGTGTGGGCGGGCGCATCATGATCTACGTGTGGGCCATGGAGCAGACACGGCGGAAGTTTCAGAAGCAGGACATCTTCGTGCCCTGGAACCCCAACCCCCCGTCCCCCACCCTGGACAGGGAGAGGCCCACACCCCGGAGGAGGGGCGCAGCACAGAGTGTAAGCGGTAGGTAGCTGTTTAGGGGTTAGGGAGGTGCCAGAAGGTTGCTGGTTCAAATACCAGGCAGGGCAATATAAGAGATAAGCTGGCAATATCTGGAAGGCTGCTGTTTTATGTTGTTGATCCCAGGACAACAAAGACGAGCACAGGAAGGTGAAAAGCACATCGTTCATGCTGGACGAAGAGGAGATTGCCTGTAGTCCCCAGCAGAGCCAGAGGCTGTGGTTCTTCTCGCGCTCCCTGGACTCGGTCTTTGACTTTGGCAGCCTGACCATCTCCAGGTCCACCTCCAGGGAGCTCATCAGCACCTTCTCCTCCCGGCTTGGGGAGGGAGGCAAGGTCGGCCGCAGAGGCAGGGGAGCGGGCCTCATCAAGCAGGTTTCCAGCCTCTTTTCTGGCTTATCCAGGAACAGCTCGGAGGAAGACGTCTTTGACTCGGCCACAGACTTAGTCAGGAGCCAGAGAGATCATGGGGTGTGCAGCAACGACAACCACTCCCCCTCCACAGAGATGACCAGTGTCTCTACCGCCTTGGTCCAGGAGTGTGGCTCTGTGGCCCTGCCTGACCTGGTCTCCTCCTACCAGATGGAGCACACAGAGGGACCAGGGCAGCCAGGGGAGAGGGATGCAGGCCCACCAGGAGACCTCAAACAGGGACAGAACAGCAGTCAGTGCCCCCAGGACAGTGAAGGGGAGCCGGCAGCCGCCTCGTGTCTGCGCTATTACCACGTGTTCCGGGAGGGCGAGCTGGCGGAGCTGATCGAGAGCCACGTCGAGGAGCTCCACGTCCTTTACTCCTGCTCTGACCACGCCAACTGGTGCGTGGTGGCCGAGAAGGTCCAGGTTTGGAAGATATGACTTGGTTTTAACAAGTTTTATTTTATTTTGGATCATGATTTATTTATATTGCGCTTCAAATATATATAGAAAAAAATGTTGAGAGATGTTGAAGGTACTGTTCACATTCTTACAGTGTTTTAAGAGTTACTGTGTTTTGCAAATGAATAGCACCTAATAAGCAGTATCCAGGGACCCAGGGCCAGGGTATATCTGGCTGTGTCCCAAATGGCACCCTATTCCCTAGACTTCTATCCTCTGTTCCAATGCTGCTGTCAATGGACCACCAATAACTATGAAAAATGTCCGCTAAGGAGTCACGTCATTTCAGTTTTCCCCCTCTAGATTTTGCTTTTCTGTTTTTAGCCACAGAGGAACTTATAGGATACCCCCCCCCCCCCCCCCCCCCCTTCCATCAGCCCTTTAGACTAACCATTGACCATTAGTGGTGGAATGGGTCTCATATGCAAATTCTGCCTGTATTTGTCTTCAAATGTTCCGCAATATATAAGAGGAACCAACCTTGCAGCAATGTTCTGTGATGTGTTGGTATCCCTTTCTATGGACCACCTGTGAATAATGGGTCATGTTCTAAGGAGCCATGTGCTGTTATTAAGAACGCTTAAGGCAAGTGCTATAATTTTAATGCTGTGTATGTGATTTGGTGTTAATATTTTGTCCGGTTGAACTAAACCAATGTAATTTTTGGGCCAAATGAACAGACACACATCCTAGATGATACAGTGAAACGTTGCACTGTAGGTATGTTGCTGCTTGCTGAATGTCAGCGGCTCGAACATGAATAGCTCTCGGAAAACATGAAAAATGTATGTAGTAATTGAACCAGGGCGGTTGCATAAGCCTGTCAATGCAGTGCAACATGTCTAGACCCACTACTGTTACTGGTATAGAGATTGATATCTCACCTAGCCTACATTATTTTTGTAAAAAATGTTTTAAGGTTTACTTTTTAAAATTGAAATTTCTTAAAATAATTTGTCAGTGTATGTTTTTGTTTACCCCATTAATAAATAATTTTTATGAATCTCCTCCTTGTGATTGATTTACTGGTCCTAATCAAATGTTTATTCTACCAATGTACTCAATCTCCTGATACACAGAGGCCAGGGATGCAGGTACAGAACAACATTTACTGTCTGTCAGACATTTAATAGACTACACTACATAATACTGGTAGTGCCATCCTATGGCAAGCCAGGGAACGACATGCATTACAGTTATGTAGTTTAGTATACCACAGTTCAGAGTGGAATGATGCAAAATATCGTGGTGGCTTGGATATTTTCCTTTCACATTGTCCTTTGCAGTACAGTTTCAAGTGTCGGGATTCAATCCAAAACCGCACTATAGCCCGCTTGACATTTAAAGGTCATTTAATTTCTAATTGAGCCGACATTACCTTAAATGCAATTGCCTTTTTAAAAGCTGTATTCTCTACAAGCGCGGTCGGATTGAATCGCGGTCAAGGCTAGCGAAGTATTGGCTTGGCTCAGTTTGGCTCAGCTCAAAAGGGTTGAGTGAGGTAGCTAAACCTAGTCTACATCACATGCAAGATTTTACCAAAATGACCAAAATCAGTAGCATGTAAGAATGCTTTATTACGAAAACAAATGGCAATCTTTATATAGACTTCCATTCAAGGTCGTTTTCATTGTTGCACCCCAAGTTGTTCTATTTGTACTATTGATAGTTTAATATTGATGTAATTCACAAGTGATGCATCCGTTTAATGTAGCCCTAAAACACAAGATATTAATGTGATTAAAAATACTTTGCATTGTATACGTCCTTACATTGATAAACATAACTAGTGAAGATTAATGCTCTCTGGGTTCTCTTGAGCCTCAGGTAAAACCATGGAGTTACATCCTCTGTTCTCTCCATAACTGAAAGGAAAGGAACAGTAGTTTAACCATTTGGACTCAGTGTCAGAGATATGCTCTGAGACTTGTCTGGACTAGTGGCCGTCCTGGGTAGTGGACAGTGGAGTGTCTCAGGTACTCCGTGGACTAAACAATTCATCACCAGAGTAGTGGACTAGTGTCTGACCTGGTTATTGGACTAGCGAGTGTCTGACCTGAGTAGCTGCTGACTTGTCGACTTCTTTGGAATAGCCTTCTCCTATAACCGGAACACCTCTGTCCACCACTGCCTTTATCACATACAGGTCCCTATTGTAAAGACCTGTCAAAGAAACAACAGCATTGAACACCAGGGGTGCGTTCAGTTCATTAAATGACTACATCGGTGCACACAGTAGTTCAACAGTCTGAGGTATATTTACACCCGTTTGGTGGGTGTGGCCTGATCAATATAGGTGTGACCATTTGAAATCACAAAACTCATGCAGCACTCCGTAGGGACACAATCACCCTCTGGCCGACCATAATCACAACATTCTTCAACTGGTCGTTCAGAACAGCAATGTTTCCGTTAAATTAAATGTTACACACCATTGTGCGTTGTCTATATTTCTTTCGTTTTATCTAACTTAGTGTTTCCCAATCCTGGTCATGGTAACCCAAAGAGGTGCATATTTTTGTTCTTAACTGACTTGCCTAGTTAAATAAAAATAGTGTAACCAGTGTGAAATGGCTAGCTAGTTAGTGGTGTGTGCTAGTAGCGTTTCAATTGGTGAAGTCACTCGCTCTGAGACCTTGAAGTAGTTTTTTCTCTTGCTCTGCAAGGGCCATGGCTTTTGAGGAGCGACAGGTAACGATGCTTTGTGGGAAGGCAGTTATCGATGTGTGCAGAAGGTCCCTGGGTCGAGCCCAGGTTGGGGCAATACTTTTACACTAGCACTAACACACCTGATTCAAATAAAGGCTTGATGTTGAGTTGATTAGTTGAATCAAGTGTGTTAGTGCTAGTGTAGCTGGGGATCTGTGAAATTCACTCCTCATTTTTTTATAGCGCGATGGGTTGGAACGCTTTAGGAGGGCGGTCATGTGTGTTTGCAAGGCTGAGGTCCTGAGTCCGAGTCTCGGTATGAGCTGAATCAGGGTTACTCGCTAAGCAAGCAGCGTGACGTCCTTTACAATGGTGCCTCTAGACTCGGATCTACACTCCGCTCAACTACTGGGGTCGCTGTGGAGTGAGTTTGGGGTGTGAATGTAGCAGATGGGGATCTGTGAAACTCACTCCTCAGCCTGAAGTGTCGACCCTTGCACCATTTGAAGAAGGCCTTTTGCAATGGGTTTGAACGCTTCAGGAGGGCGGTCACATAGGTCCTGTTCTAGTCTCGGTATGAGCCGATTAGGGGGAAGTCGGTACTCTAAGCAAGCGGCTTGACCGTGACGTCCTTTACATTAGGGCAAAAACTAAAACTCTCCCTGCTCAGTCAGCCGCAGCCTCCCCAGCTCGTCATCCCAGTGAGGGTTGACTCCAGCATCGTACAGAACCAGGTCTGGACGAAACGTCGCTAGCAGCCAGGGAAGATGGGTCTCAACTAACCCACAAAACAAACAATAACTTTGTGTTTATCAGTAGAACATTAGCATGTCTGAATTACATTTCTACCTCACAGGAGACACAGTTGATAAAAACATCAAAAAGTACATCATAGGCTGATTGTGGGAGAAAACGTGGAATGCATAATGCCTTTAAGCTCACTGGCTATCCTCAGAACTGACATTTCTCAAGTCAATGATTCTCTGTAATACTATACATGTATTCGGTTTCATGTCCAGGGATGCGTCCTATCCTCAGAACTGACATTGCTCAAGTCAATGATTCTCTTTAATACTATACATGTATTCGGTTTCATGTCCAGGGATGCGTCCTTTCCTCACATGCGTCCCAAATGGCTCCCTATATAGTGCACTAATTTTTACCAGGAAAATGAAAATAATTGTAATTTACGCGTTTAGATAATTGATGTCAAAGGTTAATAAATTACGTTTTATATTTCTAATTTAAGAAATTATACAACCGTTTGACAATTACAATTACAAGTTAGTCGTTTAGCAGACGCTCTTATCCAGAGCGACTTACAGTTAGTGAGTGCATACATTTTTCATACTGACAACCCTGTTTGTAAACTTTCAAATGATATCAAACTCAACAGTATTTTTTTCAGTGATGAATATATAGATGTTAGGGTGGGGTATGCTAAATACAGTGAGCTTCAAAAGTATTTGGACAGTGAAATTTTTGTTGTTATTTTGACTCTGTACTCCAGCACTTGAAATGATACAATGACTGAGGTTAAAGTGCAGACTGTCAGCTTGATAGTATTTTCATCCATATTTTTACCTTTATTTAACTAGGCAAGTCAGTTAAGAACAAATTCTTATTTACAATGACGGCCTACACCGGCCAAACCCGGACGACGCTGGGCCAATTGTGCGCCGCCCTATGGGACTCCCAATCACGGCCGGTTGTGATACAGCCTGGAATCGAACCAGCCTGGAATCTGTAACCTCAAGCACTGAGATGCAGTGCCTTAGACCGCTGCGCCACTCAGGGGAACCGTTTAGAAATTACAGCACTCTTTGTACATAGTCCCCCCATTTTAGGGGACCAAAAGTAATGGGACAAATTCACTTATGTGTAGTAAAAGGTTAAGTATTTGATCCCAAAATAATAGCACGCAATGACTGCATTGAGCTTGTGACACTATTTGTTGGATGCATTTGCTGTTTGTTTTCGTTGTGTTTCAGATTATTTTGTTCCCAATAGAAATGAATGCTAAATAATGTATTGTCATTTTTGAGTCACTTTTATTGTAAATAAGAATAGAATGTTTCTAAACACTTCTACATTAATGTGGATGTTACCATGGTTACGGATCATCCTGAATGAATCGTGAATAATGATGAGTGAGAAAGTTAGAGGCATAAATATCATACCCCCTGTTACAGGCTTTGGTTTTTCCATTTATACACTGCTCAAAAAAATAAAGGGAACACTAAAATAACACATCCTAGATCTGAATGAATGAAATAATCTTATTAAATACTTTTTTCTTTACATAGTTGAATGTGCTGACAACAAAATCACACAAAAATTATCAATGGAGATCAAATTTATCAACCCATGGAGGTCTGGATTTGGAGTCACCCTCAAACTTAAAGTGGAAAACCACACTACAGGCTGATCCAACTTTGATGTAATGTCCTTAAAACAAGTCAAAATGAGCCTCAGTAGTGTGTGGCCTCCACGTGCCTGTATGACCTCCCTACAACGCCTGGGCATGCTCCTGATGAGGTGGCGGATGGTCTCCTGAGGGATCTCCTCCCAGACCTGGACTAAAGCATCCGCCAACTCCTGAACAGTCTGTGGTGCAACGTGGCGTTGGTGGATGGAGCGAGACATGATGTCCCAGATGTGCTCAATTGGATTCAGGTCTGGGGAACGGGCGGGCCAGTCCATAGCATCAATGCCTTCCTCTTGCAGGAACTGCTGACACACTCCAGCCACATGAGGTCTAGCATTGTCTTGCATTAGGAGGAACCCAGGGCCAACCGCACCAGCATATGGTCTCACAAGGGGTCTGAGGATCTCATCTCGGTACCTAATGGCAGTCAGGCTACCTCTGGCGAGCACATGGAGGGCTGTGCGGCCCCCCAAAGAAATGTCACCCCACACCATGACTGACCCACCGCTAAACCGGTCATGCTGGAGGATGTTGCAGGCAGCAGAACGTTCTCCACGGTGTCTCCAGACTCTGTCACGTCTGTCACATGTGCTCAGTGTGAACCTGCTTTCATCTGTGAAGAGCACAGGGCGCCAGTGGCGAATTTGCCAATCTTGGGGACAGCGGAGTCACTCACCACCTTCCGGAGACATTTGAAACCCCACCTCTTTAAGGAATACCTGGGATAGGCTAAAGTATTCCTTCTAACCCCCCCCCCAATTGTAAAGTGGTTATCCCACTGGCTATAGGGTGAACGCACCAATTTGTGAGTCGCTCTGGCTAAGAGCGTCTGCTAAATGACGTTACTGTGCCCTTGAGCAAGGCACTTAACCCTAATTGCTCCTGTAAGTCGCTCTGGTTAAGAGCGTCTGCTAAATGACTAAAATGTAAAATGTAAATGTTGGTGTTCTCTGGCAAATGCCAAACGTCCTGCACTGTGTTGGGCTGTAAGCACAACCCCCACCTGTGGACGTCGGGCCCTCATACCACCCTCATGGAGTCTGTTTCTGACCGTTTGAGCAGACACATGCACATTTGTGGCCTGCTGGAGGTCATTTTGCAGGGCTCTGGCAGTGCTCCTCCTTGCACAAAGGCGGAGGTAGCAGTCCTGCTGCTGGGTTGTTGCCCTCCTACGGCCTCCTCCACGTCTCCTGATGTACTGGCCTGTCTCCTGGTAGCGCCTCCATGCTCTGGACACTACGCTGACAGACACAGCAAACCTTCTTGCCACAGCTCGCATTGATGTGCCATCCTGGATGAGCTGCACTACCTGAGCCACTTGTGTGGGTTGTAGACTCCGTCTCATGCTACCACTAGAGTGAAAGCACCGCCAGCATTCAAAAGTGACCAAAACATCAGCCAGGAAGCATAGGAACTGAGAAGTGGTCTGTGGTCACCACCTGCAAAACCAGTCCTTTATTGGGGGTGTCTTGCTAATTGCCTATAATTTCCACCTGTTGTCTATTCCATTTGCACAACAGCATGTGACATTTATTGTCAATCAGTGTTGCTTCCTAAGTGGACAGTTTGATTTCACAGAAGTGTGATTGACTTGGAGTTACATTGTGTTGTTTAAGTGTTCCCTTTATTTTTTTGAGCAGTGTATTTCGAGGTTGGACGTTAGCCCCACCGATTGGTGTCACCTCGTTAGTCAGTATGTTTTTACACCTGTGCTGGTTTGTCATCTCGTTAGTCAGAAGGCGTTTCCGCCTATATTTAAGAGCGGCTGGCCCAGTGCTCGAGTTGGTTTGAGAGATGTGAAGGGTTAACACCTTTAGTTGGCTCTCCCTATATTGATTTCTAGGATAAATCCTTTATCTGATCTTCCCTGTTTTCATTTTGCTCCACTTTCTGGTTTGCTTCCTGTCTTTAAGTTTGGTGTAGGTTTTAATTTTGTTTGCCTCTTGGGCAAATTTAGTGGGCGCTCATGGTGGGGACTTTTAGGTCCCATTTGATGTTTCTAGTCAACTTCCAGTAGACACCCCCATGAGTGTCTTAAAGAACCCCTCCTAGAACCCCACCTGTCTCGTTTTTGTCATTGTCAGTGACTCTTTGTTATGATGATTTGTGATACAACATTCATTAATCTATGGAGAAATCATCATCTGTATGTGGATAGAGAACAAGGACAAGCCATGTGTTAGTGGTGTCATGAGTGAGTAACAGAAGGTCAGTGTGCCAAGATAGATTGGGGGCCACTGGTGCTAACCTTAGGATGGGTGCGTGATGGAATGGCCTGGCTAGGGTGCCACACGACACCAAGGAGGTGAATTATATGGTGTTTGATGAGAGACACTTAGTAATAGTTAGCAACTGGGTATGATAAAAGTAGATTGGAAGGGCATTATATAAGCTGAGAGATATGGTATGGAAGTCATTCAGATGGCAGGAGGAAGCACGTACCCCCTGTGATTGAATCCAATATTGTGACCATTACATAATGACTGAATCCAATCTCCATCTGTGTAACATACTCTTGCATTCTGAACTTCTCAATACCAGAAACTGGCATCACGAAAAGGATGCAATTTACAGCCGAACTAACAGGTAAGCATACTTTTTTTTTTAATGATAATGTCAAATTCTGCTTATCTGTGGTAAAGCTAAACTGTGACGAACATTTAAGCTATTATGCTAAGCAGGGTTTGGTCAGAGTAAGGACCAAAACACAAAACAGAAGAAGTAGAGTGGGTTTAACAAGATTGGGCGTAGGGTCCTTTAATGTGTACGAAAATTGGTCATAGGTTCAATCCTCAAAATGACTAGATTATAAGGTAGACAAAGTAGGTTCAAGTCCTAGATCAAGTACTGTAGCGAAGGAATAAACATTGTTCATAGGTTCAAGTCCTGTGACGAAGGAATAAACATTGTTCATAGGTTCAAGTCCTGTGACGAAAGAATATAGATATTAAGGTTCAAGTCCTTGGTTGAAGGTTAAATCCTTGGTAGTACTTGGTTGAAGGTTAAAATCCTTGGTAGTACTAGGTTGAAGGTTAAAATCCTTGGTAGTACTTGGTTGAAAGTTAAAATCCTTGGTAGTACTTGGTTTAAGGTTAAAGTCCTTGGTAGAGGGTTACAGTTAAAATAAGCCATAAGTAGAGTACTGTGATGAAGAGAGAATTAGTATTTTGTGAATTACTCAAAACGGCCAGGAGAGGGAGCAGATGCAATGTAACATATTGACAAATAGGGATAAATTACAAGTAGCACGAAAGTATATAATTGATAATACAGCAATAAGCAACCCGAAATGGGATTTAGATTATATGAAAGAGGTGTATAAAGCATGGGATTTAATGAGTGAATATAAGTAGGAAGGAGGAAAAGTCGGTTAAGAAACTACGTAATTTGGCAATGGTTCAACATAATGTACTTTATGAAAAGAGTAGGTACTACAGAATCTGAAAGTATGAAAGGAATTTATCCACAGTTAGCGAACTCTATTCAGCCTCCAGTTTACAGTATTGACGTAGAAGAGGATAGCGATATATATGAGTGGTTATTTATAGAATCTTATGGAAGTCAGGCTAAGAAAATAATAATTCCTAAGATCAGGTCAACATACAGTGAGGGGAAAAAAGTATTTGATCCCCTGCTGATTTTGTACGTTTTCCCACTGACAAAGAAATTATCAGTCTATAATTTTAATGGTAGGTTTATTTGAACAGTGAGAGACAGAATAACAACAAAAAAATCCAGAAAAAATCATGTAACAAATGTTATTAAAATTCAAATCAATTTATGAGGGAAATAAGTATTTGACCCCTCTGCAAAACATGACTTAGTACTTGGTGGCAAAACCCTTGTTGGCAATCACAGAGGTCAGACGTTTCTTGTAGTTGGCCACCAGGTTTGCACACATCTCAGGAGGGATTTTGTCCCACTCCTGTTTGCAGATCTTCTCCAAGTCATTAAGGTTGTGAGGCAAACGTTTGGCAACTCAAACCTTCAGCTCCCTCTACAGATTTTCTATGGGATTAAGGTCTGGAGACTGGCTAGGCCACTCCAGGACCTTAATGTGGTTCTTCTTGAGCCACTCCTTTGTTGCCTTGGCCGTGTGTTTTGGGTCATTGTCATGCTGGAATACCCATCCACGACCCATTTTCAATGCCCTGGAGGTTCTCACCCAAGATTTGACGGTACATGGCCCCATCCATCGTCCCTTTGATGCGGTGAAGTTGTCCTGTCCCCTTAGCAGAAAAACACCCCAAAGCATAATGTTTCCACCTCCATGTTTGACGGTGGGGATGGTGTTCTTGGGGTTATAGGCAGCATTCCTCCTCCTCCAAACACGGCGAGTTGAGTTGATGCCAAAGAGCTCAATTTTGGTCTCATCTGACCACAACAGTTTCACCCAGTTCTCCTCTGAATCATTCAGATGTTCATTGGCAAACTTCAGACGGCCCTGTATATGTGCTTTCTTGAGCAGGGGGACCTTGCGGGCGCTGCAGGATTTCAGTCCTTCACGGCATAGTGTGTTACCAATTGTTTTCTTGGTGACTATGGTCCCAGCTGCCTTGAGATCATTGACAAGATCCTCCCGTGTAGTTCTGGGCTGATTCTTCACCGTTCTCATGATCATTGCAACTCCACGAGGTGAGATCTTGCATGGAGCCCCAGGCCGAGGGAGATGGACAGTTATTTTGTGTTTCTTCCATTTGCGAATAATCGCACCAACTGTTGTCACCTTCTCACCAAGCTGCTTGGCGATGGTCTTGTAGCCCATTCCAGCCTTGTGTAGGTCTACAATCTTGTCCCTGACATCCTTGGAGAGCTCTTTGGTCTTGGCCATGGTGGAGAGTTTGGAATCTGATTGATTGATTGCTTCTGTGGACAGGTGTCTTTTATACAGGTAACAAACTGAGATTAGGAGCACTCCCTTTAAGAGTGTGCTCCTAATCTCAGCTCGTTACCTGTATAAAAGACACCTGGGAGCCAGAAATCTTTCTTATTGAGAGGGGGTCAAATACTTATTTCCCTCATTAAAAAGCAAATCAATTTATTACATTTTTGACATGCGTTTTTCTGGATTTTTTTGTTGTTATTCTGTCTCTCACTGTTCAAATAAACCTACCATAATGTCAGTGGGCAAACGTACAAAATCAGCAGGGGATCAAATACTTTTTTCCCTTACTGTAGATTCCGGGGGTCATCGACTGAATTTTGATTGACCAAAATTGTCAAAGACTCCAGTCACCCAAGTCATAGACTGTTCTCTCTGCTACCGCACGACTGCTGAACAATGAATCAAATGGCCACCCGGACTATTTACTATTTTTTTTACATTTTAGTCATTTAGCAGATGCTCTTATCCAGAGCGACTTACAGTTAGTGAGTGCATACATTTTCATACTGGCCCCCCGTGGGAAACGAACCCACAACCCTGGCGTTGCAAGCGCCATGCTCTACCAACTGAGCTACAGTTGGCATTTACAGGCATTTACAGTGCCTTGCAAAATTATTCATCCCCCTTGGCGTTTTTTCCTATTTTGTTGCATTACAACCTGTAATTTAAATTGATTTCTATTTGGATTCATGTAATGGACATACATAAAATAGTCCAAATTGGTGAAGTGAAATTACAAAAATACCTTGTTTCAAAAAATTCTAACAAATAAATAATGCAAAAGTGGTGCGTGCATATGTATTCACCCCCTTTGCTATGAAGCCCCTAAATAAGATCTGGTGCAACCAATTACCTTCAGAAGTCACATAATTAGTTAGATTGCACACAGGTGGACTATATTTAAGTGTCACATGATCTCAGTATATATACACCTGTTCTGAAAGGCCCCAGAGTATGCAACACCACTAAGCAAGGGGCACCATGAAGACCAAGGAGCTCTCCAAACAGGTCAGGGACAAAGTTGTGGAGAAGTACAGATCAGGGTTGGGTTATAAAAAAATATCTGAAACTTTGAACATCCCACGGAGCACCATTTTAAATCCATTATCAAAAAATTGAAAGAATATGGCACCACAACAAACCTGCCAAGAGAGGGCCTCCCACCAAAACTCACGGACCAGGCAAGGAGGGCATTCATCAGAGAGGCAACAAAGAGACCAAAGATAACCCTGAAGGAGCTGCAAAGCTCCACAGCGGAGATTGGAGTATCTGTCCATAGGACCACTTTAAGCCGTACACTCCACAGAGCTGGGCTTTACAGAAGAGTGGCCAGAAAAAAGCCATTGCTTAAAGAAAATAATAAGCAAACACGTTTGGTGTTCACCAAAAGGCATGTGGGAGACTCCCCAAACATATGGAAGAAGGTACTCTGGTCAGATGAGACTAAAATTGAGCTATTTGGCCATCAAGGAAAATGTTATGTCTGGCGCAAACCCAACACCTCTCATCACCCGAGAACACCATCCCCACAGTGAAGCATGGTGGTGGCAGCATCATGCTGTGGGGATGTTTTTCCATCGGTAGGGACTGGGAAACTGGTCAGAATTGAAGGAATGATGGATGGCGCTAAATACAGGGAAATTCTTGAAGGAAACCTGTTTCAGTCTTCCAGAAATCTGAGACTGGGACGGAGGTTCACCTTACAGCAGGACAATGACCCTAAGCATACTGCTAAAGCAACACTCGAGTGGTTTAAGGGGAAACATTTAAATGTCTTGGAATGGCCTAGTCAAAGCCCAGACCTCAATCCAATTGAGAATCTGTGGTATGACTTAAAGATTGCTGTACACCAGCGGAACCCATCCAACTTGAAGGAGCTGTAGCAGTTTTGCCTTGAAGAAAGGGAAAACATCCCAGTGGCTAGATGTGCCAAGCTTATAGATACATACCCCAAGAGACTTGCAGCTGTAATTGCTGCAAAAGGTGGCTCTACAAAGTATTGACTTTGGCGGGGCGAATAGTTATGCACGGTCAAGTTTTCTTTTTTGTTGTTGTCTTATTTCTTGTTTGTTTCACAATAAAACATATTTTGCATCTTCAAAGTGGTAGGCATGTTGTGTAAATCAAATGATACAAACCCCCCAAAAATCCATTTTAATTCCAGGTTGTAAGGCAACAAAATAGGAAAAATACCAAGGGGGGTGAATACTTTCGCAAGCCACTGAATACCTTTGATCCCCCCCCCCCCCCCCCTCCGAGTACTCGCTGTTTATTATCTATGCATAGTCACTTTACCCCTACCTACATGGACAGTGGCTTGTGAAAGGATTCACCCCCCTTGGCATTTTCCTATTTTGTTGCAAAATGGTTCTACATACCCTACTGAGTACTCCCAACCCCACTTTTAAACTGGCACAAAGAATCGTTTTTACACTATAAGAGCAATATTTTCACATACCAGTCTGAACATTGTATTTTTCAATAGTGGTCTTAAAATAATGTTTTTAAAAACATATATGCCTTCTTGGATGTGCTTATAAGCACAATAAAAATCTACATTGATTAAAATGTAGGATCTTTTGAACGAGTTATCCTTCTTGCAATGTTTCGAAGTGGGGACTTTTGTTTTGAAGGTTTTCTCATTACCATAGGAAAATGACGTCATCGTTAGTGCCGCTAGCAGAATAGTAGTCATCATCCGGATATTTAGAAGAAGAAGCGGTTGACAACACTTTGCATGGATGCGGAGGAAGCTGGTTGAGACTGGAATTTATAGTTAGCTATTACAAAGAGACAAATCAAAAAATTCTGTTTAGCTGTTATACACTCATCCGTTCCATAACTTGTTGTAAGCGCTTATTGCCGCTCGTGCTCAGAACAACAGTCTTTGAGATCCCATCGATCCTCTTGCAAGGAAGGATAGCTAACCGGTTAGCTGTAGGCTATCCCTTACTCGAAGGCTAATGATAGGCATGCCACTAATGCACTAGCTACTGAAAATACTTGTTATGTTATTGTCACTGTTGGTGATGCAAGTTGTGGCTTTAAATCTGTATCATGAATAGCCGACACAGTTTTTAAACATAGCTAGCTTAATGTTATTAGCTAGCTTAATACTATCTAGGGTTTCCAATTGCATTTCATTATTTTGTCAAAACTATTAGCTAGCTACCGTTCTACTGAAGAGAAATCATAGCCGAAATGGATACATTCTTGGACTATAAAGAATGCATCAAGGACTCACCTGCATTCAGGTTGGTAACCTTCACTAGGGCGTGGAGTTTTTCCTTCTCAGTATTTACGGAAAAACTCATTGCCCCTATACCTGTCACAACACTGGTCTGGTTGATTTTAAACAATATGACAGTATGGTGCATTTCATAGCTCTGATGTTGAGTTTCTGGAGACTGGAGAATAATCCGTTTTTATTGGTTTCTTCAGGCTTACCCTGGATAAGTGTCAGACCGATGTTGCAGAGCTGCAGAGTCACGTGGAAAAGGTGCAAAGTTATGTGTGCTCTGAAAATGTATCAGCATGATGATCTTGCTTCTGCAATCATGTCAATTGTAAGTGATAAATACCTGAGTGTGTATACCTCCCCACGCAGGTGATGAAGCTCTGTGGCAAGATGGTTGAATCAGGGCAAGCATACAACACAGCAAATCAGAATTTCCTCGCCGGAGTGGCTGAGTTCTCAACATATCACAAACGTGACAGTGTCATCATGGTATGTATGGACAGGGAGAGGGTTAAAATGTGGGAAAGAAGGGTTTGGGGCAATGATAAGGGACACAAATCATTAGGCTACAATTAGTTTGGTTGTGTTTTATTATCACTAAATTGATGTCTGTTGACGTTCTACTCTTCTGTTCTCCAGAACTGCATGAGTCAATTCATCCAAGGACTACAGGAGATGATCAACTTTCATACTGTGAGTTGAGTTCCACTTGAGACGGATGATTGTTGTCCACTTGTTATGTGCTTTAGTCAGCACAGGTTTTACTCTCCTAGTGGTTCTCTCCTGTCTTTAGGTGCTGTTTGACCAGACGCAGAGAGCTATCACTCAGCAGCTGTCAAACCTTCTCACAAAGTATGTTGCCGTGCACACACAGGTGGACAGACACACAGGCGCACTTATAACTTGTTATAAGCATGATCCTTAATAATGTCTTATAATAAGGCATCTCTCGATGTATCAACATTTCAACTTACTCAAAATGGCTGGAATCTAGTCAGGATAATTATCATTAGGGTGGCAGGTAACCTAGGGGTTCGAGCGTTGGGCCAATAACCGATGGTTTGAATAACCGTGCCGACAAGGTGAAACATCTCTTAACCCTAATTTGCTCCAGGGGTGCCGTACTACTATGGCTGACCCTGTAAAACAACACATTTCACTGCACCTATCTGGTGTATGTGACCAAAAAACAAGAAGAAGAGATAATTATAAGACAGTGTACAGAGGTCATACATGCTCATGACAAGTTTTACAATGCATCATAATGCATCACAATGCATTATAAATGTCCTTTATGTTCTTGTCATTTAGGTTCATACCCCAGCTAGGAGAGACTAGGAAGGAGTTTGTGCGGATTGGGGAGGCTCTCGAGACAGCGGCGGTGAAAAATGCCCAGATATTCCGCCACAAAGTCACTGATGCAGAGCGCGCCAGCCATCTGCTGTTGGCAACACGCAAATGTCACCAGCACTTTGCCCTTGATTACTGCTTGCAGGTAAATGCAATTGCCAGATGCATAACCACAGATCAGTACATACAACTTGTAAACTAAACTGCTAGTTATAGTCAAAGGAATTCACTTTAGTTTGAGGGGGTACTAATTAGGGTTGCAAAATTCCGGAAACGTATAAAAAAAAAAAAAATTTTTATCCAACTGTGAATTACGAAAACACCTCGGAACTCTGGAGACATTTTCTGGAATTTTGCAACCCTACTTGGGATTAGCGACGTTTACACAGGGTAAGAATTGTTAGCGGAGTGAGTAGCACTCAGGTAATTCTTACTTAGATGATTTATTTCATTCTGCTCAGTGTAAAGTACACTCAGCCGTAATTGTGTTTATTTTACCCTTATTTTACCAGGTAAGTTTACTGAGAACACATTCTCATTTACAGCAACGACCTGGGGAATAGTTACAAGGGGGAGGAGAGGTGATGAATGAGCCAATTGGTAGCTGGGGATGATTAGGTGGCGATGATGGTATGAGGGCCAGATTGGAAATGTAATAAATGTGTGATTCCTCAGAGAGCAGATGATGGCTACTGAAGTAGGGCATTCCCAGCGGAGACTATTTAGCAGAGAACTCAGACTCACTGGCAAAGACATCCTGGAACATCGGGAGGGGTTTATTTGTTTAAGGCTTGAGTAAGCAGGTGAGAGAACACATTTAGGTAGGTCTAACGGAGCAGGAACAGATACACTACCAGTCAAAAGTCTGGACACACCTACTCATTGAAGGGTTTTTCTTTATTTTTACAATTTTTTACATTGTAGAATAATAGTGAAGACATCAAAACTATGAAATAACACATATGGAATCATGTAGTAACCAAAAAAGTGTTAAACAAATCAAAATATATTTTATATTTGAGATTCTTCAAATAGCCACCCTTTGCCTTGATGACAGCTTTGCACACTCTTGGCATTCTCTCAACCAGCTTCACCTGGAATGCTTTCCAACAGTCTTGAAGGAGTTCCCACATACATTACTGGTCAAAAGTTTTAGAACACCTACTCATTCAAGGATTTTTCTTTACCTTGGAATGAGTAGGTGTGTCCAAACCTTTGACTGGTAGTGTATGTCATCATAAACAGGCCGTTGCATAACCAGACAACCCATGATATGGCTAGACAGTAGCATTTTAGGATGGCTATTAATGACAAGGATGAGGCCTGGGTCGTGTTCATTAAGGCGCAATTAAAACAATAATAATTGCAACAGAAAACGAAATATGAGCGTTTCTTATTGGATAAGTAAAGGAAGTCCCTCCTTGTTTCAGTCCGTTTTCTTCTATTTGGTGCCTAATAAACAAAACCTAGAGTTAACGGAGTTAAGGCAGTGTAGATTCATTTTGGTTTCTTCAGTGATAGGTGATGTCATATTAATACATGCAATGCTTTGAAATTAATTTAGTAAAGTTGAACACTTTTTTTTTTTTTTTTGGCTTGCATTGTTTTTGTTAATTTGTCCTTTTTAACCATTGCTCTTCTTACAGCTGAATAACTTCAAGGCCCAACAGAAGCTGGACATCCTAAATTCTGTGAGTCCCAGTTTCTAAGCTGTAGTGGGTGATCTTAAATGCAAACGTAGTTAAATACCCAAGTGCACACAGTGTAAAGAATGACAATAAATAATAAAAACGCGACTTGTGAAGAACAGTGGGGAGTGGAACTGAAGATGTAGAATTGGTTGATCAGTCATCCGTATATTGTTTGTTTTAGGTGTTCTCCTACTTCCATGCCCAGTACACCTTCTTCCACCAAGGCTTTGACTTGCTGAGAGACTTGGAGCCCACTATGAAGACCATGGTCACACAGGTGAGATTCAAAGAGTTCATGAAATTAGCTAGTTTGATGGGCAATTTGTTACATTGAAAAGAGACTCAAAATAAAAAATCCACAGGCTCATTTTCAGAGGAGGGCAAAAGGGCAGGTGCTCGGACACTGGTTGAGCCCTATCTGTGGACGTGCCTGATGGTAACTCTGGTTGAGCCCTCTCTGTGGACGTGCCTGATGGTAACTCTGGTTGAACCATATCTGTGGACGTGCCTGATGGTAACTCTGGTTGAGCCATATCTGTAGATGTGCCTGATGGTAACTCTGGTGGAGCCCTCTCTGTGGACGTGCCTGATGGTAACTCTGGTTGAGCCCTCTCTGTGGACGTGCCTGATGGTAACTCTGGTTGAGCCCTATCTGTGGACGTGCCTGATGGTAACTCAGGTGGAGCCCTCTCTGTGGACGTGCCTGATGGTAACTCTGGTGGAGCCCTCTCTGTGGACGTGCCTGATGGTAACATTCGTTGAGCCCTCTCTGTGGACGTGCCTGATGGTAACTCTGGTGGAGCCCTCTCTGTGGACGTGCCTGATGGTAACATTCGTTGAGCCCTCTCTGTGGACGTGCCTGATGATGCCACGCAGGGAGTATATAGTCCAGAATGCGGCTGCCAATATCAATGTTTACTGGTTCATTGAGATTTATGATCATATGCCTTTTGACAGCTTGCCCAACTCTCGACTGAATGTACAGCTAAAAGAAAGGACCTGGAGAATACCCACCTACTGTTCCAGCAGACAGTGAGTGTTATCATCAGATACCAGACGGTCACAGTTGCTAAAGGATTACCACTTAACACAAGTGTGTGTTTGTGTCCAGGAGGCCTCAGGGGAGCCCATACTAAGTTCTTGTCCTGATGGTGGGGAAACCATACAGGGCCACCTCTTCAAAAGATCTCGGAGAAAGAACAAGACATGGAAGAGGTGAGCGAGAGAAACACAGATTCTTTACTGTGATACCTTACAACTTATGTCACACAATGGCAGTTATTTGCTCCCTTTCATTAAACATGTCACTAAATCTCAAATCTTGCTTTAGATGCTGGTTCTCCATTAAAGACAACCAATTGGTGTACACAAAGTCACATAAGGTATTTGTTTGGTCTTTTGAGCAATCATGTATTATAGTTGTACTGCAGAATTTTATTACTGAAATGTTTGTGTCCTTGGGTAGTTGTGATTGACAGTTGTCTTCCTGTAGGAGGAGCCTGTGTCGCTGTTTGATGACCTCAGGCTGTGTGCGGTGAAGTCTCTGGACAGCATTGACCGCCGCTTCTGTTTTGAGCTGGTTTCTGTTCAAAAGTAGCTAAGCAGTTTTAATTTCTATATTGTTCATTGTTGTATTTAACATTTTTCTCACATTTTGCACCAAAGGTTGTTTAAATTTCTGTCCGTGAAGCTTTATCTATGAGATAATAAAAACTCAATCATTGACATCATCAAGAAGTATTAGCTTTGAAATTGAAGATTTAACAGCGCAAACATCGCAGCTGATTTTAGATACAGTGGAAATATTTTACTTATGTTTTGAATGTGACGCATTGAATAAAAGCAGAGCTCAAGTCCCAAGTTAACCCTCACTGACCCACCCTGACTGTCCTCCTCTGCCCAGATGCTGTGTCCTCCAGGCTGACTCAGAGGAGCTGAAGCAGGCTTGGATCAGTGCCGTTCAGGGAAGCATAGACATGGCCTACCGCGGGAGAGTGGAGTCCCAGCAGCCTCAGGTATTTACAACTCAAGACATGCTTACAGACACTTCCACAGATTTTTCATACTACACTATTTAACTACAATTGTCGAGCACTTCAATTTTTAACAAAAAAAAGTGTAAAAAACTAACGAAACGAAGTCACATTTAACTAAACAAAACAGCAAACAGTAGTACAGTCACAGTGGCTTTCGATTGACCTATTAAGGAATCTCCAGGCAAATACATTCTAACTATGCCTCTCTGTGTGCCCAGCCCAAAGAAAGCCTTCTGCCTCTCCAGAGCCCATCAGACCCCCAGCCAGGACAGCCTCCTCAGAGGCCTGCGGCTCTGGTTGTGGCCCTTCAAAGTCCGGGGAACCACCGTTGCTGTGACTGCAGTGAGGAGGACCCACGCTGGGCCAGCGTCAACCTGGGTATCACCATGTGCATCGAGTGCTCCGGCATCCACAGGTACTGCCTTGCTAGTGTGTGGTGTTTGTAGTCCTGGGGGACTAACAGGTCTACAGGGCGTGCAGGCTTTTGTTCCAGCCCAGCACTTTCACACCCAATTTAACGGATCAAGGTCTCACGAAGACCTTGACTAGTTGAATCAGGTGTGTTAGTGCTAGGCTGGAACAAAAGCCTGCACCACCGTGTTTCTGAAATGTTTCTGTAATGTTGTGCTGTGGTTTTTTAACAGGAGCCTTGGGGTCCATCTCTCCAAAGTGCGATCTCTCACCCTAGACTCCTGGGATCCCGAACAGCTGAAGGTACTGTAGCAGAATTATCATGGACATGTTACCAATTAAAGTTGAGTAGCTCAAGGTAATTTTTTTTAAATTATGAGTAGTAGCCCTGAGTTTTTCCTGACTTCATGACCAGCTGGCTATACCTAGGGCCCAGACTTTTACTGGTCAGAGCTCATGGTCAGGAAAAACTCATGGCCCCTAAGTAAGAGGTTACTTTCTTAACTCTTCTGCTCTGTTCTACTCTGCAGCTGCTGTGTGGTCTGGGTAATGATGTCATCAATGGGATATACGAGTTCAGGTGTGCAGCAGAGGGCAGAGTGAAGCCTATTGCTGCCAGCCCTCGGTAAGCATTTCACAACCGAGGTTCTTTGGCAGCACTATCAAACCCCTTATATTAGTCTCCCATGGGTCTCCCTCTTTTCATTCAGCTAGCGACTGGAACGAGCTGCAAAAACACTCAAACTGGACAGTTTTATCTCCATCTCTTCATTCAAAGACTCAATCATGGACACTCTTACTGACAGTTGTTGCTGCTTCGCGTGATGTATAGTTTTCTCTAACTTCTTGCCCTTTGTGCTGTTGTCTGTGCCCAATAATGTGTTCTTAACTGACTTGCCTAGTTAAATAAATACAAATGTTCCGATTGAAAGAGACTTACTCCATCAATTAAAAGGCATTCATTATTAAAGAGCTACACTGAATGAGCTGAACTCTTAGAAAGGTTCCATCTAGAACATAAAACTTCGGCTGTCCCCATGGGAAAACCCTTTGAAGAACCCTTTTGGGTTCCAGGTAAAACCCTTTTGGGTTCCATGTAGAACCCTTTCCCTGCACAGTCTCCTATTTTAACAATGATTCTATCTATCTCTATTTCAGCCCAGAGAAAGAGACATGGATTAAAGAGAAATATGTTGAGAAAAGATTTGTAAAGGATGACAGCTTGCCTGAAACACGTAGGTCCCTATCCTACTACCCACCTCCGCATGGGTTTGATGTTGTTTGTGTGTGTGTGTGTCTGTCTGTGAATTGAATCAGTCCTACTCCTACAATTCGTCTCAGTCCATTCCTCTTTCAATGACTGTTACTGTAGAGAGGAGGGAGAACGCAGGGCGCCAGATGTACCAGGCTGCTTGCCAAGGGGACCTGGTCACCATGGCATCCGCGTTGGCCCAGGGGGCAGAGGTGAACTGGAGCCACGCTGAGGAGGAGGGACGCACCGCTCTCATTGGCTCAGCTTTTGGGGTGAGTAGCGCCATGGACATTATTTAAAGGGACAGTCAGCAATGCACAAAGTAATCAGTAATATCAAGCTGCTTTTCGCAAAAACTAAGGACATTTAATCCCAGGGCTAAACTTCTCCGCTTTCTCGGTTCCGCAGTTTTCACATTGAAGCTATTGAAGTGCACCGGTGCACATGTGTAGATACTCTGTGTGCGTCGTCTTGCATCATGCAACATCTTCAGTGCTGCTCATGGCAACGTCATATCGCTGAGGCTCCCTTTGACATAGATTGTGTTATATTTATACTTTCGCATAGAAGGCCCCCAAGTTTATCCTGACCAGGATAATGTTTAATGTTTTTTTGACCAGGTAGTTTGTTTAATGTTTTTTAAATTTATTTTTATACTTCAGGGCCCTAAAACATGGGTTGTGCATGTATCTTACATGTACAGTGCATTCGGAAAGTATTCAAACCCCTTGACTTTTTCCCAATTTTGTTACATTACAGCCTTATTCTAAAATTCATGAACACATTTTGTCCTCATCAATCTACGCACCACACCCCATAACGACAAAGCAAAAACGTTTTTTTATAAACGTTTGCAAATGTATTAACAATAAACTGAAATATGACATTTACATAAATATTCAGACCCTTTACTCAGTACTTTGTTGAAGCACCTTTGGTAGGGATTACAGCCTCGAGTCTTCTTGGGTATGACGCTACAAGCTTGGCACATCTGTATTTGGGGAGTTTCTCCCATTCTTCTCTGCAGATCCTCTCAAGCTCTGTCAGGTTGGATGGGGAGCGTCGCTGCACAGCTATTTTCAGGTCTCTCCAGAGATGTTCGATCAGGTTCAAGTCTGGGCTCTGGCTGGGCCACTCAAGGACATTCAGAGACTTGTCCCGAATCCACTCCTGCGTTGTCTTGGCTGTGTGCTTAGGTTCGTTGTCCTGTTGGAAGGTGAACCTTCGCCCCAGTCTGAGGTCCTGAGCGCTCTGGAGCAGGTTTTCATCAAGGATCTCTCTGTACTTTTCTCCGTTCATCTTTCCCTCGATCCTGACTAGCCTCCCAGTCCCTGCCGCTGAAAAACATCCCCACAGCATGATGCTGCCACCACCATGCTTCACCGTAGGGATGGTGCCAGGTTTCCTCCAGACGTGACGCTTGGCATTCAGGCCAAAGAGTTCAATCTTGGTTTCATCAGACCAGAGAATCTTGTTTCTCATGGTCTGAGCGTCCTTTAGGTGCCTTTTGGCAAACTCCAAGCAGGCTGTCATGTGCCTTTTACTGAGGAGTGGCTTCCGTCTGACCACTCTACCATAAAGGCCTGATTGGTGGAGTGCTGCAGAGATGGTTGTCCTTCTGGAAGGTTCTCTCATCTCCACAGAGGAACTCTGGAGCTCAGTCAGAGTGACCATCGGGTTCTTGGTCACCTCCCTGACCAAGGCCCTTCTCCCCCGATTGCTCAGTTTGGCTGGGTGCCAGTTCTAGGAAGAGTCTTGGTGGTTCCAAACTTCTTCCATTTAAGAATGATGGAGGCCACTGTGTTCTTGGGGACCTTCTATGCTGCAGAAATGTTTGGGTACCCTTCCCCAGATCTGTGCCTCGACACAATCCTGTCTCGGAGCTCTACGGACAATTCCTTCGACCTCATGGCTAGGTTTTTGCTCTGACGTGCTCTGTGAACTGTGGGACCTTATATAGACAGGTGTGTGCCTTTCCAAATCATGTCTAATCAATTGAAATGACCACAGGTGGACTCCAATCAAGTTGTAGAAACATCTCAAGGATGATCAATGGACACAGGATGCACCTGAGCTCAATTTCGAGCCTCATAGCAAAGGGTCTGAATACTTATGTAAATAAGGTATTTCTGTTTTTTATGTGCAAAAACATTTCTAAAAAACAGTTTTCACTTTGTCATTATGGGATATTGTGCGTAGATTGATGAGGAAAATGTTTAATCAATTTTAGAATAAGGCTGTAACGTAACAAAATGTGGAAAAGGTCAAGGGTTCTGAATACTTTCCTTATGCACTGTATTTGCTGTTGTCTGCCTGCCTGTCTGTCTGTCTGTCTGCCTGCCTGTCTGTCTGCCTGTCTGTCTGTCTGTCTGTCTGTCTGTCTGCCTGTCTGCAGGGTTCCCTTACGGCCTGTGAGTTCCTGCTGCAGAATGGAGCCAATGTAAACTACCGTGACCAGCGTGGTCAAGGAGCCCTTCACACTGCAGCCACCTGGGGCCACACAGGGTGAGGTTCACACCCATAGAGATACATCAATTACATATACAGTATATGTATGGTGTTGACAGTGTTCTATTTAATTCACACAGACTAGGGTTGGGCGATATTACCATAGTATTGTCTATCGACGATGATTGACAACCAGGTAGCCTAGTGGTTAAGAGCGTTGGTCCAGTAACTGAAATGTCGCTGGTTTGACTCCCCGAGCCATCTACGTGAAAAATCTGGAGTAAGGGTGCGATACCATTGTCCAACCCTAACACAGACAGGGAAGACAGCATATAGAGCAGGGATGGGCAACACCATAGACTACGGCTGGCTATTTTACAATATCCACACTAGCATACCACTTACAATGCATGCCCAAAACTTAGCTTCATTCTAAGTGGTATGCTATTGGAACAATGCCCGTAACTAGGAACCAGAGTTTATGGTCAGGGTAAAGTCCTTGGCCTGCAAATAGCAATAGAAGAAGTCCATCCATGTCTTAGGCCACGGGTTCTCAATGTTTTTGGGGCCGTGGACCCCTTTTTGTAATAGCAAATTCATCAGGACTCAACTTCTACTTGAGAATGCAATAAAAAAAACATGCAAGGAGGTTTAGTATGATTTTGGCAATGCAGGGCGGACTAACCACGTATCCGGCCCTTTATCTTCTTCTGTTGTTGTTGTTGTTGTTGTTGACCCCCTGCAGTACCTTTGAGAACCACTGCTGTCTTAGGCTATAGTATATCAAAGTCTATGATTGGTTCAAATCAGTTTGGTGGGTGCAAATTAATAGCATGTATGCCTCATGTTCCTCACAGGCAAGTGTGTCTACTTCTAAAGAAGGGAGCCAATCAGTATGCTGTTGACGAGAGGGGGCAGGACCCACTCGCCATTGCCATAGAGACAGCACACGCCGATATTGTGACCCTGTAAGTAAATCTACTCTATGAAATGCAGGAAAGGTGGAGGCTTTGTTTGTTAATGCCCTCTATTTTTGGGGGACTGTCTTCCAGACTACGAATGGCTCGCATGAATGAAGAGATGAGAGACTCCGAGGGATTCTTTGGATCTATGGGTAACATTCACTATGTTGATGTTTAATAAAATACGTATACCTTTATTTGTTTCTCACCTGTACCCTTTACAGTTGTACCTGTATACGGGTTGAAAATGGCAGATGATAAGCACCTAAATTGGCTGTACAGTAACATGCTATACATGACATCAGAGCTCACCCCTGAGGGTCAGTGAAGACACTTGCCAGTTGGTCCGCGCATGCTCTGACTATACGTCCTCGTAATCCGTCTGGCCCTGCGGACTTGTGAATGTTGACCTGTTTAAAGGTCTTGCTCACAAAGGTTTTTAACTCGTCTGGTAGGCTTGCGTCACTGGGCAGCTCGTGGCTGGGTTTCCCTTTGTAGTCCGTAGTAGTTTGCAAGCCCTGCCACATCCGACGAGCTTCAGCGCTTTGCCTGTTTGATGGTTTGTCTGAGGGCATAGCGGGATTTCTTATAAGCATCCGGAGTAGTGTCCCGCTCCTTGAAAGCGGCAGCTCTAGCCTTTAGCTCGGTGCGGATGTTGCCTGTAATCCATGGCTTCTGGTTGGGATATGTACGTACGGTCACTGTAGGGACGACGTCGTCGATGCACTTATTGATGAAGCCAGTGACTGATGTGGTGTACTCCTCAATGCCAATATAGTGACTCGCTCTGTATTGAGCGAGTCACTGGTACTTCCTGCTTTAGTTTTTGCTTGTAAGCAGGAATCAGGAGGATAGAATTATGGTCAGATTTGCCAAATGGACGGCGAGGGAGAGCTTTGTATGCGTCTCTGTGTGTGATGTAAAGGTGGTCTAGAGTTTTTTTTCCCTCTGGTTGCACATGTGACATGCTGGTAGAAATGAGGTTAAACGGATTTAAGTTTGCCTGCATTAAAGTCCCGGCCACTAGGAGCGCCGCTTCTGGATGAGCATTTTCTTGTTTGCTTATGGCCTTATTCAGCTCGTTGAGTGCGGTCTTAGTGCCAGCATCGGTTTGTGGTGGTAATTAGACGGTTATGAAAAATATAGATAAACTCTCTCGGTAGATAGTGTGGTCTACAGCTTATCATGAGGTACTCTACGTCAGGCGAGCAATACCTCGAGACTTCCTTAATATTAGACATCGCGCACCAGCTGGTATTGACCAATAGACACAAACCACCACACCAGACGTAGCTGTTCTGTCCTGCCGATTCATGGAAAATCCAGCCAAATATATCGTTCAGCCACGACTCGGTGAAACATAAGGTATTACAGTTTTGAATGTCCCGTTGGTAGGATAGTCTCGAACGGAGATCATCAATTTTTTTCTCCAGTGATTGCACGTTGGCCAATAGAACGGATGATAGAGGCGGGTTACCCACTCGCCGACGAACTCTCACAAGGCACCCCAGTCTTCGCCCCCTGTATATCCGTCTTTTCTTCACGCGAATGACGGGGATTTGGGCCTGGTCTCGGAGAAGGAGTATATCCTTCGCGTCGGACTCATTAAAGTAAAAATCTTCGTCTAGTTCGAAGCGAGTACTCGCTGTTCTGATATCCAGAAGCTATTTTTGGTCATAAGAGACGGTAGCAGCAACATTATGTACAAAATAAATTACAAACAATGAGAAAAAACAAACAAAATAGCACAGTTGGTTAGGAGCCCGTAAAATGGCAGCCATCCCCTCCGGCGCCATTCTCTAATATTCGGTCAGAAATAGAGCAAGCTTTGATTGGTTCTCTCAAACGTTGAGACCTCTCATTGTTTGGATTTGAAAATCAAACAGTTGTAATGAAAGGGGTCGGTGCTCCGGAGCTGCGTGTGGCTGTCCATGAGGGTGTTTGAGTGAGAAATATGAAGAGGAGAACAAACCAGTAAAAGCCCCCTTCATTATTGACGCATCGTGCTCACAGCATCGAACAGCCTACCTAGACTATGACGTCAGGAGGACTTCGAGTTTTGGTATCAGCCAGACTTCTCTGTCCGTGCTGAACATGAACACTCCTAAAATGCTGTTTTTATGTGCTGGGTCGTATTCATTAGGGCTCACCATAGCAAAACGTTTTGCAACGAAGACTAAAACGGCTTGTTCGTATTGAACAAGTACAGAGTGTTTTCTTCCATTTCGTGCCTACTAAACACAACCCTTATTTCAAACACTCAGTTTTGCTGCTCTGCTCGTGTGTTCCTCTCCAGGTGACGATGAGACATTTCAAGACATCTTCCGTGACTTCAGTGATATGGCTTCTCACGATCCAGAAAGACTCACCCGTCGACAGTTCAGCAGAAGCGGAGAAGAGGAGGGACAAGAGAAGAGGATAGTGAATCACCAGCGCAAGGCAGAGGAGGAGGAGGAAGAGACATAGGGAGAATCTCAATGACATACTCCGTGCGTCCTCTCATCTTGCCCCCTCCTAAAAACACATTGGAGGAAAAGGTCAGATGGGTGGGGCCTCTGGCTTTCTCATCCAATGGGTTTTGAGAAGGAGGCGAGGAGAGAGGACGTGAGGATTATGCAATTGAGATTCTCCCATGTAAAGTAAGAGGAGGAGGAGGAGACCTTGAGTTGGGAATTATAAAGGAAAAGGGGCGTTACCACATTTCAGGTCAGGAATGGGGAACACAGAGGTTAATTCAATGAGGTGAAACATTCACAACGTTGCAGGTAGAAATGACATGACTCACAGTTCGACATCACAAACACTCACACCTGATCTATACAAAACATTTATTTCTGAACATTCTGTAAAGTTGCACCCTCCTGGTCCTTCAAGACTGCAGTGTCTGACAGTTGTCATTGTGCCTCAGCAGTTAAATAACAGATCAAGTTCTGACTTCAACAAAATGTTTAATTGATAATTTGCTTCAGTTTTGAGCCACAATTTTGAAGTTATTAGAAAGGTTACCTGAACAGTTTTGCAAAGAAAATTAAACAGATAAACTACTAGGCCTACTGCTACAAGGTGTTGTAAAGGAAGCAAACGGTCTTAGGATCTCAATCCTGTTTAGAACTTATAATTATAATCAATGTTACAGTCTTGAATAACGCTCAGCAGACCCTTCAACCCTCAAGGAATGAATGCCCCAATTCCTGTGAATGGATGTTACATAGGATGGATGCATGTGAACTGGGTTTGCTCAGTCTGCTGTAATGCCCGAAAAGCACATAAATAAGGACTATAAAAGTGTTACATATAGAATACTAAAGTATTATATTTTAACATATTGTTATGGACTGTAGCCACTCCAATATTTCAGATGTTATTAGATGACTTCCACTTACAGACTGAACTGCTGCATGCAGTAGCCGATACATGTTACTACTTACAAGTCATCTGAGGGAACAGTTGATTCTTGCTGAACGTGGGGTGTATTCACTAGGAACCAAACGGGATGAAACAGGGTGGGACCTACCCAAATTTGTCCAATAAGAACTCGTTTTCATTGCAGAACGTTTTCTGTTGTGAAACATTTTTGCTACAGTGTGTACTAATGATTACACCCCAGTTAATCTCTCAATTTGAGTCTGAATAAATCCCATTGAAAGCAATGGCTCCTTATAATACCATACACTGTTATTGTTATGTTTTTGTTTGCAGGGGAAATACAGTAAGTGGACCAAAACTGTAAAATGAGAATGCAGGGATTTAGAACGCATTATAAAGCGGATAGTTTGGATCCTGGATGCTGATTAGCTAAAACAGCATTTCAGCTGTGTGTATATTAGACAGTATGATGCAGAAATACTTGACAGTTCTGCTTATGTTGATATAATGGCAATTAGGCACCTCAGGGGTTTGTGGTACAGTGAGGGAAAAAGTATTTGATCCCCTGCTGATTTTGTACGTTTGCCCACTGATCAGTCTATAATTTTAATGGTAGGTTTATTTGAACAGTGAGAGACAGAATAACAACAAAAAAATCCAGAAAAACGCCTGTCAAAAATGTTATAAATTGATTTGCATTTTAATGATGGAAATAAGTATTTGACCCCCTCTCAATCAGAAAGATTTCTGGCTCCCAGGTGTCTTTTACACAGGTAACGAGCTGAGTGGAGCACACTCTTAAAGAGAGTATAAAAGACACCTGTCCACAGAAGCAATCAATCAATCAGATTGCAAACTCTCCACCATGGCCAAGACCAAAGAGCTCTCCAAGGATGTCAGGGACAAGATTGTAGACCTACACAAGGCTGGAATGGGCTCCAAGACCATCGCCAAGCAGCTTGGTGAGAAGGTGACAACAGTTGGTGCGATTATTCGCAAATGGAAGAAACACAAAAGAACTGTCAATCTCCCTCGGCCTGGGGTTCCATGCAAGATCTCACCTCGTGGAGTTGCAATGATCATGAGAACGGTGAGGAATCAGCCCAGAACTACACGGGAGGATCTTGTCAATGATCTCAAGGCAGCTGGGACCATAGTCACCAAGAAAACAATTGGTAACACACTACGCCGTGAACGACTGAAATCCTGCAGTGCCCGCAAGGTCCCCCTGCTCAAGAAAGCACATATACATGCCCGTCTGAAGTTTGCCAATGAACATCTGAATGATTCAGAGGAGAACTGGGTGAAACTGTTGTGGTCAGATGAGACCAAAATTGAGCTCTTTGGCATCAATTCAACTCGCCGTGTTTGGAGGAGGAGGAATGCTGCCTATGACCCCAAGAACACCATCCCCACCGTCAAACATGGAGGTGGAAACATTATGCTTTGGGGGGTGTTTTTCTGCTAAGGGGACAGGACAACTTCACCGCATCAAAGGGACGATGGACGGGACATGTACTGTCAAATCTTGGGTGAGAACCTCCTTCCCTCAGCCAGGGCATTGAAAATGGGTCGTGGGATGGGTATTCCAGCATGACAATGACCCAAAACACACGGCCAAGGCAACAAAGGAGTGGCTCAAGAAGAAGCACATTAAGGTCCTGGAGTGGCCTATCCAGTCTCTAGACCTTAATCCCATATCAAATCTGTGGAGGGAGCTGAAGGTTCGAGTTGCCGAACGTCAGCCTCGAAACCTTAATGACTTGGAGAAGATCTGCAAAGAGGAGTGGGACAAAATCCCTCCTGAGATGTGTGCAAACCTGGTGGCCAACTACAAGAAACGTCTGACCTCTGTGATTGCCAACAAGGGTTTTGCCACCAAGTACTAAGTCATGTTTTGCAGAGGGGTCTAATACTTATTTCCCTCAAATCAATTTATAACATTTTTGACATGCGTTTTTCTGGATTTTTTGTTATTATTCTGTCTCTCACTGTTCAAATAAACCTACCATTAAAATTATAGACTGATCATGTGTTTGTCAGTGGGCAAACGTACAAAATCAGCAGGGGATCAAATACTTTTTTCCCTCACTGTATGTGGCCAATATACCACACCCCCTAGGTCCTTTTTGCTTACATATAGGCCTATTAT
The DNA here is from genome assembly GCF_964263955.1 of Coregonus lavaretus. Classification (NCBI taxonomy): domain Eukaryota; kingdom Metazoa; phylum Chordata; class Actinopteri; order Salmoniformes; family Salmonidae; genus Coregonus; species Coregonus lavaretus. The sequence continues at coordinate 1,837,403 of NC_140017.1, read as the reverse complement.
ATATTATTTTACTGTGGCACAGTCAGATATAATAAAATGTGTCTTAATACTGTTATTAGTTTTTATTGAATTATGGTTTACAATGAACATCCATATTACACAGTGTCCCAGATGTGTGGTCCTCTGTAGCTCAACTGGTAGAGCACGGCGCTTGTAACGCCAAGGTAGTGGGTTCGATCCCCGGCACCACCCATACACAAAAATGTATGCACGCATGACTGTAAGTCGCTTTGGATAAAAGCGTCTGCTAAATGGCATATTATTTATTATTATTATGTGATTTAAATAATGAGTACAGTCCTTAAAGAAGTTCATTTTTACAACAAAATCTCTATTTTATGTAAAGAAAATGTTATATTTACATTATTTAGCAGACGCTCTTATCCAGAGCGACTTACAGTTAGTGAGTGCATACATTATTTTAATTTTTATACTGGCCCCCCATGGGAAACGAACCCACAACCCTGGCGTTGCAAACGCCATGCTCTACAACCCTGCCGGCCATTCCCTCCCCTACCCTGGGCCAATTGTGCGCCGCCCAATGGGTCTCCCGGTCGCGGCCAGCTACGACAGAGCCTGGATTCGAACCAGGATCTCTAGTGGCACAGCTAGCACTGCGATGCAGTGCCTTAGACCGCTGCGCTACTCGGGAGAAATAGAAGGGTCCAGACAAATATTTAGTGATTTCACATGTTTTAGAGAAACTTACCCCAAACAGCAAATCACTTCCTTATCCTTATTGTGTAGTATGGGGCCCCTGAAAAAAACATGAACAAAGGCTCCAAATACATCCTTTTAGAAACAGCAAAGCTTTCAGTATAGTGATGCAGGTCTTTAGATGTTGTACACATGAAACTGTGTCATACCGTACTTTATCTGCAACGTTATATTCAATTTTGTTGTGACTCCAGAGATACCTGTGTCCGTTTTACAGGTAACTGCCAAAATAAAGGAAACACTTAAGTAAATGAGGGATACAAAGTATATTGAAACATGGGGTGCTTCCACACAGGAAGTTCCAGACAGGCGCATTGAAGCTGTTTTGGCTGCTTGTAGTGTCCCAACACCCTATAAAGACACTATGTTGGTGTTTCCTTTATTTTGGCAGGTACCTGTAGCAGCAGGTGGATAAAGTTCAGAATGACACAACTTCATGCGTACAACATCTAAAGACCTGCATCACTAGAGTTTTGCCGTTTCTAAAAATACGTTTTGTTCATGTTTTTTCAGGACCCTATACAACAATGAGGATGAGGAAGTGATTTGCTGTTTGGGGTAAGTTTCTCTACAACGTGAAATCACAACAACAAAAAAGGTGTCTGGACCCTTCTATAACATGCCATTTACATAAAAAATTTAGATTTGGTTATAAAAAATTAAAAGTAATCCTTTAATGTACGGTAGCCTACCGTACAAAAGTACTGTACAGTCGTGGTCAAAAGTTTTGAGAATGACACATACAAATTTTCACAAAGTCTGCTGCCTCAGTTTTGATGATGGCAATTTGCATATACTCCAGAATGTCATGAAGAGTGATCAGATGAACTGCAATTAATTGCAAAATCCCTCTTTGCAATGAAAATTTACATAATCCCAAAAAAACATTTCCACTGCATTTCATCCTTGCCACAAAAGGACCAGCTGCCATCATGTCAGTGATTCTCTCGTTAACACAGGTGAGAGTGTTGACGAGGACAAGGCTGGCGATCACTCTGTCATGCTGATTGAGTTAGAATAACAGACTGGAAGCTTTAAAAGGAGGGTGGTGCTTGAAATCATTGTTCTTCCTCTGTTAACCATGGTTACCTGCAAGGAAACACGTGCTGTCATTATTGCTTTGCACAAAAAGGGCTTCACAGGCAAGGATATTGCTGCTAGTAAGATTGCACCTAAATCAACCATTTCTCGGATCATCAAGAACTTAAAGGAGAGAGGTTCAATTGTTGTGAAGAAGGCGTCAGGGCGCCCAAGAAAGTCCAGCAAGCACCAGGACCGTCTCCTAAAGTTGATTCAGCTGCGGGATCGGGGCACCACCACTGCAGAGCTTGCTCAGGAATGGCAGCAGGCAGGTGTGAGTGCATCTGCACGCACAGTGAGGCGAATACTTTTGGAGGATGGCCTGGTGTCAAGAAGGGCAGCAAAGAAGCCACTTCTCTCCAGGAAAAACATCAGGTACAGACTGATATTCTGCAAAAGGTACAGGGATTCGACTGCTGAGGACTGGGGTAAAGTCATTTTCTCTGATGAATCCCCTTTCCGATTGTTTGGGGCATCCAGAAAACACAGTGTCCGGAGAAGACAAGGTGAGCGCTACCATCAGTCCTGTGTCATGCCAACAGTAAAGCATCCTGAGACCATTCATGTGTGGGGTTGCTTCTCAGCCAAGGGAGTGGGCTCACTCACAATTTTGCCTAAGAACACAGACATTAATAAAAAATGGTACCAACACATCCTCCGAGAGAAACTTCTCCCAACCATCCAAGAACAGTTTGGTGACGACCAATGCCTTTTCCAGCATGATGGAGCACCTTGCCATAAGGCAAAAGTGATAACTAAGTGGCTCGGGGAACAAAACATTGACATTTTTGGTCCATGGTCAGGAAACTCCCCAGACCTTAATCCCATTGAGAATTTGTGGTTGATCCTCAAGAGGCGGGTGGACAAACAAAACCCCACAAATTCTGACAAACTCCAAGCATTGATTATGCAAGAATGGGCTGCCATCAGTCAGGATGTGGCCCAGAAGTTAATTGACAGCATGCCAGGGCGGATTGCAGAGGTCTTGAAAAAGAAGGGTAAACATTGCAAATATTGACTCTTTGCATAAACTTAATGTAATTGTCAATAAAAGCCTTTGACACTTATAGAATGCTTGTAATTATACTTCAGTATACCATAGTAACATCTGACAAAAAAATCTCATAACACTGAAGCAGCAACTTTGTGAAGACCAATACTTGTCATTCTCAAAACTTTTGACCACGACTGTGTACAACAGAAGTCCCAAATAATTTCAAACTACATGTAAAGGCGCATAACAATTACGTCATTCGAAGCGGGACCAAAACGCATGTGCATATGACGGCTCCAGTTCTTTGACGCCATTTGGGACATCGCAGGACTGTTTTCTTCAGGTAACGTTACTTGCTAATGTTGATCAATTAGCTGTTGTTTTAATTTGTTGACGGCCAGAGACACTCATTGCTGGCTAGCTTTCCGACCAGATGGTATTATTTCATTAGCTAGATCTTGACGTTCAAGTTGTGGTTGCTAACTAGCTAACGTTCGCTAGCAGTAGGGCCCACATTTGTCGGTGTAACGTTAGATTGCTTGTTTCGGAACTTGCATTTTCTCGTTGATGCAATAAATACAGATACAATGGATTAATCGCTGAGCCTAAGTACTGAGCTGATTGTCCGTAGTGTCTTTCGGACAAATGGATGGCGAAGAGGACGAATTCTTCTCCGGGAACCACTCTGGTAAGAACTGCTTTGATTCCGCCTCGGCGGGGACTAGCTTGCTAGTTAGGTCCTAGAATTGCTTTGTTGTTTATTGTACCAGCAACGAGATGTCTGTTCTTTCGTGTATTTTTGGTATTTGTATTTATTATGGATCCCCACTCTTCCTGGGTCCAGTAAAAATGAAGGCAGTAATATACATTATAATAGTATTTGTGAACATTAAAATATATTTGACAACAGATTTCACAATAAGTGTGTGCCCTCTTGTGGGGTATGCATGGGTGTCCGAGCTGTGTTAGTAGTTTAAACAGACAGCTCGGTGCATTCAACGTGTCAATACGTCTTACAAAAACAAGTAGTGATGAAGTCAATCTCTCCTTTACTTTGAGCCATGCATATTATTTATGTTAACTCTACATGTACATTTAAGGGCCAGCCGTGCTGCCTTGTTCTGGGCCAGTAATACTTTTCCCAATTTCCTCTTTGTGGCACCTTACCACACAACTGGGCGGTAGTCCAGGAGCAACAAAACTAGGGCCTGTAGGACCTGCCCTGTTGATATTGTTAAGAAGGCAGAGCAGCGATTTATTATGGACAGACCTTTACCCATCTTAGCTACTGTTGTATCAATATTATTGTGTACATGGTAGTCATGCCCATTGTATATGATACCAATAGTTGTGTACATTAATTCTGGAATGCCAAAACATGTGTTGGTTATGTCCTGTAGATGGTGGTGGCACCCCGGTACAGGACGAAAATGCTCTCGGTTCAGATGCGGAAGAGGAGATGAGGAATGAGCCGCGCCACTCCGAGGTAAGGGGATAGTCGTCTAAGCAAGACATTCAGATAACCTGTGTTCAACAACAGTCTAGTGTGGTGGTCAAGCCCTCTTGATTTCCACACCATCTTGCACATACAGATTAACTTGTAAAAAAATATATATATAATATCCAAGGGGTCTACGCTGACATTTTTTACAAGGATAAATGTAGGCGCACACAAAGACATTTAGGAGCACAACGACAAATGTGGTTATAAAGCTAAAATCGTTCATTTTTCAAAGCGCTCTAGTGCTCCTAAATAATGTCAGATTGCACAGCAAAATATTTGGCCGCATATGCTAGTAAGATGGTTGCACTGTAGAACCCTGCATCCATTCCTAACCGTAGACTTATGAAGGGTTTTATATTTCCACCATTTGTTATGCAGGATGAGAATAGTGATGGTGAGGGAGCTGCTCAGGCCATGGAGACAACCGGCGTGGCCAGCGGGTCAGACAACGAGGGACACAAAGGGGAGGACAGTGACTTTGAGGAGGAGGCCCCTAGGCTTGCAGACAGCGATAACAAGGAGGGGTCCCCAGTCAAACGCAGCACCTCAGACGTAGAGGGCTCCCCCCCACCCAAATGCAGAGGCAGTAACTCGGACATAGAGGAGTCCCCCCCACCCAAACGCAGGGGCAGCACCTCAGACGTAGAGGGCTCCCCCCCACCCAAACGCAGGGGCAGCACCTCAGACGTAGAGGGCTCCCCCCCACCCAAACGCAGGGGCAGCACCTCAGACGTAGAGGGCTCCCCCCCACCCAAACGCAGGGGCGGCACCTCAGACGTAGAGGGCTCCCCCCCACCCAAACGCAGGGGCAGCACCTCAGACGTAGAGGGCTCCCCTCCACCCAAACGCAGGGGCAGCACCTCAGACGTAGAGGGCTCCCCCCCACCCAAACGCAGGGGCAGCACCTCAGATGTAGAGGAGAAAGAAACCAAACAGGCTGCAACCGTGAGCGACTCTGAGAACGAGGATCGGCCCCCGTCCCGAGTCCGGAGCAGACACTCGAATGCACGCAGTGACTCTGAGACTGAGGCGCCCGAACACAAAGCGCAGATGGAGTCTGATGGAGAGGAGGAGGAGTGCGGCGAGGGGAAAGGGAAGTGGAAGGCTGTAATGCAGTCCGACAGTGAGGATGAGGTGGAGGCTCGGCCAGCGAAAGCAGCTGCAGGCAGTGACCAGGAGAAGGAAAGTCCTGCAAAACGGGTGGTGGACGAGAGTGAGGACGACGATGAGATGCCAAGTAGGTGCCATCTACAGTTGACTCCTGATAAGTGCACAATCAATCAATCTACTGATACTTATTCGAATACATTTTCTGTTCACTTGCTCCAGATATCGGCATACTCTGGCTTAGTACACACATTCATACTACATCTGTTCCAAGTTATTGCACTGTATTAAGTAGGGGTGTGACATTTAAACGAAATTGGGATCATTAACGTTTAGAAAAAATCCCTAACCTAAACTTTTTTTTAACCAAATTTAAAATCACAGTGCAGTTATCACTAAATTACCACTAACAGGCCCCGATCACATAAAGGGAAAAAGTAAACATACCTAACACAACAATGCTTTAATGTTAGCAGGAGGAGATGGGCATCTTTCAAATTATTTACATTTTAGTCATTTAGCAGACGCTCTTATCCAGAGCGACTTACGGTAGTGAGTGCATACATTTTCCATACTGGTCCCCTGTGGGAATCGAACCCACAACCCTGGCGTTGCAAGCACCGTGCTCTACCAACTGAGCCAAACAGGACTGCTACAGTTATAAAGCGCTCCGCATGTCATTGTCATTAACCGTTAGAAAAATGGCAGAGAGTGAGACAGGGAAGCGACAGCAGCAAAGTTCTGTATACTTTGAAAAGTTAAATGAGAAAGTTGTGAAATGCAAACTTTGTGAGGTGGAATTGCGCTACAGAGGCCGTACAGGTGCAATGCTGAAGGGAGGCGCCGTGAGACCCAACCTGTTGCTGGCAGCAGTGCGATTAGGGACTGAGTGAGAATCACAGCGCTGATTACAGAAATGATTGCAGTTGATATGCAGCCATTGTCAATGGTAGAGGATGCCGGCTTCAATGTTGCCTTAATGGCATGTCTATAGCCAGACTACAAGATGCCAAACCGTGAACACCCGGATGTACAATGATTGCTCTGCAAGTACAAAGCGCAAGCACTCAAACACCAGAGTGTTGGACGTCGATGAACACGCTGTCATACATCACTGCAACGAGCCATCACATTGATGAGAACAGGCACACAGCAGATAATTGTTGCTGAGTGGGTGGGGGGCAGCTGTAAGGTGAGCTCCGTCTGGTAGGGTTTCCACTAGATCGCAAAGCCACAGTCAAAATAGTCTATAATCGTAAAAATGAATGAAAATAAATGCACTTTTTCGTCTAAATTTAGGGTTGGGCATAAGGTTAGCCCTGTGGTTAGGTTTAAAATCACATTTTAAAGATGAACTATGCAGAAATCGCTCTGCCATTTCCTGGTTGCTAAAATTCTAATCGTTTGCCTAATTTTCAGTTTGTGGCAAAACAAGCAAGTGTAGTGTAGAGAATCATCGTACCATCTAAACCGCTGTGAAATATATTTAACTTAACCAAAAATATTTGTGTTTTCAGCAGTTTGAAGCTGGTGTACAAAACCGAAAGTAAAAGATGCAAAAACAAAACTTAAGAATGGGAAACGTAGAAATAGCGCACATAGAACAGATCTACCGCTTCTTAGACTTGCTTTCAATGAGAAGTACAGATCTATAACTCAGATTTCTATGTGAATTTGGTCGGGTCGCCCCAAAAGTTACGTATTGCAGCTTTAAGAAGAGAAGTTGTAGAAATCGGCGGGATTTATTATTTTGTGGCTGTGGTAATTAGTGACGACCATCTGGTAGGTAGCCAGGACTGCGGTAGATTGAACTACATTTCCCCTTAGCGGTCATACGGAGGACCATATCTGAATTGTGAATTCACGTAATTTTATGATTTTTCTTATAGTCTAAATGATAAACAAATGGCAGTTTAAACGTTAGCAACATTTGTCACACGCATTGATCCCCAGTTCAAATTTTTAAACGTTGTGTTGATTTCCACGTGTAGCAGAGAAATAACAACAAATAAGGCACTGACTGTAATGGCGCCGGAGGAGATGGCTGCCGTTTTACGGGCTCCTAACCAATTGTGCTATTAGGCGTGTTTTTTCACATTATTTGTAACTTCTTTTGTATATAATGTTTCTGCCACCGTCTCTTACGACCGAAAAGAGCTTCTGGATATCAGAACAGCGATTACTCACCTCGTACTGGACGAAGATTTTTTTCTTCAACGAGTTGGACGCGAAGGATTTACTTCAAACACCCGACCAGGCCCAAATCCCGTCATTCGCAGGAGAAAGAGACGGAGATATCGGGGACGTAGGTCGGGTGCCTTGTAAGGATCCGACGGTGAGTTGGTAATCTGCCTCTTCCGTCAGTCCTATTAGCCAACGTACAATCATTGGATAACAAAACTGATGAGCTACGATCACCAATATCCTACCAACGGGACATTAAAAACTGTAATATCTTATGTTTCACCGAGTCGTGGCTGAACGACGACCTGGATAACATACAGCTGTATTGGCAAAATGGAACAACGGCCTCCGGTAAGACAAGGGGTGGCAGTCTGTGTATATTTGTAAACAGCTGGTGAAATCTAATATTAAGGAAGTCTCTGTTTTGCTCACCTGCGGTAGTATTACATGATAAGCTGTAGACCACACTATTTACCGAGAGAGTTTTCATCTATATCTTTTTTCCGTAGCTGTCTATTTACCACCACAAACCGATGCTGGCACTAAGACCGCACTCAATGAGCTGTATAAGGCATAAGCAAACAGGAAAACGCTCATCCAGAGGTGGCGCTCCTAGTGGCCGGGGACTTAATACAGGGAAACTTAAATCAGTTTTACCTCATTTCTACCAGCATGTTAAATGTGCAACCAGAGGGAAAAAAACTGAAGACCACCTTTACTCCACACACAGAGATGCGTACAAAGTTCTCCCATGCCCTCCATTTGGCAAATCTGACCATAATTCTATCCTCCTGATTCCTGCTTACAAGCAAAAACTAAAGCAGGAAGCACTGGTGACTCGGTCAATAAAGAAGTGGTCAGATGACGCAGATGCTAAGCTACAGGACTGTTTTGCTAGCACAGACAGGAATATGTTCCGGGATTCTTCCGATGTCATTGAGGAGTACACCACATCAGTCACTGGCTTCATCAATAAGTGCATCGAGGACTCGAACCCAGACGCTTATAAGAAATCCCACTGTGCCCTCCGACGAACCATCAAACAGGCAAAGCGTCAATACAGGACTAAGATTGAATCGTACTACACCGGCTCCGACGCTCGTCGGATGTGGCAGGGCTTGCAAACTATTAGACTACAAAGGGAAGCACAGCCGCGAGCTCCCCAGTGACACGAGCCTACCAGACGAGCTAATTCACTTCTATGCTCGCTTCGAGGCAAGCAACACTGAAGCATGCATGAGAGCATCAGCCGTTCCGGACGACTGAGTGATCACGCTCTCCGTAGCCGATGTGAGTAAGACTTTTAAGCAGGTCAGCATTCACAAGGCCACAGGGCCAGACGGATTACCGGGACGTGTACTCCGAGCATGCGCTGACCAACTGGCAAGTGTCTTCACTGACATTTTCAACCTGTCCCTGACTGAGTCTGTAATACCAACATGTTTTAAGCAGACCACCATAGTCCCTGTGCCCGAGAACACTAAGGTAACCTGCCTAAATGACTACAGACCCGTAGCACTCACGTCTGTAGCCATAAAGTGGTTTAAAAGGCTGGTCATGGCTCACATAAACACCATTATCCCAGAAACCATAGACCAACTCCAGTTTGCATACCGCCCCAACAGATCCACAGATGATGCAATCTCTATTGCACTCCACACTGCCCTTTCCCACCTTGACAAAAGGAACACCTACGTGAGAATGCTATTCATTGACTACAGCTCAGCGTTCAACACCATAGTGCCCTCAAGCTCATCACTAAGCTAAGGACCCTGGGACTAAACACCTCCCTCTGCAACTGGATCCTGGACTTCCTGACGGGCCACTCCCAGGTGGTAAGGGTAGGTAACAACACATTTACCACACTTATCCTCAACACTGAGGCCCCTCAGGGGTGCGTGCTCAGTCCCCTCCTGTACTCCCTGTTCACCCACGACTGCATGGCCAGGCACGACTCCAACACCATAATAATATGCCATTTAGCAGACGCTTTTATCCAAAGCGACTTACAGTCATGTGTGCATACATTTTTACGTATGGGTGGTCCCGGGGATCGAACCCACTACCCTGGCGTTACAAGCGCCGTGCTCTACCAATTGAGCTACAGAGGACCACAATCGTTAAGTTTGCCGATCACACAACAGTGGTAGGCCTGATCACCGATAACGGTGAGACAGCCTATAGGGAGGAGGTCAGAGACCTGGCCATGTGGTGCCAAGATAACAACCTCTCACTCAATGTGACAAAGGAGATGATTGTGGACTACAGGAAGAAAAAGAGGACTGAGCACGCCCCCATTCTCATCGACGGGGCTGTAGTGGAACAGGTTGAGAGCTTCAAGTTCCTTGGTGTCCACATCACCAACGAACTATCATGGTTGAAACACACCAAGACAGTCGTGAAGAGGGCACGACAAGGCCTATTCCCGCTCAGGAGACTGAAAAGATTTGGCGTGTGTCCTCAGATCCTCAAAAAGTTATACAGCTGCACCATCGAGAGCATCCTGTGGTCCTCTGTAGCTCAGCTGGTAGAGCACGGCGCTTGTAACGCTAAGGTAGTGGGTTCGATCCCCGGGACCACCCATACACAAAAAAAAAAAAATGTATGCACGCATGACTGTAAGTCGCTTTGGATAAAAGCGTCTGCTAAATGGCATATTATTATTATTATTATCCTGACTGGTTGCATCACAGCCTGGTATGGCAACTGCTCGGCCTCTGACCGCAAGGCACTACAGAGGTACATCGCTGGGGCCAAGCTTCCTGCCATCCAGGACCTCTACACTAGGCGGTGTCAGAGGAAGGCCATAAAAATTGTCAGACTCCAGCCACCTTAGTCATAGACTGTTCTCTCTGCTACCGCACGGCAAGCGGTACTGGAGTGCCAAGTCTAGGTCCAAAACGCTTCTTAACAGCTTCTACCCCCAAGCCATAAGACTCCTGAACAGCTAATCAAATGGCTACATGGACTATTTGCATTTTCCCACCCCCCACTCCATCTTTTATGCTGCTGCTACTGTTTATTGTCTATGCATAGTCACTTTAACTATACCTACATGTACATATTACCTCAAATAACCGGTGCCCCCGCACATTGACGCTGTACCGGTACCCCCTGTATATAGCCTCGCTACTGTTATTTTTACTGTTATTTCATTGCTTTCATTTTTTACTTATCTATTGTTTACTTAACACTTATTTTTCTGAACTGCATTTTTGGTTAAGGGCTTGTAAGTAAGCATTTCACTGTAAGCTCTACACCTGTTGTATTCAACGCTTGTGACAAATAAAATTTGACTGACTGTTGTCATTGGAACTAGCTAGTATGCTAACCGTAGCTAGCTAATTGAAAATTATATGAGCACCATTTCAGTTAAGACAGGCATACTGTAAGTCAGGTGAATATAATTATTTCAGAAAAAGACTACCTGTCAAGAGATGAGTTTCAGCCAAACCATGCCTATACAAGATGTTGACGCTTGTCTGACTTTTGCTGTTTGTTAATTCCAGTGAAACTGTCAGATTCCAGACGTCATGAATATTTGGACATGCACACAGACATGATCAAATAGCTATATTTGTTCTCTCTCATTTCAGCAAGCTAGCAATATATCAATGCTTTATCTAAATTGTGGCCGGGAATCCGCCATAGAAATGGAAAGAATTCAAGCTCCGGTAATATGGATAGCCTAAATATTAAAACAATGGGCGTGTTCGTTTTGCATGGCCGGTGACCCAGGTGGATGGAGATTTCTCTTTAGGATCAATGGAATGGTCGAAAATGAGCAAACCCGGGGCACCGGGCCATGCAAACGAATTTTGCCAAAAATGTAGTGGTCAAAACTATTCGTCTTGGGGGGAGCGGGTTTCTAAAATGCAGTCGTCATCACGCAGTTTTAATATTTATTAGATGGTCATATATATTGTTTAATGCAGACTAGCTCAAAATAAGTGAAATTTGACAAATTATCCAATGGATTATGATAATTTTCTGCCCCAAAACAGGGAGGTGTAAAAACATTAATTTTCACGACCTATTTTAATTTGCTCCATGGATCACGCAGCCAAGTGTAGGCTATGGCGAAAAGCTGTAGCCAGAGGTGGAAGTGAGACACCCCACTTGGCAGTTTCTTTGTGGTTCAATTAAAGTCAATGAACTAAGTAGACCAGACCCAGCTGCTATTGCAGTAGTGTCTATGGGAGACCCACCCCGTAAACTGTGACATACTTTTTTTTCAATGGTAATCGGCCTGAGTAAACAATCTTAATTTATCCACCATCTTTGCTGTAGCCAAAGATTAGGGTAAGCATATCTATTGAGCTCACATACCCATTAAGTCTTTGGATTCAAATAAAACAACTTTTTCTACTGTTTTAATGTTTCATAAAATTCATCTGGTTGTTTTATTCCAAGTCGATCAGATGTCTTATTAATTTTGTTTTTATTAAGTTATTGACAGTAATGTTTATGTTCACACAAGTGGCCAATTTCAAAGATGCAATAAAACTTTGCTGTTGAGGGTACCCTCAGATAAACACCTCATGTATGCACATCATAACAAATTTCATGAGCATTCATTACTATTTCTTGCCAATTTTTTAAATATGGGTTTTTCATACTAGCATTCGTGCTTGTATGTCACAGTCACACAGTAGCTACATAACTTGGTGAACTACAACAAGATAATAAGATTTCAGGAATTCACAGCTTACATTTTTAAATGCATTTTGTCTTATTTTACTGTTAAATTAACTTTGCATTGTTATACATAGATGCCATTTTTAAATGTGACATTTATCTGGGGGGCATAAAGGGTACAGTAGCATAAAAAGCACTCCCTCTATACAGAATGGAATTGACAATAAATCAATATGATCAATAATAACTAGGATTGGGCGATATCCAGATTGTCATACCTTCATACTGACCTTGTGCCATACTGGGATATTCAGTAATACCGGCACTGAACACAAGGGGCGCTATTTTCTAAACCCACAGCCGCTGTAATCCAAAGGTCAGCAATGTTAACAAGTACATGTAAAATCCCATACAGAATGCTATTTAAATGCTAACAAGTGCATTGCGAACATTTTTATAAAAAATTTGGGCAGTATATGTAGAAATATCTAAACTTAGATTTTTGGTGGGCTTAATAGGTGCACATACCCTATCTATTATATTGCTCAGTCATGAATCGCGAACTTTGCAGGTGTTTCTGATTTTAATAAACAGTCAGATGTGATGGGTTCGAACTGAAAAATATGTCGCATAAGCTTACTTCATTATTCAATGTAAAAAAGAAAGTACTGCATCAGGGATAGCGTACACAGACGTTTCGGCTTTACAGCCTTCTTCAGTTTGTTGGTTACACAGCTGTCTGAATTTACGGGTTTTACGCCACAGCCAATCTTCTGGGAGTGCGCAATGATTCTCTTTTGATTGATTAATAAACAATGCCATGCTGGTGGGTGGTACCGTTCAAATAAAACCCAGCCCTGAAATGAAACGTAGGTGAAAAACAATGTACACGTAATTGGCACGAATTTGCACGAAGTAAGCACTTCGGTTTTGTCACTTCAAGCCCAAATACAGTGGGGGGAAAAAAGTATTTAGTCAGCCACCAATTTTGCAAGTTCTCCCACGTAAAAAGATGAGAGAGGCCTGTAATTTTCATCATAGGTACACGTCAACTATGACAGACAAAATGAGATTTTTTTTCTTCAGAAAATCACATTGTAGGATTTTTTATGAATTTATTTATTTTAGTCCCGTCCGAATCTGCCATGTCAGTAATTTTCTACATGGCAGGAGAGTAATAATTCCAGCCAGAAAAATTTAGTTTTTTGGTGAACTCCAAGGTCCTCTGATAATACTCGCCCCATGCGAATCAACATCCCTGTGTTTTAAGGGAAATGTCTGCGTTTGACAGGTGTTGCTCGTAGTTTGCGCAAGAAAACAATAACGGATTCAATAAATGTAACTAAGTGATGCGCATAAGCTATATATGAATGGCCTAAGCTATATATGAATGGCCTACATGTAGCCTATCAACTTTCACAGTGAATGCTTTTGTTTATATGTTTTGGGCGAATGAATTTAATACCAAATGCATCAGTAAAAAATAGAGCCTATTTAATGCAACCCTTGCTGTTAATAGATCGCAAAGCAGCAGCGTACAACTGACCTAAACGTTTGGAAATGATAAGTTCACTTTCTCATCCATAGCCTTAAAACGCATCTCAAGTGCAATTGCACTGTTTAGCTCACATCTTAAGGCTGGGGGGCATTTAAGATGTACTGCGGATCGCTAAAATATCCTAATGGTTATGATCACACTTCCTCAATTCAAATATTATGGCGACACCAAGCTCGAGTTATCAGTGTGACCCTATCACATGGACATGTTGAAATAATGTATCTTCACCCCTAGAATAAAACCTTCAGGCTTCCGTCATAACTGTCAATTGATTGAAAAAAGAATCACAGGGGGCAGTTTGGAAAAAAATAACCCTGTTCGAATTGTCCTCTGGAATAAAGGCCATTCTGGAGTAATAATTACATAACCAACGTTCTCTAGTAATACTAGTCCAGTTCAAATAGGTATTTGGTCACGTGCGTACGATGCGTGCATGTGTCAAGTAAAGAGAGCAAGGGTTGAGGGATTTTCCTAAACAAATGAGGGATTTTGGGAACAGAACTTTAAAGTCAGAAATGGTTGTAATTATGTTGCAGCTTTAGAAACATGGACAGCGCGATAAACACTTTGATCTTCTTTGGTGGTTGCTGCAGCATGAAGAGAGGCACTAGTCAGTCACTTGCTATCTTTAAAAAATACACAGCGCAGCAAGTCTGAATCTCTCCTCCACAATCAAATCAATTGCTGGTCGGACTCCCTCTAGTCATTTGTATGTCTTAATTATTTAATCAAACTGTGTGCTTAAAGCATCAGACAAGCTCCTTGAATATAGTTGATTTGATTTAAAACACATACAGTACCAGTCAAAAGTTTGGATACACCTACTTATTCAAGGGTTTTTCTTTATTTTTTACAATTTTCTACATTGTAGAATAATAGTGAAGATATCAAAACTATGAAATAACACATATGGAATCATGTACTAACCGTAAAAGTGTTAAACAAATCAAAACATATTTTAAATTCTTCAAAGTAGCCACCCTTTGCCTTGACAGATTTGCACGCTCTTGGCATTCCAGCAAAGCACCCCCACACCAGCACACCTCCTCCATGCTTCACAAAGGTTGGAACCAAAAATCTCAAATTTGGACTCATTAGACCAAAGGACAGATGTCCACCGGTCTAATGTCCATTGCTCGTGTTTCTTGGCCCAAGCAGGTCTCTTCTTCTTATTGGTGTCCTTTAGTAGTGGTTTCTTTGCAGCAATTCAACCATGAAGGCCTGATTCACACAGTCCCCTCTGAACAGTTGATGTTGAGATGTGTCTGTTACTTGAAATCTGAAGCATTTATTTGGGCTGCAATTTCTGAGGCTGGTAACTCTAATGAACTTATCCTCTGCAGCAGAGGTAACTGGATCTTCCATTCCTGTGGTGGTCCTCATGATACACAGTTTCATCATAGCGCTTTATTGTTTTTTGCTACTGCACTTGAAATGTTCCTGATTGACTGACCTTCATGTCTTAAAGTAAAGAACTGTCGTTTCTCTTTGCATATTTTAGCTGTTCTTGCCATAATATGGACCTGGTCTTTTACCAAATAGGGCTATCTTCTGTATACCACCCCTACCTTGTCACAACACAACTGATTGGCTCAAACTCATTAAGAAGGAAATAAATTCCACAAAGTAACTTTTAAGAAGGCACACCTGTTAATTGAAATGCATTCCAGGTGACTACCTCATGAAGCTGGTTGAGAGAATGCCAAGAGCTTGCAAAGCTGTCATCAAGGCAAAGGGTGGCTACTTTGAAAAATCTCAAATATATAAAATATATTTGGATTTGTTTAACACTTTTTTGGTTACTACATTATTCCATATGTGTTATTTCATAGTTTTGATGTCTTCACTATTATTCTACAATGTAGAAAATAGTAAAAATAACAACCATTGAATGAGGAGGTGTGTCCAAACTTTTGACTGGTACTGTAAATGGAAAAATATGTGTTTTAACCTTTCGACCAATCAATTGGTCAAAAGAACAGACAACCAATATTTATTTCCGTCTGGGACAGACCTACTATTGATCTACAAGTCATTTTGCATGCCGAACAACCTCATGCAATATTAGTAGCCTAGTCAAACTGTGCACTGCTTCGCGCGCTGACCAACGAGAGGTCTATTCCTGATCTTGCACATTTGCGTGTCACCTTCAGCATTCAAATGTTTGTAAAATGGCTTGCACACTATTAGGCTTTATTAGTTGAGTGACAACCAATTTAATTTGCTAGGTTATTGTTATCAAATGCGCTGTTTAATTTCTTTTTGGAATAAAGGTAAGCTGAGACAACTGGCATTTGGCTATACTGCTGATCGGGCTTACATACATTTTTTTTTTTCATTGTTCAGGTTCACCATCAGCAAGAGTTTTGGTCGTTTTGCTTTAAACAAGAAGGTCGATGTCCGCGCCCCCACGGAAATCTAATTCGCATTCGTCTATGGAAAGATGAGACTCACGAACACGATGGTGTTGTCCATTTTGCTACCCCCACAAGCGTCTAGGGACTCGTCTGAAGTCGGTACAGCCGATCTGCCAACTTCTGTCTGTAGCGTCTGAACACACTAATATGACCCCTCTTTGGAAATGTGAGGCTCTCACGAACGCGTACATGTTGGTTGTTGTGCTCAAGGACTCACAAGACTCGTCTGAAGGTCCCCCGGTACCAGTTGAAAAAATTTTTGGAGACTGTTTAGTGCCAAATATAAGGGGTTAAATACATGTTTAAAAAAATAACAAATGTTTCCTGATCTTTATTATATTTCTCAGCTAAAGGACAGACACTTCAGAACAAACTTCCTTTTGATTTTATTTGGTGACGAACTGTTGTTCCATGTAGTGAATCTGTTATTCAATGCGTTTTGTATATATAAAAAAATAAAAATACTTTTTATACATTTGCTGGCCCATGTTGACTCCAATGCTTACCACAGTTGTCATGTTGGCTGGATGTCCTTTGGGTGGTGGAGTATTCTTGATACACAGGAAATTGTTGAGCGTGAAAAACCCAGCAGCGTGGATTTAACAGGTGACATCAATTGCCAAAATATGATAGTGGGGTGGTAGATGCCCAGTCTCCCGTATGGCTCAGCTCAGGTGCCTGCATACACCATAGATATATACTTGTCACACACACACGTTGGTTTTACTATCCAAGTGGGGACCAAAACATTGATTCCCATTCAAAATCCTCTTTTCCCTAACACCTAACCTTAACCCCAGTCTCCTAACCCTAAAACTAATCATAATCCTAATTGTAACCTTAAACCTAAAGGTGTCCGCATGCTAGGTGAACCAAACGAGTGTGCTCGCATACTCCCTTAAAAGACCTTCACTTGAAAAACTAGACAGAAGTTAGTACTGTTTGTCCATTTTGAGACTCAGTAACCAGGGGGAAAAAAGTATTTGATCCCCTGCTGATTTTGTACGTTTGCCCACTGACAAAGAAATGATCAGTCTATCATTTTAATGGTAGGTTTATTTGAACAGTGAGAGACAGAATAACAACAAAAAAATCCAGAAAAACGCATGTCAAAAATGTTATAAATTGATTTGCATTTTAATGAGGGAAATAAGTATTTGACCCCCTCTCAATCAGAAAGGTTTCTGGCTCCCAGGTGTCTTTTTATACAGGTAACGAGCTGAGATTAGGAGCACACTCTTAAAGGGAGTGCTCCTAATCTCAGTTTGTATAATCTCAACCTGTATAAAAGACACCTGTCCACAGACGCAATCAGTCAATCAGATTCCAAACTCTCCACCATGGCCAATACCAAAGAGCTCTCCAAGGATGTCAGGGACAAGATTGTAGACCTACACAAGGCTGGAATGGGCTACAAGACCATCGCCAAGCAGCTTGGTGAGAAGGTGACAACAGTTGGTGCGATTATTCGCAAATGGAAAAAACACAAAATAACTGTCAATCTCACTTGGCCTGGGGCTCCATGCAAGATCTCACCTCGTGGAGTTGCAATGATCATGAGAACGGTGAGGAATCAGCCCAGAACTACACGGGAGGATCTTGTCAATGATCTCAAGGCAGCTGGGACCATAGTCACCAAGAAAACAATTGGTAACACACTACTTCGTGAAGGACTGAAATCCTGCAGCGCCCGCAAGGTCCCCCTGCTCAAGAAAGCACATATACAGGCCTTTCTGAAGTTTGCCAATGAACATCTGAATGATTCAGAGGAGAACTGGGTGAAAGTGTTGTGGTCAGATAAGACCAAATTGGAGCTCTTTGGCATCAACTCAACTCGCCGTGTTTGGAGGAGGAGGAATGCTGCCTATGACCCCAAGAACACCATCCCCACCGTCAAACATGGAGGTGGAAACATTATGCTTTGGGGGTGTTTTTCTGCTAAGGGGACAGGACAACTTCACCGCATCAAAGGGACGATGGACAGGGCCATGTACCATCAAATCTTGGGTGAGAACCTCCTTCCCTCAGCCAGGGCATTGAAAATGGGTCGTGGATGGGTATTCCAGCATGACAATGACCCAAAACACACGGCCAAGGCAACAAAGGAGTGGCTCAAGAAGAAGCACATTAAGGTCCTGGAGTGGCTTAGCCAGTCTCCAGACCTTAATCCCATAGAAAATCTGTGGAGGGAGCTGAAGGTTCGAGTTGCCAAACGTCAGCCTCAAAACCTTAATGACTTGGAGAAGATCTGCAAAGAGGAGTGGGACAAAATCCCTCCTGAGATGTGTGCAAACCTGGTGGCCAACTACAAGAAATGTCTGACCTCTCTGATTGCCAACAAGGGTTTTGCCACCAAGTACTAAGTCATGTTTTGCAGAGGGGTCAAATACTTATTTCCCTCATTAAAATGCAAATCAATTTATAACATTTTTGACATGCGTTTTTCTGGATTTTTTGTTGTTGTTATTCTCTCTCACTGTTCAAACAAACCTACCATAAAAATTATAGACTGATCATTTCTTTGTCAGTGGGCAAACGTACAAATTCAGCAGGGGAACAAATACTTACTTCCCTCACTTCCTCAAAATAGTCAGAATTAATCTAAGATAACTCAAGAAATGTCATTTTCTTTTACATTTTTGGCTCCGACAGATCCAGCTCAGAGAGGCCCAACTAATGTACTCCATCAGCAGCAGATTTGAATTTATAATGGAAAATGAATGTGTTTTTATAAGAAGTCTAAGTGAATCGCACCAAATTGTTTTAAACTAAAACATATTGTTCTTTTTTTAAGTGAAAGAGGCACATCCCTGCACTGTATCTATCAGGTATCGAACTCCATCCATCTGGCGGTATCTTAATGTGATTTTTATGAAAGTATATGTGTCGTTACAGTGAAGAGGAAGAAAGCCATCCTGTCAGACAGTGAGGAGGAGAAGGCTGACGAACCAGGTAAGATGACAGACCAGCAGCTGGGCCAGCGCAATTGGGTGGCTCTGGTCAAAAGTAATGTACTGTATGGGGAATAGGGTGGCATTTTAAGATGCACACCTTATCTTGAAGTCTGATAGTAAGCGAGTGTGTGGAGATTAAGGCTGCATCTTAAATTACCCTCTATTTCCTACACTGTGGTGTGTTAGGTCTGTCTTTCTTTTATTGAGCTGCTCTGTTGGTCAGGTCTCCCTTGTAAAAGAGGTATTCTGACCTTAATTGGACTTCCTGGATAAATAAAATAGTTTTGGCCAGAGCCGAGGAGCTGAGGATGATCATAATGATGGTGACTCCTCTCCCTCAGCGGCGAAGAAGAGCCGCGCCGTGTCCGACGATGAGAACTCTGACAGCGACGCAGGCTTGGAGACGCCCGACAAAACCATGGCCAAACTGCGGGAACTGGGCTCAGAAAGCGAAGACGAGGATGATGGACAGAAGGCGGAAGGGGGGAAGAAGGATGAGAAAACACTGTTTGGTAGCGACAGCGAATCAGGCGACGAGGAAGAGTAAGTGTTCCGATCCCCCCACACACTCCTTTCTGTTATTACGGTGCTATCACTCTGTTGTTAGTACTCCTGCGTAGTAGTCTCTCTGATGGACCTGGCCTGAGTGTGATGGCGACTATGTACTGTGGTAATCCGGTGAAGTAAACGTTGTTAAACTGGAACCTAGTCGTTGTGTCATTTTGCGTTAACAGTACAGCTGTGCTGGGGTATGAAGTAATTGAGGTAGCTATGTAACTATAGGTACATATGAACTGAAAGGATGCGTGTGTATTGTAGGTTGTATGGTTGGTTCTGATTGTAGGGTTCCTATGCTGTCTCGTATAGGAAAATGATTGCTGACATTTTTGGTGACTCAGGCGATGAAGAGGGGGAAGAGTTTACGGTGAGTTTTACCCACTTTACAAAAACATTTGTATTCAAGACATGCTTCGTAAACAACAGTGAAATGCTTACTTACGGTTCCTTCCCAACAATGCAGAGAGAAAGAAAATAGAGAAATAATAGAAAAGTAATAACACAAAATTATAAATACACAGTGAGTAACGATAACTTGGCTATATACACGGGTACCATTACCAAGTCACTGTGCAGGGGTTCGAGGTAATTGAGGTAGATACAGTGATTTCAGAAATTGATTTAATTCTTCTTCTTTTTTTCAATCTACACTAAATACTATGTCAAAGTGGAAGAATAATTCTAACATTTATTAGTCGCTCTGGATAAGAGCGTCTGCTAAATGACTAAAATGTAAAATGTAAATATTAATGAAAAATAAAGCTCTAATTTTCTTGATTAGTTAAGTATCAATACATGTTAGAATCACCTTTGGCAGCGATTACAGCTGTGAGTCTTTCTGGGTAAGTCTCTAAGAGCTTTGCACATCTGGATTGTACAATATTTGCCCATTTCTATTATTTTTAACTCTTCAAGATCTGTCAAGTTGTTTGTTGATCATTGCTAAACAGCCATTTTCAAGTCTTGCCATAGATTTTCAAGCCAATCAAAGTAAAAACGGTAACTAAGCCATTCAGAAACATTCTAAGTCATCTTGGTAAGCAAATCCAGTGTACATTTGGCCTTGAGTTTTAGGTTATTGTCCTGCTGAAAGGTGAATTTTGTCTCCCAGTGTCTGTTGGAAAGCAGACCGAACCAGGTTTTTCTCTAGGATTTTGCCTGTGCTACTCAATTTCTTTTTATCCCACCAAAAACTCCATAGTCCTTGCTGTTGAAGAGCATATCCATAAAATGATGCAGCCACCACCATGCTTGAAAGTATGAAGGTTGGGACTCCGTGACATTGTTGCCTCCTCTCCTAGCGTTCTGGCTCCATTGGTCCCCCTAGCATCCTAGCATCCTGCACTTTCTACAGATCTGATTGGACTGGACTAGTGGCCACTAACCATAAAGCATATTTAGCCTATAACTTTTGTTATTCAGAAACATAAAATACTGCCATGAGAAAAATACAGTGAAATGGTATTTTGACCATATCAAGTCCTTTCAGATCTGTGAACATCAAGGGTTGGTTTCCCAATCACAGATTAATCTTGTCCAGGACCAAAAAGCATTCTCAACAGAGAATCTCCATTGAAAGAGCTTTTAGTCCAGGATTAGGCTTAATGTGTCCGGGAAACCGACCCCAAAGGTTTAGGGACTCTTGAGAATTGTCTAGACACCGAAACTATACCGCATCTTTGATTCCCGATCCCAACGGCTGACATTTGATGTTTCTGCACCAATAGGGTTTCAATCAGGAGGATCTGGAGGGGGATAAGAACCAATCACAGGCCTCGGCAAAGAAAGCAATGGCAGACGACTCTGACTCTGACGAGGGCGTGGGCAGGGGTGGTGGCCAAGAGTGAGTATCTCATGAAGTCTGTCAATGTTTTCAATCAATCGATTTTCCTCTTGCCGCTATACTTTCATTCTATAGTGGAGCCGTGGCTAACTGGCTGACTCTCTCTATTCAGCACCAGCTTCATGTCGGACTTTGACGTGATGCTGGCTCGTAAGAAGGCCCAGAGCGGGAAGCGACGACGGAACCGCGACGGGGGAACGTTCATAAGTGACGCTGACGACGTGGTCAGCGCCATGATCACCAAGATGACAGAAGCTGCAGAGGTGACATTCTGGCCCCAAACTGTGTGTGTGTGTGTTCTGTCATAGGTCTTCAATGCGGGTGTGGGTGTACCATTCTAACGGTGTGATTTACAGGAGGACAGAACACTGAACGCTCAGAAGAAGCCAGCCTTAAAAAAGCTGACCCTCCTCCCCACTGTCGTTATGCACCTGAAGAAGTGAGTCCATCCATGGCTCTCAATACTACCACAAGCATAGTCTATATACACCGAGTGCTCTTTCCATGATATAGACTGACCAGGTGAAAGCTATGATCCCTTATTGATGTCACTTGTTAAATCCACTTCAATCAGTGTGGATGAAGGGGAGGAGACGGGTTAAAGAAGGATTTATAAGCATTTAGACAATTGAGACATGGATTGTGTATGTGTGCCATTGAGGGTGAATGGGAAAGACAAAATATGTAAGTGCCTTTGAACAGGGTATGGTAGTAGGTTCCAGGTGCACCGGAACATCATCCTAATATTCAGTTGCACCTACTTTTTTCCCTCAGAACAGCTTCAATTCGTCGGGCATGAACTCTATAAGGTGTCGAAAGCGTTCCACAGGGATGCTGACCCATGTTGACTCCAATGCTTCCCACAGTTGTTAAGTTTGCTGGATGTCCTTTGGGTGGTGGACCATTCTTGATACACACGGTTTAAGCGTGAAAAACCAAGCAGCGTTGCAGTTCTTGACACACAAACCGTTCAACCTGGAACCTACTACCAAACCCTGTTCAAAGGCACTTCAATCTTTTTTTTTGCCCATTCACCCTCTGAATGGCACACATACACAATTAGGGCTGTGGCGGTCACGAAATTTCGTCACAAGCTACTGATGCAGACCTTTGGAACATCTACATTTTAAAAAGTCTAATAAATCCATGTAATATAGCCTACACCTTCACAATACATCCATTATTTATTTTAGACAGGTCTAAATAAACATGATATGAAGAAAATGTATTCTATTTCAGAAGAACAGAATAGCATACTCTGAGTTGTCCTTATGTTAGGTCCTGATCCGGCTATGACAAATGGCTGTGGGCTACACTAGTTCATTTAGCAGACAAGATTTGCTTAGAATTCCGTGGCATTATTTTATAGTATGAAGAATGCAATTGAACAAAGCTGAATAAAATAAAATTCTCCAAACAATTTGAGGGAGTTCGCACATGCAGCTATTCTGTGTTGAGCGGTTAACAAAGAAAAAGGTACTCCTATATGCTTAATTTAGAGTTATTAATGTCACTTTAGTTGTTCTACAAACGTTGGACTATATGCAGTGCTTAATTTGTAAATAGGGAGGTCCCGGAACACATAGTCAAACACAACGTAGCAGCGCAGAAGTCAGAGTAAACAGACTACTATCTATGGTGGTGAAACGGACAGCGCTCTCCAAGGAGCCTACTATCTATGGTGGTGAAACGGACAGCACTCTCCAAGTAGCCTACTATCTATGGTGGTGAAACGGACAGCGCTCTCCAAGTAGTCTACTATCTATGGTGGTGAAACGGACAGCACTCTCCAAGTAGCCTACTATCTATGGTGGTGAAACGGACAGCACTCTCCAAGTAGCCTACTATCTATGGTGGTGAAACGGACAGCACTCTCCCAGTAGCCTACTGTCTATGGTGGTGAAACGGACAGCGCTCTCCAAGTAGCCTACTGTCTATGGTGGTGAAACGGACAGCACTCTCCAAGTAGCCTACTGTCTATGGTGGTGAAACGGACAGCCCTCTCCAAGTAGCCTACTATCTATGGTGGTGAAACGGACAGCGCTCTCCAAGTAGCCTACTGTCTATGGTGGTGAAACGGACAGCGCTCTCCAAGTAGCCTACTGTCTATGGTGGTGAAACGGACAGCCCTCTCCCAGTAGCCTACTATCTATGGTGGTGAAACGGACAGCACTCTCCAAGTAGCCTACTGTCTATGGTGGTGAAATGGACAGCACTCTCCAAGTAGCCTACTGTCTATGGTGGTGAAACGGACAGCACTCTCCAAGTAGCCTACTATCTATGGTGGTGAAACGGACAGCGCTCTCCAAGTAGCCTACTATCTATGGTGGTGAAACGGACAGCGCTCTCCAAGTAGCCTACTATCTATGGTGGTGAAACGGACAGCGCTCTCCAAGTAGCCTACTATCTATGGTGGTGAAACGGACAGCGCTCTCCAAGTAGCCTACTATCTATGGTGGTGAAACGGACAGCGCTCTCCAAGTAGCCTACTGTCTATGGTGGTGAAACGGACAGCACTCTCCAAGTAGCCTACTATCTATGGTGGTGAAACGGACAGCACTCTCCAAGTAGCCTACTATCTATGGTGGTGAAACGGACAGCACTCTCCAAGTAGCCTACTGTCTATGGTGGTGAAACGGACAGCCCTCTCCAAGTAGCCTACTATCTATGGTGGTGAAACGGACAGCACTCTCCAAGTAGCCTACTATCTATGGTGGTGAAACGGACAGCCCTCTCCGAGTAGCCTACTATCTATGGTGGTGAAACGGACAGCACTCTCCAAGTAGCCTACTATCTATGGTGGTGAAACGGACAGCACTCTCCAAGTAGTCTACTATCTATGGTGGTGAAACGGACAGCACTCTCCAAGTAGCCTACTATCTATGGTGGTGAAACGGACAGCGCTCTCCAAGTAGCCTGCTATCTATGGTGGTGAAACAGACAGCACTCTCCAAGTAGCCTACTATCTATGGTGGTGAAACGGACAGCACTCTCCAAGTAGCCTACTATCTATGGTGGTGAAACGGACAGCACTTCCCAAGGTGTTGATTCATTCAAAGCATTTTAGACATCACTGCAGTATGCCCACATACTTGAGCATAGCTGCGGGGCTTACGCAAGTCGGAATTTCTTATAGCCTAATTAGACATCAATGTACAGCAACATTTTTAGACGACACTGCAGAACACCCGCCATATGCACACATACTCAGCTGTGGGGTTTACAAGACCTGAATTTCATATGATTTTCAAGACATCAATTTAGCAGTAGAAAAATATCAAGATATCGGAATATAACTTAAAATAAAATAAATCAATGTAGGCTATAGTAGGACACACATGAGAATATATAGGCCTCCTGCCTATGTGATAATATGAAGCACATATTCAGATTACCTTCACAGTACAGAACAAGTTTGTAAAGGAAGGAAAATGTCCTGCCTTAGTTTTCAACACCTCCCACAATGACTTTCCCCATGTCAAGTCCCTTTAACTCCTGAGAGTCAATTTCTAGCTCAAAGCCATGCGTGAGCCTGTGGCTGTGATGTTTAGCATCCTAAGGCTGTTCTGAAGACTGGCTGTAGTGTCTATTTTTTCCATTTAGAGTGTTAACGATAACCTGGACGTCCTCTTTAGCCTTGTCTACAAGGCTTGCTGCCACCAAATGCGCCTTGGTTCGGGCATGTTCAAAAACCTTTTTTCTGAGGGCTCTTTGTTTTTTTTACGTCTGAGGCATAGGATGTTAACTTACTGTACATTCCACCCACTCTTTTGCTAGTTTAATCCCTCCAGTCGTTTCTAGACCCAAGCTCCCTATCTTTTTGCATGTTGTACAGCCCAACTTTGAATTCTGCATGACAAGCCAGGGGTTATACGTTTGCTTGTTCTTGAACTGCAAATTGCACCTGCTCCAAGCACTTCATCGGTGGATGCACTGCTTCCCTCCCCCCCAGCTCCCTGTCTCCCGCTGAGTCTGACTAGCTAGTAGGCCTACTAGCTAGTGGAGGTGCCGGTGGTGATGCTGAACTGGCGGGATTAGCAGCGCTGCTAGCTAAGAGGCATTGCCATCAGGAACAGTTTGCCCCTCACTCCTCTCCTCCGGCACTGACAGTTCTCTGGCTCGTTCTGGGTTCAATTCAACCTCTTTCTCTGGATTTCTGGACTTGAGAAATGTCTTCGAACTCGATTGCCTTTTCTTATCCATTTTTTATTTGGCTTTCCCACGATTCAAATTCAGTAGGGAGACGACAAGCCTAGACGACGTGACGTGATTACGTAGGGTCCTCCTCACTAGCTGACCACCACTACCAAGACCTGTGTCAAGATCAGTTGCTTACAACACCGGCCCTCCCCATAACCTCTATGTACAAATAAGAGCGCAGGTCTGGAATCAGTGTGGCAGGATAGGATGATTACACAGAAGGATCACAGCGCTTTTACATGATGGTCTTTCTGGGGAGAAATAACGAGGCGACAACTTGATTTAACGCTGATCACTTTTATTCAACTGTCTACAGTGCGAACAGTGAAACGATTAATAAATCATGCTGCGAGAGGTACCGGATCCGGGCAAATAGGTGGCGGAACAAACAAAGTAAAATCTGAGAGGTGCTGGATCCTGTTACGGCACCTCTCAACACTGGCTATATGTTTTGATTTTTAATACATTGTAAGGCTGCATGATGCGATTCTAATGATGATTTGAAAAAAAGTTGCTTGAAAGGCTTGAGCCCTGCTTAGTTTTAGTCTCTCATTAACACTTTGACAAGCACTTGATAATGCCTGGAATTTCACGGCGGCATCCCCTTTGTGGCTGTAATGCACCCTAAAAAAATCCATGCCTTTTGCGGCCAGTGGCCGTTGTGCCCTGAGTGCTGAGCATGCCGAATCACCTCACTCACATGGCTCTCCATCACGTGATCGGGTCTTTCTCACAGGCTACAAGTGAAGGCAGACACATCGGGGATGCAACTGCGCGTGTCCTTATCCAATTCCGAGGTGCATATTGAAGATATTGGAAGAACTGTCCACATTGACTTTTCGTCAGCCAACAAGATGAGCAGGCCTAACGAACAGCAAAAGCACTAGCCTATGTCAATCTACTATCCCCCATTAGTAAAAATAAAAAAAAAGTTGAACTATTCTGTGCGAGAAAAAATTATTCAAAACATAGTCTGGGACAGTTGTGGAATGCAATAGATCCCAATTTAATACAACCACTAGCATCAAAAAACGTTTACGCAATGTGCCTGACGCAACAGATCAGACCATTTAGCTTAAAATAATGATAAATTAGGCTATTTCTTCACATTATAAGCGCAGCAATGCGCACATGAAAGTAGGCTATAACCGGGAATGTTCCATTAGCGGGAAAACACCATTATCAAAAGTGACCACAAATGCGATTATGCATGTAATGCTTTTATTATAAAAGTGCATTTTTATGGTGACAATTATCTTCCCCAAACTTGAAACTCACTCGCTACTTATGTATGCCGGTTAGGCTCTAAACCCCTTGTAAAGCGGATTAATGTGCTGAATTTTAAGAAGTTATTTGGCCACTTTAGTTGTGATACAAACCTTATCAAAACATATAGGCCTATGGGCTAGGCTACATGAGGTGTGCGACTGATTAGAAAAAGTTGCCCAAAAAATGGCAGTTTCTTATGCTGGGCATCATTCACAAGTGATAATGTATAGTTCACAAGTGATAGGCTAATATTGTCACCCCATCACACTATTCTTGATTTAATATTGTCTTTACATATACTAAGTAATATATGTGTGAAATTTGTTTTGATTTAGAATGGACCATTATTATGCACCTGTCTTGAAGCAGGGGCAGGGGAAAAATACATGTAATCTATGCACTTAAATAGCGAATGGAGGACGCTTTTCCCGTGGTTCATTTTCATGCCAGCCAGGTAGGCTATACTCCTGTTGTAAAGCGAAACAATGCACTTAATATTAGGAAAGTTGAAAAATAAATATAGTAGGCCTAGCCTATAGAAAGCTGATGGGATCCTCCTCTTTTTAGTAGAGGCCATCACTCTGTTTTCTCACGCAATTGCATAGCCTATAGAAATGTTGCGCAACATGAGCTCATGGGCTCTCATTAAGTGTTTGATTAGATTTTTTAACAAATTTGCATTGATGTCAGAGTGATTAGAGGGACAATAGAGTGCTGAGAACCAGGCAGTTAACAAGTTTGGTAGGCTACTAATGACCATCAGCGGCATCAGAGCTTTGAGAAGCCTAATTACCGTGAATAAACGGCCACGTGGAATTTGACTGCATTCATGACTCGTGACTGCCGGTTTGGGTGTAATACGGTCACCCTATACACAATCCATGTCTCAATTGTCTCAAGGCTTAAAAATCCTTCTTTAACCTGTCTCCTCCCCGTCATCTACACTGATTTGAAGTGGATTTAACAAGTGACATCAATAAGGGATCATAGCTTTCACCTGGTCAGTCTATATCATGGAAACAGCAAGTGTTCCTAATGTTTTGTATGCTGTGTGTGTATATGTGTGTACAGTACCAGTCAAAAGTTTGGACACCTACTCATTCCAGGGTTTTTCTTTATTTTTACTATTTTCTACATTGTAGAAAAATAGTGAAGACATCAAAACTATGAAATAACACATATGGAATCATGTAGTAACCAAAAAAGTGTTAAACAAATCCAAATATATGTTATATTTGAGATTCTTCAAAGTAGCCACCCTTTGCCTTGATGACATCTTTGCACACTCTTGGCATTCTCTCAACCAGCTTCATGAGGTAGTCACCTGGAATGAATTTCAATTCAGCCAATCAGTTGTGTTGGGGGGGTATACAGAGAGAGCCCTATTTGGTAAAAGACCAAGTCCATATTATGGCAAGAACCGCTCAAATAAGCAAAGAGAAACAACAGTCCATCATTATTTCTAGACATGAAGGTCAGTCAATACGGAAAATGTCAAGAACTTTGAAAGTTTCTTCAAGTGCAGTCGCAAAAACCATCAAGCGCTATGATGAAACTGGCTCTCATGAGGACCGCCACAGGAATGGAAGACCCAGAGATACCTCTGCTGCAGAGGATACGTTCATC
Source organism: Coregonus lavaretus (assembly GCF_964263955.1). Lineage (NCBI taxonomy): Eukaryota > Metazoa > Chordata > Actinopteri > Salmoniformes > Salmonidae > Coregonus > Coregonus lavaretus. Next base: position 1,808,754 of record NC_140017.1, on the reverse strand, counting down.
AGTTACCAGCCTCAGAAATTGCAGCCCAAATAAATGCTTCACAGAGTTCAAGTAACAGACTCATCTCAACATCAACTGTTCAGAGGAGACTGCGTGAATCAGGCCTTCATGGTCGAATTGCTGCAAAGAAACCACTACTAAAGGACACCAATAAGAAGAGACTTGCTTGGGCCAAGAAACACGAGCAATGGACATTAGACCGGTTGAAATGTGTCCTTTGGTCTGGAGTCCAAATTTGATATTTTTGGTTCCAACCGCCATGGCTTTGTGAGACACAGTGTGGGTGAACGGATGATCTCTGCATGTGTATTTCCCACCGTAAAGAATGGAGGAGATGGTGTGGGGGTGCTTTTCTACAAAGGGGACAGGATGACTGCACCGTATTGAGGGGAGGATGGATGGGGCCATGTATCGCGAGATCTTGGCCAACAACCTCCTTCCCTCAGTAAGAGCATTGAAGATGGGTCGTGGCTGGGTCTTCCAGCATGACAACGACCCAAAACACACAGCCAGGGCAACTAAGGAGTGGCTCCGTAAGAAGCATCTCAAGGTCCTGGAGTGGCCTAGCCAGTCTCCAGACCTGAACCCAATAGAAAATCTTTGGAGGGAGCTGAATGTCCGTATTGCCCAGCGACAGCCCCGAAACCTGAAGGATCTGGAGAAGGTCTGTATGGAGGAGTGGGCCAAAATCCCTGCTGCAGTGTGTGCAAACATGGCCAAGACCTACAGGAAACGTATGATCTCTGTAATTGCAAACAAAGGTTTCTGTACCAAATATTAAGTTCTGCTTTTCTGATGTATCAAATACTTATGTCATGCAATAAAATGCAAATTAATTACTTAAAAATCATACAATGTGATTTTCTGGATTTTCCGTCTCACAGTTGAAGTGTACCTATGATAAAAATTACAGACCTCCACATGCGTTGTAAGTAGGAAAACCTGCAAAATCGGCAGTGTATCAAATACTTGTTCTCCCCACTGTATATGGTCTGATGTGTGTGTGTGTGTGTGTGTGTGTGTGTTCAGGCAAGACCTCAAGGAGACATTCATCGACAGTGGGGTGATGTCGGCCATCAAGGAGTGGATCGGCCCGCTGCCAGACAAGAGTCTCCCGGCCCTTAAAATCAGAGAGGATCTCCTCAAAATCCTACAGGAGGTAAATGCTTGGGATTGCATTTCCGCCGACTCCCCCTGAAACGTCACCATGGTTTTGAATCTTGATAAAGAACTGTGTTTTCATATGGTTTTCGGTTCTCCCCCCAGCTCCCCAGTGTGAGTCAGGAGACTCTCAAACACAGCGGGATTGGCCGAGCCGTCATGTTCCTCTACAAACACCCCAAGGAGTCGCGCCCCAACAAGGACCTCGCCCTCAAACTCATCAGTAAGTGCCTACATATCTGCGCTCAAAAACATAAAATGTCAATTCAGTAATGTGGGTTTTGCTGACGTAATAGCTGACCAAGTATTGTCTGACTCTGAGAAGGAATTATGTTATTAAAGGGATCTCATTTTCACTCACCTGTTTCATAGTGTTGTTTTTTAGCAAGTTCCAGTGGCTTCGAACGAGCATGTAGCAATAGAACACGGTCCCTCTGTAGAGGTGAATAGTGTATGGGTGTTGGGGATATTGGTAGAGTATTAGTATTGATAGTGGGTATTGATACGTGCCGTGTCTGTACAGATGAGTGGTCCCGCCCCATCTTTGGCCTGACGTCCAACTACAAGGGCATGACACGCGAGGAGAGACAACAGAGAGACCTGGACCAGCAGATTCCGCAAAAAAGACTCCTCAGGTAAAAGTGTGCACACACCCCCCAGGGTTTCCGTTAGGAAAATGTGGCGCCAGACAACGTGACCGGGAAGATATTTTATTTACCGGCCATTTGGTAAATTTACCGGACCTATACGCATTATGCGCATAACCTATTAGGGCCTCCACCCAAGGTGCTCAGAAGGATGGAAATCACATTTAGATTATGGCAACTCATGTAATGAAGTGGCCAATAAAACGTCATTTTCAAACATTTATCAAAATGCAATTCGCGGGAAAACGCCATTCTAAATAGCGCACCTGATAGCAGTTCCATATGTGACAGAGATTAACATCTCTGTTAGAAACTTAGAAAGAGGGAGAATCTAAAGGTGCAACTAGGATGGTTGCTAATATGACTAGGATTGTGCCTTTTGGCTTCTGGACAACAAAAGAAAGTTGATATGAAAACCAATAGAACAGGAGAGAAACGGCATAGCGGTGGGTCCAAAAGGGAAGTAAAGGGAAATACATTTTCCAAAATTATATACTTACTCCGGTCTATACAGAAATAAATAAAATACTTCACCAGAAAGCATGACTTAGCCACAGAGGTATCAAGGCTAATTAGCATATATAAAAAAAATAGCTGTGGCTTGTTTCAAATCACCTATTTGGGAAGACTGCAATTTGGGCAGCGCACGTGGCAATAGGCCTAGCTGATTATTGAGTTGCAGCTGTCAGTGAAAAGCATCTAAAATATGTGTGAAGGTAATGTGTCTAGAGTATAATTTAAAATGTTGAGACCGGAAGAAGGGGAGGAGTGTGTGTGGCGATTGTTTCATTGTGTGAATTGTTTGCCCTTTTAATTTTTTTTGATCAATTCCTGATTTACATATGTCACCAGTAGTAAATGTACCCTTAATCTCCATCATTTGGTTACATTAATTTCTGTTAATACATGTATTAATTAGTCATTTACGGTTTCTTTAGCCGCCAATGGATCACGGTGTATCAATATGTCCATATGGCAGAGGCTGGTGATCTCGCATTAGTTGACTTTTAACTTTCAGATTTGTGTAATTTTTATTCAGATTTTTTTGATTAACCACGTGACAATGCTTTTTAGAAACGAAAATATTATTATTGAAATGTTCCACAAAAATGTGCCTATGAAAATCATAACTAGCATGCAGAACGGTAGAAATGGTAGGATAAATTGTCCCCAAACTTGAAACTCACGCGGTGCCTATGAAGTCTTTATAAAATCATTTCCTCCACGTTTACATGGTTGGATTTTGCCTATAGGCTACTTTGAAGCAAGGTAAGTCATGCCTCATAATATGTAATAAAACATTCAGGTTTCAAACAATTAATTAAGTATGTTTTCAAAATGCGTACTGCCTCCAGCTCACATTGTAAAGTGGTGTGTGACGCACTGATAGCCTGTTGCCTGCACTTGAATGGTGAATGGAAGGCATGCTTCAATTACCAGTTGAGAAAAAATAGTAGCGCCTTTCAATCGTGCACCAACACAGTTTTTAACTGGATTTTGAATTGTTGCACAATGAATGGGCTTATAAAAGCACATGTTTTACTCCAGCTGAGGAGCTGCAGGAGAAATCCCGCTCAAAATAGGCTGTGTGTGTGTGATAGTTGTGTTGCATAAATAAAATACATGATGACTAACGAAAATACACACAGGCCAATTTAATTCCACTAAATTATGCAAATTAACCTATAGGCCGATAAGCATTATAGTCAAATCTATTTCCATCAATGAATAAAAAGCATTATTTTACAATAGGATTTTTTTTCCCCTGGTGATTTTTATCACCGTAATTTTTTTTCGCGGCCAAAAGCCGGCATTTGCCGTCTAATGGAAACCCTGACACACACTTTATACACTGCTCAAAAAAATAAAGGGAACACTAAAATAGCACATCCTAGATCTGAATGAATGAAATAATCTTATTAAATACTTTTTTCTTTACATAGTTGAATGTGCTGACAACAAAATCACACAAAAATTATCAATGGAGATCAAATGTATCAACTCATGGAGGTCTGGATTTGGAGTCACCCTCAAAATTAAAGTGGAAAACCACACTACAGGCTGATCCAACTTTGATGTAATGTCCTTAAAACAAGTCAAAATTAGGCTCAGTAGTGTGTGTGGCCTCCACGTGCCTGTATGACCTCCCTACAACGCCTGGGCATGCTCCTGATGAGGTGGCGGATGGTCTCCTGAGGGATCTCCTCCCAGACCTGGACTAAAGCATCCGCCAACTCCTAGACAGTCTGTGGTGCAACGTGGCGTTGGTGGATGGAGCGAGAGATGATGTCACGGATGTGCTCAATTGGATTCAGGTCTGGGGAATGGGCGGGCCAGTCCATAGCATCAATGCCTTCCTCTTGCAGGAACTGCTGACACACTCCAGCCACATGAGGTCTAGCATTGTTTTGCATTAGGAGGAACCCAGGGCCAACCGCACCAGCATATGGTCTCACAAGGGGTCTGAGGATCTCATCTCGGTACCTAATGGCAGTCAGGCTACCTCTGGCGAGCACATGGAGGGCTGTGCGGCCCCCCAAAGAAATGCCACCCCACACCATGACTGACCCACCGCCAAACCGGTCATGCTGGAGGATGTTGCAGGCAGCAGAACGTTCTCCACGGCGTCTCCAGACTCTGTCACGTCTGTCACATGTGCTCAGTGTGAACCTGCTTTCATCTGTGAAGAGCACAGGGCGCCAGTGGCGAATTTGCCAATCTTGGTGTTCTCTGGCAAATGCCAAACGTCCTGCACGGTGTTGGGCTGTAAGCACAACCCCCACCTGTGGACATCATTTTGCAGGGCTCTGGCAGTGCTCCTCCTGCTCCTCCTTGCACAAAGGCGGAGGTAGCAGTCCTGCTACTGGGTTGTTGCCCTCCTACGGCCTCCTCCACGTCTCCTGATGTACTGGCCTGTCTCCTGGTAGCGCCTCCATGCTCTGGACACTACGCTGACAGGCACAGCAAACCTTCTTGCCACAGCTCGCATTGATGTGCCATCCTGGATGAGCTGCACTACCTGAGCCACTTGTGTGGGTTGTAGACTCCGTCTCATGCTACCACTAGAGTGAAAGCACCGCCAGCATTCAAAAGTGACCAAAACATCAGCCAGGAAGCATAGGAACTGAGAAGTGGTCTGTGGTCACCACCTGCAAAACCAGTCCTTTATTGGGGGTGTCTTGCTAATTGCCTATAATTTCCACCTGTTGTCTATTCCATTTGCACAACAGCATGTGAAATGTATTGTCAATCAGTGTTGCTTCCTAAGTGGACAGTTTGATTTCACAGAAGTGTGATTGACTTGGAGTTGCATTGTGTTGTTTAAGTGTTCCCTTTATTTTTTGAGCAGTGTACAATATACCCCTTAAACACACGTACGCAGTTGTCTCACATTATCACTGTAGACATGAGCTGTTCACTCCAACCAACCAACCCCCCACCCCCACCCTTTCCAGCTCATTGTCCCACTGACCTATCAAATCCTCCTGCCTGTCCTCCATTCATCCACTTTTCAGTCCTCACTCTCCTCCTTTCACTGTGTCACTCTCCTCATGTTTGTCAAATTCCCCTCTCTCTCCATGACACCTGTCTATACTTCCCGACGTGGTCCCCCTTCCTCCTCCCCCCCCCCCTCAGTCAGCCCCAAAAGGTGGAGAGGTCCAAGGAACCGGATGTCTTCTCCCCGCAGCAACTCAGGTTCAGTGTGGTTGCATGGGTGCTCCGCCTCCCGAGTGACTGGCTGCAGTCAGATTTTCAACCCCCCAGGTTGTTACGCTTGGTGATGTTTTTTCTCCCCCAGAGACAATGAGACAGTTGTTGGTATGAATGATAGGAAAGAGTCAGATTGAGCCTAGAGTTACTGAGGCTTTGTTGTGTGAGTATGGCTTAATTTTGAGGTTTTGTTAATTTTGTTTGGGGTTCGAAAAGCTACTTTGCACGTGTATTGTTTGTGTGGGAGATTCTCTCCATTTTCACCATGTTGGATCAGTGTTTGCTGTTGTAACTCTTACCCTGTCTGTCAGAAGCTAAAACGCATCACTGGGCCAGGGCTTTGATCTTGGCATAAAGCAGAGTATAGCTATGGATCTCTTCCTCAGTTAGCAGTGAAGGCTGTCTGGCCATTTGCCCTCCCGCTGACCTTTTAACCCTACCTTATGTGAAATTCATGCCTTGCTCTTTCTCTTTCCAGCTGTGGAATAAACGTCTAGTTTTTTGGGGGGTGTTTAGTGTTTCTTAATATAGCCTATATGTAGCCTGTACGTTTTGTTTGGGTGTGCATCATGTTTTGATAGTTCAATGCTGTATTGATGCACGGTTATGTTAGGACCTAAAGAACTGAGTCAGTTCAGGCAGCACACGAGTGACATTCAGAGTAATTTTGCTATAGGCTATTTCATTAAATGTTATATACAGAACTCAAGAGTAATGTACTCTAGACAGAACAGAGAATTCCACCAAAGCAGGGCAAAATGTCCTGTCAGAAAATATTGTTGCTCTCCCTCTCTGGTGCATGGGCCTTGTATCCTAAACCTATTCATTTGTTTTATAATGGACAATTCCTAACTCTCTTGTGTTTAGCTATATTCCATTCATATTCCATTCGATAGGCTTTGAATATGACGTTTGGCCACGCTCAAACAATGAATTCCATCAAAAACAAAGTTGTTTGAATAGCCTAAAAATGTAGGGTAGCCAGGGGACTAATAATAAGAGAGAACAAACAAAATCTATAGCCTTTAGAACATTTTTATGACGAGTTTAATCAATTTTAAGCTTATTAAGAAATAATGTATCTGTGCGGGGCAGAAAAACCCTGGCCGTCAATGCGAGGTTGAAAACCAAATGGCCAATAACCTTTCCTCCTACTAGGCCTATCATAAAGGCTTTAAGACATGTTACAATTATAAACAGCCTATTTCCTGAATATTCTAATAGCCTAAGAAGGTGTTGTCCTAAAGTTGCCACTTTCAAAAATGAAAGTTGGAGTATAGGCCGTAGGCATTGGCTATTCCTAATCACAGCTTTATGAGATATAGAACAAACAATATAAGTCAAATAGGCCTAAAGCTATTATTATGAAGTTCTGAAGACCGTAGACTGCCCAGCCTATGATTTATAACTCACTACGGTAACACAGCCCGTTTGACTGACACTTTGCTCCATCATGGCATGCGCCACACAGATGCAAATACCTGTTCCACGCTGAAGCTCCACCAGAAAGGAATATTATAAAATATTTCCCTGCACTTAGCAGCTACCCAGGCTTTCAATAACATTATATTTTGTCTTGATTCGTCCAGTTGTAGCATGCGATTTCGCGCTATAGCCCAACGGTGGTGTTAGAGTTTCGTTATCTAAAAGGTTTTGAGAAGTCAATGCGAGAAGTGAAAAATTCTTCCCTAGTTAATTTTCTCGAAATCTAAAGGCACAACCTAGATTCAACCGAATGTCTTAAGTAGTTGAACGTGTTATTACTCCAACCTCATGGAATTGACAAAATGACACGTTACATTTTTTCTCAAAAACTATTTTAAATCGAACGAGTGCCTTTGATTTGACACGATGCACATGCGCAATTCGCCGCGAGACGACATTTTAGACCCGATGACGTGTTTCTGCGCATGAGCTTAGCTAGCCAACGTTGCCATGACATCGCCTACAAGTGTGATCTGGGATTTTGATTGAAGAAGCAGTTTCTACCTATCTTTATACTGTACTGTCTTTGCTACTACTCTCAAACTCTAACCTTTGAGAACAGGAACGTGGCAGTAACGGCATGTGTTAAGACTTAAGACCAGTGTGCAGAGTGCTAGCTGCACCCTTACTGTTAGTAAATTGTGTGTGGCCAGGTCAGTCAGTATGTCAACTCTCTCGCTCTCCTTCTCTCGCTCTACAGCTCAGGGGGACAGACTCCTCATAGAGACCTGGAGAAAGTACTGACAGGAGAAGAGAAGTGAGTAGCTGTGCCTTGGGTGTTCCCATGTTGTGTGTGTCTGAGTCCTTTGTCTGTCTGTCTTGAGTCAGTGTGTGTTGCTTTCAGCTGACACCCCTCCTGTGTGTGCTGACCCACAGAGCTCTGCGCCCAGGAGACCCTGGGTTCTGTGCCCGGGCCAGGGTGCCCATGCCATCCAACAAGGACTACGTTGTGCGGCCCAAATGGAACGTGGAGAGCGAGTCAAGAGCAGTGAGTGTTTGCCTGTCCATCTGTCTGCCTGGGAGAAGGGAGGAGAAAGTGCCCCTGGTGGTTTTCCATTTATTTTAACTGTGCAGAGCAGACCAATTATTTTCTCATCACACCTGAAATCCTGGATTCCGGACATAACCATTTCTAGGTCATTTTAGCTAAGTTAACTTAGGTGTGACTGTGAACTGGGTTTCAACTGTAGCTTTCAGATGTTTTGTCACTACATGACGTGGGCATCAGTAAGAGAAGGACGGTAAGGAGCTGAATGTGATTGGTTCCTGACTGCAGACCGACTTTAAGAAAGGGATAAGCCGATTGGAAAAGCACAAGCGTCGCATTGCCCAGCAGAGGTCACAGCGGCGCATCATGGCGGTGAAGATCAACGTGGACGGCAATGGCATGCCACTGTAGTACCTACTGTCACCACACGGGGCAGTAAGTGCCACCTGCATGTCTCTTGCTGGTCCTGGGTAGGACAAAGTTGCACAGAGACACTGATCTTAGGTCAGTTAATGGTTACCCCCACTAATGGTGAAGGTTGGGAATGAGAGAGGATAAGCTGATTGTAGGTCAGTGCCTGAGGGCAACTTCTACCCAGGGCCACTGTGTGCAGTGTGGACTGGAGAGCAACCCTCCCACCACTTACCAAGTCAAACGGCTCTGCAAGCTGTTGCCCAGCCACCTAATAATTAAATGAGTCCCCTGGTTTTAAGACATTAGGCTATACCAGCATGTCGCTTGAGTTTCTGTGTCTGGCATGATGGGAATGTGTTACTATTCAACTTGGTGTTCAGAGTTTGTTTAAATACTAGGGTTACGAAACTTAATGCACTCTATCAGATACGCTGTTGAAATATCAGATCGGCAGAACATTCCAAATTTGATGATTACAAAAAGTGTGTTTGTGTGTCTTGGTAACCTCGCTCGCTAGGCTTATAGTGGTACTACCGTATGTTACCACTACGGCAAACATATTGTGGCGAAGAAACACTGTTTTGGTGAGTAGTTTCACTTTCCTGTCCCCCCTTCTCTAATCCTTTCCTCCCTCTGTCTCCAAGGCCCCGGTTAAGAAGGGCATGTCACGGGTGGACAAACAGTTGCGTCGCTTCGCCGACATCAAGCGTATGACGAAGACGGGCCACGCTGTGAAAATCAGCGTCCAGGGCAACCGGATGCCCCTCTGATTTTTTTAAAAACTTCTGTCTCCCCCCCCTCCCCTTTTTAATACGTTGCTCCTATACCATGGTCCCCGTTCAAATTCTTTATCCTCCTTCCTTCCTTTCTTGAAGTGATTGGCTACTAAGCTGACAGTTGGCCAGGTGAAAGCATAGGTTTCAATACATAGCTTTTACTGATCCAGTAATATCAGAGCTGTGAATATTCCAAGGAAGGGAGGATAGAATGCAATGATTTAAATCATTTGATTAGGGCCGGGGTCCCAGTTCTGTGTGCTTTAGCCAACTCCTCTAACTAGCATGACAATGGTCAGAGGAGTTGGCTAAAGCACATGCAGGTGGGACTATTCTATCACCCCTTATACAAACCCCCTCAGTCCAGCCCCAATGTATGATAGTGGTGTGGCTTCACAGGCTGGTTGGCCTTCGGTCCTCTAGACTTTGGGATCGATTCAATACGGAGTGTGGAACATTCGCGTTATAGCGTGATTGAAATGTTAAGGTCATTTCCATTGAGCAGACATGCAACGTTTACCGAACATTGCCCTTAAATTTCAATCGCTCTATAGCGTTGTTCTTCCGCACCCCATATTGAATATAAGTTAGGCCTTTACTTTGTTTCTGAAGAAGCTGTACAGATGTAGGAACTGACTGTGTGTGTGTCTTCAGTGTTGCTGGTTGGTTCTGAAGTTACTTTCGTAATAAAGAGGGTTTCACCAGATCTCTTGATTTCTCTTCATCTTTATTTGAGAAAGGTTACCTATGGGCTTGAACTAGATTCATCTCAAATCTCATTTCACCACTTTGTCTTAAAAACATGACGCATTGATTTGAGTGAACTATCACTTTAATGCACACTGAAATAATTCAAACAACTTATTGCTAGTGGCAAACTTATGTACTTTCAAGTTAAGTTTCAGTTTCAATACAATTTCATGAAACACCCCAATAGACTCAATTTAACAGTCCTAAAACTTGAAGCTTTGCATGACTTAGGGGGAATTTTTTTTTAATGGTCAGGGAAACTGATAAAGTGCTCTTAGAACCAAATCTGACCTGATTAATACAGTTTAATACAGTTTGGTAAATTCTTTGGTAACTTGTAATATGTTATTCACAATCAAATGAAAGATAAGGTTACTGTTTGAACCTCTCATCATGACCAAAGCATCAGGGTCAGTGATGTAAAACAGTCAGACCATTACAGATAGAAATGCAATGAATAGAGCTGACATGATTCCCAATTATACATCATGACAGAAAATGCATTTAAAATGCAGTTATCTGAACGCTCTGTTACATTGTATCCTGAACTGACCCCAGGTGCAACTCATAATCCATAACTCGGGCCTTTCTGTATATCTGAAAGGATTGGATAGGTGTACCCTATATGGTGAAAATTCCTCCTAAAATTCCTTCTCAGGTCAATTACAAACTATTACTGTTTTGCTAATACCTATCAGATCAAATCTACATAAAATGGTTAAGGGCTAGGGTTTGACTTGGAATTCATCATCGGCCACTCCCAATTTGTTCCTTACCCTTGTCCCCAACCCATCGATCTTTGCAGGTGTGTAAGCAATATGGTAGAAGCTCCACCACTTAACTGCTAGCACCTATCCAGATGATCAGAGCTGCAATCATCGAAGGGCCAAGGTGTAGGGAATGAATTGGGATTGTCTCCGAGCTGCACCTCAGGTATGTGTACTGTTATGCACCTGCCTTTTCTATAGTATCCTGTATCCAGTGCAGGTAGTTCCCTAGCTGGGTGTAGACACCATACTTCCCCTTGGCGGCACACTTCTCCCCCCAGCTCACCACCCCTGTGAGGAACCAGGTCCCGCGGTAGTTGACCACAAAGGGACCCCCGCTGTCCCCACTGCAGGCATCCATGCTGGCCTCCAGGTAGCCTGCGCAGAACATGTTGTCCGTGATGACCTGCTCTGTGGAGAGGATGCACTTTTGCTGGTCGACCACGGGCATAGCGACTTTCCTCAGGAAGCGTGAGGAGCGCCCCAGGTACTGTGTGGCGCCCCAGCCTGTGACTATGCCCCTCACATCCTCCCGCTGGAGGTGGTGGGCCAGCTGACTATTGGGAAGGCAGGCGGGCACCGCCACGGGGCTCAGCACCACAGGGGCAGAGAGGTAGACGAGAGCAATGTCGCTATCGAAGGTGTAGTCGTGGAAGTGAGGGTGGACGACGACCTTTGCCACTTTGATATTCTGCTCGTCCGGGTCGGGACGCTGCTTGTCATAGTCCCCTGTAAAACAGACAGTTTAAACAGGCACAGTGGATCATCAACATGTTGCACTCAATAAAAACTGCTAGAGCATTTGACAGTATGCTCACTACTTCTAAAGAGTGGATCACATAGCCTCACCGATAGTCACATGGTCAGGGGTTTCCTGCATGCAGTGTGCAGCAGTGACCACCCAGCGCTGACTGATCAGAGTTCCCCCACAGAAGCCATACCCATCCTTCCTCCAGAGCATGACCTGCAGGGACATGGAACAGGTAGGGGACCGCCACAAACACTATTGTCATCATCATACACTACATGCCCTATGATGTCTGAGATTAGTGCTTGCAGTGCCACAGGGTAGTGTCCGTAGGGCACACTGTAGCAAACCGTTTTGCAACAGGATACAAAAATCTTTGTTCTTATTGGACAGGTTCAGAGGCCTCATAAAATGTTCTTCATTTTTATTCTACATTTCTGCATATGTTCATTTCTTAAAAAGCTGCATTGTCGTGGTCTTGCGGTCTAAGCCGCTGCCTCCGGCACACGTCTATGGTGTCGGTATAGGTTTGAATCCGGCCTACTGCCCTTTGACACAACCTATCTCTACCTTTCCCCACTGTCATTCTCTCTCTCTCTCTCTATCTGTTCAATAAAGTCAGAAAATACCTTTAAAAATATATATATATGCTGCATTGTCGACAATGCACGATCTGATCGAATCCCGACGTTGTGTCCATCACAGGTAGGCTACAGTTCCCTTGCACGTTTCATTTATAAATCACATTTTCTTATTGAACAAGTTCAGGTAGTACTATTTCACTTTGTTCCGGACTGTTTCTTCCGATGTGTGCCTACTGAACACCACCCCGTAGCCCTGTGTTGTAGGCCTACCTGCCAAGGGCTTCCTCCCTGCCTCTCCAGCTGCCCTCCCACTATCCGGGTTTCTTCATGAACGCCCTCCATGTCTTCAGTGCTGTTCCCCCCTGGCTGGGTTGAGTTAATCCCAAATAGGTTGGAGGTTGAGTTCCCTTCTCCCTCCATGGTGATGGTGAGGTTCCTGTCAGAGTGGCGGTGGGTCGGGGTGAAGGGCTCGGAGTCGTTCAGTAGAGAGCGACGCAGCGAAGCCTCACTCTGCTTCTTCCCACAAGGGAACGCCACTGGCAATGAAAATGTACAGTATAACCATCTAGAGCGTATGGCTCTAGAGACAGCAAAGAAATAGGTTGTTTTTCGGTGCATAGTCTACCTGCTTCAGAGCAGGTTTTGCTGTCCTCATCTAACTGGTAGCCCTCTGCACAGCTGCACTGGACCCCTGTGGTGCGCTCCTGGTTGGTGCAGTAATGCAGACAGCCGCCATTCTTAAACTGGCACTCAAACACCTCTGGAGGAACAGCGCAAGGTTCAAAGATCAACAAAATGGCCATTTTATGGTAATAGAAGTGTAGAATAGAATTGACTCCTTAATTGTACTTTATCGAGCAGGCAGTTAGCTGTCTTTAAGGGGGTAATTTGAAACCTGAAGGGGTCCTACAGTATCAATCAAAATTAGCTTACAAATATTTCCTACTATAAGTACAGTAATTAATTTGCTAGCTAGTTTTTTTTAAACAAGTCCCAATTCTATTGTTTAGATACAGTGCATTCGGAAAGTATTCAGACCCCTTGACTTTTCCCACGTTACATTACAGCCTTATTCTAAAATGGATTAAATAAATAAAAATCTTCAATCTACACACAATACCCCATAATGACAAAGCGAAAACAGGTTTTTAGAAATGTTTGCAAATGTTTTAAAAGTAAAGAACATACCTTATTTACATAAGTATTCCGACCCTTTGCTATAAGACTTGAAATTGAGCTCAGGTGCATCCTGTTTCCATTGATCATCCTTCTGATGTTTCTACAACTTGATTGGAGTCCACCTGTGGGAAATTCAATTGATTGGACATGATTTGGAAAGGCATACACCTGTCTATATAAGGTCCCACAGTTGACAGTGCATGTCAGAGAAAGAAACAAGCTATAAGGTCGAAGGAATTGTCCGTAGAGCTCCGAGACAAGATTGTGTCGAGGCACAGATCTGGGAAAGGGTACCAAAAATATTCTGCAGCATTGAAGGTCCCCAAGAACACAGTGGCCTCTATCATTCTTAACTGGGAGAAGTTTGGAACCACCAAGACTCTTCCTAGAGCTGGCCGCCCGGCCAAACTGAGCAATCGGGGGAGAAGGGCCTTGGTCACGGAGGTGACCAAGAACCTGATGGTCACACTGACAGAGCTCCAGAGTTCCTCTGTGGGGATGGGAGAACCTTCCAGAAGGACAACCATCTCTGCAGCACTCCACCAATCAGGCCATTATGGTATAGTGGCCAGACGGAAGCCACTCCTCAGTAAACGGCACATGACAGCCTGCTTGAAGTTTGCCAAAAGGCACCTAAAGGACTCAGACCATGAGAAACAAGATTCTCTGGTGTGATGAAACCAAGATTTAACTATTTGGCCTGACTGCGGCAGCATCATGCTGTGGGGATGTTTTCAGCGGCAGGGACTTGAAACTAGAAAGATAAACGGAGCAAAGTACAGAGAGATCCTTGATGAAAACCTGCTCCAGAGCACTCAGGACCTCAGACTGGGGTGAAGGTTCACCTTCCAATAGGACAATGACCCTAAGCAAACAGCCAAGGCAACGCCGGAGTAGTTTTGGGACAAGTCTCTGAATATCCTTGAGTGGAACAGCCAGAGCCCGGACTTGAACCCGATCGAACATCTCTGGAGAGACATGAAAATAGCTGTGTAGCGACGCTCCTCATCCAACCTGACAGAGCTTGAGAGGATCTGCAGAGAAGAATGGGAGAAACTCCCCAAATACAGATGTGCTAAGCTTGTAGCGTCATACCCAAGAAGAATCAAGGCTGTAATTGCTTCCAAAGGTGCTTCAACAAAGTACTGAGTAAAGGTCTGAATACTTATGTAAATGTGATATTTCAGTTATCTATACATCTGCAAAAATGTCTAAACCTGTTTTTGCTTAGTCATTATTGGGTATTGTGTGTAGATTGTTGAGGAAAAAAATTACTTTTTTCCACTACGAGAAGGGTTGTACAGTAACTTCTGCAAGTGTTTTTTTCAACAACTGTCCTGTAAGTGGTTCAATGAGGTCACATTCACAAAAGAATACGCTGTGCCACAACAGTTGTACAATTGTTGTACAATGATTGTAGACCAGAGGAGGCTGGTGGGAGGAACCACAGGAGGACAGGCTCATTGTAATGACTGGAATGGAATAAATGGAACAGAGTCAAACGTGGTTTCCATATGTTTGATCAGTTTAATACTGTTCCATTTATCCCATTCCAGCCATTCCAGCCTCCTATAGCTCCTCCCACCAGCCTCCTCTGTTGTAGATGTGCCAGTGTGAACTGCACCAGTACTGTAACAGAGCAATATTCAGTGTGGATTCCAGGCTATGACTGGGAGGTCCAGGGTCATGTAATTCAGGAGGTGAGAGTTTATAGGCACAGGAAAACACAGATGTATTATGACTGAGTAAAACTATATACCTATTCCACAGGTATTCCCATCGTAGCGTGGGGGACACAGACAGAGGTAACCATCCCGATCAATAGTGCAGATTCCTCCGTTCTTACATGGGTTGTAGTGGCAAGGATTTAGATCTAATTCACAATTCATACAGATACATCTCATCAAAAGCTTTCATTTTAAGTGACAATGCGGATTTCTGATACAGTTTTCAAAACAACTGGAAAGGATCTAATGAAGCAATACCATACTCACTCTTATACCTATACCAAAACTCCATCTGTAAGATAAGACCAAAGGGATACAGTCAGTTTGAATGTGGTGTTTTGAGCTGTATGCGCTTTAGCGTACTCCTCTGACTATCCTGTCATGTAAGAAGGCCTAGTTACTTACACCTTGCATTAACATGTGATTTAGTGATGCGCGGGTTGACGCATAACCCGCTGCGGTGCGGGCGGGTTTAGGGTCATTCAATATTTTGTGGATGAAGGGCGGGTGGGTTGCGAGCAGTTGAATAAAGAGAAAATAATGCATTAAAAAAATCCATAAATGTATCATTCTTGTGCAGTTCGTATCTATAGGCTACATTGAGGTTTCCTTTTAATTATTTGTATCTGCCATTAGTGGGTAAGCTTAACAGTGGGTTTTGACCAGAGGCGGCGGCGCCTCTTGACAACGCTTCCCTCCAACACTTCGCTTGAAATTTGCATAAAGTAAACATTTTCTAGTGCTCTGCTAGCAGGGTTCTTGGTGCTCACCTTCCCATAATCCCACGCACATTTTTCTGCGTGCCCTTGTTGAAAACGAATGGGGATGGAACTTCTCCTGCTGAATTCGTGGAAACGAAAACTGCCCTCAATCTGCTACTCCGCATAGCTGATTGGTCAGTTCAGAGCGCTAGTAAACCCTCGTTTCTGATAGGCTTGCTTTGAGATGCGCATGGCTAGCTTGCTGGCTCGCCTCAGCATCCGATTAATTTATAGCTAGCTACAGAGATAGGATAAATACTTATTTATAATCTTTGATACGTTTTTTTATTTTCTTTGATGGATTCTAAAAGCAAGTGAACCAACATGAACGTCACTGACGGTGAGTACAGGTTGCATCGATAGCTAGCTACTGTATCCAAATCAAATCCAAATCAGTGACGTGTCAAATCAGATCAGTGCAAATAGTCCGGGTAGCCATGATTAGCTGTTCAGGTGTCTTATGGCTTGGGGGTAGAAGCTGTTGAGAAGTCTTTTGGACCTAGACTTAGCACTCCGGTACCGCTTGCCTTGCGGTAGCAGAGAGAACAGTCTGACTAGGGTTGCTGGAGTCTTTGACAATTTTGAGGGCCTTCCTCTGACACCGCCTGGTATAGAGGTCCTGGATGGCAGGAAGCTTGGCCCCAGTGATGTACTGGGCCGTACGCACTACCCTCTGTAGTGCCTTGCGGTCGGAGGCCAAGCAGTTGCCATACCAGGCGGTGATGCAACCAGTCAGGATGCTCTCGATGGTGCAGCTGTAGAATTTTTTGAGGATCTGAGGACCCATGCCAAATCTTTTTAGTCTCCTGAGGGGGAATAGGCTTTGTCGTGCCCTCTTCATGACTGTCTTGGTGTGTTTGGACCATGATAGTTCGTTGGTGATGTGGACACCAAGGAACTTGAAGCTCTCAACCTGTTCCACTACAGCCCCGTCGATGAGAATGGGGGCGTGCTCAGTCCTCTTTTTTTTCCTGTAGTCCACAATCATCTCCTTTGTCTTGGTCACGTTGAGGGAGAGGTTGTTGTCCTGGCACCACACGGCCAGGTCTCTGACCTCCTCCCTATAGGCTGTCTCATCGTTGTCGGTGATCAGGCCTACCACTGTTGTGTCGTCGGCAAACTTAATGATGGTGTTGGAGTCGTGCCTGGCCATGCAGTCATGGGTGAACAGAGAGTACAGGAGGGGACTGAGCACGCACCCCTGAGGGGCCCCCGTGTTGAGGATCAGTGTGGCAGATGTGTTGTTACCTACCCTTACCACCTGGGGGCGGCCCGTCAGGAAGTCCAGGATCCAGTTGCAGAGGGAGGTGTTTAGTCCCAGGATCCTTAGCTTAGTGATGAGCTTAGAGGGCACTATGGTGTTGAATGCTGAGCTGTAGTCAATGAATAGCATTCTCACGTAGGTGTTCCTCTTGTCCAGGTGGTAAAGGGCAGTGTGGAGTGCAATAGAGATTGCATCATCTGTGGATCTGTTGGGGCGGTATGCAAATTGGAGTGGGTCTAGGGTTTCTGGGATAATGCTGTTGATGTGAGCCATGACCAGCCTTTCAAAGCACTTCATGGCTACAGACGTCAGTGCTACGGGTCGGTAGTCATTTAGGCAGGTTATCTTAGAGTCCTTGGGCACGGGAACTATGGTGGTCTGCTTGAAACATGTTGGTATTACAGACTCAGTCAGGGACATGTTGAAAATGTCAGTGAAGACACTTGCCAGTTGGTCAGCACATGCTCGGAGTACACGTCCTGGTAATCCGTCTGGCCCTGCGGCCTTGTGAATGTTGACCTGCTTAAAAGTCTTACTCACATCGGCTACGGAGAGCGTGATCACATAGTCATCCGGAACAGCTGGTGCTCTCATGCATGCTTCAGTGTTGCTTGCCTCGAAGCGAGCATAGAAGTGGTTTAGCTCGTCTGGTAGGCTTGTGTCACTGGGCAGCTCGCGGCTGTGCTTCCCTTTGTAGTCTGTAATAGTTTTCAAGCCCTGCCACATCCGACGAGCGTCAGAGCCAGTGTAGTACGATTCAATCTTAGACCTGTATTGACTCTTTGCCTGTTTGATGGTTCGTCGGAGGTCATAGCGGGATTTCTTATAAGCGTCCGGGTTAGAGTCCCGTTCCTTGAAAGCGGCAGCTCTACCCTTTAGCTCAGTGCGGATGTTTCCTGTAATCCATGGCTTCTGGTTGGGGTATGTACGTACGGTCACTGTGGGGACGACATCATCGATGCACTTATTGATGAAGCCAGTGACTGATGTGGTGTACTCCTCAATGCTGTCTGAAGAATCCCGGAACATGTTCCAGTCTGTGCTAGCAAAACAGTCCTGTAGCTTAGCATCTGCGTCATCTGACCACTTTTTTATTAACCGAGTCACTGGTGCTTCCTGCTTTAGTTTTTGCTTATAAGCAGGAATCAGGAGGATAGAGTTATGGTCAGATTTGCCAAATGGAGGGCGAGGGAGAGCTTTGTATGCGTCTCTGTGTGTGGAGTAAAGGTGGTCTAGAGTTTTTTTCCCTCTGGTTACACATTTAAACATGCTGGTAGAAATTAGGTAGAACGGATTTAAGTTTCCCTGCATTAAAGTCCCCGGCCACTAGGAGCGCTGCATCTGGATGAGCGTTTTCCTGTTGATTAATGGCCTTGTACAACTCATTCAGTGCAATCTTAATGCCAGCATTGGTTTGTGGTGGTAAATAGACAGCTATGAAAAATATAGATGAAAACTCTCTTGGTAAATAGTGTGGTCTACAGCTTATCATAAGATACTCTACCTCAGGCGAGCAAAACCTCGAGACTTCCTTAGTATTTGGTTTTGTGCACCAGCTGTTGTTTACAAATATACACAGACCGCCACCCCTGGTCTTACCGGAGTCAGCCGTTCTGTCCTGCCGATGTAGCGTATAGCCTGCTAGCTGAATGTTATCATTGTCGTCGTTCAGCCACGACTCGGTGAAACATAAGATATTACAGTTTTTAATGTCCCGTTGGTAGGATAACCGTAATCTTAAATCGTCCACTTTATTTTCAAAAGATTGAACGTTGGCTAATAGGATTGATGGAAGAGGCAGTTTACTCGCTCGCCGTCGGATCCTTACAAGGCACCCCGATCTGCGTCCACGATATCTCCGTCTCTTCTTCACGCGAATGACGGGGATTTGGGCCTTGTCGGGTGTCTGTATGATATCCTTCGCGGCCGCCTCGTTGAAGAAAAAATATTTGTCCAATACGAGGTGAGTAATCGCTGTCCTGATATCCAGAAGCTCTTTTTGGTTATAAGAGACGATGGCAGAAACATTATGTACAAAATAAATTACAAATAACGCGGAAAAACACACATAATAGTACAATTGGTTAGAGGGCTGTAAAACGGCAGCCATCTTCTCCGGCGCTGTTTTCTGGATGCACAGAAGTGGTGGATGGTGTGCCCGCCTCCTGAGTCAGACTGTAAGTCCACTCCGAATACTTATTCTCCGCCGGTGGCGACTTGGAGCAGCCTCTGGGATAAGTTCAATTAGCCCTGGGGGGTACGAACAAAGGATCCAATTCGGGAAAGTCGTATTCCTGGTCATAATGCTAGTGAGTTACCACCACTCTGATATCCAAAAGTTATTGCCGGCTGTATATAATAACACAAAACTTTCTGAGCTAAAAAGGTACAAAATAATACACAAAAAAACAAAATACTGCAAAGTTGCTTAGGGGCTAGAAGCAGAGCTGCCATGTCTGTCGGCGCCATCTTGCTATCTTAATCCACTTTAGAATAAGGCTGTAACGTAACAAAATGTGGAAAAAGTCAAGGGGTCTGAATATTTTCCGAAGGCACTGTGTAAAAAAATCTTGTCTTAATTTCCACAATTAACGACGAATATGTGTAATAATGTATGCAGTTCATGCGAAGGATTGTTAGGTATAACCAGGATTGCCATTACAAAAATTACATTTTCGACAAGCAATTATTATTTCAGTAAACAATTTATTGTGATTCATCCTATATTGTTCCTAACATCATTACCCCATAGCAACAGATGTGGGACGCACACACACACACCATTCCCCACAAACAACCACAAGCCGAGCCCAACTCAAGAAAGGACTTGATGTGCGAATGCATATACAGTTGTAGCTGTTTGAGAAGTCATTGGGAGATTTGATTAACCAATGTCAAGTCCTAGCTGATGGAGATCAGATACACCCCCTTCCTCTGAAACACACACACACTGGTCCCCTGCTGTGACCATTTTCCCAAGCATCTCTGTGCAGTCAGACCTTTGATTATTTTGTGCCACCAGGGCCACAATAATTTGCCCCCTCTCTGTCTGAATGTCTGGGTTACTGCAGCTAGTGTTTTTTTTAAAATGTGATATATTTTTATATTTCTTTTGGGGGGGGGGGGGGGGGGGTAAATCAGCTTTAATATTTCAGATAGATTGTAAGTTCCATCAATGTAATTGTCTGCATCACTTCCAATCCCCCATGTTTTTTTGTCGCAAATATATATATATATATATATATATATATATATATATATATATATATATACACACACACACACACATATCCTTTTATAAATTATCTTTCCCTTCATTACTTTCCAACCCCACCACTCCTTCCCCAATTGGAGTAAACTAGTGAACAACAACGCTTAGGCCTCTACTTCCAGCCCATACATACTATATACAGTGGGGGAAAAAAGTATTTAGTCAGCCACCAATTGTGCAAGTTCTCCCACTTAAAAAGATGAGAGAGGCCTGTAATTTTCATCATAGGTACATGTCAACTATGACAGACAAATTGAGATTTTTTTTCTCCAGAAAATCACATTGTAGGATTTTTAATGAATTTATTTGCAAATTATGGTGGAAAATAAGTATTTGGTCAATAACAAAAGTTTCTCAATACTTTGTTATATACCCTTTGTTGGCAATGACACAGGTCAAACGTTTTCTGTAAGTCTTCACAAGGTTTTCACACACTGTTGCTGGTATTTTGGCCCATTCCTCCATGCAGATCTCCTCTAGAGCAGTGATGTTTTGGGGCTGTCGCTGGGCAACACAGACTTTCAACTCCCTCCAAAGATTTTCTATGGGGTTGAGATCTGGAGACTGGCTAGGCCACTCCTTTGTTGCCCGGGCGGTGTGTTTGGGATCATTGTCATGCTGAAAGACCCAGCCACGGTTCATCTTCAATTCCCTTGCTGATGGAAGGAGATTTTCACTCAAAATCTCACGATACATGGACCCATTCATTCTTTCCTTTACACGGATCAGTCGTCCTGGTCCCTTTGCAGAAAAACAGCCCCAAAGCATGATGTTTCCACCCCCATGCTTAACAGTAGGTATGGTGTTCTTTGGATGCAACTCAGCATTCTTTGTCCTTCAAACACGACGAGTTGAGTTTTTACCAAAAAGTTCAATTTTGGTTTCATCTGACCATATGACATTCTCCCGATCCTCTTCTGGATCATCCAAATGCACTCTAGCAAACTTCAGACGGGCCTGGACATGTACTGGCTTAAGCAGGGGGACACGTCTGGCACTGCAGGATTTGAGTCCCTGGCGGCGTAGTGTGTTACTGATGGTAGGCTTTGTTACTTTGGTCCCAGCTCTCTGCAGGTCATTCACTAGGTCCCCCCGTGTGGTTCTGGGATTTTTGCTCACCGTTCTTGTGATCATTTTGACCCCACGGGGTGAGATCTTGCGTGGAGCCCCAGATCGAGGGAGATTATCAGTGGTCTTGTATGTCTTCCATTTCCTAATAATTGCTCCCACAGTTGATTTCTTCAAACCAAGCTGCTTACCTATTGCAGATTCAGTCTTCCCAGCCTGGTGCAGGTCTACAATTTTGTTTCTGGTGTCCTTTGACAGCTCTTTGGTCTTGGCCATAGTGGAGTTTGGAGTGTGACTGTTTGAGGTTGTGGACAGGTGTCTTTTATACTGATAACAAGTTCAAACAGGTGCCATTAATACAGGTAACGAGTGGAGGACAGAGGAGCCTCTTAAAGAAGTTGTTACAGGTATGTGAGAGCCAGAAATCTTGCTTGTTTGTAGGTGACCAAATACTTATTTTCCACCATAATTTGCAAATAAATTCATAAAAAATCCTACAATGTGATTTTCTGGATTTTTTCTCCTCAATTTGTCTGTCATAGTTGACGTGTACCTATGATGAAATTTACAGGCCTCTCTCATCTTTTTAAGTGGGAGAACTTGCACAATTGGTGGCTGACTAAATACTTTTTTCCCCACTGTATATGGCATATTTTTCTAACTCTGCTCTTTCACAAAAGCTCTCAACCTATAACCTATATACTTATTATGGACACAGTATGCTTTACATTAGTTATCTTGTTGTTATTAGTTGTTGTTATTAGTCCCATCCTTCAGCTCCATTCAACACCTCCCATCTATCTCTTAACACCTTCCATATTGGATTTCTATTTGCCATATATTTTTAAACTGTACTGTGTTGTTTTACAAAAGTTCTGAACCTTTCTATTCTCATTGTTTCTACAGATCGTAAATTGAAAATAAACATTTTTGCTAAAAGTATTATTATATTATTGATCGATTGACTATGACTTTTCAGATCACCCAGTAGTGCTATCTGTAGGGTTAGCTCCAGGTAAATATTGCAATCCTTTAGCCATTCCTGGACCTGATTGTATCCCCCCATATAGATTGAATCCCCCCATATAAATAACATTATATTAGTAGCAAGAATTTTATATAATAATTTAAATTAAAAAAAGTTTTGAATCTGGCGTTGTTTTGCGTATCAATTCATAAACACTATGCCATGGAATCGGTACGTCAAAAATCTCTTCCCAACTGTTTTGCAATCTATATGGGACGGCTGTCAATCCTTTGGTCCTTAAATGAAACTGGTATACTTTTTTATTTATCACAATTTTCTTTAACCAATTATATTCTTTAATGCAAGGCCGACAGACAAGTTCCTTACTTTTTCCCCCTTTCCTTTCCTTTTCCATTTTTGCTGCAATTATTTGGTTGTAATTTTGGGTAGAGCAGACATTTACATATGTTTTTGTTAGCTGCATGTGCGACATAACTCCACCAGTCCTACCGATAATATCATTTACAAAGATTATACCTTTTTTAAACATTTTGTCAATTAGTATATTTGAGTTTAACCACAATATTTGTTGCATTATTTGTTCTGTTGTTTCTGGAGGATTACATTGAAATTGCAACCAACTTTCTATGGCTTGTTTTAGAAATAGTGATATTTGGGAGATTATTTCCTTTTCAAATAACTGAAAGTGAGAGGTTGTAATCTGAATAAAGGGAAAAAGGCCATTCTTGAACATTGGGTGAGACAATCTTACTAATTTGCTAGAGAACCAGTTCGGAATTAAGTATAACTTTTGTATGACTGAAGCTTTTAGTGATAGGTCTAATGCTTTAATATTTCATAATTTGTGTCCTCCGAATTCATATTCATTATATAAATAGGCCCGTTTAATTTTGTCTGGCTTGCCGTTCCAAATAAAATAGAATATTTTTTTCTCATAATTTAAAAAAACAGTTCGCTATGCGTAGGCAAGACCATAAGCAAATAGGTAAACTGGGATAACACTAAAGAGTTAATCACGGTGATTTTTCCACAAATTGACAGGTATTTACCTTTCCATGGTAGCAAGATCTTATCTATTTTTGCTAACTTTCTATTAAAATTGTATTGGAGTGAGATCATTTATTTCATTTGGGATATGTATTCCGAGTATATCCACATCACCATCAGACCATTTTATTGGTAAACTACATGGTAATGTACAATTTTTATTTTTTTGTGATCCAAAACGTAATATAGTACATTTATCATAATTTGGTTGTAATCCAGAGAGGTTAGAAAATGTATCTAGATCCTCTATGAGGCTGTGAAGGGATTCAAGTTGTGGATTTAAAAGAAAACATGAATCCTCAGCGTACAATGACACCTTTGTTTTTAAGCCCTGGATTTCTAATCCCTTGATATTATTGTTGGATCTGATTTGAATAGCTAACATCTCGATGGCAATAATAAATAGATATGCCGATAGTGGACAACCTTGTTTCACTCCTCTTGACAGTTTAAAACTTTCTGAGAAATAGCCATTATTTACTATTTTACACCTAGGGTTACTATGCATGAATTTAACCCAATTTATAAGAGATTGTCCAAAATTGAAATGCTCCAGGCATTTATATATAAACCCCTGTCGTACTTTATCAAATGCCTTTTCGAAGTCTGCTATGAATAGTAGGTCTGGTTTCCCAGATTTTTCATAGTGTTCTATTGTTTCCAGTACTTGCCTTATATTATCTCCAATGTATCGCCCATGTAAAAAACCTGTCTGATTAGAATGAATAATGTCCGACAATACCTTTTTAATTTTATGCGCTATACATTTTGCTAGAATTTTTGCATCACAACACTGAAGTTGTGTTGCAGCTAGTGTTGCCAGCACGGCCAATACCTGGGTAGGGGCACCCCACCGGAATCCCCACCGGCTAGGTACAGGGTCGTCAAGGTTTTTATTAGCAGCTTTGAGAAATTCCTTGTATTTTATGCTCACCCATCCGGGGACTTTGGCTTTGTAGGACCAACACTGCCAGTCAGGCTCAGAATCTTGAGAGGGCGGTGCTGCTTTAGTGGGTCTCTGACCGCATTTATCTTTCTGTCTTGGCTGCGTATAGGCTACTTACAGTAGGCCTATAAAACAGATAAGGACTTCTCCTTAGTGTGTGTGTGGGTCGCTCAGGTGGATGTATAGGGTTGGAGACTGTTCCGTTATAAATACATTATTTATTTAAAAATGTATATCCCATATCTGCACAAAATTGAAAGCTCTTGCTGTCACAACTCCTGCTCGCAGACAGACATGCTCTTGCATTTGCAACCATTTTCCTTTTTCACTCACTTAACTCCACACTTTTCCAAACACAAAAACACACACCCCACCTTCCATCACAATACTCCCGCACATACCGTGCCTTTTATGTCCTCTGTTTGCTGTGTTTTTATCCCTACCATGTTGATTCCTACCTAATTTCGGGCTTTTGAGGGCTTTTGTGTTCCAGTTCCTTATATTTGAAGATATATGATTTCAATAATTATCCTTTCTTCTAATGCTGCCTTTTATCTATTTATAAATACTATAAATAGAAAGTCGAATAAAAATTATTTTATAACATTCGCTATCTTGAATGGTATAGTGTTTTGTAGTTTTTCTTTATCAATTGTTTTATTTTATTGTTTTCCTATATCTTTAAAAAAAAAAAATACAATCCCTACCATGGATAGTATTGGGTGTTCCATTATTTGACTCCTCTATGGGAACTTTGATATATTTAGAATAGCCATGGAATAGTCTTGGTGTCTCGGAACAATTGGTTATCAATATACAGTTTATCGACTACTAGAGCAACACGTTTCTCTTTTAATCTATTCACCTTGAAAAGTGGTAACAGAACTTTGCACCGTTCTGCAATTTCCTTCAGGAACTGATCATTCATGCCTATTGTCGTGCCTGTGAGTCTTTTAACCATTATTTTATCTTCAAAGAATGCAAATTTGGCAACGATTGGGAGCTCATATCTCTGTCCGAAACGGCGTACACGTTGGAGTTTGATTTTGTCGACAGTATCGCCTGGAATCTGTAGTGCTTCAAGAAATAATTATTTCACCACACTCTCAGGATCTTCACCCTGTTTGTCTTGGATACCAGTAAGTACCAGATTTTCTCTCATAGATCTAGTCTGTATGTCAAGTAAGGCTTCTCTCAGAAAGATGTTCTCCTTTTGAAGTGAATTAACGTCTGTTTCCATCGTAGTGACTGTTCCTTTTAGCTTGTTTGTTTCTTTCTCCATTATGGCAGCTTTTTCCTCACTCATCTCGAGGCCCGCCTTCAACTCCTTTATATCTTTACTGACTAGTTCAAGTATGCCCAGTTTGTCTTTTATCAACTATAGCAAGTCGGTTTCCACCATTGCCATTCCCGGTGGTGAAAAGCATAAATCGTCTGTGTCCGTCGAGGAGTCTCATTTTCTTTTGGGGATTGGTTCTCCATGCTTACTCTCCGACGTTGTTTGGGTGTTCATTGTATTGGTGATATTGGTCGATACATTTCTCTAGCCTTATTTGTTTTGTGGTGTTATCCAGATTGAAGGTTATTGCCCACGAGTATGTGGAGTGAAGTGCTAATATTTAGTCAAACTTACTGATATTGAATATTACGTTTTTATCTTGAGGAATTCTGCACAGCTGTTTTCAGTCCGCCATGACACCTATGCCTATTGAATCCTCCAGAAAGTTACTTAAGGCAAAAATGAAAGGAGGGTCACATGTTTAGGCTATCCTAACTTCCAGTTCTTAAAAAACATGTATCAACTATAACTATACAAAAGTGCATAAATTAACTCACCAACATTCATTCTTGACCCTTTCAAGCTAGAGACACCAATCCAACTTTCACATGTTCAGGCTATCCTAACTTCAAATTCTTAGAAATGTTTATCAACTATAACTATGTAAATATGCATAAATTAACTCACCAACATTAAGTCTTGAACCGTTCAAGCGACACCAAACCAACGTTTTAATGTTCAGGCTATCCTAACTTCAAATTCTTAAACTTTTATCAACTATAACTATAAAAGAAATTGTATGAATTAGCATAAAATAACTAACATTTACATATTTAGGAGAACTTCAAATTCTTAAAAATCTTTATCAACTATAACTAATGTTTGCATAAATTTGAATAAAATAACAAAACAACAGTAACTCTTGAACAGTTCAAGCTAAAGACACCAAACCAACGTTCGCATGTCCAGGCTATCCTAACTTAAAATTATTTTAAAGCTTGATCAATTAAAGCAATTAAAGCTATATACATGTGCATATTAGCATAACATAGAACCGACAGTAACTCTTGAACTGTTGGCGCCAAACCAACTTTCTCATGTTCAGGCTATCCTACCTTCAAATTCTTAAACTTTTATAAACTATAAAACATTAAATAAATGAGCATACATTTGCATAAAACAATTCACCAACATTAACTCTTGAACAGTTCAAGCTAAAGACACCAAACCAACGTTCACATGTCCAGGCTATCCTAACTTAAAATTATTTTAAAGCTTGATCAATTAAAGCTATATACATGTGCATAAATTAGCATAAAATAGAACCGACAGTAACTCTTGAACTGTTGGCGCCAAACCAACTTTCTCATGTTCAGGCTATCCTACCTTCAAATTCTTAAACTTTTATAAACTATAAAACATTAAATAAATGAGCATACATTTGCATAAAACAATTCACCAACATTAACTCTTGAACAGTTCAAGCTAAAGACACCAAACCAACGTTCACATGTCCAGGCTATCCTAACTAAAAATTATTTTAAAGCTTGATCAATTAAAGCTATATACATGTGCATAAATTAGCATAAAATAGAACCGACAGTAACTCTTGAACTGTTGGCGCCAAACCAACTTTCTCATGTTCAGGCTATCCTACCTTCTTAAACTTTTATAAACTATAAAACATTAAATAAATGAGCATACATTTGCATAAAACAATTCACCAACATTAACTCTTGAACCGTTCAAGGGAGGAGTGGAGAAATATTGTTTTATTTCAGCATCTTGAGAGAATTAATACGTGGTTCTTTATCAGAATCATACAAACTGATAGCATTTCAACCACATAAAATATGCATAGAAGCCGAACTGAAATCTTATCAGAAACATGTTGGGTCGTTTTCACTGCTTTTAATTTCCTTAAAACCGGTCAAACTGATGTCATTTGGAAATTTCGCACAGAAAATCCTTCGCGTATAATTTAGTTTTTTGCATTTTCCTCCCCGGTCCCTAAACGTCTAATGCGCGAGAGAAACAGAAAAGTTTACCGATGTCAACTAGATTGTAGCATTCATACATTTATTACATTATTCTGGTGAGCAAGTGTTTATTTAGTGTTCTAGGGCAGTAATGACGAAAGAGAAACTGCATGTATCTAATTATAGACAAGTTGACTGACAATTAACCTTTCGGAAATTATAAGCAGAAACATATCTAAATTGGGCAAAAAAATAAATAAATACCGCACCCCCTGTCAAATAATTTTTCTGCTGTCCATGTCTGTACAGCGCATTTCCGATCTGCCTATTTGTGGGTTAGTGTCGGGTGCAGGCCTCAGATTTTCACTTTATCACAGAGTCGGGCGGTTGCGGATGGGTTATTAGCAATTGCAGGCGGGTGCAGGTGAACAACCAGCTGACCCGCGCATCACTAATGTGTTCTCTTTCAATTATTTGGTTCTACATCTCACTAATGGAATTCACCAGAATCTCCTAAGTAGCTCGAAGAACCAATCATACACGTCTATCGGACACAGACAGGTCGAGTGGCGAATGAGGTAGCCCCTCCCCTCATACTGAAGAGCCACCCGCCTGCCCTCTGATCATTCTCACCTCTCTTCCTCACAGAAGAGTTCTACTTAGCTCATCTCAGCACCACTTGATCGGTTTTCCTCTAACTGTTCACAGGTGTGCCGTCAAGGTCACGCCGCCGAGCGCAGGATTTATCAGCTCTCGTCTTCTGTGTTAGTTGACTTTACCGAAGAAAGCTTTCGCTTTAGGTAAGAATTTGCTTCACAGCTTTTCTTTGTGTGTCATCTGCCTGGGTGTCG
Organism: Coregonus lavaretus; assembly: GCF_964263955.1. Lineage (NCBI taxonomy): Eukaryota > Metazoa > Chordata > Actinopteri > Salmoniformes > Salmonidae > Coregonus > Coregonus lavaretus. The sequence continues at coordinate 1,780,363 of NC_140017.1, read as the reverse complement.
AACACGCAGAAGCAGCGTTCGACGACCCCTGGTCATGCATCCGTTACAGGGTTTTTGCTGCCAAAACCCTCCGCCGGAGAGTGCGCAGAGTAGCCCAACGTATAACTCGAGCGGGGAGACTGCCTCGCAGACCCAACCCACACGGGCCGACATCTTGGATGGCTACCCGAAGGACCACACACTTTTCCAGGGCTTGGCCCCAGAGGAGGGGGAAGGGTACCTCGTTATTGATGAGGATGATGGAGAGGGTATATGACCGACCTCCTCCAGGCAGTGGAGGAGGACGAGGAGGCACAAACCACTTGGCCCTCTTCCGCCCTTAACAGGTGACAGATATTCCCTCATTGACGTCTGCAAACGGGCAGCTGAGCCTTGCCATGAGCCTTGCAGTGGTTGAGGAGAGAGCCCTGTTGCTCAACCTGTCCTGCCTGTTGGACAGATAGAAAGCCGATTTTCCTAGTTTGGGTGTCGCCGCCATGCGGCAAAAGTGCGAACTTCGAAAGAAAGAGGGTGAAGCCTTCAACACCTGTCTGCCCCGTAGACTCGGAAATTGTGGCAGGGAGAGGGCAATTCGCTGGCACCAGGACTTTCCGCCAGATCTACCCCACAGTTCGGATCCACTAACAGGGCCCGACAGTGGGGAAAATGGTCCTTTGCTGCAGCTGCATCAAGGTACCGCCCATTTGATTCCCTGTGGCAGAGAGGGGTAGCCAACAGTTCACTCCGTGTTCTGGCCTGCCTCCTCTCAGGTGGAGCACAGACTTTCTCCCCACCACTATGGGGGAGAGGCACATCTGTGTTCCTAAAACCCTACCCTTTGTGCAGCGACTCATTTTCATGTGTTTGCTCTCAAGGAAGATATCCACTATGCCCTCTGTGCCACGGCTCTCACCCCAGTTAAAGTATTTGGGGCAGGAAGGCAAATTGTCAGTCGCCAGCAAGCACCCCATGTTCCAGTGTGTCAACACTTCCCTTTTCAATAAAAAAGACTCTGCTGTATCCAGGCGTCATGCCAAGGACAATGAAAAAGAGACTCTCCATCGCCACCTGAGGGCGCTCCGGCACCACTGGTGAGCAAGAGTTGATTGACCTGTGGTCAAGGCGTTCACCTCAGTCGGCCTGCAGGACGCTCATTTTCACTTAAGCATTCTGCCAGGAGGTTTCTGAAGTTTGCTTTTCAAGGCACAGCCTACGAATACCTCGCTGTCCCATTCGGGCTAGCGCAGAAAGTGTGTAGAGGCAGCTCTCGCACCCCTAAGAAACAAGGGGCTGAGAGTCTCCGCCTACATGATTACCTGCTTTGCCCCCTGTCCCGGGAGCAAGCGGTACGAGACACAACTGAAAAACAGCTGTTTGGTGCCATCGCAGAGAATAGAATACATAGGCGTAAGGATTCTCTCTCTTATCAGGCAACACTCGGAAGACTGCATTGCGTCTTTCTGACAGTGCCTTTCCCTGTTCCGCAGGGGGTGCTCGGTCACGTTCAGGATGGGTAGTACCTCTTGGCCTACTGAGGTTGAGAGACTTCCAGCGCTGGGTGTTAGCCCAACATCTGTGTACATGGCGTCACCTCAATCGGCAGATAGAGGTGACTTCCGCATGTCTTTCGGCTCTCCGTCACTGGAAGAGCCCCTCGATCTTTGTTCCTGGCATTCCCCTAGCGGTAGCGGCAACAAGGAAAGTGGTGATAACAGATGCGTCACTCACGGGCTGGGGCGCAGTTCACGAGGGAAATGTAATCAACGGAGTATGGACCCCACAACTCCACATTGCTCACATAAATTACGTTGAACTGCTGAACTGTTCTACCTGCCCTTCGGAATTGTCTTGATCAGAACGGACAATACGACTGTAGTGCCGTACATCTACCGCCAGGTTGACTACACAGACTATCCGCCAGAATTATTCTGTGGCGCAGAGCACACTTACTAACCATGCGCGCAACTCATGTCCTGGGCGTACTGAACATGGGAGCGGACTCATCTTTTAGAAGGAATCCCCATCTAAGGGCCTGGAGACTCCTTCCACAAGTGGTGAAACAGATCTGGGAGAGATGGGGTCAAGCGTCCGTAGATGTCTTCGCATCACAAGAAAACGCGTACTGCCCATTGTTTTTCGTGCTAGTAGGAGACGCACCACTGGGGTTGGACACGCTGGCACACCCTTGGCCGAGGGTGTTGCTTTACACTTTTCCTCCCCTCAGCCTCACTCCCCACTCTGACCAGAGTGAGGGGAAAATCGCTTATCCCTCATCTTGATAGCCCCTCAATGGCTAGGCAAGCTCTGGATCGCATAGATCACTCTCCTGCTATATGACGAGCCTTGTCAACTACCATTACGCAGGGATCTGCTGACCCAAGCAAACAGAGATTTTCCACCTTCACCCGGAAATCATGGCCCTCTGGGACTGGCCCGTGAGAGGTTAAATCTGGATGCGACTGGCTTGCCTCTCAAAGTCATTGAGACTATCTAGAGTGCTAGGGCCCCTTCTACACGCTAACTGTATGGAAATAAGTGGTGCGTTTTTGAGAAGTGGTGTGACCAAAAACTGATAATTCCTTACCAATGCTCTGTAAATGAGGTTTAATGCTTCTTGCAGGACCTTTTGGACAGAGGGAAGGCTTTATCCACTGTTAAGGTTTATCTAGCTGCTATCTCAGCCTGTCATATAGGCTTCGACAAAAACACGGTGGGAAAACAACCCGTTATGTCCTTTCATAAAGGGGGCACGTCGCTTATGTCCAGTTCCCAAGCCTTTAGCCCCGTCATGGGATTTGTCTATTGCGCTTGAGGCTATTTCATAGCAGCCTTTTGAACCGTTGGAAAGTGTGGAGATGAATTATCTCTCCTTTTAAGATCGCTTTACTGGTCACCCTTATGTCTGCAAAATGGGTAAGTGAGCTACATGCACTGTCAGTTCACCATTCGCACCTGCAGTTTGCCCGAGGCTTTTCCAAGGTCACCTTGTTGCCCAACTCCGCCTTTATGCCCAAGGTTAGTGGCAATTACAATTGTCTCGCCTTGAAGCTTGTGGCTTTCCCCTCGCCACTTTTCCTTTCTATGGAAGAGGAGCGGCTGCACCGTTTGTGTCCAGTATGCGCGCTGCGCATATACTTGGATAGGACGAGAGCTGTGCGCAAAAGCAAAGGGGAGGTCCCTCTCTCGTCAACGGTTATGACGTTGGATTGTGGAAGCTATTATATTGGCCTATAAAAGCAAGGGGTTACAGCCTCCGGAGGGCCAAAGGGCTAGTCCTGTGTGGCTCTTGGGCACTGTTCAAAGGCATCTCCTTGCAGGACATTTGCTATGCGGCTTGTTGGGCATCCCCTCATACCTTTGAGGTTCTACCGACTAGACGTCACTGCGCCCTCTTTTGCGCATATTGTCCTTAGTGTCGGGGCCTCTGAGGGTTGATATTGAGACTACCTGGCTTCGGAGAGCGTGTGCGATACGGGAGTTGGCCATATCCCACTTGTGAGATGTCGAAAAGAATAATTGAACGAGAACTAAAGGCTACTTGTGTAACCCCAGTCCTCTGATATTATGAGTGAGACATCACACCACATTCCCCTACTCGCAAGATCAGAGGTCAGGCGGGTGGCTCTTTAGTATGAGGGGAGGGGCTCCGACAGACATATATGATTGGTTCTTCAAGCTACTTAGGAGATTCTGGTGAGTTCCACTAGTGAGATGTCTCACTCGTAATATCAGAGAACCGAGGTTACGCAAGTAACCTTAAGTTTGTCTTCCAGTCAAGATGATCCAATCACTTTCTAATCAAGGCTTGGTGAGTCTACACATGATATTAAAATGTATCTCTTATCGGACCATCTGTGACCAGATGAGGGCACAATCAGAATGTGGTCAAAATCTGGACATAGGACACATGTTATTGCAAACTGCAAAGTATAAACAGAGCGTTCATTAGTGCGTATTCCCTGGACCAGAGTTGTTCTAGTACCGTTTTCTCCTTGGTCTGGAAGATCTCAGCAGCTTCCTCCTGGGAGCAGGTCTCCTCATAGCACTCCCGCTCCAGGTTGCCGGGCATCATCTCCTCAAGGAAGAAGTTGGCCCTGGGCCGCCGGGCCCCTCGGAGCAGCTGCACTGCATCCCTCTGCTCCAGAAACACTGGGTACAACGGAGGAGGGTGAAGTTGCCCCTAGACGCTGATGTTGGGTCAGTTTCGCATTTTCGGTTAAGGTTAAGATTGGGGGAGGGGAAGCTGATCCTAGATATGTACCTAGGGGAAACTTCACCCCAGAGCGGGCACAATGCTTTAGTCCTGTGTGGCTCAGTTGGTAAGAGCATGACGGTAACAATGGCAGGGTTGTGGGTTCAATTCCCGCAGTGATCACAACACCTAAAAAATGTAGGCCTATGTACTGTAAGCTGCTTTGAAGAAAATAAGTGTCTGCTAAGTGGCATTCATATACAATACTGATGTCTGCAACCCAGACATTGACAAGGGCCTCAAGAGCAGAGATTTGCGTTGTGTAGCTTAATCATATCACAGAATTGAGTTCCATTTTAAGTTACTAGAGTGAGTGTATGACACCCATCACAAAAGTAAATATCTCAACAAGTATCTAGTAAGCTGGAATTGAGGTAGGTGGTTTAATTAAAGATTGCAAATACAGTACAGTAAATGGGCACTTTCCACTCTGACCACAATGTGAGGTGTTACCTTTTGATTCAAACAGGGAACAGACAGAGACCAGAAGTACAGTGAGGAGCCAACCGTCAAACTGTGACATCCTTCCGCTTCAGGTAGAAGTTGAAGGGATTGAACTGGGATCAGCTAGACTTTTCTGAGTTGACAAAAGTATACAAATTGGTAAGAAAGGCAGGAAGTGGAATAGTAAACTAGGACTGCTTTATCCATGTTACCTCATATAATTTCCCTGGTAAAACAACCAAATCGACAGCACTAATCCTTAAGCAGTAGTGGTCTGAATTTGAGGATCGTATTGCCATCTTTACTTCATCAGTGTCCATGTAGTACATACTTTGAAATATCTATTTTGTGCCTCTTGGGTTCACTAATCAAGATTTAGTTATGAGCGATAAACCTACCGTTTTCTGTGGGTGTCTGCTAAAATGGTGGCTTTTTCCCCCCAAGCTCGGCTATTGATCTTTAACTAGATTCTAAATGTTGACACAGTGAATCATTGGCTCTGGCCAGGGCAGCGTTCAAGTCACGCAACAGTTTTGCACTATTCATCAGACTCATGTCTGATTCTAAAGTATCATGAGACAATGTCTTATTGAGAAAAAAAATGTTCTGCCATAGTTCTAAAGTGTGGCCAGGGAAGCCGTATACATGTTAAGCACAATGTTAGATCTTCAGTTTATGAGCTAAACATTTTAAAATATGGCTAAACATTGAAATCTTGAACGTAATGGGATTGACTAAAGAAACACATCCAAAGACCCAACTCACACACAGACAATTTTTATTACAGGATGGTGGTATTTCACTGTACAAGACAGACATATTTACATGGAAAAAAGAGGTATAGCATATAGTATTAATTCTAACGTATAAATTATCAATAAATACTGGAACGGAAGAGACCGCTTCCCAAGGGTTCTCGATTCAGGACAAGACAAAAATGGACAACCCCAAAGGTTGCGAGGAGGGAAATGATATGACCATACAGACCATAATGAGAACGGCTGCATCACTGCACAGCCAGACATAGAACATAAAACAGAACTCTGACATCCACACGGGACTGAGCGGGAGAGAACATGACTAGGCCAAAGAGTTTCTCCTGACCCTGGGACTTGACCAGGAAGAACACTGGGTCCTACTTATTATACCCTAGGTATTCCCCGAATCCCAAATAAACCCTTAGTCCCTACCTCCTATTCACTTGTGCAGACCTAAGAGGATAGGTATAAGCAATTGGCGACAATTCCACCTGGCCCGTCAGAGGGCAAAACTGAGCTACCACCATATTGCTTATTGACCTATCCAATCATCTTAGATCTACACAAGTGCCCACGGGGGTAGGGGCTAGCGGTTAATTTGAGTTTCAGGATATAACACGGTCAGGAAAAACTAGAGGCCTTAAACATTACCGGCCGTTTTTTTGGACCCAGATTGAGTCTACTCCTGAACTAAAAAGCACTTTCGAGGTAGATTCTCCATTGAGGTGCCTTTCTAATCCAGAAGTAGGTTTAATCTAGGTCCGGGAAACTACATTCACCAAGGGGAACAATCTTAAAGCAGTGTTCATTGTGTGAAAAATGTGATCTACTTGACACCAAAGAATGCCGAGACGTGCTCCACACACCCCGAGACCTGCCCGATATGTGACAGTTTGTAGATTATTTAAGGCATGGTCGAGTTTGGCTTTTCCCTACAATACATAATAAGTGTTGTGTTCAGTAGGAGGGAAACCTTTCGAAACGGGGAGACTACCTGAATCTCCAATAAGAACACAGATCTTTGTTTTTCCTTGCAAAACGTTTTGCTACCATGTGCACTACTGAACATGACCATCGGGGGCCCATCACGTTCTAACATGACGTTTGGTGACAAAGCAGGGTCGTCACCTTCGTCTAGTTTACCAGCCCCGCATTCAACCTAGGTAGTTGAAATTGTAATAGTTATTTATATAAAAAAGGACAGGGATGAGGAGAGATGTAAGGAGAAAGAGAAATTACACATGCACCTGGGAAAAGGCTGGAGGTTGTTGGAGTGATTGGTTGATTGTCGCTTCTTAGCTTTGTAGTTTAGACCTCTTCCAGTCTATCTGGTTTTCTTCTGGGAGCATATTACCGGGCATCCCACGTCGTTTTCAGAAACATCATGGTTCAAGCTCAACATATCCAGTACAACGCATATGAGAAATAAATAGATGCATATTTCAATACAAAAACTCAGTATTTTCCATGATCCAGTCAGTGGAAACTATGGAAATATAACCTATGGTGCCCACTCTATACGTTGTTCATCTCAAAAGACACCACCTAGTATCATGTAGTGGATTACCTCTTGACCTATAAAGCTCTGGTCAAAAATAGTGCACTATATGAGGAATAGGGTGTCATTCGAGATGCAGCCTTGCTCGTTTCTACATCTTCCGTGACTTGGCTAACAAGTTTTTGATATGTATCAACTGTTTAAAAAGTTCAATTGGTGGAGTCTGGCGCTGGTTTGTTGATAAGGCATTCTGGGTAGTTGAGTTTTTCTGTTGGCAGACTTTGTTCCTGGTAGTCAGCCCGATTGGATTCCCTGCAATCTCTCTTGACTTTACTCTCTCAACTGATGTCATTGAACACCCCTCCCCTGTGGCGATAGTGGTTTGGCCTCCTCCGTTTGCAGTTCAGTTGGTTGCTCCCAGACATGGACGCTGCAGAGGTGGGGTGTGAAGAAAGGCACTGTGGTAAATTTGATTGGTTGACTAAACTCAAATCCATATTTGAGTGTATAGAGGTACCGTTGGGTTAAAGCTGTTCAAGGCTTGGTCAGGCTTGGGAGGTGTGGGTACAGCATGGCTGGGTACAGTCCGTTTAGGTAGAGGGTCTGGTGCAGCACACAGGCGTACAGGAGAGAGCCTAGGCTTCGCTGGCAGTGCTGCTGCGACTCAACTCTCTGATACCCTGGAGGATACGCTTCATGTGGCCAACCTTTGTCACCCCCAAGTCCTGCAATGGATGGACACATACACACACACACAAATTAGAACAAACACCAAGACACACATGTGGACTTTTTCCAGACGTCACCTGGCAGGGAAAACTCCAAGCTCTTTATAGAGTATAAACAACTTAAATCAATGACCAGGGAGTAAAATCAAACACCCACGGTAAAGCCCCAGAGTAGTGAAACATAAGAAAGCTCTACCCGGCACCTGAAAGAATGGATGTCCCCCAATAATATTTTCACATGACGTGTGCACTCGGAAGCTACTCTGAAAATAAATATAGTTTACCAAGCTACCAATTACTTCACACTGGAAGAAGTTAAGCTAAACAAAAGCTACCCGTAAGAAACATAGTTTACTTAACTAAAGTTACTTTGAAAAGTAGTTCACTACATCCAAACTATACTGAACAAAAATGTAAAATACAACAATTTAAAAGATTTTACTGAGTTACAGTTCATAAGATGAAATCAGTCAATTGAAATAAATTCATTAAGGCCTAATCTATGGATTTCACATGACTAGGAATACAGATATGCATCTGTTGGTCACAGATACCTTAAAAAAAAAAGTATTACTGTGGATCAGAAAACCAGTCTGTCTGGTGTGACCACCATTTGCCTCATGCAGCGCGACACATCTTCTTCGCATAGAGTTGATCAGGCTGTTGATTGTGGCCTGTGGAATGTTGTCCCACTTCTCTTCAATGGCTGTGCGAAGTTTCTTGATATTGGCGGGAACTGGAACACACTCTCATACACGTCAATCCAGAGCATCCCAAACATGCTCAATGGGTGACATGTCTGGTGAGTATGCAGGCCAGAAGAAGAACTGGGACATTTTAACGTTCCAGGAATTGTGTAGATATCTTTGCGACATGGGGCTGTGCATTAACATGCTGAAACATGAGGTGATGGCACGACAATGGGCCTCAGGATCTCGTCACGGTATCTCTGTGCATTCAAATTTCCATCAATAAAATGCAATTGTGTTCGTTGTCCATAGCTTATGCCTGCCCATACCATAACCCCACCACCGCCATGGGTCACTCTGTTCACAACGTTGACATCAGCAAACAGTTCGCCCACAGGACGCCATACACATGGTCTGCGGTTGTGAGGACAGTTGGACGTACTGCCAAATTCGACACTGGATGCGGTTTATGGTAGTGAAATTACCATTAAATTCTCTGGCAACAGCGCTGGTGGACAATCCTGCAGTCAGCATGCCAATTGCACGCTCCCTTAAAATTTGAGACATCTATGGCATGGTGTTGTGTGACAAAACTGCACATTTTAGAGTGGCCTTTTATTGTCCCCAGCACAAGGTGCACCTGTGTAATGATCATGCTGTTTAATCAGCTTCTTGATATGCCACACCTGTCAGGTGGATGGATTATCTTGGCAAAGGAGAAATGCTCTCTAACAGGGATGTAATCAAATTTGTTCACAAAATCTTAGAGAAATAACATTTTGTGCGTATGGAACATTTCTGGGATATTTTATTTCAGCTCATGAAACCAACACTTCACATATTGCATTTATTGTTGTTCAGTATACTTCATAAAAAATTATATGTCATAAATTACAAATTGCACTCTGGAGTCCGATGTTAACGTAATGTGTAATTTAGCCTTTTAAACACCAAAACTATGTTTCAAGTTAAAATTAGGCAGGTCTGATGCCGAAAAATAATGGAAATCTTGCCTACTTTACCCATATTTTATGTTATTTTTGAAAAAAAATAAGTTTGTAGTTCCAGTAGTTTGCTACACAGCAAAAAAGTAATGAACTACTGAAAACACTACCAAGATTTGAATTTAGATCAACTACCACCAAGCTACAGCTAAATGTAACTACATGTAGTTCTCTACTCCCCATCACTCCTCTTTCACTACTTCCCACAAACCTAAAAGCATTGGATTGGTGGAGGCATTAGCTAGTGGGGGTTTCTTATGCCACTCATTTCCTTTCAAATCAGTCAAGGGAAGTAAAGAAGTGCACACTTTGGGAGGAAGGAGAGGTATCTGGGACAGCCTGTGTGGGTGTGTGGGTGTGTGGGTGTGTGTGTGTGTGTGTGTGTGTGTGTGTGTGTGTGTGTGTGTTCAGTACCTTGAGGTCCCTCCTCTCCAGGTGCAGCAGCTCGGCGCCGCGCACGTCGTGCCCAATAAAGATCTCCTTGTACTCGGTGAGACAGATGAGCTCCAGCCAGGCGGCTACCTCCTCTGTGCCCCACTGGTGCACTGCAGAAAGCAAGACCCCCTTCAGACCCCCAACCACACCACGGACAGAGAGACGCCACAACCCTGCCATAGCCCTTAACCGCAGCTCTAGGATCAGATGAACCTACCCTCAATTCTAACGTTGACCATTACAGGGATGATAGAAAATCTGACCGTGTATCAATGGTTAGGGGAAACTCTGACCTACTCCAGATCACTCTCTGGACCACAGAGCTCCAGGTAAAAGTTGCCCTTAAACATAGCTCAAGGCTCAGAATACCTTACCCCCAAACCTAATTTTAACCATTAGGGGGATGAGAAAATATATGACCCTGTATCAGTGGTTAGGGGGAACTTCGACCTACTCCAGACCATAAACACACTGGGCCAGGGTAAGATCAGGTTGTCAGAAGATGCTGATCTAAGGTCAGTTTTGTGTTTTTTAACTTTGAATGGTTAAAGTTAAGATCAGGGTAAGCTGATTAAAGATCTGCGTAAACGGGTAGACTTCTACCTGGAGCCACTGGGCCAGGAGCTCTGCTTATGATAGCCAATCAGAACAAAGGTATTTTCTGATTGGTTAAACGATCAGAGAGATCGGTGGCGTGTGGAAGTTTGTGGCGACCTCAGAAAGAATTGAATGTGATTTTCAAAGAGTGTTGACCATGAATTGTCATTGTCCAAACATGATTTAACCCAGAGTGTTCCAGATTAATTGCTGTGAGAGAGAGAGGTAGATAGTACCTGGCAGTGTGAGAGTGGCACAGGCCTCCTTGTTCTTGTTGTTTTTGTCCTTCTTGAACTTGGGGACGAGACGGAACTTGGCACTGCGGCTACGCTTGGAGAAATCCGTCAGGTGTCCCTGCAGAAAGACAGGTTAGACATTGGGTGATATAGACTGTCCAGTACTATGGACTACAGAGTTGAACAGTTTTACTCTAGCCTAGCACTAACACACCGACCTGATTCAATTAATCAATCATCAAGACCTTGATTAGTTAGCCCTTTACAAAATTGCAGATTTGGACACTGATAAGTGCCTAAATTGGAACACAGTGGCATGCTATACATGACATCAGAGCTCAGGCTCTGTGCTTCACATCGCTGTATGGGTTTTGATGACAGCTGTTCTGAACTTGAGCACCACACGCAACAAGAAGTGGCCTCCAAGTGAAAGCCTAACACTGTAAAATCGTATTTGATAATTTAGCTAGTCATTTTGGCAATAGAACAAGCTTTCAAATTATGCCCACCTGACCAGATTGCGATTTATAATGGACCGCTTTTTGGATTGTGGAAACAACAACTGTAGTTGTGTAAAGGTGGGGATGTAGGGCTGTGTTCCAAAGAAAACAACTACAAATGCACATAAAATCAACAGTGTAATGTTTGGATTCAGTCTTGTGTCAGGTGAACTGTTGTGTTCTCATCTTTAGTCTAATAATTTTCCCATAATCTCCAAACTGTTCCCTTTAATTTTTACCATGGTTATAGGTGCTTTTCATATTTCAACTTCTGTAAGAAACATTTCAATGTAGCCCTATCCATATAGGCCAATTCCAATAAGTGTAATGGGTTAAATCAGGTTTGGTATTACTAGACTGGGACTAAAATGTACTCCCCTTTGGGTCCCTAGGACTAAGATTGAAAAACACTGAGGTAAGTGGCTGGTGTGAATAGTGTGTGTGGTAGCATCTAGATCTACCTCATCATCCCCAGGTTCGATGAGCTGACCCAGCCAGGGTATGTCTGGCAGTCTGAGTAGCTGCTGGGCCACAGTGCCCAGGGCTCCAGTCAACTGCTCCTTCTGAGGAGGGTCCAACTGCTGAGAAGACATACTCGGTTACAAAAACATAACCGCCACACACACACAAACGCACACATGCAGCTGCACCTACACAGGCAGACAACAGCTTTGAGACTTACCAGACACATCTTGCCTGCCAGTAGCAGCTCTGTCTCACTGTGAAGGGCCTTGACGTTACTGACCATCTGAACCACAACTCTGCAGTTCAAACCCTGCGTAGAACAGAGATGAACACAAACACATTGCAAAGAGCAGATGCATTTAGTTAACCAAAGAAGCAGGGGGACAATGTGCATTGAATGTGTGTGATTGTGTCGATATTTGATTGACTGATTTTATTTCAGTGTCATACACCATTTGGTGCCTACTGCCCAGCCCATATCGGCTTAATCCCAAGACACAAATCATCAAAGCACAAAACATAATGTCATTTTACAATTTAAGGTGTACAGTGCATTCAGAAAGTATTCAGACCCCTTGACTTTTTACACATTTTGTTACATTACAGCCTTATTCTAAAATAGATTAAATTGTCCCCCCCCCCATCAATCTACACACAATACCCCATAATGACAAAGCAAAAATAGGTTTTTATAAATTTTTGCAAATATCACACTTACATAAGTATTCAGACCCTTTACTCAATACTTTGTTGAAGCACCTTTGGCAGCGATTACAGCCTCAAGTCTTCTTGGGTATGACGCTACAAGCTTGGCACACCTGTATTTGGGGAGTTTCTCCCATTCTTCTCTGCAGATCCTCTCAAGCTCTGTCAGGTTGGATGGGGAGCGTCGCTACACAGCTATTTTCAGGTCTATCCAGAGATGTTCAATCGGGTTCAAGTTTGGGCTCTGGCTGGGCCATTCAAGGACATTCAGTGACTTGTCCCGAAGCCACTCCTGCGTTGTCTTGGCTGTGTGCTTAGGGTAGTTGTCCTGTTGGAAGGTGAACCTTCGCCCCAGTCTGAGGTCCTGAGCGCTCTGGAGCAGGTTTTCATCAAGGATCGCTCTGTACTTTGCGCCGTTCATCTTTCCCTGCCGCTGAAAAATGTCCCCACAGCATGATGCTGCCACCACCATGCTTCACCGTAGGAATGGTATCAGGTTTCCTCCAGACGTGACGCTTGGCATTCAGGCCAAAGAGTTCAATCTTGGTTTCATCAGACCAGATAATCTTGTTTTTAATGGTCTGAGAGTCCTTTAGGTGCCTTTTGGCAAGCTCCAAGCGGGCTGTCATGTGCCTTTTACTGAGGAGTGGCTTCCGTCTGGCCACTCTACCATAAAGGCCTGATTGGTGGAGTACTGCAGAGATGGTTGTCCTTCTGGAAGGTTCTCCCATCTCCACAGAGGAACTCTGGAGCTCTGTCAGAGTGACCATTGGGTTCTTGGTCCCCTCCATCCCCACATCATGATACTGCCACCACCATGCTTCACTGTAGGGATGGTGCCAGGTTTCCTCCAATACCCCATAATGACAATGCAAAAACAGGTTTTTAGAAATGTTTTGAAATGTATTAAAAAACAGAAATACCTTATTTACATAAGTATTCAGACCCTTTGCTATGAGACTCAAAATTGAGCTCAGGTGCATCCTGTTTCCATTGATCATCCTTGAGATGTTTCTACTTGATTGGAGTCCACCTGTGGTAAATTCAATTGATTGGACTTGATTTGGAAAGGCACACACCTGTCTATATAAAGTCCCACAGTTGACAGTGCATGTCATAGCAAAAACCAAGCCATGAGGTCAAAGGAATTGTCCATAGAGGTCCGAGACAGGATCGTGTCGAGGCACAAATCTGGGGAAGGTTACTAAAAAATTTCTGCAGCATTGAAGGTCCTCAAGAACACAGTGGCCTCCATCATTCTTAAATTGAAGAAGTTTGGAACCACCAAGACTCTTCCTAGAGCTGGCCACCCAGCCAAACTGAGCAATCGGGGGAGAAGGGCCTTGGTCAGGGAGGTGACAAAGAACCAGATGGTCACTCTGACAAAGCTCCAGAGTTCCTCTGTGGAGGTGGGAGAACCTTCCAGAAGGACAACCATCTCTGCAGCACTCCACCAATCAGGCCTTTGTGGTAGAGTGGCCAGACGGAAGCCATTCCTCAGTAAAAGGCACATGACGGCCCACTTGGAATTTGCTAAAATGCACCTGAAGGACTCTGACCATGAGAAACAAGATTCTTTGGTCTGACGAAACCAAGATTGAACTCTTTGGCCTGAATTACAAGCGTCACATCTGGAGGAAACCTGGCACCATCCCTACGGTGAAGCATGGTGGTGCATGGGGATATTTTTCAACGGCAGGGACTGGGAGACTAGTCAGGATCGAGGGAAAGATGAACGGAGCAAAGTACAGAGAGATCCTTGATGAAAACCTGCTCCAGAATGCTCAGGTGCTCAGACTGGGGCGAAGGTTCACCTTCCAACAAGACAACGACCCTAAGCACACAGCCAAGGCAACACAGGTGTGGCTTCGGGACAAGTCTCTGAATGTCCTTGAGTGGCCCAGCCAGAGCCCAAACCCGATCGAACATCTCTGGAGAGACCTGAAAATAGCTGTGCCGCGACGCTCCCCATCCAACCTGACAGAGCTTGAGAGGATCTGCAGAGAAGAATGGGAGAAACTCCCCAAATACAGGTGTGCCATGCTTGTAGCGTCATACCGAAGAAGACTTGAGGCTGTAATCGCTGCAAAAGGTGCTTCAACAAAGTACTGAGTAAAATGTCTGAATACTTATGTAAATGTGATATTTGCAAAAATTTATAAAAACATGTTTTTGCTTTGTCATTATGGGGTAACTTTGAACGTTTCCTCAAGTGCAGTCGCAAAAACCATCAAGCGCTATGATGAAACTGGCTCTCATGAGGACCGCCACAGGAATGGAAGACCCAGAGTTACCTCTGCTGCAGAGGATAAGTTCATTAGAGTTACAAGCTTCAGAAATTGCAGCCCAAATAAATGCTTCACAGAGTTCAAGTCACAGACACATCTCAACATCAACTGTTCAGAGGGGACTGTGTGAATCAGGCCTTCATGGTCGAATTGCTGCAAAGAAACCACTATTAAAGGACACCAATAAGAAGAAGAGACCTGCTTGGGCCAAGAAACACAAGCAATGGACATTAGACCAGTGGAAATGTGTCCTTTGGTCTGGAGTCCAAAATTGAGATTTTTGGTTCCAACCGCTGTGTCTTTGTGAGATGCGGTGTGGGTGAACGGAGGATCTCCGCATGTGTAGTTCCCATCGTAAAGCATGGAGGAGGAGGTGTTATGGTGTGGGGGTGCTTTGCTGGTGACACTGTCTGTGATTTATTTAGAATTCAAGGCACACTTAACAGCATTCTGCAGCGATACGCAATCCCATCTGGTTTGGGCTTAGTAGGACTATCATTTGTTTTTCAACAGGACAATGACCCAACACACCTCCAGGCTGTGTAAGGGCTATTTTACCAAGAAGGAGAGTGATGGAGTACTGCATCAGATGACCTGGCCTCCACAATCCCCCGACCTCAACCCAATTGAGATGGTTTGGGATGAGTCGGGCAGCAGAGTGAAGGAAAAGCAGCCAACAAGTGCTCAGCATATGTGGGAACTCCTTCAAGACTGTTGGAAAAGCACTGGTTGAGAGAATGCCAAGAGTGTGCAAAGCTGTCATCAAAGCAAAGGGTGGCTATTTGAAGAATCTCAAATATAAAATATATTTTGATTTGTTTAACACTTTTTTGGTTACTACATGATTCCATATATGTTATTTCATAGTTTTGAAGTCTTCACTATTATTCTACAATGTAAAATTTTTTTTAACTCTTGAATGAGTAGGTGTGTCCAACCTTTTGACTGGTACTGTACATCCATAACAATGAGCTAATGAGGCGCGATTTGGCCTGAAAATGTGCTCGCTCATCAGGACACTGTTGTTCAGAGGAGCTAGCCAACAACACAGCTAATACAATCACTTCAAACTGAAGCTGGAAAGACTGCAAACTAGGTGCTTGTTTTACCTTTTTTCTATTGACATTTCTTTGTATATATCCATTAAAATGATGCCAGCTGATTCATGATTTCGACTGGCTGAGAAACGCTGCCTGCCTGTCTGTCTCGTCCCAACACGCGACACGTTCATTACTATGGGACAGCTGGAGATCAAATTTGAATATTGACACAATGTCGCAAATGTCGGAGAGACAGACAAGGTTTATACAAATCTCCGCTGTTGAAAACGAAATGTTAGTCTAAAAGAAATGTAAGATAATGCTTTTTATAGTGGAGATCAAGTTCATAAAGTGCCTGGCTGGGCTGATGAGACAGTGGATTTTGCAGTCAGATGGAACAGAGTAAATAGGCATTTTAACGTCATAGATTTAGCCGGTGGAAACTTGTGGAATAGACACCGGCTGGAATGCGGTTTTAACCAATCAGCATTCAGGATTAGACCCACCCATTGTATAATGATTCATAGAATAATGAGGCCATAACAACTACCAGTTCTATGTAAACATTCCAAATACATTAACTTCTCATTCCATTTAATTTTGGATAGCAGTTTGAGCACGATTCAGAAGATCACTCAACAAAATACCAACATTTTGTTTTGTATCTGTTCATATATTTTTGGGATTCTTTATTTATTATTATTACATGTGAAAAAAAGATCAAAAAGGCAGCCAACACAGAATAAGATGAGTGGCAGGTTTCTGAAGTCTTCTACAGTAGAACTGTACTATCAGCACCCCACACTTTCAGGTGATAAATACTTAGGTGTGATTCATATCAATTAATGAACTGTAATCTTTTAGGGCTGCAACCACCCCAGAATCTTCAATGGAATTTGCACAGGAAAATAATTTGGTTGTAAATGCGACTGGGGCCATGAAAGTAATTAGGAATAGAGATGGACAAGAGGGAGGAGGTGGTTGGGAGGAGAGAAATGGAAGCAGCTGGGGTCAGAGAAGAACATTCTTAGGAGAAAGGAACAGCAGGTGGCCCTCAAGGCAGAATGGATGGAGGAGATATGAGCAGCCTTCAAGGAGAAGGAAACGGCAATGATCCTGGTTGAGGTGGTGAAATAGAAATAAGACGAGGTGCAGAGGAATGTGGAAATAGAGAGAGTGCGGTAGGAGCTTGAGAGAAACAGACAGAATATTGAGAAAGAGGAGTTGATGAAGAAACAAACACCAACAAAGAGAAAAGATAGATATGGAGAAGGAGAAGTTGACGATGAGGTGGGAGGGCCAGGAGAGAATGTTGCAGCGACGCCATCGACCATCAGAGGCAGAGGCTTGAGGAGATTTAGAAGACTCTAAATAAGGAGGAGAGAGGCCATGATTAAGGACAAAAAGATGTGAGGAAGATAAAAGGGCCCTCAGTAAGGAGTGGGAGAGAGAGAGAGAGAGAGAGAGAGAGAGAGAGAGAAGGGTGATTAACAGAGATGGAAGACTGAGAAAGACAGATGATAGTATACTGACAGTTAGATAGTATACTGACACTAACATTAACCCTACTACCCAATGTCATGTTTTGACTTTGTTCCAGATCTGAGGGACTTTGCGCCACACCTCTGGTGTTTTCCTGCAGGGCACCCCCCTCCAGGGCGTTTTACGCCATAAAAACATATTTTCTTAAAAAAAGTGGTAGGCCTACATAAAACAAATATATTTTCATTGCATTTCAAATGTTTTGATTACTTACAAAATGAACATCCAACTGCAAATCCTAATGTTGTGGTGTTAGTGCCTCTATTTGACCACTAGAGAGCAGCCTCTTATAGGCTTAGGAACATTGATGACATTGGGGGAAGAATGCAAGGTCATATCCGTCACTTTGCCATAAGGGCTCTGCTAGAGTGGATACAGTTGAAGTCGGAAGTTTACATACACCTTAGCCAAATATATATCAATATATATCATTAAATAATTCAAAAAATCTAGATTTCCCCTTCACTTTACTGTATCCTCTGTAACCTACAACTCACCTAGCTCTAACCTCTCTGATTCAGAGGGGTTGGGTTAAACACATAAGACACATTTCAGTTGAATGCATTCAGTTGTACAACTGACTAGGTATACCACTTTCCCTTTCATACAGTTGCGGCCAAATATATTGGCAACCTTGCACTTTTCTGAAATAATTCCCTATTTCTTCTAAAATAAGTTGAAATTGAACAACTTTTGGTCTCCACACCTTATTGGATTTTCAACATTATAGAACCAATTGTATTATTGTAAACTTAAGTTTACAATTTGAATTGATAAATTAATGACAAACGGCATGGACAAAATTATTGGCACCCCGGAGCTAGTACTTGGTTGCACAGCTTTTGACTAAGATACACTATATATGCAAAAGTATGTGGACACCCCTTCAAATTAGTGGATTTGGCTATTTCAGACACACCCGTTGCTGACAGGTGTATAAAATTGAGCACACCACCATCCAATCTCCATAGACAAACATTGGCAGTAGAATGGCCTTACTGAAGAACTCAGTGACTTTCAATGTGGCACCGTCATAGGATGCAACCAATCAAATTTCTGCCCTGCAAGAGCTTCCCAGGTCAACTGTAAGTGCTATTGTTGTGAAGTGGAAACGTCTAGGAGCAACAACGGCGCAGCCGTGAAGTGGTAGGCCACACAAGCTCACAGAACGGGACCACTGAGTTCTGAAGTGCGTAGCGCGTAAATATCGTCTGTCCTCGGTTGCAACACTCACTACTGAGTTCCAAACTGCCTCTGGAAGCAACGTCAGCACAAGAACTGCTCTTCGGGAGCTTCATGAAATGGGTTTCCACGGCCGAGCAGCCGCACACAAGCCTAAGATCACCATGCGCAATGCCAAGCGTTGGCTGGAGTGGTGTAAAGCTTGCCGCAATTGGACTGTGCAGCAGTGGAAATGCGTTTTCTGGAGTGATGAATCCCGCTCCACCATCTGGTAGTCCGAATGGATGAATCTGGGTTTGGCGGATGCCAAGAGAACACTACCTGCCCGAATGCATAGTGCCAACTGTAAAGTTTGGTGGAGGAGGAATAATGGTCTGGGGCTGTTTTTCATGGTTCGGTCTAGGCCCCTTAGTTCCAGTGAAGGGAAATCTTAACGCTACAGCATACAATGACATTCTAGATGATTCTGTGCTTCCAACTTTGTGGCAATAGTTTGGGAAGGCACTTTCCTGTTTCAGTATAACAATGTCCCCGTGCACAAAGCGAGGTCCATACAGAAATGGTTTGTCGAGATTGGTGTGGAAGAACTTGACTAGCCTACACAGAGCCCTGTCCTCAACCCCATCAAACACCTTTGGGATGAATTGGAACCCTGACTGCGAGCCAGGCCTGATCGCCCAACATCAGTGCCGACCTCACTAATGCTCTTGTGGCTGAAATGATATTTTGGAATGAGGTGTTCGACGAGCAGGTGTCCACATACTTTTGTCCATGTAGTGTAACTGCCTACAAATGCTTCTTGTAGCCATCAATGAGCTTGCTTCTACTGGCAATTTGGCCCACTTTTCAGCAGGGGTGCCCTCCACCAACTGCTGTTTTCAGCTCTCGCAATTCAGATCTGGACTCATCACTGGCAACTCCAGAACAGTTCAGTGTTTCTTCTTGAACCATTCCAGGGTGCTTTTTTTTAATGTGTTTTGGGTTGTTGTCCAACTGGAAGACCCACAACCTTTAACAGAGACAGTTTTTGGACACTGGGTTGAACATTGCACTCCAAAACACCTTGATAATATGCTGATTTCATGATACCTTGCACACATTCAAGGCCCCCAGAGGCAGCAAAGCAATCCCACAGCATTATTGAACCTCCCTAATAATAGATTGTAGGGAGGGTGTTCTTTTCTTTGAAAGCTTCATTTGGCCGTTGGTAAACATAGGAAGACCCCAATGCTGAAGGAGACACAAGAAAGCCTGATTGAACTTCTCAAAAACCCACCTACACAAGCCTAAACCCTGGGGGGAATGTTCTGTGGAACAATGAAAAAAGATTAGAGCTCTTTGGGAATACAGATCAGCGCGGTGTTTACTGATGACCAAATGAAGCATTCAATAAAAATAAAACCCTTTCTACAATCAAATATGGGTATGCTTTGGGGTTACCTTCCTGCCTCTGGCCCCGGGTGGCCCTTGAACGTGCATAAGGGATCATGAAATCAGCAGATTATCAGGTGTTTTTTAGTCCAATGTTCAACCCAGTGTCTCCATTGAAGGTTGTGGGTCTTCCAGCAGAACAACGACCCCAAACACACATTAAAAAAGAGCACCCAGGAAGGGTTAAGAAGAGATGGTGAACTGTTCTGTAGTGGCCAGCGAAGAGTCCATATCTGGAACATCCAAAACCTATGGCGAGATCTGAAAACAGCACTTGGTGGAGGGCACCACTCAAATATTGAAGAATTAGAGCAGTTTGCTGCTGAAAAGTGGGCCAACCTTAAGGTAGAAAGGTGCAGAAAGCTAATTGATGACTACAATAAGCGTTTGTCTGCAGTTATCTTGGCCAAAGGCTGTGCAACCAAGTACTAGCTTACGAGGTGCCAATAATTTTGTCCATGCAATTTGTCTTTCTTTTCTAAATTAAAATCGTAAACTTAAGTTTACAAAAATAAAATCAATTCTGCAATGTTGAAAATCCAATAAAGTAATTTTTTTGAAGAAATAGGGAATTATTTAAGAAAAGCGCAAGGGTGCCAATATATTTGGCTGCAACTGACTCCCATTGCTCTTATTAAACCAGGGAATTGAGTGAAAGCAGGAGACTCGAGGTGGTTGGGAGGATAGGTTTTACTGCCGTAAGTTTGTGGCTTATGGTATTATAATATACTGTTTCTTCACAGGGGGAATCCATATTTATGAACAGAACACAACTCTTTTTCCTATGTTCTGCCGCAATAAATTATATTGAATTCGAGAACTCAACGAAAAAAAAGGCCAGAAAAAAATGTGGCAAAGCAATGAACTTTTTGTCCTGAATACAAAGTGTTACGTTTCGGGCAAATCCAATACAACACATTACTGAGTACCAGTTTCTATTTTCAAGCACAGTGTTGGCTGCATCATGTTATGGGTATGCTTGTAATCATTAAGGACTAGGGAGTTTTTCAGTATAAAAAAGAAACGGAATGAAGCCAAGCACAGGCAAAATCCTAGAGTAAAACCTGGTTTAGGTCTGCTTTCCACCAGACACTGGGAGGTGAATTCACCTTTCAGCAGGACAATAACCTAAAACACAAGGCCAAATCTACACTGGAGTTGCTTACGAAGAAGACAGTGAATGTTCCTGAGTGGCTGAGTTACAGTTTTGACTTAAATCTACTTGAAAATCTATGGCAAGGCCTGAAAAGTGTTGTCTAGCAATGATCAACAACCAATTTCACAGAGCTTGAAGAATTTTTTAAAGAATAAATGGGCAAATGTTGCACAATCCAGGTGTGGAAAGCTCTTAGAGACTTACCCAGAAAGACTCATAGCTGTCATCGCTGCCAAAAGTGAATATTCACTAAGGGGTGTGAATACTTATGTAAATGTCATATTTCTCTATTTCCTTTTCAATACATTTACAAAATTTCAAAAACCATGTTTTCACTTTGTCATTATGGAGTATGGTGTGTAGATGGGTGAGCAAACAATATATTTAATCTATTATGAATTCAGGCAGTAACACAACAAAATGTGGAATAAGTATTAATACTTTCTGAAGGCACCGTATGAGCCAAAAAAGATTGGCACTGCCGCATTTGCCACGTGGGCCGTATGTTGGGCACCCCTGTATTACTAGAAGTTGGTTGACTGGTATAAAAGAAAGGTAGAACAGGAGCCCCACGTACCCCTGTGCTCTTGGAGTTGGCGTAGACCACGTCCATGGCCTTTGAGCTTGCGTTGACGGCATGAGCTAGCTCCTGCTCCATACTGTGGTGGGACTGGGCGATCTCTCGGATACTGGGAACACACACAGTTCGTTACGACATCGAACTACTAATGTTACTGGGAAACTACACTGCAAGCATATCACAAGCGTTCTGTAAGTGCTGTTTTTGGCCAGAAACAGCAAACAGAGCATTTGAGTGTCTGGTATAGTTTGGCCGTTAGATAACCCACGAGGGCACTGTATATCATGGTCTGCGACAATTTTCAATCTAAATGGAATTGAACCCTACCCTGCTTTAATCTAATGCTATTATTAATTGTATCTTACCTGTGGATGAGGGCGCCGGCCGCCTGGCCAAACACGTTGATCTGGGAGGCTTCTTCCTCGGATACGATCTCCGGCTGCAATGCATACTGGGGCAGCGGACGGGGGAACTCGCACCTCTGCTTGTCTTCCCACGACTTCAGCGTGCTCTCAAAGGCCTGGGACAAGCAGGCAACAGGATAAATAGAATAGAATAGGATAGAATATAATAGCTGTATTATTCCCAGAGGGAACTATAGTTGTGGCAAGTCAGATGAGATATGTCAATTAAACATATGACCGCAATATAACGGCAACATTCACACAAGACAGATACAAATCATGTCAAATCATTGAACCGTGAAAGGTTCAACGAATTGTGTGAGGGGTAGGAATGGGCGGATTTCTCCATTCCCTTCTCCGGCCGTTGTATTGGGCAGTTCAATGGTGAGAAATGTCTCAGTACCTGGAGCAAAAACGTTGTGCTATCCAGGAGCACGAGTACAGGAAATCAATAAGCTGCTCCCAAACATTTTAAACCTGCATCAGGAAATTGAGTCTATCATAGTTAATGTGGGATTCAATGACATTATGAAGGGCAGCTCAGAACAGCTAAAGATGGATTTTAAAGAACTGATTGGGTCACTGCTTGACACCAACAAACTCCCCATAATATCTGGCCCTCTGCCCTCCCTAAACCGTGGCATTGAACGTTTCAGCAGACTTTTAGACCTCCATAACTGGCTACGAGACTATTGCAGCTCTGTGGGTGTAATATTTATTGACAATTTTGATACCTTCTGGAAACAAAGCTCGTTTTATAAGGAGGATGGGATCCACCCAAATCATTTGGGTT
Source organism: Coregonus lavaretus (assembly GCF_964263955.1). Taxonomy (NCBI): domain Eukaryota; kingdom Metazoa; phylum Chordata; class Actinopteri; order Salmoniformes; family Salmonidae; genus Coregonus; species Coregonus lavaretus. The sequence continues at coordinate 1,757,657 of NC_140017.1, read as the reverse complement.
CCTGGATCCTTTCACAGCATTTTAAGGCTGCGTTGAGACAATGACAATGACTATCAATGACCCAATCCTGCTCAGTTAATCCCTACAATTGTGATGCTGAGTTGTCATAATGCTTCAGCAAATGTACATTATACCAGGGGTGTTGGAAGACACAATGTAAGTAACCTAATTTATGTCCCTCTAACTACCATGAATGCTTCTGCTGCTCATACAGCTATTGTATGCCGTAATCATGTGCCTATGAACCAGATTTATACTGTTAGCATTGAGGCGTGCTCTAGTAGGAAGTCCACTGTGTGCAGCTCACCCTGCACTAACATAAATAGCATGAGCAGAGCTGTTACGGTGACCGTATTACCGCCACACCGGCAGTCACGAGTCATGATGGCAGTCAAATTCCACATGACCGTGTAGTCACGGTAATAAGGTTTCTCCAAGCTCTGATGCTACCGATGGTCATTAGTAGCCTACCAAACTTGCTACCTGCCTGGTACTCAGCACTCTATTGTCCCTCTAATCACTATGACATCAAAGCAAATGTAATCGAACATTTAATGAAACACTACATGAGAGCCCATGAGCTCATGTTGCGCAACATTTCTATAGGCTATGCAATTGCGCAAGAAAACAGAGTGATGGCCTCTATTAAAAAGAGGAGGATCCCATCAGCTTTCTATAGGCTAGGCCTACTATATTTATTTCTCTACTTTCCTAATATTAAGCACATTGCTTCGCTTTACAACAGGACTATAGCCTACCTGTCTGGGATGAAAATGAACCACGGGAAAAGCGTCCTCCATTCGCTATTTAAGTGCATAGATGAGATGTATTTGTTTCCGCTAAATAGGTCAACTTTTATACTATGGGGGATAGTAGATTGACATAGGCTAGTGCTTTTGCTGTTCATTAGGCCTACTCATCTTGTTGGCTGATGAAAAGTAAATGTGGAAAGTTCTTCCAATATCTTCAATATGCACCTCGGAATTGGATAAGGACACGTGTAGTTGCGTCCCCGATGTGTCCGTCTTCACTTGTAGCTTGTGAGAAAGACCGATTATATGACGGAGAGCCATGTGAGTGAGAGGTGCTTCGGCACGCAGCCAGGAGAAGGGAATTATTATTATTATTTTCAGCCCAAGGGCACAACGGCCACTGGCCACAAAAGGCATGGATTTTTTTTAGGGGTCATTACGGGAAATTCGAGGCATTATCAAGTGCTTGTCAAATTGTGAATGAGAGACTGATGAAGTGTGTACAGCCTGCGCAAAAAACTAAGCAGAGCTCATGCCTTTCAAGCAACTTTTTTCACATCATCATGCAGCCTAAAAATCTAAACACATAGCCCAACATTTGTATCACAACTAAAGTTACATAAATAACTAAATTAAGCACATAGCCTGTTTCTTTGTTAACTGCTCAACACCGAATAGCCGCATGTGCGCACTCCCTCAAATCGTTTGGAGAAAATGCATTTTCTATTTTATTCAGCTATGTTCAATTGTATTCTTCATACTATAAATTAATATAAAATAATGCCACGGAATTCTAAGCAAATCTTGTCTGCTAAATGAACTAGTGTAGCCCACAGCCATATGGCATTGCCAGATCAGGCCCTAACATGAGGACAACTCAGAGTATGCTATTATGTTCTTCTGAAATAGACAACATTTTCTTCATATCATGTTTCTTTACAACGGTCTAAAATAAATCATGGATTTATTGTGATGGTGTAGGCTATATTACATGGATTTATTATACTTTTTTAAATGTAGATGTTCCAAAGGTCTGCATCAGTAGCTTGTAGGCTATGTGTGGAAGCCAGGAGATGCTAAATGTGTTTATATTAATGAATGGTCAATTACCGTGATTTGCTTGACAATCACCGGCTGACAAAATTTCATGACCGCCACAGCCCTAAGCATGAGCATGTCTACTTCTGCTAAGCTTCCCAGTAAAGCAATGAAAACAATCAAGCATCCCAGAAAAGTGCTGAAAATGTTAACGTATGTAGCCTAAGAAACAAGGTTCATGAAGTCAATAACTTGCTAGTAACATATTACATTCATATTCTGACTATTTCTGAAACTCATTTAGATAATATCTTTGATGATACAGTGGTAGCAATACATGGTTATAACATCTACAGAAAAGACAGAAATGCCAATAGGGGCGGTATTGCATACTATATTAAGAACCACATTCCTGTAAAGCTTAGACATGATCTCATGTTAAATACTGTTGAAGTAATATAGCTACAGGTTCACCTGCCTCACCTAAAGCCCATTCTTTAGGTCTGGAGTCCAAATTGGAGATTTGGACTCCAGACCAAAGGACAGATTTCCACAGGTCTTATGTCCATTGCTCGTGTTTTCTTGGCCCAAGCAGGTCTAATCTTCTTTTTGGTGTCCTTTACTAGTGGTTTCTTTGCAGCAATTTGACCATGAAGGCCTGATTAACACAGTCCCCTCTGAACAGTTGATGTTGAGATGTGTCTGTGACTTGAACTCTGTGAAGCATTTATTTGGGCTGCAATTTCTGAGGCTGGTAACTCTAATGAACTTATCCTCTGCAGCAGAGGTAACTCTGGGTCCTCCATTCCTGTGGCGGTCCTCATGAGAGCCAGTTTCATCAAAGCGCTTGATGGTTTTTGCGACTGCACTTGAAGAAACTTTCAAAGTTCTTGACATTTTCCGTATTGACTGACCTTCATGTCTTAAAGTAATCATGGACTGTCGTTTCTCTTTGCTTATTTGAGCTGTTCTTTCCATAATATGGACTTGGTCTTTTAACAAATAGGGCTATCTTCTGTATACCCCCCCTACCTTGTCACAACAACTGATTGGCTCAAACGCATTAAGAAGGAAAGAAATTCCACAAGGTAACTTTTAAGAAGGCAGACCTGTTAATTGAAATGCATTCCAGGTGACTACCTCATGAAGCTGGTTGAGAGAATGCCAAGAGTGTGCAAAGCTGTCATCAAGGCAAAGGGTGGCTATTTGAAGAATCTAAAATATATTTGGATTTGTTTAACACTTTTTCTTTGTTCTACATGATTCCATATGTGTTATTTCATAGTTTTGATGTCTTCCACATCAGGTAACTCATACAAGCAGTAAAATTAGATTTAAAAATAGATAAAAATACACCTTATGGAACAGCAGGGACTGTGAAGAGACACAAACACAGGCACAGACACATGCATACACATGATAACATACGCACTATACACACACATGGATTTTGCGTTGTAGATATGTGCTAGTAGAGTAGTGGCCTGAGGGCAGACACTTAGTGTGTTGTGAAATCTGTTGTGAATATATTGTAATGTTTTAAAAATTGTATAACTGCCTTAATTTAGCAGCAGCTAATGGGAATCCATAATAAATCCAAATGTCAATTACAACTGCAGAACTGTGGAGAAGCTGTGCCTTTTCCCTTAATTTGCACTGAAATTTAATATATAGCGTATTCACGGAATGAGTCACAATTTGTTAGGTTGAAGGCCAATGTTAGGATGCCGAGTATTTCCGGACCACGACCGGACCTGGAAAAACTGGATCCTACTTGGTCAGGTCACTTGCTCAGGCAAAACTCGAGGCCCTAGAAATAAAGCATTTGTGGGACCCCATAGATGTGTACTCACTCGGTCTCTGGTGAGAGTCTGGGTGCGGTTCTTGTGGATAATCTTGATGTACCCCGGGGGCTGGACCCAGGCCTCTCCGTCCACCTGCACCGGCACCCCCTCATCCCCGAGGATGGTGATCTTCACTGTACGACACTGCAATAGGAGAGCAGATGGGGAGAAACATTCAACCAGAAATGCTATGAAACCACGAAAGAGACTGGTCATTTGCTATCCATGTCCATATTCATGGTGATACGCACACGATTAAAAACATAAGTGCTGGGCTAATAAAGTATACAGTGCATTCGGAAAGTATTCAGACCCCTCCAAGCGGGCTGTCATGTGTCTTTTACTGAGGAGTGGCTTCCATCTGGCCACTATACCATAAAGGCCTGATTGGTGGAGTGCTGCAGAGATGGTTGTTCTTCTGGAAGGTTCTCCCATCTCCACAGAGGAACTCGGGTTCTTGGTCACCTCCCTGACAAAGGCCCTTCTCCCCCGATTGCTCAGTTTGGCCGGGCGGCCAGCTCTAGGAAGAGTCTTGGTGGTTCCAAACTTCTTCCATTTAAGAATGATGGAGGTCACTGTGTTCTTGGGGACCTTCAATGCTGCAGAAATGTTTTGGAACCCTTCCCCAGATATGTGCCTCAACACAATCCTGTCTCGGAGCTCTACGGACAATTCCTTCGACCTCATGGCTTGGTTTTTGCTCTGACATGCACTGTCAACTGTGGGACCTTATATAGACAGGTGTGTGCCTTTCCAAATCATGTCCAATCAATTGAATTTATCACAGGTGGACTCCAATCAAGTTGTAGAAACATCTCAAGGATGATCAATGGAAACAGGATGCACCTAAGCTCAATTTCGAGTCTCATAGCAAAGGGTCTGAATACTTATGTAAATAAGGTATTTCAGTTTTTTATTTATAATACTTTTGCAAAAATGTCTAAAAAACGTTTTTTGCTTTGTCATTATGGGGTATTGTGTGTAGATTGAAGAGGAAAATCAATTTTAGGTGTCTGAATACTTTCCGAATGCACTGTCCATTAAAATAACACAAAGGCCTGCACACTGTATATGCTTGCATTTACAACCCTCAAAAGGGATAGTTCACCCAAATTACAAATTGGTTTCCTTACCCTGTAAGCAGTCTATGCACAAGGTATGACAGCAATCCATGATTTGCTTTTGTTTACCTGGCCACTGTTTCCAAATGCTAACTTTTTTGCATTTGTAGCCCAAATCCAATGCAAGGCAATGAATACCCTGGATGGCTGTCATACCTTGTACATAGACTGCTTACAGGGAAAGGTAACCTAAATGTTATTACGTGATTTCCCTTAAATGACAATATTGACAAATGTTTTCAATCACTTTGGTGCATTTTACAGATGTAAGTGGTATATTTTCAAAACTCTAAACTGATAACACTTGTAATGTCCCCTGTATTATGTTCAGAACCTTGATTTTGCATTCATCGGAGTTGAACACATCTTTCACCCCTGAGTCATTCATGCAAAATTGATGTTTTCCATGAAATACCATGACAACATTTTGTTTAGTCACCAATACGTCAAATAATTATAGGCTCACCGTTTAGTAATTTTAACAAACATTTAATTAAATAGCAAAAAATGCAAGGTACAATTTTCAAAACTGTGCTTTTTGAAGTGCTTGAATAGAAGAAACAGTAGATGGTAAATATACTTTTAAATACAGTATTTGGCTATAACTTAATTTTTCTTTACATTCTTTTTTTGCAAACCACATTTTTTATGATTTGTTTCCAATGGCAATGTTGAGAGCATGTGGAGAAATATGTCAGTCTTACAGTTTCATTATTCATACTGTATACAGAACATACAGTGGGGAGAACAAGTATTTGATACACTGCCGGTTTTGCAGGTTTTCCTACTTACAAAGCATGTAGAGGTCTGTAATTTTTATCATAGGGACACTTCAACTGTGAGAGACAGAATTTAAAACAAAAATCCAGAAAATCACATTGTATGATTTTTAGGTAATTAATTTGCATTTTATTGCATGATATAAGTATTTGATACATCAGAAAAGCAGAACTTAATATTTGGTACAGAAACCTTTGTTTCCAATTACAGAGATTACATTTACATTTACATTTTAGTCATTTAGCAGACGCTCTTATCCAGAGCGACTTACAGTTAGTGCATACATTATTTTATCGAACCCACAACCCTGGCGTTGCAAACGCCATGCTCTACCAACTGAGCTACATCCCTGCAGGCCATTCCCTCCCCTACCCTGGACGACGCTGGGCCAATTGTGCGCGCCGCCCCATGGGTCTCCCGGTCGCGGCCGGCTACGACAGAGCCTGGATTCGAACCAGGATCTCTAGTGGCACAGCTAGCACTGCGATGCAGTGCCTTAGACCACTGCGCCACTCGGGAGACATCATACGTTTCCTGTAGGTCTTGACCAGGTTTGCACACACTGCAGCAGGGATTTTGGCCCACTCCTCCATACAGACCTTCTCCAGATCCTTCAGGTTTCGGGGCTGTCGCTGGGCAATACGGACTTTCAGCTCCCTCCAAAGATTTTCTATTGGGTTCAGGTCTGGAGACTGGCTAGGCCACTCCAGGACCTTGAGATGCTTCTTATGGAGCCACTCCTTAGTTGCCCTGGCTGTGTGTTTCGGGTCGATGTCATGCTGGAAGACCCAGCCACGACCCAATTTCAATGCTTTTACTGAGGGAAGGAGGTTGTTGGCCAAGATCTCGTGATACATGGCCCCAACCATCCTCTCCTCAATACGGTGCAGTGTCCTGTCCCCTTTGCAGATAAGCATCCCCAAAGAATGATGTTTCCACCTCCATGCTTCATGGTTGGGATGGTGTTCTTGGAGTTGTACTCATCCTCTGTAGCTCAATTGGTAGAGCATGGCGCTTGTAACGCCAGGGTAGTGGGTTCGATCCCCGGGACCACCCATACACAAAAAATGTATGCACGCATGACTGTAAGTCGCTTTGGATAAAAGCGTCTGCTAAATGGCATATTATTATTTATTATTATTCTTCTTCCTCCAAACACGGCGAATGGAGTTTAGACCAAAAAGCTCTATTTTTGTCTCATCAGACCACATGACCTTCTCCCATTCCTCCTCTGAATCATCCAGATGTTCATTGGCAAACTTCAGACGGGCCTGGACATGCGCTGGCTTGAGCAGGGGAACCTTGCGTGCGCTGCAGGATTTTAATCCATGACGGCGTAGTGTGTTACTAATGGTTTTCTTTGAGACTGTGGTCCCAGCTCTCTTCAGGTCCAGGTCCTGCCGTGTAGTTCTGGGCTGATCCCTCACCTTACTCATGATCATTGATGCCCCACGAGGTGAGATCTTGCATGGAGCCCCAGACCGAGGGTGATTGACCGTCATCTTGAACTTCTTCCATTTTCTAATAATTGCGCCAACAGTTGTTGCCTTCTCACCAAGCTGCTTGCCTATTGTCCTGTAGCCCATCCCAGCCTTGTGCAGGTCTACAATTTTATCCCTGATGTCCTTACACAGCTCTCTGGTCTTGGCCATTGTGGAGAGGTTGGAGTCTGTTTGATTGAGTGTGTGGACAGGTGTCTTTTATACAGGTAACGAGTTCAAACAGGTGCAGTTAATACAGGTAATGAGTGGAGAACAGGAGGGCTTCTTAAAGAAAAACTAAAAGGTCTGTGAGAGCCGGAATTCTTACTGGTTGGTAGGTGATCAAATACTTATGTCATGCAATAAAATGCAAATTAATTACTTAAAAATCATACAATGTGATTTTCTGGATTTTTGTTTTAGATTCCGTCTCTCACAGTTGAAGTGTACCTATGATAAAAATGACAGACCTCTACATGCTTTGTAAGTAGGAAAACCTGCAAAATGGGCAGTGTATCAAATACTTGTTCTTCCCACTGTACGTAGGACAAATCATCATAAATAGGGGTATTGTATAGCCATTTCTGCCCCATGTAACAAGGTATAAAATCACATTTTCTATGTGACTTCTCAACTGAGATAATGAGTGGAATATATTGTTATATACAACCCAGGTATTTCAGCAGTGCATTGTACACTACAATATAATTCCAAATGGTAGCAGATAGTGACTCTTTCCACTTTGTCCTATTGAAACACACTGGCTGATGGAGGATGATGATGTACTATTTACAACCTCATCCATATATGATTTGGTTTTACCTTCCAAAATAAATGCATGTCAATTGACACATTTATGATGTAAGAATATAGAATTTTATAGTGTCCAGCAGTTATTTAAGTGATAATGCCCGAGAAGCCAGTGTTTGGAGGATATATTGGCATGGGTGTTGTTTGGCCCGAGACGAAGTCGAGGGGGATTTTTCCCACCTAACCAATATATCCTCCAAACACCGGCTTCGAGGGAATTATCAGTTTTATACAACGGGTCACCAACATATTCAAATAATAATTGACATATTTTCACTAAAAACGTTATTTTGATGAATTTATTCATACTATTTCATCCTTCCACAAGATATAGTCCCGACACAAATCTAGGGTTGCTACCCAAGCCGGCTGGTCGTTCGTTCTATCGGTTTGGTTGCTAGAGACACGACCCAGTCGTTAAAGTATTTTTGTTCTGTATCTATGGACGCGACCCAGTCGTTCGTTCTAAATGTTCCATTGCCATACTGACTGGCAACGTTCTTATCCCTTGCTTGCTAGCTAGCCAACTACGGCTAACGTACACGTCAAAAAGTGCAGCCAGAATAACAGCAAAGTAGCCGCATTTGTTTAAGCTGTTTTCTAGTGACATTTATTTGGATACATCCATAACAATGAGCTAATGAGGTGCGATTTCGCCTGGCATAGAAAATGTGCTCACTTGTCAGGACACTGTTGTTCAGAGGAGCTAGCCAACAACACAGCTAATACAATCACTTCAAACTGAAGCTGGAAAGACTGCAAACTAGCTGCATGTTTTATATTTTTTCAATTTACATTTCTTTGTATATATCCATAAAAATGATGTCAGCTGATTCATGATTTCGACTGGCTGAGAAACACTGCCTGCCTGTCTGTCTCGTCCCGACACGTTCATTACAATGGGACAGCTGGAGATCGAATTTGAATATTGAAACAATGTTGCAAATGACGTAGAGACAGACAGCAAGGTTTATACAAATCGCCGCTGTTGAAAACTAAATTTTAGTCTAAAAGAAATGTGAGATAATGTCTAGATGCTTTTTATAGTGGAGATCAAGTTTATAAAAGTGCCTGGCTGGGCTGGTGAGGTAGTGAATTGCGCAGTCACTGTCAGATGGAACAGAATAAATAGGCATTTTAATGTCATAGATGTAGCCGGTGGTAATTTGTGGAATAGACACCGGCTGGAATGCGGTTTTAACCCATCAGCATTCAGGATAAGACCCACCAGTTGTATAACAAATTATATACGTCAACTAGGCAATATACAATTGTGGTTCAGTAGTTATTCGTTTTGAACAGTTTGATTAAGTGATATTTAAATGTATTTACTTTGGTGCAATTTTCACAGTATGTGGTACATTTTCACAACTCTTACGCACAAAAATCTAAACAGATAATCAAAATGGCTTGTTTCAAAACTCGAAGCACATTTTTAATTGACTGAGTACAACAAACAAATTCACAGTCACTTGTTCACGGCACCAAATCACTCTTTCAATTTGGATACATTTTCAAATCTAAGTATCTGCTTTTCAAAATACAATATTCACTTTACTTTTTACATTACTTTATTGTCATTTGTTAATAATACAATGAACTAGTGGTTCCTCAATTAAAAGTTTCATCATACTGCGATATAGCGTGCGGTATACAGTGGATACGGTACTGTGTGTTACAGTGCTTGCCGTTAATGCTCGTTCAAACCATCTTTGAGCACATCTACTCCATTTATTAAATCAGGGCATTTGAAGCCGAGCAGAGATCATCATGCCATGCAATCATGAATACACTTCATGATTAAAATTGAATTATATATTTCATTTTAGGCCTATAGCTTACTCTACCTAAAACATCTGTTAATACAATCCGTGCTTGTTGGTGCTTGCTTTTTTGCACACATAATTTGACCGCTGCAGTTTGAGATTATATATACAAAAGAAAATGCATTTTACAGTAGCCTACGTAGGCCTATACAAGTCCTTCAAAAATAGAAATATGGGCAGAATATTGTATGAAATATTTGGATGGTTAAAGGCCGACATTTGGTCGTTTCAATTAAATCTGGTCGTTTCAATTCAAATGTGACTCGTTCCATTCTCGTTCCATTCTCCATTATTTTGTTGATATTATATCCTGGCCTTTATTTACGATTATCTTTTTGAAGAATGTATTTTTTTCCTGAAGAACACAAACCATTCACACCAACCAAAAGTGTCAAAGACTCCAGCCACCCTAGTCATAGACTGTTCTCTCTGCTACCGCACGGCAAGCAGTACCGGAGTGCCAAGTCTAGGTCCAAAAGACTTCTCAACAGCTTCTACCCCCAAGCCATAAGACTCCTGAACAGCTAATCATGGCTACCCAAACTATTTGCACTGCCCCCCCACCCCCACCCCATCTTTTTACGCTGCTGCTACTCTGTTAATTATTTATGCATAGTCACTTTAACTCTACCCACATGTACATATTACCTCAACTACCTCAACTAGCCGGTGCCCCCGCACATTGACTCTGCACCGGTACCCCCTGTATATATAGCCTCCCTACTGTTATTTTATTTTTTACGTCTGCTCTTTTTTTCTCAACACTTTTTTGTTGTTGTTTTATTTTCCTTTTTTTATAAAAAAATTAATGCATTGTTGGTTAAGGGCTGTAAGTAAGCATTTCACTGTAATGTCTACACCTGTTGTATTCGGCTCATGTGGCCAATAAAATTTGATTTGATTTGAACATCTCATTCAAATTAGTTTAGGTCACCAATTAGCTATTATGAGAGTTTCGGCTGGCTATTGTCCAATTTAATCATCAAGGCGTGAACTGTGACCAATGTCCATCACTGCTGTAAGCCCAGTACAGTAGTAGAAATATATATTTGAATTAGATTTTAAAAAATGCTGATGTTTATTAGGCTACTGTACAGTGTGACAAAAAACAACAGGACAATTACATTTTTACTGTAGCCATACTGTATACCTAATTCCTTAGATAAGGGAGAGAAGCCATGTCCAGACTTTCTCGGCGACCTCAAGTACTCATTTACTCTGACTTTTATGTTTTGTTTCATCACTCATGGATAGAAACTTCTGGAGACACAGTATTCATGATGGTTCACTTGTAAGCCAAATTTGCCTTGGGATCCATCCCATTTGGTATTCTGTGCCCACTCATGGTATCTCTCTTCGGTTATGCATTCTTGGAATAGCAGAACAGCAGAACGGTCCAGACAGCCTACGCTGTGCTTGGTGAGCAGTTCGTCAAGTTCTGGTGTCAGACGTGGAATGGAAATGTCAGGGTGAACCGATGACCTGATGAATCTGCCACAGTTGTTGCTTCTGCCTGTCAGAGGTGGAGTTCCAGAGATCACAGGTTTGCTGGCATGGATTGTGACTCCAAAATATCGTCCCTCGCCCTCTTCAACGCATCATTCTCCGCCTCGCCAATGTGGCCTGGCACTCTGTCAATGCCGCCTGGCTCTGGACCAATGCATCAGCCGTTGCCCGTATCTCTGCCCTCAGAGAATGTTTATCTTTCTGCTGGTCTGCTTTCAATGACTCCATCTCCGTTTTCAAAGTTTTCATCTGATCCATGTGCATCTTCAGATGAGCTTTATGGTACTGCCCTGAGCTCCCAATCTTTGTTGTACTAAATACTTTTTTCGTTAGAACAGACTATCTGGGATTGATTATAATTTGTTTGCTTTCTTTTCGCATTCTTTCTTCAATATAATCATTCATTCATTCATTCAGCAGGTTAAACCCATTCATTCAGAAGGGTAAAACCTCACTCCTACCCTCGCTCAGTTGACTGACCGCAGCACCTATCGGTAGCCTAAACTGTGGCACAAATTGGGGGATGTTTCACACCTAACCAAGCTATAAGACTATACTTTTGTAAATTAATGGAGGTGTGAACGTTTCTGTCCGAGAGTCTCTCTCCTCTCGTTCTAGAGTCTTGCATCGGGCAAAAATAAATCAGGTGGTCCCGGAGTTGAGAGAGAACTTGGGTAAATACAAATGGTGTGGACTGACAATAAAAAAAATTAAATAGGATACTTGTGCCTTATAGCCCATTACATAAACAAAGAGTTAGTGTGTGTGGAGAGGGTGCTATCCACCACAGTGTGGGGCAGTGGGACAGTTCCCTGCGCAAAACTGCAGATAATATAAGGCAAACTATTGTGAAAGAATACTTGGGGATCTTGTTGATTTCCTCTATCGCTTCAGATGCCAAACTCGCCTTAGAAACAAGCAAACAGCCTAGTCTTCACCTGGTAATTGTGTGGTTCCAAAGGATAAAGCGTCACCTACAGCTGGATTTGTGGTGTCAGAGAGAAGAAGCCAGCTGACTAGGCACGGTGGATGACATACTTTTCCCGCACAGCAATTTGAAGAAATTCAAGTGATGAATGACTGTTTTGAAGTTATTGTTTAGTAGCTTTATTTGTTGGCTAATTCAGGCTTTCGTTCATAGACCATACGCAGGCCATATAGGCTTACAGTTTCAATTCAACTATTTTATTATCTAAATAATATTATGTTATTAGAAGGCTCTTTCAAAGCGATTTGAGTTGTCAATGTGCCGCATTGCATTGTGAAAATAAATAAGATATTGCTCTTAATTCATGGCATGGTTTCTATTTATCCAAATGTTGAATATACATTAATTCATGCAGGAACTTCTTACTCAGCACTGTCAACACTTTGTATTCAACACTTTTATAAGCCACAGAATGCGCGTTCTTCCTATTTCCACTCAGCGCTACAACAAGCACTGCAGCAGTACTGAATGAGTAGGAAAGTGTCTCTATAGGCTTGCGTTGATGTTATTATTAATGGCTTGGGGCTTTTTTAATATTGAGGAATATTTCACTTTCTCTGTTCATAGGAGTAACAACATGAATTTGTGCATGAGTTTTGCCATTAGCTGGAAGACGGTGTCCCTTTTTGGTCAGTGTCTGTGGAGGAAAGGGAGAGCGGAGGGATGTTGAGAGGCGGAACCCTCAGTCTGCTGCGCTCTCCCTCCGCTGACACTGACAATCAGATGCAGGCCCTATCAGTTTTCCCTGTTAACACTATCAACGTTTCCCTTTGCTGTGGCAATTGTGATCGAATCAACGCAATATTAGTGACTTTCAATGCAACATACCGAAACAAAACTATTTTGTTTTAGGCACAACGCATTAGAGTTGGAGTGCATTGACACGCACGACTCATCCCGTACTCTACACAGACCGGTGAACTGGACTGTGTTTACAGAATGAGCGGTCGTGAGTAGATGCGCTTGCTTTGAGATGCATGTAGCCACGTGTGCACATTTTGTTCATATCCTTTGCTAGTTAGTGAGTTATTAGCCCAGATATAGATCATTTGTAGTCAGCAATAGCAGAGTGATTGCTTCCTACAAGAGCACAAAACATGTACATTTCTAGACATCTTTGAAAAGAGTCAGTTAAAGAGCTTTTTTTTGTCTTAAAGGGGCAGTGTTCTATTTTGAGACAGGCTTGAATAAGCTAAGTAGCCAATGGGCAGAGGGTAGCATAATTTGTCTGATTCTCTGTAATAATGGTATAGAAATAATAATGCATTTTATTTTGTAAAGTGTATTTTTTGCATCAAACAGCACAACAACATTTTTAGCCTACTTGGCCACTGTTAAAACTGTAACTTAAAGTGGGTACAGCCTGAGTGTTCACAGTAATCGTGCTCTGGAAGTTGCACCGAATTTTCACAACGTTCAAGTTTGCGCTCAGCAGACCTGAAATTTGCTCAGTGACTAAAACAATTAGAGGGAACATTGGTAGTAGGTGCCAGGCGCACCGGTTTGTGTCAAGAACTGCAACGCTGCTGGGTTTTTCACGCTCAACAGTCTCCCGTGTGTATCAAGAATGGTCCAGCACCCAAAGGACATCCAGCTAACTTGAAACAACTGTGGGAAGCATCGTAGTTAATATGGGCCAGCATCCCTATGGAATGCTTTCGACACCTTATAGAGTCCATATGCCCTGACGAATTGAGGCTGTTCTGATGGCAAAGGGGGGTGCAACTCAGTATTAGGTGTTCCTAATGTTTGGTATACTCAGTGTAGTTTGATAACTGCTTAACACTGTGAAATTCAATATTTTTACCTCAAATGTATCAATTTGAAATCAAATCATATATGGATGTGTCTTCAAGCAGGCGATACTGTATCAGTTGACAATTCACATAGGTGATCAGAAAATGGTATACCACACCATGCTACGTTTTTAGTCGGCAACTGCTTTACAATACCGTTATACCTGATGATTTGTCCTACGTATGTAATGTATAAAGATAATGAAACCTGCCATTGGATAAAAATTATAAAATAAACTGTACGAAAATTATATTTACCATCTACTATTCTTTATATTAAGCACTTCAAAAAGAACAGTTTTGAAATGTGTATCTTGTATTTTTTGCTATTGGATTAAATGGAAGTTAACATGACTTATGTATTGGTGACTAAATGAAAATGTTCTCATGGTATTTCACGGAAAACATAGGGTGAAAGATGTGTGAAACCCCAATGAATGCACAATCAAAGGTTTTGACCATAAAGATAGGAAGCAAGTGTTATCAGTTTAGATATTGGTACTTCAAGAGTTTTGAAAATATACCACTTACAACTGAATGATGCACCAAATAAATGATTTAAAAAACTAACAAATGACAAGAAAATCATATCAAAAGTAATGTGAATATTGCATTTTGAAAAGCAGATCCTTAGATCGAATATGTATCCAAATTGAAAGTGATTTGATGTAGTGAAAAAGTGACTGTGAATTTGTTTGTTGTACTCAGTAAATTGAAAATGTGCTTAGTCTGATTAGATTTTTGTCCTTAATTGCACCAAAGTGATTGAAAATAACTAACATCACGGGTGACAAGCAAAGCATAGCAGCACAACTAACGGTTGTTTGTCAGATAAGCATTCGCCAAGTGTCTCCAAAGGTGTCTTAGCTTTCATAGTGTATTATGACGCATGATAAGTTGGACAGACGACAGCCTCTTCTGTCCATTGAGCCAATGCTGCTGCCCTGTTTCAAGGTCATTTATGTCTCTAGCTGACTACTCTGTCTGCATGCGTCACCTAAGCGATGTTGTGGATGGTGCGGCAGGTTAACCTGTGTGACAGCCTGTGTCCCAAATGGCCGTATATAGTGCACTACTTTTGGGTCCTGGTCCCAAAAAGGAATAGGGTGCCATTTGAGACACAGCCTGTGTCACAGGAATAGGGTGCCAGGACCCATTTGGAATGCAGACACATTCATCTGTACATTAACAGAGTCTGCAATGTGTGTGTGTGTGTGTTACCTGTGCGATACGGTGGTGCTGCAGGTTGATGACTCTGGACACAGCCATTTGAATGCTGCCAAACACCGCCACCACCTCCAGGATCTTATCGTCAAAGGACGGTGCCGTGAACGTCTGCAAGGAAGAGGACATGTCATTTTTTACATACACTGATTGTACAAAACACCCCTTTTTGTCCTCAGAACAGCCTCAATTCATCAGGGCATGAACTCTAAAAGGCCCATGTTGAATCCAATGCTTCCCATAGTTGTGTCAAGTTGGCCGGATGTCCTTTGGGTGGTGGACCATTCTTGAAACACAAGGGAAACTGTTGAGCATGAAAAACCTAGCAGCGTTGCAGTTCTTAACACATTCAAACCGGTGCGCCTGGCACCTACTACCATACCCTGTTCAAGGGCACTTAAATATTTTGTCTTGCCCATTCAGCCTCTGAATGGCACACATACACAATCCATGTCTCAAGGCTTAAAAATAATTTTTTAACCCGTCTCCCCCCTGACTAAAGTGAATTTTTCATCTGTATTCACCTGGTCAGTCTATGTCATGGAAAGACCAGGTGTTCCATATGTTTTGTACTCAGTGTATATGCCACATATATTGGTCGAGTGGCAACACTCTTCGACACGTCACATATACAGAGCCTTCAGAAAGTATTCACACCCCTTGACTTTTTCAAAATGTTGTTGTGTTACAGCCTGAATTTAAAATAGATTAAATGTAGATTGTGTTACCTGCCTACACACAATACCCCATAAGTGGAATTATGTTTTTAGAATTGTTTACAAATTCATAAAAATGGAAAGCTGAAATGTCTTGTTATGGCATGCCTAAATAATTTCACACACTGTGTGCAATAATAGTGTATAACGTGATTTTTGAATGACTACCTCATCTCTGTACCCCACACATACAATTATCTGTAAGGTCCCTCAGTCAAACACAGATTCAATTACAAAGACCAGGGAGGTTTTCCAATGCCTCGCCAATGTAACGCCAATGCCTCGCCAATGTAACGCCAAGGTAGTGGGTTCGATCCCCGGGACCACCCATACACAAAAAATGTATGCACGCATGACTGTAAGTCGCTTTGGATAAAAGCGTCTGCTAAATGGTATATTATTATTATTATTATTAAGAAGGGCACTTACTGGTAGATGGGGACATAAAAAAAAAGCAGACATTAAATATCCCTTTGAGCATGGTGAAGTTATTCATTACAATTTGGATGGCGTCTCAATACACCCAGTCACTACAAAGATACAGGCGTCCTTCCTAACTTAGTTGCCGGAGAGGAAGGAAACCGCTCAGGGATTTCACCACGAGGCCAATGGTCCTTAAATGTACACAGAGAACTAACATTAATAATAATATGCATGTCAATCTCTCCTGGCTCAAAGTAGAGGAGAGATTGACTTCATCACTACTTGTATTTGTGAGAGGTATTGACATATTGAATGCACTGAGCAGTCTGTTTAAACTACTAGCACACAACTCGGACACCCATGCATAGTCCACAAGACATTCCACCAGAGGTCTCTTCACAGTCTAGAAAGTCCAGAACAGACTATAGGAGGTGCACAGTACTACATAGAGCCATGACTATTCCACATCAAATAACTCATGCAAGGAGTAAAATCAGATAAAAAAATTAAAAAAAAGAAAACAAACAAACAAAAAAAAAACTCCTATGGAGTAGTGGGGATTGTGAAGAGACAAACACACAGGCACAGACACATGCGTACACACACACACAATAACATATGCACTATACATACACTAGACATGAATTTTGTGTTGTAGATATGTGGTAGTAGAGTAGTGGCCTGAGGGCACACACTTAATGTGTTGTGAAATCTGTTGTGAAATGTTTTGTAATGTTTTTAAAATTGTATAACTGCCTTAATTTTGCTGGACCCCAGGAAGAGTAGCTGCTGCCTTGGCAGCAGCTAATGGGGATCCATAATAAATAAAAATGGTGACTTTAAAACAGTTTCAGAGTTTAAATGGCTGTGATAGGAGAAAACTGAGGATGGATCAACAATATTGTAGTTACTCCACAATACTAACCTAAATGACAGAGTGAAAAGAAGGAAGCCTGTACAGAATAAAAATATTCCAAAACATGCATCCTGTTTGCAATAAGGCACTCAAGTAAAACTGCAGAAAATGTGGCAAAGAAATTAACTTTATGTCCTGAATATGAAGCGTTATGTTTGGAGCAAATGCAACACAACACTGAGTACCACTCTTCATATTTTCAAGCATGGTGGTGGCTGCATCATGTTATGGGTATGCTTGTCATCGGCAAGGATTAGGGAATTGTTTTGGGGATAAAAATAAACGCAATAAAGCTAAGCACAGCCAAAACCCTAAAGGAAAACCTGGTTCAGTCTGCTTTCCAACAGACACTGGGAGACAGATTCCTAAAACCAAGGCCAAATATACACTGGAGTAGCTTAGCAAGACGACATTGAATTTTCCTGAGTTGCCTAGTTACAGTTTTGACTTAAAATCGGCTTGCAAATCTATGGCAAGACTTGAAAATTGCTGTCTAGCAATGATCAACAAACCAACTTGACAAGAGCTTGAAGAATTATAAAAATAATAATGTGCAAATATTGTACAATCCAGGTGTGCAAAGCTCTTAGAGACTTATCCTGAAAGACTCACAGCTGTAATCGCTGCCAAAGGTGATTCTAACATGTATTGACTTGAGTGACCCATAAAAAGAAAAAATCTGTGTCACAGAGGGACAAAAATAAAAGATTAAGGTAAATAAGGAAGCAAAAGGCCAAAACAGCAGAATAACTCAGTTTTGTAATTGTGCTTAGCTCTATTCCATTTCTTTTTTATCCTGAAAAACTCCCCAGTCCTTAACAATTACAAACATACCCATAACATGATGCAGCCACCACTATGCTTGAAAATGTGGAGAGTGGTACTCAGTAATGTGTTGTATTGAATTTGCCCCAAACATAACACTTTATACAAAAATTACATTTTTTTGCAGTATTACTGTAGTACCTTGTTGCAAACAGGATGCATATTTTGTAATATTTTTATTCTGCACAGGCTTCCTTCTTTTCACTCTATCAATTAGGTTAATATTGTGGAGTAACTACAATGTTGTTTTGTCCTATTACAGCCATTAAACCGTAACTGTTAGGCCTCATGGTGAACTCTGAGCAGTTTCCATCCTCTCCGGCAACTGAGTTAGGAAGGACGCCTGTATCTTTGTAGTGACTGGGTGTTTTGATACACACTCCAAAGTGTAATTAACAACTTCACCATGCTCAAAGGGATATTCAATGTCTGCTTTTCTTATTTTTACGCATCTACCAATAGCTGTCCTTCTTTGTGGTTAAATCTGTTTGAAATTCACTGCACACCTGAGGGACCTTACAGATAATTGTATGTAGTCATTCAAAAATAAAGTTAAACATTATTATAGTTCATGCAACTTATTATGTGACTTGTTAAGCAAAGTTTTACTCTTGAACTTATTTAGGCTTGCCATAACAAAGGGGTTGAATACTTATTGACGTAAGATATTTCAGCTTTTTTATTTTTATTAATTTGTAAACATTTTGAAAAACACAATTCCACTTTCAAATTATGGGGTATTGTGTGTAGTCCAGTGACAAAAAAAATCGCAATTTAATCCATTTTAAATTCAGGCTATAACACAACATTTTTCAAAAGTCAGGGGGTGTGAACATACAGTGAATTAGGAAAGTATCCAGAACCGTTGACTTTTCCACATTTTGTTACGTTACAGCCTTAATTCTAAAATGGATTTAAAAAAATAAGAATCCTCATCAATCTACACACAATACCCCATGATGACAAAGCGAAAACAGGTTTTTAGAAATGTTAGCAAATTAAAAAAAAAATACAAATAACAAATAAAATACCTGATTTACGTAAGTATTCAGACCCTTTGCTATGAGACTTGAAATTGAGCTCATGTGCATCCTGTTTCCATTGATAATCCTTGAGCTGTTTCTACAACTTGATTGGAGTCCACCTGTGGTAAATACAATTGATAGGACATGATTTGGAAAGGCACACACCTGTCTATATAATGTCCCACAGTTGACAGTGCATGTCAGAGCAAACACTAAGCCATGAGGTCAAAGGAATTGTTCGTGGAGCTCAGAGACAGGATTGTGAAGAAGCACAGATCTGGGGAAGGGTCCCAAAAAATGTATGCAGCATTGAAGGTGCCCAAGAACACAGTGGCCCCCTGCATTCTTAAATGGAAGAAGTTTGGAACCACCAAGACTCTTCTTAGAGCTGGCCGCCCAGCCAAACTGAGCAATCGGGGAAGAAGGACCTTGGTCAGGGAGGTGACCAAGAACCTGATGGTCACTCTGACAGAGCTCCAGAGTTCCTCTGTGGAGATGGGAGACCCTTCCAGAAGGACAACCGTCTCTGCAGCACTCCTCCAATCAGGCCTTTATGGTAGAGTGGCCAGACAGAAGCCACTCCTCAGTTAAAGGCACATGACATCCCGCTTAGAGTTTGCCAAAAGGCACCTAAAGGACTCTCAGACCATGAGCAACAAGATTATCTGGCCTGATGAAACCAAGATTGAAATATTTGGCCTGAATGCCAAGCATCATGTCTCGAGGAAACATGGCACCATCCCTACGGTGAAGCATGGTGGTGACAGCATCATGCTGTGGGAATGTTTTTCAATGGCAGGGACTGGGAGACTAGCCAGGATCGAGGGAAAGATGAAAAGAGCAAAGTACAGAGAGATCCTTGATGAAAACCTGCTCCAGAGCGCTCAGGACCTCAGACTGGGGTGAAGGTTCACCTTCCAACAGGACAACAACCCTAAGCACACAGCCAAGACAATGCAGGAGTGGCTTCGGGACAAGTCTCTGAATGTCCTTGAGTGGCCCAGACAGAGCCCGGACTTGTACCCGATCGAACATCTCTGGAGAGACCTGAAAATATCTGTGCAGCGACGCTCCCCATCCAACCTGACAGAGGTTGAGAGGATCTGCAGAGTAGAATGGGAGAAACTCCCCAAATACAGGTGCCAAGCTCGTAGCGTCATACCCAAGAAGACTCGAGGCTGTAATCCCTGCCAAAGGTGCTTCAACAAAGTACTGAGTAAAGGGTCTCAATACTTATTTTTAATACATTAGCAAAAATTTCACAAAAATTGTTTTTTGCTTTGTCATTATGGGGTATTGTGTGTAGATTGATGAGGAATACTTTAAAAAATTTGTTTTATCCATTTCAGAATAAGGCTTTAACGTAACAAAATGTGGAAAAAGTCAAGGGGTCTGAATACTTTCCGAATGCACTGTATATGTTGTGCATTGTACACTGTACACTGAGTGTACAAAACATTAGGAACACCTTCCTAATATTGAGTTACACCCCCTTTTGTCCTCAGAACAGCCTCAATTCATCAGGGCATGAACTCTACAAGGTGTCGAAAGCGTTCCACAGAGATGCTGGCCCATGTTGTCTCCAATGCCTCCCATAGTTGTGTCAAGTTGGCTGGATGTCCTTTGGGTGGTGGACCATTCTTGATACACACGGAAAACTGTTGAGCGTGAGAAACCCAGCAGCATTGCAGTTCATGACACCCTCAAACCGGTGCGCCTGACACCTACTACCACACCCCGTTCAAAGGCACTTAAATATTTTGTCTTGCCCATTCACCCTCTGAATGGCACACATACACAATCCATGTCTCAAGGCTTAAAAATAATTTTTTAACCCGTCTCCTCCCCTTCATCTATGACATCAATAAGGGATCATAGCTTTCATCTGGATTCACCTGGTCAGTCTATGTCATGGAAAGAGCATGTGTTCCTAATGTTTTGTACACTCAGAGTATATCTCATATGTGGTTAGTCACACATAAACACAACGCTGACTGGGGGGATTGATGTGATGTGGGTTAGATTTGTGCTGGGTGTATTCTGGTTTTGTAGAGGGAAGGGGTTAAATAATAATTATCATTATTATACAAATATTAATAATACTTGTGATTTACATAGCACTTTACAAAGACCCAAAGATGCTTAAAACATTAAAAACAAAAATGTGGAAGAAACATGTGAGTACTGAGTCATATTGTAGTTATGCAACAACAACACAAAGAGAGGGTTTTGATGACACTTACATCATCCTCTTTGGTCCCGCCCCAGAAGTTGGTGCCGCCTGCGTAGCTGGGGATGTTCAGGACAGCTATGCCCTGCAGACTGGGTAGGGGGATAGACCTCCCGTCGCACTAAACACACATATTATCATATTGTAACAGAACAAAACTGTCTGCATATGCTCTGATACAAACTCCCACAATCACAACACCAGACATTAATCGAAAAGTCCAAAAACGGATGTGCCAATCCCAGATTGCCCCTTAGGGTCAGGGTTAGATTTATGGGATGTCTCTTTAGGGTACGGCACACTGAGGCGCATGACACGTAAAATATATGACGTACATCATTGTCCGTTTTTTTTGTCTGTCGAAAGTTTAACGCATCTCTGCTTTTTTTCCGAATGAGTTGCACACGTACAAAGGCGGATATATTGTTCTTTGTCTGACAAGTTTTTTGTTGGACAATTTTAACTAATCTCTGTTGTCATTCATCCAGCAACGGATGACAGCCATTGAAAAACCATTGGCTCCATCCGGGATATTCAGACAAAATCTCAAAATGGCCATACCCTTAGTTGCACCCACTTGGTTACTGTTGTGTTTTCTTACCTCCAGCAGTACCTTCTGCTCTAGGTTCTTGTAGGTGCGATGCAGCAGCTCCTTGGTGCCCAGAACCCCGTACCACATCATGTTCTTGGTGCGACTCCTGAACACAGACCGACCCACATCTTAACACAGTGACCGAGCACACACATACATATACATAGAACCAAAACACAAAACACAAAGAAATGTACTTTATGTTCGACAAAGAAACGTTAGGCTCTTTGTGGAGAGCAGTGGCACAGAAATGGAAGACATTGCTATTCTAAAGGACAAAACACACTGTGAGGACGAAGGTAAAAGCAGGTAAAAGCTAACATGTCGCGGCCACTCACTGCTTTTAGCCGTTGGTCTTTGCGGTGTGTCTGAGCTATAAACAGTCTCTCCAGGATTTTGGGGGTTTCTTTATTTTGCTTTGATTTTCCTGCGGCAATACAGACATTTTGCGAAGACATGGGACTGATTTCGGACTAATTTCCTACAGTTCAGCGCATTTTGCCTTGGCTAACGCAGTGTTCTTATGCTCAAACATTATAAGAAAATCAAAGTGGGCCCCAATCGGTGTGCCCTTCTTGCCCGGTCAGACAAATATTCCTGAATTAATTGTTTTTTGAATTTTCGATTCTCCCTGACTGGTTTTACTTTGGTGATTGTTATTTACATAATATTTTCTACTTTCTATTTAATTTTTGTCGTTTAAGTTTACACAAAGTGTTTTTCCAATCCCAAAAGTTAATTTCTAAACTGTTTGGTCTGTTTTACAGTTTTACACTGACCCAGACTAGACCACTTGAGACCCAGACCCAATCTATTGAGACCCAGACCCAATCTATCAAGACCCTGTGTATTGAGACCATGACCAGACCAACACTGTATTTATGTGGTCTCAAGACAAAGACCACGAGATCAAGACTCCATCTCTGCTTCTCACCCTATCCAGGACTGGGTCTACCTGGTTTAGTTAGCAGGCGAGAGCTTCCGCCTCATTCCTCAGTTACCTGCACTTCTCTGGATGCTCGTCCCGCTTATTGTTGAAGTCCAGTGAGATCTTAGCATCCAGGCCGATCCCAAAGTAGTTGTTCATCACACATTTCTCAGTGTAGCAGTCACTGAAACCAAACACAGTACATGGTCACTCACAACTCTGGCTCAAAAGTTAGATGATGACGATGAGGTTGGGCATAACGGGATCGTTCACTTCAAACGCATGGGGAAAGCAGGGACATTGAAAGAGGAAGGCAGAGCTCTTTCCCATGCTTTTTAATATACCACTAGCTACTTCAATCCGTGTCCACTAGCATTGCTCCATGCTCCAAAGACGCTGGTCAGGAAATTCTGGACGTTGTTTAATAACCAGCTAACAAACCTACAAACGGTTTGGATGAAATTACAACACCAAAGGTAAGTTGAAAATCAGCTAAAACCTAAAAAGTTAACTAACCCTTTATGGGAAGGAGGAGAAAGACTGAAACGTGGACACTCACAAGGTCTCTGGGTCGAAGCTGAAGGAGTCAGCGTTGACCAGCAGTCTGCTGATGACCGAACTGCTGGAGAGGGAGCCAGAGATACCAGCCCTGAGACCTGAACACACACATAAACACACACACACTTAACACTGACTGACAATTGAGCACAGACAGAGCAAAATTACAGTACCAGTCAAAAGTTTGGACACACCTACTCATTCAAGGGTTTTTATTTATTTTTACTATTTTCTACATTGTAGAATAATAGTGAATACATCAAAACTATGAAATAACACATATGGAATAATGTAGTAACCAAAAGTGTTAAACAAAGCAAAATATATTTTATATTTGAGATTCTACAAATAGCCACCCTTTGCCTTGATGACAGCTTTGCACACTCTTGGCATTATCTCAACCAGCTTCACCTGGAATGCTTTTCCAACAGTCTTGAAGGAGTTCCCACATATGCTGAGCACTTGTTGGCTGCTTCTCCTTCACTCTGCCGTCCGACTCATCCCAAACCATCTCAATTGGGTTGAGGTCGGGGGATTGTGGAGGCCAGGTCATCTGATGCAGCACTCCATCACTCTCCTTCTTGGTAAAATAGCCCTTACACAGCCTGGAGGTGTGTTGGGTCATTGTCCTGTTGAAAAACAAATGATAGTCCCACTAACCCCAAACCAGATGGGATGGCGTATCACTGCAGAATCCTGTGGTATCCATGCTGGTTAAGTGTGCCTTGAATTCTAAATAAATCACAGACAGTGTCACCAGCAAAGCACCCCCACACCATAACACCTCCTCCTCCATGCTTTACGATGGGAACTACACATGCAGAGATCCTCCGTTCACCCACACCGCGTCTCACAAAGACACGGCCCCGTTGGAACCAAAAATATCAAATTTGGACTCCAGACCAAAGGACACATTTCCACCGGTCTAATGTCCATTGCTCGTGTTTCTTGGCCCAAGCAGGTCTCTTCTTCATATTGGTGTCCTTTAGTAGTGGTTTCTTCGCAGCAATTCAACCACGAAGGCCTGATTCACACAGTCCCCTCTGAACAGTTGATGTTGAGATGTGTCTGACTTGAACTCTGTTCATTTATTTGGGCTGCAATTTCTGAGGCTGGTAATTCTAATGAACTTATCCTGCAGCAGAGGTAAATCTGGGTCTTCCATTCCTGTGGCGGTCCTCATGAGAGCCCGTTTTATCATAGCGCTTGATGGTTTTTGCGACTGCACTTGAAGAAACTTTCAAAGTTCTTGAACTTTTCCGGATTGACTGACCTTCATGTCTTAAAGTAATGATGGACTGTCGTTTCTCTTTGCTTATTTGAGGTTTTCTTGCCATAATATGGACTTGGTCTTTTACGAAATAGGGCTATCTTCTGTATACCCCCCTACCTTGTCACAACACAACTGATTGGCTCAAACGCATTAAGAAGGAAAGAAATTCCAAAAATTAACTTTTAAGAAGGCACACCTGTTAATTGAAATGCATTCCAGGTGACTACCTCATGAAGCTGGTTGAGCGAATGCCAAGAGTGTGCAAAGCTGTCATCAAGGCAAAGGGTGGCTATTTGAATAACTCTTTTTTGGTTACTACATGATTCCATATGTGTTATTTCATAGTTTTGATGTGTTCACTATTATTCTACAATATAAAAAATAGTAAAAATAAATAAAAACCCTTGAATGAGTAGGTGTGTCCAAACTTTTGACTCGTAGTGTATATCACAGGAATATAATGTCTAATATTGTTACAAATAGGTGTCAATTATTTCCGGTGTACTAGTGCTGAGCGATTAACCAAAATGTTGGTTATTTTTCGTTTTTTAAACAACTATATGGCCAATATTGGTTCAATTATTTGAATTCCATTTCATTCTGGTTTTCTCTGCGAGCTCAATGCGCACATTGCGCTGCAGTTTCTCTAGAGATGAATCAGATCATGCCCAAACTGTGCCATGTAGTAGGCAGTTGTAGTTTCCAACAGGCCAATGTTCAACATAATTATCAAGTTTTCTATGCTAAACTAACTACAATGACCGGTCTGTGTTTCTTTTACGCCTGCTACGTAAGGGACAGAAAAATGCGGATCAAGAGGGGATACATAGAGAGCAGTTTCTTCGCCAGGTATCTCTACCTGAAAATACATGATCTACAGTGAGGGAAAAAAGTATTTGATCCCCTGCTGATTTTGTATGTTTGCCCACTGACAAAGAAATGATCAGTCTATAATTTTAATGGTAGGTTTATTTGAACAGTGAGAGACAGAATAACAAAAAAATAATCCAGAAAAAAGCATGTTAAAAATGTTATAAATTGATTTGCATTTTAATGAGGGAAATAAGTATTTGACCCCTCTGCAAAACATGACTTAGTACTTGGTGGCAAAACCCTTGTTGGCAATCACAAAGGTCAGACGTTTCTTGTAGTTGGCCACCAGGTTTGCACACATCTCAGGAGGGATTTAGTCCCACTCCTCTTTGCAGATCTTCTCCAAGTCATTAAGGTTTCGAGGCTGACGTTTGGCAACTCGAACCTTCAGCTCCCTCCACAGATTTTCTATGGGATTAAGGTCTGGAGACTGGCTAGGCCACTCCAGGACCTTAATGTGCTTCTTCTTGAGCCACTCCTTTGTTGCCTTGGCCGTGTGTTTTGGGTCATTGTCATGCTGGAATACCCATCCACAACCCATTTTCAATGCCCTGGCTGAGGGAAGGAGGTTCTCACCCAAGATTTGACGGTACATGGCCCCGTCCATCGTCCCTTTGATGCGGTGAAGTTGTCCTGTCCCCTTAGCAGAAAAACACCCCCAAAGCATAATGTTTCCACCTCCATGTTTGACGGTGGGGATGGTGTTCTTGGGGTCATAGGCAGCATTCCTCCTCCTCCAAACACGGCAAGTTGAGTTGATGCCAAAGAGCTCGATTTTGGTCTCATCTGACCACAACACTTTCACCCAGTTCTCCTCTGAATCATTCAGATGTTCATTGACAAACTTCAGACGGCCCTGTATATGTGCTTTCTTGAGCAGGTGGACCTTGTGGGCGCTGCAGGATTTCAGTCCTTCACGGCGTAGCGTGTTACCAATTGTTTTCTTGGTGACTATGGTCCCAGCTGCCTTGAGATCATTGACAAGATCCTCCCGTGTAGTTCTGGGCTGATTCCTCACCGTTCTCATGATCATTGCAACTCCACGAGGTGAGATCTTGCATGGAGCCCCAGGCCGAGGGAGATTGACAGTTCTTTTGTGTTTCTTCCATTTGCGAATAATCGCACCAACTGTTGTCACCTTCTCACCAAGCTGCTTGGCGATGGTCTTGTAGCCCATTCCAGCCTTGTGTAGGTCTACAATCTTGTCCCTGACATCCTTGGAGAGCTCTTTGGTCTTGGCCATGGTGGAGAGTTTGGAATCTGATTGATTGATTGCTTCTGTGGACAGGTGTCTTTTATACAGGTAACAAGCTGAGATTAGGAGCACTCCCTTTAAGAGTGTGCTCCTAATCTCAGCTCGTTACCTGTATAAAAGACACCTGGGAGCCAGAAATCTTTCTGATTGAGAGGGGGTCAAATACTTATTTCCCTCATTAAAATGCAAATCAATTTATAACATTTTTGACATGCGTTTTTCTGGATTTTTGTTGTTGTTATTCTGTCTCTCACTGTTCAAATAAACCTACCATTAAAATGATAGACTGATCATTTCTTTGACAGTGGGCAAACGTACAAAATCAGCTGGGGATCAAATACTTTTTTCCCTCACTGTAAGTGATTGTTAGTTGGTATTCAGCAGTCCTAAAAGTATGCTTTATTTACTTTGAAGAACTACTAAAATAGTGATTTTGTCAGACAGCATAGGCAGCAGCTCTATAGAGATGAGATGATGACTTGGAATGAAATAATAAAGTCATCAAATAAAAAAAAAATTATATACACAACAACTGAAATATTTTATTAAAGTAAAGTAATGTGAATAACTGATCGTTATTTAGTGATAAGCAGTAATGGGCAGTCACTACCGTCCCAGGACTTTAATTAATTGTTTTATTCTGTGTTGTTACAGCATTTAACTCACATAATGCATAGTGCATTTGTTTAAAAAGAAATATCGAAACTGAAATTGAAAATTGTGATTTGTTTTTTATAATCGAACCGACCTCAAAAAGAACTAATCGCGCAGCACTACAATGTACACAAGTGTCCAAGGGGGTCGGGGTCGATTTGGGAACTGAGGGCCCTCGGTACAGAGCTGGTGAGAACTTGTGCCCTTACTTGGGTAGAGGATCTTGGTGTTGAGCATCGGCATGTTCTCGCGACTTCCTGTCTGGGCAGGAAGTGACGCTGAGCTGCCCAGTGACAGGCTTCCTTTGCTGATGAGCTTCTCACAAGGAGTCTTGGACACTACAGGATGAAACAGAGATACAGAAAGACATGCGACACAGAAAGACATGAGACACAGAAAGACATGAGACACAGAAAGACATGAGACACTGGGATCTTGATTAAAGACCCACTCATTTGAAAAACAACGCACATTTATAAGTGATAATCTTCAAGAAAAAATGGGCACGCATCATTAATTAAATGATCAGTTTCATCTGGGCCGTGTTCATTAGGGCACATAACGAAAAACAATTTAAAAGGTGGTCCTTCCCTGGTTCGAACTGTTTTCTTACGTTTGGTACCAAATTAACATGACCCAGGTTAGGAGACTCCGGGTTCAATGACTGACCTCTGCGGATTGGATGACTCCTGGTGCTTTTACAGGCGTTCCCGCTGTAGGACGACTGCAGAGACAGCTTGTCCTGCTCTTCCTCCTCCTCCTCCTCCTCCCCCTCCTCCTCCACCCCCAGAGCAAACACCTCCTGAGTCTGGGCATTCTGCTCGTCCACCGCTGATAGAAGATGAGTATAGATGATAGATGGCAACTATATTATATCAGGGTTGGGGTACATCCATTCCATTTCGCTTCACTCAATTCAGGAAGTCAACTGAAATTCGTATTCCAATAACTATCAAGCCTGATCTGAGACATGGCTACAAGGTTACCCAGGAGTCCTGCTCTACTGTTGCAATGCTCATGGCTTTGATGTTTTGTCTGTCCTGTTTTTATGTAACATGTGAAACATCAAGTATGTGAAGTAGATCAGTGTAGTCTACTATGTTTTTATGTTTGTTTATTTTTTTTTACCACATCAGACAAAAAGTTCCCTTACAGGAAAAATAACCTTATTGTAATTCTAATTCCAATTTTCATAATTGCTTTTCATGGAGGTCTGAATTGGAAATTCAGTTTACTTCCTGAATTGACCCCAACCATGAACTCTATAGAACAGAAGTAGCGGTAGGAAGATCACATCTCACCTTTCTCAGTGTGCTCAATGATCTGCCTGATGGCTTTCTTCAGGCTGTTGGCTCTCAGCATCAGCTGTTCCCTGGGTTTAAAGATACCCGTCAGGGGCCTGGGGGAGCACGGGAGGGCAGCGGGTGCGGGCGACGAAGGCACCAGAACCCCCTCGCCCTCCTCCTGCTCCTCAGCGATGGTGGGGGGGGGGGCAGGCATCATAGTAGATGCCTGCGCCTCCTCGTTGAGCGTCTTCAGCAGCGAGTCCAGCTTCTCCTTCAGAACCCCACACTGCAACCAACCGACCAATCAACACAGATCGGATTCACTGGATTAGTGCAAACATGGCTGGAGGGAGTTTCCACCATATTTCCAATACCAGTCATTTACATAAAATCAGTGAAGGGATGTCAACAAGGTGAGATAATTGGGACAAAGCCATGGTTCCTCCCAGCTTACCTTCTTGGCCATAGCCTCTGACTCCTCGGAGCTCTCCTTGTTCTTCTCGTAGGCCTTCCCCACCCGAGCCACAAAGTCCTTCACTGTCTCACACAGTACCCTACAAAAATGCAAAACACAGGCACAACACACACACACAGTCAGGTCAACGAAATCCACACCTAACAACCCTTGCGATAGTGAAGCTGGACATAAGAAACGGAATGGACATAGCAGGCAGGCAGACTGATTGAAGCGACAAACATACTTAGCTGAGGAGATGACCACTGAGTGCTGATCTGAAGTCAGGATCTTGGTCAAGTGGGCTGCCACAGAGTCCTCGTAGGTCAGAATCTGTTGCACCTGTGGCACAGGTAACAATCAAGGTCGAAAACAGGCTAGTCTTCAGGAAATGTGTCTTAAACTGCACAGCATCACCTCACACAGAGCATTCGGAAAGTATTCAGATCGCTTGACTTTTTCCACATTTTGTTACGTTACAGCCTTATTCTAAAATTGATTAAATTGTTTTTCCCCCTCATCAATCTACACACAACGCCCCATAATGTCAAAGCAAAAACAGATCTATACATTTTTGCAAATGTATTACAAAAAAAAAACTGAAATATCACATTTACATAAGTATTCAGACCCTTTACTCAGTACTTTGTTGAAGCCCCTTTTGCAACAATTACAGCCTCGAGTCTTCTTGGGTATGACGCTACAAGCTTGGCACACCTGTATTTGGGGAGTTTCTCTCATTCTTCTCTGCAGATCCTCTCAAGCTATGTCAGGTTGGATGGGGAGCGTCGCTGCACAGCTATTTTCAGGTCTCTCCAGAGATGTTAAATCGGGTTCAAGTCCGGGCTCTGTCTGGGCCACTCAAGGACATTCAGAGACTTGTCCTGAAGACACTCCTGTGTTGTCTTGGCTGTGTGCTTAGGGTCATTGTCCTGATGGATGGTGAACCTTCGGCATTGAGTATACCACATCAGTCATCGGCTTCATCAATAAGTGCATCGATGACATTGTCCCCACAGTGACCGTACGTCAATACCCCAACCAGAAGCCATGGATTAGAGGCAACATCTGCACTGAGCTAAAGGGTAGAGCTGCCGCTTTCAAGGAGCGGGACTCTAACCCGGCCGCTTATAAGAAATCCCGCTATGCCCTCAGACAAACCATCAAACAGGCAACGCGTAAATACAGGACTAAGATTGAATCCTACTACACCAGCTCCGACGCTCGTCGGATGTGGCAAGGCTTGCAAACTATTACGGACTACAAAGGGAAGCCCAGCCGTGAGCTGCCCAGGAACAAAAGCCTACCAGACTAGATAAATTACTTATATGCAGGCTTTGAGGCAAGCAGCACTGAAACATGCATGAGAGCACCAGCTGTTCCGGACGACTGTGTGATCAAGCTCGCCGTAGCCGATGTGAGTAAGACCTTTAAACAGGTCAACATTCACAAGGCCGCAGACGGATTACCAGGACGTGTACTCCGAGCAACTGGCAAGTGTCTTCACTGACATTTTCAACCTGTCCCTGGCCGAGTCTGTAATACCTACATGTTTCAAGCAGACCACCATAGTCCCCGTGCCCAAGAACACTAAGGTAACCTGCCTAAACGACTAGCGACCCGTAGCACTCACGTCTGTAGCCATGAAGAGCTTTGAAAG
Source organism: Coregonus lavaretus (assembly GCF_964263955.1). Taxonomy (NCBI): domain Eukaryota; kingdom Metazoa; phylum Chordata; class Actinopteri; order Salmoniformes; family Salmonidae; genus Coregonus; species Coregonus lavaretus. Next base: position 1,726,823 of record NC_140017.1, on the reverse strand, counting down.
GCTGGTCATGGCTCACATCAACACCATCATCCCAGAAACCCTAGACACACAGGTTGAGAGCTTGAAGTTCCTTGGTGTCCACATCACCAACAAACTATCATGGTCCAAATTACTAAAATGTAATGGTCCAAACATACCAAGACCGTTGTGAAGAGGGCACAACAATGCCTAGTCCCCCTCAGGAGACTGAAAATATTTGGAATGGGTCCTCAGATCCTCAAAAAGTTATACAGCTGCACCAGAGAGAATCCTGACTGGTTGCATCACCGCCTGGTATGGCAACTGCTCGGCCTCCGACCACAAGGCGCTACAGAGGGTAGTGCGTACGGCCCAGTACGTCACTGGGGGAAAACTTCCTGCCATCCAGGACCTCTATACCAGGCGGTATCAGAGGAAGGCCCTAAAAATTGGCAAAGACTCCAGTCACCCTAGTCATAGACTGTTCTCTCTGCTACCGCACGGCAAGCGGTACCGGAGCCTAGTCTAGGTCCAAAAGGCTTCTTAACAGCTTCTACCCCCAAGCCATAAGACTGCTGAACAGCTAATGAAATGGCTACCCGGACTATTTGCATTGACCCCCCCCCCCCAGCATTGTTGGTTAAGGGCTTGTAAGTAAGCATTTCACAGTAAGGTCTACACCTGTTGTATTCGGCACATGTAACAAATACAATTTGATTTGATTTCTGTTTTTTATTTTGAATGAATTTAGAAAAATTTCTGTAAAAAAAAGCCTGTAACGTAACAAAATGTGGAAAAAGTCAAAGGGTCTGAATACTTTCCGAATGCACTGTAAATATTAGGGCTGACCCCATTTAGTCAACTGGTGGTCCAAACACATTAAGGCACTTACATTACTTATAAAACAAAAGATAAAACAGTACATCATTATACCACTACATACAGTGAGGGAAAAAAGTATTTGATCCCCTGCTGATTTTGTACGTTTGCCCACTGACAAAGAAATGATCAGTCTATAATTTTAATGGTAGGTTTATATGAACAGTGAGAGACAGAATAACAACAACAAAATGGTCGGAAGCAGCCTTGTAATGTCCTGTACTCGTGCTCCAGGATAGCACAGGGTTTATGCTCCGGGAACCAAGATGTTTCTTACAATAGAGATGGCGATGACGACAGCTGGTGCAATGGCTGAGGAGGTCTGGACGTTCTTTCGCCTCAAGTGGTTTCGCAAACGCCTCGAAGACCGAAGGGTGATGGACCAAATCCAGCTGTAGTATCCATCGTGGATGATGAATGGGCCGGAGTCTCAGGCAGCCTCATGGTCTGATGAGGGTGGGAGCTCTGAGGATCTGAACCCAAGGTAGAAGCCACCGGAGAGGGAGACGGAACAGAGGACGAAGGCGCAAGTAGCTCCGGATCCGATCTTGAATCGGAAGCCCCTAGGGAAGGCGGCGCCGGAACCTCTGAATCCAGGACGGCGAAGCCGTTTCTGGTCTGTGCCTGGACCGGGCTTAACATCTCCAAGGAGGCCCCCTTTGCCAGAGGACACTGTCTTCGACTTCCACGACGAGTGACATATCTCCATGGCTGGTTGGTTGGGTTGAGAACAGGAACATCCCCCAAGTCATCCATGAGCATCCTACTAGCTCCATTCTCCAGGGAAGGGGGAGACCCCTTCGAGGAGGGATCCCTGCAGAGTACCGGCCAGGCGTTGAAACTTCCACCACACCAGAGCGGCGTCTGGCTACTGGGGTAGACGAGAAAGAAAAAGTAGGCAGGCGTGGGTTCCCCTGTAGCTTGTGTAGGTTTGCTACTTGTTTGCTAAGAGTAGCCACTTCGCCCCTGTAGTCCTCTGCAAGCAAACAGTTGCTACATTGAAAGTCTGGGTGGTCAACATTGTCCTGGAATAAAGCAAAGTAAACACAGCTCCTGCAGCGTTGAAAACGTTCAATAGCGACCTCCATTTGATACTGCCGGCCAGCTAGGCTAGCTGGGCTTCCATGTCTCTCTCTTTATATGGAATTCTCAACTAAGTGAACAAAAAGAGCTCACACAAATTGCAAAATCCAAAAAGCAGAAATATGTGTCTTTATGTGAAAGCAGTGTCTTTGCACGTACTGTTGGTAGCAGCATCAGCTAACGTTGGTAGCTATACAACGCAGTTCCAGCCAGGTCAGGTTGCAGGGAAAAAGCAGCAGGGAATACAGCCACAATTAGTGTGGGACACCTCAGCGGTCCCAGCCACAAAGGCTAACCGCATCGCGGGCTGTGTTCAAGCTGCTTGTGGATAACCCTGCTAGTTTGATACTGATAGCTACCAGCTAGGCTAGTAGCTAGCATCGGTAAACAACTTCAGACTTTTTGGTCTGGCAGGATCTCGGGAAGATAGTACCGGTCACAGCAACTGAGACTAACAGAGTTGCGGGATCCAAACTCAAAAAGTATAAAAATCAAACTTTGCAAGGAACCACTGTCACAACTTGATAAAAACAATAAACCAAGGTCTCTCGTTCAGCATTCAACATACCATGTGACCAGACATCACTCTCCAAGGTGACATTGTGGAGGCACACCAGTATCACCAGTAGTACATTTACCGTTAATTTCTAATCTACAATGTTTGTTTGGTTACCATAATTTCTGTTAATGCATTCAATATATTATTATTAGTATTTTACTGTTCTCATTGTCAGAGTGGACACGTTGTTTACAGAGTGCACAATCTAGGCTACACTTGTGAGAAACAAGTTTTGGAAAATGTCATTCCATTTACGAGTTGTTAATTTACACTGAACAAAAATATAAACGCAACATGTAAAGTGTTGTTGCCATGTTCATGAGCTGAAATAAAAGATCCCAGAAATGTTCCACATGCACAAAAAGCTTATTTTTTTCAAATTGCTTTGCACATATTTGTTTACATCCATGTTAGTGAGCATTCTTCCTTAGCCAAGATAATCCATCCACCTGACAGGTGTGGCATATCAATAAACTGATTCAACAGCATCTGTGACCAACAGTTGCATATCTGTATTCCCAGTCATGTGAAATTCATAAATTAGGGCCCAATGAATTTATTTAAATTGATTGATTTCCTCATATGAACTGTAAATTAGTAAAATCAATGAAAATGTTGCATGTTGCATTTATATTTTTGTTCAGTATATTAATTGTGTTTTGTTTGGAGCGCTCCTGTCAATGTTGAGTAAGGACGCAAACCTGATTACGCATAGAAGTAAGCCTAGGCTACCTGGCCTGCACGCAAATGTAGCCTTATAAATGTGCCCATTTGGGGATCTGATAGTATTTCTGATTGTCTTAACTCACCACCACTAATGAGCTGTGGAGCTTCTTATAGTAATTCTTTCTTCACCTCAAACAGCAAGTAAACAAAGTCTGTTTCTACATCCATTGAGAATGACAATAGCTCCTCAATGTAGCCTATTTGAAAAATATTTCGATAACCACTCTGTGTGAAAGGGAAAACAAATGTAATGCTCTGATCTGGTGGAAACATCATAAAATACGCCTACCTGATTACTTCTTATCCTTTGCGCAAATAAATAGCCTACAGCTGTGTCTGTCAGGAGCTCAGGGCTGATATTTTATACAATGTTGCAAGTTTGTTAGGGTAAGCTTCAGGCTGGACCAAGTTGATAGTTGATACAATGTTTTAAAATCCTTGCCATGCGGTTATTTTTATTCAGGATATTTTCTACCTGCAGGCTGCAATGTTTTTATTTGTTGGCTTTATGTAGGCTATTTTTACATAGTTGGCAATGGCAATAGATGTTACATTTAGATTTGTATAATTTTCATTTAGATATAATTTTTATTAACCACATGACAATGATTTTGAGATACAAAGACTTTATTATAAAATAAATGAAACTGTCCCACGAAAGTGTGCATATGAAAGTCATAACTGGCACGCAGATCGGTAGAAATGGTAAAACAAAATGTGTCTTACCATTTCTACTGATCTGCGTGCCAGTTATGATTTTCATATGCACATTTTCGTGGAACAGTTTCATTTAATTGGCACTCCAGCAACTTCAGGAGCGTAATGGCAGAATCTCTGAAGGCCAGCAGCAGCAGGAGGTGGTGGTTTGGGAACAGGTTTTTATTTTTTATTTTGGTTAGGCTATCTTGATCTCTGGCTCCCTCTTGAGTCATTTGTGTGTCTTCGTTATTTAAATCACAGTGTGCTTAAAGCATCAGACAAGCTCAGTAGCCTACATACTGTATATCTGAAGACAAGTGTCTGACGACTCCATAAATGGCATGTAACTGCAATTGTATTCAAATTCAGCTAAAACTATCAGGATGTGTATAACAGGAATTTATGTCATTGACAGGTACCTCAGAGTCATCGCTGCAATCCTCCGTCACCATGGAGCTGGAATGTTGCCGCGGGAACTTGGTCTCGTATACCATAATACTCCACCTGGACAAGAAATAAAAACAATGGATAGTTTAGGGGCTGGGAGGACTAATGATAGCTGTCTTAAAGCTACAATATGTAACTTTTTGGCCGACCTGACCAAATTCACATAGAAATCTGAGTTATAGATCTGTCATTGTCAATGAAAGCATGTCTAAGAAGCGGTATATCTTCTATGTCCCCACATTCTTAAGTTTCGTTTTTACGTCTTTTACTTTCGGTTTTGTATACCAGCTTCAAAGAGCTTAAAATACAATATTTTTGGTTATGGAAAATATATTTCACAGCGGTTTAGATGGTACAATGATTCTCTACACAATCAATGCCTGTTTTGTCACAAACTGAAATTAGAATTTTAACAACCAGGAAATGGCGGAGTGATTTCTGCATATGGTTCCTTTAATGGTGACTTTTTAACAGTTAGTTACATGCTCTTCCTCCCTCTTCATCCCTCTCTCACCTGTCAAGCATCTTGGTGAATATTTCCCTCACCCCCTGTTCTCCTCCTTCTCTCCTCCTCCCTCCCTAAGTCTCTCTCGTTCCCTCCTCACCATACTCCTCTACCCTCCCTCTCCCTCACCTACCTGTCGAGCATCTTGGTGCTGGCTCTCTACAGCTTATCCCTCCCCTACCTCCTCCCTCTCACTCTTCTCATTCCTCCATCCCTCTCTCCTCCTTCCCTCCCTCCCTCCCTCTCCTACCTGTCAAGCATCTTGGTGCTGGCCCTCTCAAGCTTCTCCAGTATTTGAGGCAGCTGTGCGTCATCGTCGCAGGCCGAGCCCCAGCCCAGGACGCGGGCGAGGTCATTTCCTGTCCCCAGGGGCAGAACACCCAGCTGGCACTGCAACACAACAACAAGTTATTTATCCTGTTACAACTGACCCCCGTTACATTTAACCCCGTTCTCCCCCATTTAATCCTAATTCAGAAAACACAAATACAGCTCACTTATATAACATTTGATTAGTAACTCCTACCATTTTGTTTTTGTCATAGAAATGCATATTGATGGTTATATTTATACTGAACAAAAATAAACGCAACATGCAACAACTTCAAAGATTACTGAGTTACAGTTCATATAAGGAAATCAGTCAATTTAAATAAATTCATTAGGCCCTAATCTATGGTTTTCACATGACTGGGCAGGGGTGTAGTCATGGGTGGGCCTTGGAGAGGCCCACCCACTTGGGAGCCAGGCCCAGCCAATCAGAATGAGTTTTTTCCCACAAAAGGGCTTTATTACAGACATAAATACTCCTCAGCACCCCCCCTCAGACGATCCTGCAGGTGAAGAAGCCGGATGTTGGAGGGCTGGCGTGGTTACACGTGGTCTGCAGTTGTGAGGCCGGTTGGACGTACTGCCAAATTCTCTAAAATGACGTTGGAGGCAGCTTATGGTAGAGAAATTAACATTAAATTCTCTGGCAACAGCTCTGGTGGACATTCCTGCAGTCAGCATGCCAATTTCTCGCTCCCTTAAAACTTGAGACATCTGTGGCATTGTGTTGTGTGACCCTCAGAGATTTCCCGTGCCCTGAGCTCCGGACAGACACAGCCAGTGGTGTAAAGTACTTAAGTAAAAATACTTTAAAGTACTACTTAAGTCGTTTTTTGGGGTATCTGTACTTTACTATTTATATTTTTGACAACTTTTACTTTTACTTCACTACATTACTAAAGAAAATAATTTACTTTTTATGCCATACATTTTCCCTGACACCCAAAAGTTCTCGTTACATTTTTTATGCTTAGCAGGACAGGAAAAGGGTCCAATTCACACAATTATCAAGAGAAAATCCCTGGTCATCCCTACTGCCTCTAATCTGGCGGCTCACTAAACACAAATGCTTGTAAATGATGTCTGAGTGTTGGAGTGTGCCCCTGGCTTTCCGTAAATTAAAAAAACATGAAAATGGCACCATCTGGTTTGCTTAATATAAGGACTTTGAAATGATTTGTACTTTTACTTTTGATACTTAAGTATATTTTAGCAATTACATTTACTTTTGATACTTAAGTATATTTCAAAACAAATACTTTCAGACTTTTACTCAAGTAGTATTTTACTGGGTGACTTTCACTTTAGTCATTTTCTATTAAGGTATCTTTACTTTTACTCAAGTATGACAATTGTGTACTTTTTCCACCACTGGACACAGCTATAGGCTATTTATTTGGTCTAAGGCACTGCATTGCAGTGCTAGCTGTGCCACTAGAGATCCTGGTTCGAATCCAGGCTCTGTCGTAGCCTGCCGTGACCGGGAGACCCATGGGGCGGCGCACAATTGGCCCAGCGTCGTCCAGGGTAGGGGAGGGAATGGCCGGCAGGGATGTACCTCAGTTGGTAGAGCATGGCGTTTGCAATGCCAGGGTTGTGGGTTCGATTACCACGGGGGGAAAGTATAAAAAAAATACAAATAATGTATTCACTCACTAACTGTAAGTCGCTCTGGATAAGAGCGTCTGCTAAATGACTAAAATGTAATGTAAATGTATTTGCGCAAGGGATAAGAAGTAATCAGGTAGGCGTATTTTATGATGTTTCCACCAGATCAGAGCATGACATTTGTTTTCCCTTTCACACACAGTGGTTATCACTGGCTACATTCAAATAGGCTACATTGAGGAACTACTGTCATTCTCAACGAATGTAGAAACAGACTAGCCTAGGCTTACTTCTATGCGTAATCAGGTTTGCGTCCTTACTCAACATTGACAGGAGCGCTCCAAACAAAACACAATTAATATACTGAACAAAAATATAAACGGAACATGCAACAATTGCTTTGATTTTACTGAGTTCCGGTTCATATGAGGAAATCAGTCAATTTAAATAAATTCATTAGACCCTAATTTATGGATTTCACATGACTGGGAATACAGATATGCATCTGTTGGTCACAGATACCGTAAAAAAAATGAGCATTCAAATTGCCATCGATAAATGAACATTCAATTCTCTGGCAACAGCTCTGGTGGACATTCCTGCAGTCAGCATGCCAATTTCACGCTCCCTCAAAACCTGAGACATCTGTGGCATTATGTTGTGACAAAACTCTTATAGTGGCCTTTTATTGTCCCCAGCACAAGGTGCACCTGTGTAATGATCATGTTGTTTAATCAGCTTCTTGATATGCCACACCTGTCAGGTGGATGGATTATCTTGGCTAAGGAGAAATGCTCACTAATAGGGATGTAAACACATTTTTGTACTACATTTTATAGAAATAAGCTTTTTGTGCGTATGGAACATTTTTGGATTTTTTAAAATTAAAAATGGGACCAACACATTACATGTTGCGTTTATTTTTGTTCAGTGTAGTATTTGTTGAGCCATTATCTATTGAATGGTGAAATTACCTACTCATTCACTGACAAATGACACTGTTTTGATGGATTCAGCTTGTTTTGTCACATGTATTATATGCTCTAAGATGTTGCAGAAGTCCTCTTCTCATTAAACGACAAATGATACTGTTTTGATAAGAGTTATTTTGTGATAGGTATTTTAAGTTGATTGTGTTAGTGTATTTCGAAAGAGAAATGTGTTGTTTTGGCAAACGCACTTCAGTTTAGCGGGCTGAGGTAACTGTTTTGCAAATGTGAACCCTGTTTCGAGAAATGTGTTCAAGCAATCGAGAAAAACGAATATACAGTGGGGGAAAAAAGTATTTAGTCAGCCACCAATTGTGCAAGTTCTCCCACTTAAAAAGATGAGAGAGGCCTGTAATTTTCATCATAGGTACACGTCAACTATGACAGACAAAATGAGATTTTTTTTTCCTGAAAATCACATTGTAGGATTTTTTATGAATTTATTTGCAAATTATGGTGGAAAATAAGTATTTGGTCAATAACAAAAGTTTCTCAATACTTTGTTATATACCCTTTGTTGGCAATGACACAGGTCAAACGTTTTCTGTAAGTCTTCACAAGGTTTTCACACACTGTTGCTGGTATTTTGGCCCATTCCTCCATGCAGATCTCCTCTAGAGCAGTGGGAGAACTTGCACAATTGGTGGCTGACTAAATACTTTTTTCCCCCACTGTATGTGAACACAGAGCCCGGAAAGCCAGGACTGTGTGTACCTTACAACCAGCAGAGGGCAGCGTCTGTCTGTTTATCTGTCTATCTATCTAATAGAGGCAGGCAGTGTGACAAAACTGTATCTTTGTTACTAGATTGTTGAAAGAGGGACAAGGGAAACATGAGAGTGGCTAACTGGCACAGTAGCCAGAGCTGCCTGCTAGGCTCAGGGCTTGCTTAGGGATGATGGGAGAGCAGCCAATGCTTTTTCCCAATTCATCTTTCCCCGATTCCGCTCCTCGCCTCCTTCCCAAAACCCATTGATGAGAAAGTCTGATGTCCAAGAACATGAGTAATCGAGGAAACACGAATTGAGAAAGAGCCCAAGAGTCAGTGGACGCTTATTTTCAGCTCAGTGCAGATGGAGAGGGTGAACTTGCCTGTTTGTGCAGCGTCAGAGTGTCGATCTCAGAGAGGACCCAGCCCACGCTGCCGTCGCCCCCACACACCAGGATCCGGAACGTGTCGAACTTCTGGAAGAGCCGCAAACTAGGAGAGACACAGAAGAGAGCCCTCTAAGACAAGCAGCAATACACACAGTGCCGTCGGAAACACACACAGCCATGTCAGACGCATGCATGCACGCACGCACACAGGGCAGACTCACCCGAGGTGCGGCCCCCCGTTCATGAGGTCAAAGACTTGGGCGGGGTTGAGCAGCTGTTTAAAGCGGCGCAGGAACTTGATGCCCTGGTTGTCTCCGCTCTTACTGTTGACGAACACCAGGAGAGGGCTGGTGCAGGAGGGAGGGCAGGTGGCCTTCCAGAATCCTGAGGATCAATGAGGCAGATGAGGAACAATGAGGACCAATAACAGGCAGATGAGGACCAATGAGAACCAATAACAGGCAGATGAGGACCAATGACAGGCAGATGAGGACCAATTACCGGCAGATGAGGACCAATGACCGGCACATAGAGGATCACAGACAGGAACAGCTTCAAAACCCCATTGCCAGGAGGGTAAACAAGGTCCGGAGTCGGGAGCTTTCACCGCTATACCAGACTCCGGCACACACCTGAACTTCTAGGGTCGATTTCCCGGACACAGATGAATGGAGAATGCTTTTTAGTTCAGGACTAAACTTAATCTAATCTGGGAAACCAGCCCCTAACATCTAATAAGAAAGAGCTTATTTTAAAGCGTTTTTCTACGTTAACCTTCCAGAAATGTCCAGGTTTAGCTATTTGTTTGTGTGAAAAATTAGGAATTTCGTGCTTATTCCCTTCTGATTCCGGGAGTCTTCCAACCGGGATTTCTGGAAAACCTGGGAATTTTTGGAAAGTTTAGAATTTTGCAACCCTAGGCCTAATGAACACTACCCTGGCCGGTCATGTAGACATCCCTATATGTCCTGTTCACCCACAAACACAGGTGTAAAGTGAAGTTGCCCCTGATCTTGGCTCAGTTTAGCATTTTCCACAGTAATGGTTAAGGTTAGGATTGGGAGATGGAAAGCTGATCCTAGATCTGTACCTAGGGGAAACTTGACCCCGGAGAGAACTCACCGTCGGAGTCGATGCTGTTGAGGGCTGTGGGGGGGATGACCGACACCTTACACTGCCCCAAGGGACACTTACTGGACAGCTGCTCCTTACACACCGTGTGCACCTGGACATCGACACACACACACACACTTTCTTTTTAGTCACACTACACAGAGCATTACGACAAGTATATACAGTCAACACCCTGATATGTACAATGGCCTTGTGACTTTTGTGAATGTATCAAAAGTCAGTGCATGCAGAAAAAAAAGTTCTACTGTATTGTGGCAGCTGAAAAGTATAGTAATGCAGTTTGCACTTATCCGATTCACACTTAACCCTCAAAAATATCCCCAAAGAAGCACCACCCAAATACGCATGCACACGGATGCAGACTCACCATGGCCTTGCACCAGAGGCAGCGCCAATCCTGCAGTCGGAGCACACTGCCACACGTCTTGTCACACACTGTACACTTAGCACTGACCGGCAGGTTGCCCTCCAGCCACTGGTGAGGCATAGAGATCTACAGTGAGGGAGAAGTCACTGTTATATTCAGCAAGTATTTATTTCTGTCATCATTGACTTAAAATGTTTCTATATGTTTGCTTTGGCAACACTATGTGGTTACACTTTTCATGCCAATAAAGCTTTTAGAATTGAATTGAGAGAGAGAGACAGAACGAGAAAGAGGGAGAAAAGGGGAGATAGAGAGAGGGCAGTGGTGGAAAAAGTACTCAATTGTCATACTTGAGTAAATGTAAAGATACCTTAGAAAATGACTCAAGTAAAAGTGAAAGTCACCCAGAAAAATACTACTTGAGTAAAAGTCTAAAAGTATTTGGTTTTAAATATACTTAAGTATCAAAAGTACATTTAATTGCAAAAATATATTCAAGTATCAAAAGTAAAAGTATAAATATACAGTGGGGAAAAAAAGTATTTAGTCAGCCACCAATTGTGCAAGTTCTCCCACTTAAAAAGATGAGAGAGGCCTGTAATTTTCATCATAGGTACACGTCAACTATGACAGACAAATTGAGGAAAGAAAATCCAGAAAATCACATTGTAGGATTTTTTATGAATTTATTTGCAAATTATGATGGAAAATAAGTATTTGGTCACCTACAAACAAGCAAGATTTCTGGCTCTCACAGACCTGTAACTTCTCCTTTAAGAGGCTCCTCTGTCCTCCACTCGTTACCTGTATTAATGGCACCTGTTTGAACTTGTTATCAGTATAAAAGACAACTGTCCACAACCTCAAACAGTCACACTCCAAACTCCACTATGGCCAAGACCAAAGAGCTGTCAAAGGACACCAGAAACAAAATTGTAGACCTGCACCAGGCTGGGAAGACTGAATCTGCAATAGGTAAGCAGCTTGGTTTGAAGAAATCAACTGTGGGAGCAATTATTAGGAAATGGAAGACATACAAGACCACTGATAATCTCCCTCGATCTGGGGCTTCACGCAAGATCTCACCCCGTCGGGTCAAAATGATCACAAGAACGGTGAGCAAAAATCCCAGAACCACACAGGGGGACCTAGTGAATGACCTGCAGAGAGCTGGGACCAAAGTAACAAAGCCTACCATCAGTAACACACTACGCCGCTAGGGACTCAAATCCTGCAGTGCCAGACGTGTCCCCCTGCTTAAGCCAGTAATGCTAGAGTGCATTTGGATGATCCAGAAGAGGATTGGGAGAATGTCATATGGTCAGATGAAACCAAAATATAACTTTTTGGTAAAAACTCAACTCGTTGTGTTTGGAGGACAAAGAATGCTGAGTTGCATCCAAAGAACACCATACCTACTGTGAAGCATGGGGGTGGAAACATCATGCTTTGGGGCTGTTTTTCTGCAAAGGGACCAGGACGACTGATCCGTGTAAAGGAAAGAATGAATGGGGCCATGTATCGTTAGATTTTGAGTGAAAACCTCCTTCCATCAGCAAGGGCATTGAAGATGAAACGTGGCTGGGTCTTTCGGCATGACAATGATCCCAAACACACCGCCCGGGCAACGAAGGAGTGGCTTCGTAAGAAGCATTTCAAGGTCCTGGAGTGGCCTAGCCAGTCTCCAGATCTCAACCCCATAGAAAATCTTTGGAGGGAGTTGAAAGTCCGTGTTGCCCAGCGACAGCCCCAAAACATCACTGCTCTAGAGGAGATCTGCTTGGAGGAATGGGCCAAAATACCAGCAACAGTATGTGAAAACCTCGTGAAGACTTACAGAAAACGTTTGACCTGTGTCATTGCCAACAAAGGGTATATAACAAAGTATTGAGAAACTTTTGTTATTGACCAAATACTTATTTTCCACCATAATTTGCAAATAAATTCATTAAAAATCCTACAATGTGATTTTCTGGATTTTCTTTTCTCATTTTGTCTGTCATAGTTGACGTGTACCTATGATGAAAATTACAGGCCTCTCTCATCTTTTTAAGTGGGAGAACTTGCACAATTGGTGGCTGACTAAATACTTTTTTCCCCCACTGTATATATATATATTTTTAAATTTACAGATAGCCAGGGGCACACTACAACATGCAGACATAATTTACAAACAAAGCATTTGTGTTTAGTGAGTCCTCCAGATCAGAGGCAGTAGGTATGACCAGGGATGTTCTCTTGATAAGTGATTGAATTGGACCATTTTCCTGTCCTGCTAAGCATTGAAAATGTAACGAGTACTTTTGGGTGTCGGGAAAAACGTATGGAGTAAAAAGTACATTATTTTCTTTAGGAATGTAGTGAAGTAAAAGTAGTCCAAAATATAAATAGTCAAGTAAAAAAACTACTTAAGTAGAACTTTAAAGTATTTTTACTTAAGTACTTTACACCACTGAGAGAGGGCAACCATCCTTTGCCCATAGACAACAAATTATAAACGCAACATGCAACAATTTCAAAGATTTTACTGAGTTACAGTTCATATAATGAAATCAGTAAATTGAAATAAATTCATTAGACCCTAATCTATGGATTTCACATGACTGGGAATACAGACATGCATCTGTTGGTCACAGATCCCTTAAAAAACAAAAAGTAGGGTTGTGGATCATAAAACCAGTCAGTATCTGGTGTGACCACCATTTGCCTCATGCAGCGCAACATCTCCTTCTCATAGAGTTGATCAGACTGTTGATTGTGGCCTGTGGAAGTTGGCTGTGCGAAGTTGCTGGATATTGGCGGGAACTGTAACATGCTTTCGTACACGTCGATCCAGAGCATCCCAAACATGCTCAATGGGTGACATGTCTGATGAGTATGCAGGCCATGGAAGAACTGGGACATTTTCAGCTTCCAGGAATTGTGTACAGATCCTTGCGACATGGGGCAGTGCATTATCATGCTGAAACATGAGGTGATGACGGCGGATGAATGGCACGACAATTGGCCTCAGGATCTCGTCATGGTATCTCTGTGCATTCAAATTGCCATCCATAAAATGCAATTGTGTTCGTTGTCCATAGCTTATGCCTGCCCATACCCCCACCGCCACCATGGGGCAAACTGTTCACAACGGTGACATCAGCAAACCGCTCGCCCACAAGAAACCATACACGCTATCTGCCATCTGCCGGTACTGTTGAAACTGGGATTCAGGTGGCTTATGGTAGAGAAATTAACATTAAATTATTTGGCAACAGCTCTGGTGGACATTCCTGCAGTCAGCATGCCAATTGTACGCTCCCTCAAAACTTGAGACATCTGTGGCATTGTGTTGTTTGACAAAACTGCACATTTTAAAGTGGCCTGGTGGACCTGTGTAATGATCATGCTGTTTAATCAGCTTCTTGATTGGCCACACCTGTCAGGTGAATGCTCACTAACAGGGGCGGAAAGAAATATGTGGCAAAAATTTGAGAGAAATACGCTTTGGAACATTTCTGGGATCTTTTATTTTAGCTCATGAAATAGGGGACTAACACTTTACATGTTGCGCTTATATTATTGTTCAGTGTAAATGTGTAGGTTGCACAATATGTCTTCATAAAACTAACATTTTATTTTATGTATGCTTTTGCATAATGTACAATTATGTTTAATAAACCAGCTGTACTGCAATCCTCTCTAGCAGGGGTACAGGGGACATCTCTGAACAGTAACCCCATTTTTGAGGAGCCCTCACACAGCTCCGGGGTGAAGTTTCCCCTAGGTACAGATCTAGGATCAGCTTTCCCTCCCCCAATCCTAACCTCAACCATTAGTGGGGAAGATGCAAAACTGACCCAAGATTAGCACTCACCCCATCCTCATCTTCGATGATGTCCTTCCCAATGGATGCCAGAGTAGTCCACTTGCAGTTGTTAGTGGCTCGGACAGCACAACGTTTGTGGGCCTTGAATTTACACACTGTGGGAAGGAGAAATGCATCAGATTGACACACACACACACACACACAGACAAAGAGACAGACGCACAGACGCACACTGATTTAGCGTTACACCAGTACACAGAGACAGATGGTGTGTTAGATAGATAACATTACCTTTGACAGTGAGGTTTGGATAGAATAACACGAGGGTGAAGTTACTAAACATCACCCTGATACTATGTGTTGGCTATAGCATTTCACTTCCTTGACGCATTGCATTACAGTGTTGCGTGAACAGATGTAGTGAGCATCCCAAATGGCCTTATTCCTTATATAGTGCACTACTTTGACCAGAGTCCAATGAGGCCAAAGTAGCGCACTACACAGGGAATAGGGGGCATTTGGGACAGATCAGCAGCAGCAGTTTAACCCACTTTCCACAATGATACAATGTGCCTTCAAGGCCCAAACTGTGATATACAGCAATTTTGGATCATTCTCCCCCTACTGAGCTCCATATACATTCCTGAGGCTCCTTCTAAGAAAGCCAAGAGGAGAGATGTATGTTTTTGAGCTTTTTGGAGAAGATAAAGGGTCTGGGACAGTGTCAGATGTATGTGCCAGCATCTGGGGTTAACTGAAGAAAAGCAGCAATTCCTCTCTCAGAATGAACAATGGTCCCCTTTTAAGTCCGTTTATGGCTTTTGGCAGGTGACTCTAGCTTTTGGAGTGTGTGTGTGTATATAGGGGGAGTGGAGGTATAGTTGTGCTGTAATAGGCCGTTTGGAAAGAAGTAGCTTTGAGTGGTGGGTGTTGGGGAAGGACAGTCACAACCCTCTAGGGCAGGGGTAGGCAACAAGATTCAGCTGCGGGCTGATTTTTATCAGAGCGGCAGGTCGGGAGGCTGGAACATAATTATAATCATTTGAACACGGCAAATGAACCACAAGTAAGCCCAAAAAGAGATTGTATTTGAAAATAACAATCATTTCATTGCTTCAATTAATTGAGATGCAATCACATACAGTGAGCTCCAAAAGTACCGGGACAGTGACAGATTCTTTGTTGTTATGACTCTACTCATTTACATTTTACATTTTAGTCATTTAGCAGACGCTCTTATCCAGAGCGACTTACTACTCCAGCACTGAAATTACTGTATATAATTACTATGAGGTTAAAGTGCTGACTGTCAGCCTTAAGTTTAAGGCACTTTTTGTATATAGTCCCCCCATTTTAGGGGACCAAAAGTATTGGGACAAATTCCCTTAAATGTGTTTTAAAGTAGTAAAAAGTAAAGTATTTGGTCCCATATTCATAGCATGCAATGACTACATCAAGCTTGTGACTCAACAAATTAGCTGGATGCATTTGCTGTTTGTTTTGGTTGGGTTTCAGATTATTTTGTGCTCATTAGAAATTAATGGTAAATAATTGTGTCATTTTAATCACTTTTATTGTAAATAATAATATAATATATTTCTAAACACTTCTACATGAATGTAGATGCAACCATGATTACGGATAATCCAGAATAAATCGGGAATAATAATGAGTGAGAAAGTTAGCCACAAATATCATACCCCCAAGACATGCTAACCTCACCATTACAATAACAGGAGAGGTTAGCATTTTTTGGGGGGGGTTATGATATTTGTGCGTCTAACTTTCTCAATCTTGTTCCCTAAAATGGATGGACTATGTACAAATAGTGCTGTAATTTCTAAACGGTTCACCCGATATTAATGAAAATACCCTCTAATTAAAGCTGACAGGCTGCACTTTAACCTCATAGTCATTGTATCATTTCCAAAGTGCTGGAGTACAGAGCCAAAACCACAAAATATAGTGAGGTGAGGAGGAGGATTATTTAAGATACTGTTTGAAGAGGTAGGGTTTCAGATGTTTTCGGAAGATGGGCAGGGACTCTGCTGTCCTAGCTTCAGGGGGAAGCTGGTTCCACAACTGGGGTGCCAGGACAGAGAAGAGCTTGGACTGGGCTGAGCGGGAGCTGCCCTCCAGTAGGGGTGGGAGGGCCAAGAGACCTGAGGTGGCAGAACTCAGTGCTTTGGTTAGCGTGTAGGGTTTGAGCATAGCCTGAAGGTAGGGGGGGCAGTTTCTCTTGCTGTTCCGTAGGTAAGCACCATGGTCTTGTAGTGGATGCGAGCTTCGACTGGAAGTCAGTGGAGTGTGCGGAGGAGCAGGGTGACATGAGAGAACTTGGGAAGGTTGAAAACCAGGTGGGCTGCAGTGTTCTGGATAAGTTGCAGGAGTTTGATGGCACAAGCGGGGAGCCCAGCCAAAAGCGAGTTGCAGTAGTCCAGACGGGAGAGGACAAGTGCCTGGATTAGGACCTGCGCCGCTTCCTGTGTGATGTAGGGTCGTACTCTACGGATATTGTAAAGTACGAACCTGCAGAAGCGGGTCACTGCTTTGATGTTTGCAGAGAACGACAGGGTGTTGTCCAGGGTCACGCCAAGGTTCTTTGCACTCTGGGTGGGCGACTGGAGTTGTCAACCGTGACAGAGAGGTCTTTGAGCGGGCAGGCCACATTTAGCATCTACTGGCTTCCACACATAGCCTACAAGCCTCTGATGCAGACCTTTGGAACATCCACATTTTAAAAAGTCTAATAAATCCATGTAATGTAGCCTACACCTTCACAATAAATCCATTATTTATTTTAGACAGGTCTAAAGAAGCATGATATGAAGAAAATGTAGTCTATTTCAGAAGAACAGAATAGCATACTCTGAGTTGTCCTTATGTTAGGTCCTGATCTGGCTATGACAAATGGCTGTGGGCTACACTAGTTCATTTAGCAGACAAGATTTGCTTAGAATTCCGTGGCATTATTTTATAGTATGAAGAATACAATTGAACAAAGCTGAATAAAATAGAAAGGATATTTTCTCCAAACGATTTGAGGGAGTGCGCACATACAGCTATTCTGTGTTGAGCGGTTAACAAATAAATAGGTATTCCTATCTGCTTACTTTAGAGTTATTAATGTAACTTTAGTTGTTCTACAAACATTGGGCTATATGTTTTGATTTTTAATACATTGTAAGGCTGCATGATGCAACTAATGATGATTTAAAAAAAAGTTGCTTGAAAGGCATGAGCTCTGCTTTGTTTTTTGACGCAGGCTGTACACTCTACATCAGTCTCTCATTCACAATTTGACAAGCACTTGATAATGCCTAGAATTTCATGGCGGCATCCCCTTTGTGTGGCCGTAATACACCCTACAAAAATCCATGCCTTTTGCAGCCAGTGGCCGTTGTGCCCTTCTCCCTGAGTGCGCCGAATCACCTCTCACTCACATGGCTCTCCATCACGTGATCGTGTCTTTCTCACAGGCTACAAGTGAAGACAGACACATCGGGGACGCAATTGCGCGCGTCCTTATCCAATTCCGAGGTGCATTTTGAAGATATTGGAAGAACTGTCCACATTTACTTTTCATCAGTCAACAAGATGAGTAAGCCTAACGAACAGCAAAAGCACTAGCCTATGTCAATCTACTATCCCCCATAGTACAAAAGTTGACCTATTCTATTCTGTGCAATAAATACATATTCCAAACATAGTCTGGGACAGTTGTGGGATGCGATAGATCCCAAATTAATACAACCACTAGCATCCCAAAAAACTTTTCACGCGATGTGGCTGACGCAACAGATCAGAACGTTTAGCTTAAAATGTTGATAAAATGTTATCAAAAGTGACTGCAAATTAAATTATTCATGTAATGATTTTATTATAAAGGTGCATTTTTATGGTGAAAATTATCTTCCCCAAACTCACGCGCTGCTTATGTATGCCAGTTAGGCTCTACACCCCTTGTAAAGTGGATTAATGTGCTTCATTTTAAGAAGTTATTTTGCCACTTTAGTTGTGATACAAACCTTATCAAAACATATAGGCCTAAGGGCTATGAGGTGTGCGACTATGATTAGAAAAAGTCGCAAAAAAAAGGCATTGTTTCTTATGCTGGGCATCATTCACAAGTGAAAATATATAATTCACAAGTGATAGGCTAATATTGTCACCCATCAGACTATTCTTGATTTAATCTTGTCTTTACATATACAAAATAATATACACTACCGTTCAAAAGTTTGGGGTCACTTAGAAATGTCCTTGTATTCAAAAGAAAAGCAATTTTTTTATCCATTAAAATAACATCAAATTCATCAGAAATACAGTGTAGACATTGTTAATGTAAATGGCTATTGTAGCTGGAAACGGCAGATTTTTTATGGAATATCTACATAGGCGTACAGAGGCTCATTATCAGCAACCATCAGTCCTCTGTTCCAATGGCACGTTGTGTTTGCTAATCCAAGTTTATCATTTTAAAAGGCTAATTGATCATTAGAAAACCCTTTTGCAATTATGTTAGCACAGATGAAAACTGTTGTGCTGATTAAAGAAGCAATAAAACTGGCCTTCTTGAGACTAGTTGAGTATCTGGAGCATCAGCAATTGTGTGTTCGATTACAGGCTCAAAATGGCCAGAAACAAAGAACTTTCTTCTGAAACTCGTCAGTCTATTCTTGTTCTGAGAAATGAAGGCTTTTACATGCGAGAAATTGCCAAGAAACTGAAGATCTTGTACAACGCTGTGTACTACTCCCTTCACAGAACAGCGCAAACTGGCTCTAACTAGAATAGAAAGAGGAGTGGGAGGCCCCGGTGCACAACTGAGCAAGAGGACAAATACATTACAGTGTCTAGTTTAAGAAACAGACACCTCACAGGTCCTCAACTGGCAGCTTCATTAAACAGTACCCGCAAAACACCAGTCTCAACGTCAACAGTGAAGAGGCGACTCCGGGATGCTGACCTTCTAGGCAGAGTTGCAAAGAAAAAGTCATATCTCAGACTGGCCAATAAAAAGAAAAGATTAAGATGGGCAAAAAAACAGACACACTGGACAGAGGAAGATTGCAAAAAAAGTGATATGGACAGACGAATTGAAGTTTGAGGCGTTCGGATCACAAAGAAGAACATTTGTGAGACACAGGCCAAATGAAAAGATGCTGGAGGAGTGCTTGATGCCATCTGTCAAGCATGGTGGAGGCAATGTGATGGTCTAGGGGTGCTTTGGTGGTGATAAAGTGGGAGATTTGTACAGGGTAAAAGGGATCTTGAAGAAGGAAGGCTATCACTCCATTTTGCAACACCATGCCATACCCTGTGGACGGCGCTTGATTGGAGCCAATTTCCTCCAACAACAGTACAGTGACCCAACGCACAGCTCCAAACTATGCAATAACTATTTAGGGAAGAAGTAGTCAGCTGGTATTCTGTCTATAATGGAGTGGCCAGCAAAGTCACTGGATCTCAACCCTATTGAGCTGTTGTGGGAGCAGGAAGCATGGGGTGAAATCTCTTCAGATTACCTCAACAAATTGACAACTAGAATGCCAAAGGTCTGCAAGGCTGTAATTGCTACAAATGGAGGATTCTTTGCCGAAAGCAAAGTTTGAAGGACACAATTATTATTTATATTAAAAATCATTATTTCTAACCTTGTCAATGACTACATTTCCTATGCATTTTGCTATATTTTCTATTCAAACTAATTTCATGTATGGACATTTCTAAGTGACCCCAAACTTTTCAATGGTAGTGTATGTGTGAAATTTGTTTTGATTTAGAATGGACCATTATCATGCACCTGTATCAAAATAGGGGCAGTGGGGAAAAAAACCCATGTCATCTATGCACTTAAATAGCGAATGGAGGACGCTTTTCGTGTGGTTCATTTTCATGCCAGTCAGGTAGGCTATACTCCTGTTGTAAATATAAGCAATGTGCTTAATATTAGGAAAGTTGAGAAAGAAATATAGTAAGCCTATAGTAAGCTGATGGGATCCTCCTCTTTTTAGTAGAGGCCATCACTCTGTTTTCTCGTGAAATTGCATAGCCTATAGAAATGTTGCGCAACATGTGCTCATGGGCTCTCATGAAGTGTTTGATTAGATTTTCGAAGACATTTGCATTGATGTTAGAGTGACAATAGAGTGCTGAGTACCAGGCAATTAGCAAGTTTGGTAGGCTACTAATGACCAGCAGCAGCATCAGAGCTTGGAGAAGCCTAATTACCGTGACTAAATGTGAGGATATGACGGAGCCGAGTGACTTGATGTATAGAGAGAAGAGGGCCTAGAACCGAGCCCTGGAGGGAGGGGGGGAATCTCTCTCTCTCCCTCTCTCCCTCCCTCCCTCCCGATTGGGTCTCAGGTATTCAGGTACAGGTGGATCCGTGAAAACCTTTAGCTAGCATATAGCCAGGGTAGTGTGTATGTGTTCAGAGCGGTACGTACCTTCACAGGACAGTCCGTGCGAAGTGACTCCGGAGAGGGCCTCACGGCACACATTGCAGTAGGTGGGGCGGGCGTGGGAGCAGGCGTACCAGTTATGCATCCCAGAGAAGTGGTCCATGCTATACTGGGTGGACTGGGAGGAGACAAGAGAGGGGAAATAAGTCCTAAATCGTCCCCTAACCACTACTCCTTTCAGGATTTCTTCATCCTGGGTTGCATCCCAAATGGCACCCTATACAGAGCCCTATGGGCCCTGGTCAAAGGTAGTAGTGCACTTTATAGGAAATAGGGTCCCATTTGGGAAGCAGCCCTGATCTGGGGCCCTACAGATGATTAGATTTCTGTTCTTCTTATCCACCACTAATAGGCTACACTTGATTCAACTAATCAAAGGCTTAATGTTTCGATGAGAAGTTGAATCAGGTGTGTTAGTGTTGGGCTATAATAAAAAAATGTTTGCACCCGTCAGTCCAACAGGACCCTGGTTAAGAAACCCAGTGCAGACATTAGCGTAGATATACATTTACAGTGAAGGAAAAAAGTATTTGATCCCCTGCTGATTTGGTACGTTTGCCCACTGACAAAGAAATGATCAGTCTATCATTTTAATGGTAGGTATATTTGAACAGTGAGAGACAAAATAACAACAACAAAAATCCAGAAAAACGCATGTCAAAAATGTTATAAATTGATTTGCATTTTAATGAGGGAAATAAGTATTTGACCACCTCTCAATCAGAAAGATTTCTGGCTCCCAGGTGTCTTTTATACAGGTAACGAGCTGAGATTAGGAGCACACTCTTAAAGGGAGTGCTCCTAATCTCAGCTTGTTACCTGTATAAAAGACACCTGTCCACAGAAGCAATCAATCAATCAGATTCCAAACTCTCCACCATGGCCAAGACCAAAGAGCTCTCCAAGGATGTCAGGGACAAGATTGTAGACCTACACAAGGCTGGAATTTGCTACAAGACCATCGCCAAGCAGCTTGTTGAGAAGGTGACAACAGTTGGTGCGATTATTCGCAAATGGAAGAAACACAAAATAACTGTCAATCTCCCTCGGCCTGGGGCTCCATGCAAGATCTCACCTTGTGGAGTTGCAATGATCATGAGAACGGTAAGGAATCAGCCCTGAACTACACGGGAGGATCTTGTCAATGATCTCAAGGCAGCTGGGACCATAGTCACCAAGAAAACAATTGGTAACACACTACGCCGTGAAGGACTGAAATCCTGCAGCGCCCGCAAGGTCCCCCTGCTTAAGAAAGCACATATACAGGCCCGTCTGAAGTTTGCCAATGAACATCTGAATGATTCAGAGGAGAACTGGGTGAAAGTGTTGTGGTCAGATGAGACCAAAATCGAGCTCTTTGGCATCAACTCAACTCGCCGTGTTTGGAGGAGGAGGAATGCTGCCTATGACCTCAAGAACACCATCCCCACCGTCAAACATGGAGGTGGAAACATTATGCTTTGGGGGTGTTTTTCTGCTAAGGGGACAGGACAACTTCACTGCATCAAAGGGACGATGGACGTGGCCATGTACCGTCAAATCTTGGGTGTCAACCTCCTTCCCTCAGCCAGGGCATTGAAAATGGGTCGTGGATAGGTATTCCATCATGTCAATGACCCAAAACACACGGCCAAGGCAACAAAGGAGTGGCTCAAGAAGAAGCACATTAAGGTCCTGGAGTGGCCTAGCCAGTCTCCAGACCTTAATCCCATAGAAAATCTGTGGAGGGAGCTGAAGGTTCGAGTTGCCAAACGTCAGGCTCGAAACCTTAATGACTTGGAGAAGATCTGCAAAGAGGAGTGGGACAAAATCCCTCCTGAGATGTGTGCAAACCTGGTGGCCAACTACAAGAAACGTCTGACCTCTGTGATTGCCAACAAGGGTTTTGCCACCAAATACTAAGTCATGTTTTGCAGAGGGGTCAAATACTTATTTCCCTCATTAAAATGCAAATCAATTTATAACATTTTTGACATGCGTTTTTCTGGATTTCTTTGTTGTTATTCTGTCTCTCACTGTTCAAATAAACCTACCATTCAAATTATTGACTGATCATGTCTTTGTCAGTGAGCAAACGTACAAAGTCAGCAGGGGATCAAATACTTTTTTCCCTCACTGTATTAGCAAGGCAATAACGATACGGCAAAACTTCCAACTAACCTACCAAAGGTCAAATCGGAGCTTCCATACAAGTGCCTAGGCTAGGAGGGTAGGGTCCAGGGGTCAATTTGAGAGGGGGTGTCACAAGTATCTCTGCTTTCCCAAAGCATTGTGTTCACCTATCTGGTATATGGAAACTCCCTTTAGCCCATGGTTACACCAATCCAATGCTTTAAAATTGATGTGGAGTAGTGTATGAGTGCACACTTCAGGAGGAAGTAGAGATTATTGGGACGTACCCTGGGGGATTGGATGAGAAGAGAGGGAGAAAATAGTGACCCCTGACCTCTGAATCTGTGACCTTGCCCTCACCTCAAAGTGTTCTCTGTTCTGAACGCTCTTCAGGGCTGCCATCCAGTCCTCCATCTCTTTCCTGTTCTCCGCACACAGAATTAGCCGGCGACACGGAGTGATGATCTACACAAACAGAGAGAGAGAGAACAAGACACACCAAGTGCTCAGAGAAATGAAAGGGTTGTGCAATGTCATGTGGCCAGGAATGCAAACAGAGGAGGAAGCACATCCAGTCCCATGCTTAAGCTACTGAGCGGATGGGCCAACTTGAGTGTGTGTGCACAAATGTAACACAGAGATGTGTGTGAGGGTAAGTGTGTGTGTGCCTGTGTATTGTGTATCAGCCTTTTTAGATGTACGACTGTGCTTTCTGAGGGCTTTTTTGAGCAGTTGTGAGTCTGTATGTATTGATAGATTGATTGGGTCAGAAGTTGTGGATGGATGTCGGTAAGTAACGCTATTTCTACAGAGCGGACGTCAGCTTCCAATCAATTTCCTTTCCTCCGCAGCTGCTTCACAAAGGGGCTCCTGTTCCCAGACGAATAAAAATAGCTGCACGCCTTTTCTCTGTCAGAGAGCAGAACCGCAACCACGCACACACTTAAGATGGCCCATCCACACACGCACACACTATAGACTTAGTTAGACTTCTCCTCTTTGTATATGTCCCATTATGGCGTCTGTGAGTGCATGGGCAATGCCATCGAGGTCATTTCCATTTTGAAGTAGTCAATTTCTTCTTCTACTTCGTCTATGAGTTGGTAAACAAACTGAAAGGGTGCATACTACCACCTGGAGTGTGTTGTTTGAACAGGTATGAAGCCAATGTTGGTATACAGTGCATTCGGAAAGTATTCAGACCCCTTCCCTTTTTCCACATTTTGTTACGTTACAGCCTTACTCTAAAATGGATTAAATTATTATTTTTCCTCATTAATCTACACACAATACCCCATAATGAGAAAGCAAAAACAGGTTTAGACATGTTTGCGTATTTATTAAAAGTAAAAAACAGAAATACCTTATTTCCATAAGTATTCAGAC
This sequence comes from Coregonus lavaretus, assembly GCF_964263955.1. Classification (NCBI taxonomy): domain Eukaryota; kingdom Metazoa; phylum Chordata; class Actinopteri; order Salmoniformes; family Salmonidae; genus Coregonus; species Coregonus lavaretus. Next base: position 1,702,662 of record NC_140017.1, on the reverse strand, counting down.
CATTTGATATGAGACTCGAAATTTGAGCTCAAGTGCATCCTGTTTCCATTGATCATCCTTGAGATGTTTCTACAACTTGATTGTAGAAGCAATTGTAAATACAATTGATAGGACATGATTTGGAAAGGTACACACCTGTCTATATAAGGTCCCTCAGTTGACAGTGCATGTCAGGGCAAAAACCAAGTCATGAGGTCGAAGGAATTGTCCGTAAAGCTCCTAGACAGGATTGTGTCGAGGCACAGATCTGGGGAAGGGTACCAAAAAATGTCTGCAGCATTGAATATCCCCAAGAACACAGTGGCCTCCATCATTCTTAAATGGAAAAAGATTGGAACCACCAAGACTCTTCCTAAACCTGGCTGCCCGGCCAAACTGAGCAATCGGGGAGAAGGGTCTTAGTCAGGGAGGTGACCAAGAACCCGATGGTCACTCTGACAGAGCTCCAGAGTTCCTCTGTGGAGATGGGAGAACCTTCCAGAAGGACAACCATCTCTGCAGCACTCCACCAATCAGGCCTTTATGGTAGAGTGGCCAGACGGAAGCCACTCCTCAGTAAAAGGCACATGACAGCCCACTTGGAGTTGGCCAAAATGCACCTAAAGGACTCTCAGACCATGAGAAACAAGATTCTCTGGTCTGATGAAACCAAGATTGAACTCTTTGGTCTGAATGCCAAGCGTCACGTCTTGAGGAAACCTGGCACCATCCCAACGGTGAAGCATGGTGGTGGCAGCATCATGCTATGGGGATGTTTTTCAGCGGCAGGGACTAGGAGACTAGTCAAGATCGAGGGAAAGATGAACAGAGCAAAGTACAGAGAGATCCTTGATGAAAACCTGCTCCAGAGCGCTCAGGACCTCAGACTGGGGTGAAGGTTCACCTTCCAACAGGACAATGAATGTAAGTACACTGCCAAGACAACGCAGGAGTGGCTTCGGGACAAGTCTCTGAATGTCATTGAGTGGCCCAGCCAGAGCCCGGACTTGAACCCGATCTAACATCTCTGGAGAGACCTGAAAATAGCTGTGCAGTGACGCTCCCCATCCAACCTGACAGAGCTGAGAGGATCTGCAGAGAAGAATGGGAGAAACTCCCCAAATACAGGTGTGCCAAGCATGTAGCATCATACCCAAGAAGACTTGAGGCTGTAATCGGTGCCAAAGGTGCTTCAACAAAGTACTGAGTAAAGGGTCTGAATACTTATGTAAATGTGATATTTAATTTCTTTTACTTTTAATACATTTGCAAAAATTTATAAAAACCTGTTTTTGCTTTGTCATTATGGGGTATTGTGTGTATATTTGATTAGGGGGGGGGGGACAATTTAATCCATTTTAGAATAAGGCTGTAATGTCACAAAATGTGGAAAAGGTCAAGGGGTCTGAATAATTGCCACCTGCAGTTATGAATTGTTTGCTTTCGAGTATACCTGGATGGAATTATGTGATCCTTCCTTAACCTATAGGAAGTTCTTCAACGGTGCTGTCCATGAAAACAGGCTTTAAAGCACTAGATGTTTCTATCTACGTCTATGGCGCACGCATGCACACACACGTCTATGGCGCACGCATGCACACACACGTCTATGGCGCACGCATGCACACACACGTCTATGGCGCACGCATGCACACACACATCTATGGCGCACGCATGCACACACACGTCTATGGCGCACACATGCACACACACTTAAAAAAGCCAAAAGGCCCTCAAAAAACTCAGTTGCCTACATCTAAAAAGACTGATACAATACACACGCACCGGCAGTCCAATAATGAGTTCACTCTCTGGCATACACGGTGTCTGTTTCCCAAATGGAACCCTATTCCCTGTATAGAACACTACTTTTGACCTGGGCCCATGGAGTTAGTAGCACACTATGTAGGGAATAGGGTGCCATTTGGGAAACAGCCACCGTGTACGCCAGAGAGTGAACGGACAACACATGGTTTATCCACTAGACCAGGGGTGTTAAACTCATTCCATAGAGGGCCTAGTGTATGCTGTTTTTTTGGTTTTTCCTTTCAATTAAGACCTTGACAACCAGGTAAGGGGAGTTCCTTAATAATTAGTAACCTTAATTCATAAATCAAGTACAAGGAAGGAGCGAAAACCCGCAGACACTCGGCCCTCCGTGGAATGAGTTTGACACGTGCACTAGACACTTCTAGGCTATAGGCAGGGCTCTCCAACCTTGTTCCTGGAGAGCTACCGTCCTGTAGGTTTTCACTCCAACCCTAATCTAGTACAGGGTTGGAGACACCTACTATAGAGAGATGGAGAGAAGATACAGCACTGATCAAGTGTAAGTGAGCTAGTGGTGCGCGGGTCAGCTGTTTGTTCACCCGCACCCGCCCGCAATTGCTAATAACCCGCAACCGCCCGACTATATGTGATAAAGTGAAAATCTGAGGCCCGCACCCAACCCTAACCCACAAATATAGAAAATGCGCTATAGGCTACAGTCAAAGACTGCAGAACGATTTTTTGACAGGGGGTGCAGGATTTGTTTTTGCCTGATTTAGATATGTTTCTGCTTATAATTTCTGACATTTTGGTAGGCTATTTGTTAGTCAACTTGTCTATAATTAGACACATGAAGCTTCTCTTCTGTCATTATATGTTGCCCTAGAAGACAAAATAAACCCTTGCTCACCAGAATAATGTAATAGATCAATAGAATGAATGCTTCAATGTAGTTGACATCGGTAAAGTTCTCCGTCATCTTTCGCAGAGCAAATACGTTTAGTGACTGGGGAGAAAATACAATAAAGCAACAAAAAAACTGGTATGTCACAAGACGGGACTTCAAATAGGCCTATGGTATGTCAAGGGAACTGTAGCCTACTGTTAAGATGGGTTAAATGGAAACTGACATCTAGACATTGACTGTAGGTCTATAACCTCTCATAAAGCCTTAATAATAACTCCTGCAAAATTAAGCATTTCTTGCAGTAAAATCTTTCTGCATCTTGAGAGAATGCTCAGTTAGATACCATCTGTAGAGGTGCCGTCTTCATCATGAAATCATCTTAAAAGCTGCTAGTATTTCAACCACATAAAGAATGCATAGAAGCCTAACTGAAATTTTATCAGAAACACGTTGGGTCGTTTTCACAGCTTTCTTTTTCCTTACAACCGGTCAAACTGATGTCATTTGGACATTTTGCACAGAAAATCTTTCCCGTTTTTTTGTTGTTGCTTTCTAAACTTTCCTAAACATCTTTGCGCTGCGAAAGATGACAGAGAAAACTTTACTGACGTTAACTAGATTGAAGCATTCATTCTATCGATCTATGACATTATTCCGTTGAACAAAGGTTTATTTACTCTTCTAGGCAACATCTAATGACAGAAGATAAACTATATACTAATTATAGACAAGTTGACTAACAAATAGCCTACCAAAATGTCGGAAATTATAAGCAGAAACATCATAAGTCAAAAAATCGTTCTGCAGTCTTTGACTGTAGCCTATAGCGCATTTTCTATATTTGCGGATTAGGGTTGGATGCGGGCCTCAGATTTTCACTTTATCAAAGTCGGGGCGGTTGCGGGTTATTAGCAATTGCGGGCGGGTGAGGATGAACAAACAGCTGACCCGCGCACTACTAACACACGTCTCTGTGCTCCCCCCACCCACTCTCATTCCTGACATTCTTCTGCCTTACTTCCAGCGTGAAGTCCAGTTAAATTTGGCTCCGGCGGTTCTCCTCCTTCTCTCTCCCCCTCTCCTCTCTTCTTCTCCAGACTGTGCTGAGTGTGCTCTGCTATATTTGGTCTGGGGTTGGGAGAGAATGGGTCTGGTCCGGGTCTAGGAGCTGTAGTATACCTCTTTACTCCTTGTCACCAAGTCCCTGGCTCTGCCGGGTGCAGTCTCCCACTCCTTTCCTGAAGTCCTCCTGACGAAGCATTGACAGACAGTTCTCCGTGGCTGGCGTAGAGTTCTCCTATCTTATTTTAAAACTGTCCCGAGGTAGCCTCTCTATCTGGAGTCCTGAAAGAGGTACCTTCCGTTACTGCCTGGCTTTTCTTCCTTTTCCCCTAGTCTGAGTGTTCTAGCCAGCAGAGAAATCCCAGAATTCCCTCAGTTGTTTCTTTCTGTGGATCCCTGTAGCTGAAGGTGTTCCAGGAGGGTTTTCCTTCTCTCCCAGCTCGGCTGTTAGCCCTGTTTGCCTAGCCAGCTTAGTGGTGCTCCGACTAGGAGAGAGCTGGGAACCATGGGGCAGGCCCCTCCCCCATCCGCCTGCCTCTGTTCTCTGACTCACATATATAAACTTCCTGTCATCAAGGCGATCCCACACAGGGGGCTGTAGTGGAGGGAGGGGTGTGAGTGGGGGTGTTGAAGGCTACAAAGCAGCCCCTCTTTACAGCACAGAGAGAGAGGAGGGGAAAGGAGAGCACTTCATTTGGCTATCTGGAACTGAAAGACCACCTTCGCCTGCGCTCAGACCTGGGTTCAAATACTATTTGAAATCTTCCAAATGCTTTGAGCATTTGCTTTAGCCTTCCTGGAGTGCCAGAAAGTTTGCGACTATTCTATTGGTTCCATTGCAGCAGTCAAGTTCAATCAAGCAAAACTAAAGATTTTGAAATGATTTCAAATAGTATTTGGACCCAGGTCTGCTTGGCTCATCAACGAGAGACAGCGTGAGAAACCTCCAGCCAATACAAATAGAGCAGGAAATGCAGCTCTGTGGACGCATTCGCATACTGTACATACTGTCAACATTCTCTGTCGCGCATGCACAGACATGCATGCACACACACACACACACACACACACAGTAAACACAAACTGAAACACAAGCCGCCACTCCAGGATACTCACTGACTAACACAGCTCCACCCAGTTATTACATGTAAATGAGTCCGAAGCGTCGTTCCATGTCATTTCAGCCATGACACCATCTCAGATTGTTCTGAAATTGTTTCTGTAGTTAGAAACAGATACGATGAGCATTCCTGCAACATTATTTTGTTGAAATATAATTTGATCTCTGAGAAATTAAGCTAATTTACAAATGCTAACTTTTTCATCTATAAGTAACATCATTGGGTTACACAATCATTTTTTTTTTTTTACTTTAGGATGATTTGGACATGAAGCATGACAATGCTAATATAGGTACCATTGACTTGCATTGGATTTGTTACACAAATGCTAAAAAGTTAGCATTTGAAACAGTGGCCAGGTAAACAAAACCAAAGCATGGGTTGCTGTCATACATGGTCCATAGACTGTTTACAGGGTAAGAAAACCAACATGTAATTTTGTAATTTGGGTGAACTATCCCTTTAACAATAGATGGGGGGGATTCTTCAAAAAAAGAAACTTATTTTATTTTTTATTTAACCTTTATTTAACTAGGCAAGTCAGTTAAGAACACATTCTTATTTACAATGACGGCCTACACCGGCCAAACCCGGACGACGCTTGGCCAATTGTGTGCCGCCCTATGGGACTCCCAATCACGGCCGGTTGTGATACAGCCTGGAATCGAACCAGGGTTGCTGTAGTGACGCCTCAAGCACTGAGATGCAGTACCTTAGACCGCTGTGCCACTCGGGAGCCCAAATAATAATAATAACTTAAGAAATAAATAATCACCTAATAGCAGGAACAGCACCATCTAGAGGTCAGAAGCTGGTAATATCAGGATGTAGAATGGGGCATAAACCCAACAACTCCAATAGCTAGGTCTCTATCCAATTGGTGAAATAAATAATTCTCTCTACTATTTTCCTACCAGAGATGTGTTTCCATCAAATTGACTTGTTGCGGATAAAAGAATGTGTGTGATGACATAATGCACATAAAAATAACTTTTGCGGTTAAATTTGCATGTACCAACAAAAAAAAAAAAAGTTCAAGGAAAAATCCACCAAAAACCACTCATTCCTATAATCTAACTAATATGTGAACAATATTTTTGTGAACAAATGTTTAATTTTTTCGTTATAATAAGGTTGCTAGCAACATGTGAAAATCATTGCGGAAATCTGTTGCAGCTCAAGTTGACTACAAAATCCACAATGCAATGCTCTCTATAGCTAGGTAGCTAGCAAACGTGGCTACATACAATAATACCAAAGTCAATTTCAGTATGTGAAGTACACTATAAATACACAAAAGTATGTGGACACCCCTTCAAATGAGTGGATTCGGCTATTCCAGCCACACCGTTGCTCACAGGTGTATAAATTGAGCACACTGCCATGCAATCTCCATAGACAAACATTGGCAGTAGAATGGCCTTACTGAAGAGCTCAGTGACTTTCAACGTGGCACCGTCATAGGATGCCACCTTTTCAACAAGTCAGTTCGTAAAATGTCTGCACTGCTAGAGCTGCCCTGGTCAACTGTAAGTGTTGTTATTGTAAAGTGGAAACGTCTAGGATCAACAACGGCTCAGCCACGAAGTGGTAGGCCACACAAGCTCAAAGAACGGGACTGCCGAGTGCTGAAGCGCGTAATGCGTAAAAATAGTCTGTCCTCGGTTGCAACACTCACTACCGAGTTCCAAACTGCCTCTGGAAGCAATATCAGCACAATCAATGTTTGTCGGGAGCTTCATGAAATGGGTCTCCATGGCCGAGCAGCCGCACGCACACAAGCCTAAGATCACTTCACCATCTGGCAGTCCGACGGATGAATCTGGGTTTGGCGGATGCCAGGAGAATGCTACCTGCCACAATGCTTAGCGGCAACTGTACAGTTTTGGTGGAGGAGGAATAATGGTCTGGGGCTTTTTTTCATGGTTCGGGCTACAGCATACAATGACATTCTAGACGGTTCTGTGCTTCCAACTTTGTGGCAACAGTTTGGGGAACACCCTTTCTGGTTTCAGCATGACAATGCCCTAATGCACAAAGCGAGGTCCATACAGAATTGGTTTGTCGAGATTGGTGTAGAAGAACTTGAGTGGCCTGCACAGAGCCCTGAATTCAACCTTATCGAACACCTCTGGGATGAATTGGAATGGTGACTGCGAGGTCAGGCTTAATCGTCCAACATCAGTACCCGACCTCACTAATGCTCTAGTGGCAGAATGGAAGCAAGTCCCCGCATCAATGTTCCGACATCTAGTGGAAAGCCTTCCCAGAAGAGTGGAGGCTGTTACAGCAGCAAAGGGGGGACCAACTCCATATTAATGCCCATGATTTTGGAATGAGATGTTCGAGCAGGTGTCCACATACCTTTGGTCATGTAGTGTAGCTAGTTAGCTGTAAAATCTCCTAAACAAACTGCAGTATTAATTTAGGAGTCTACAATCTCACCATGTTCAACCTGCAGATCGATGTGCCTCAGAGTGGAGTATGACATTTTATTTAACCTTTATTTCTATCAGGGAGTCATACTGAGACCAAGGTCTCTTTTACAGATGAGCCCTGACTTTCATAAATTACAGAAAATAAACACGTCAGTGCATTCAGAAAGTATTCAAACCCCTTCCCCTTTACATATTTTGTGACGTTACGGCCTTATTCTAAAATGGATTAAATGGAAAATGTTCCTCAATCTACACACAATACCCCATAATGACAAAGCGAAAACAGGTTTTTAGAAATGTTTTGCAAATCTATAAAAATAAAAAACAGAAATACCTTATTTACATAAGTATTCAGACCCTTTGCTATGAGACTCGAAATTGAGCTCAAGTGCATCCTGTTTCCATTGATCATCCTTGAGATGTTTCTACAACTTGATTGGAGTCCACCTGTGGTAAATTCAATTGATTGGACATGATTTAGAAAGGCACACACCTGTCTATATAAGGTCCCACAGTTGACAGTGCATGTCAGAGCAAAAACCTAGCCATGAGGTCAAAGGAATTGTCCTTAGAGCTCCGAGACAGGATTGTGTCGAGGCACAGATCTGGGGAAGGGTACCAAAAAATATCTGCTTAATTGAAGGTCCCCAAGAACACAGTGGCCATTCTTAAATGGAATATACTTGGAACCACCAAGACTCTTCCTAGAGCTGGCCGCCTGGCCAAACTGACCATGGTCACTCTGACAGAGCTCCACAGTTCCTCTGTGGAGATGGGAGAACCTTTCAGAAGGACAACCATCTCTGCATTTTTCAGCGGCAGGGACTGGGAGACTAGTCAGGATCGAGGGAAAGATGAACAGAGCAAAGTACAGAGAGATCCTTGATGAAAACCTACTCCAGAGCACTCAGGACCTCAGACTGGGGCGAAGGTTCACCTTCCAACAGGACAACGACCCGAAGCACACAGCCAAGACAAAGCAGGACAAAGTCTCTGAATGTCCTTGAGTGGCCCACCCAGAGCCCGGACTTGAACCCGATCGAACATCTCTGGAGAGACATGAAAATAGCTGTGCAGCAATGCTCCCCATCCAACCTGACATAGCTTGAGAGGATCTGCAGAGAAGAATGGGAGAAACTCCCCAAATACAGTTGTGCCAAGCTTGTAGCGTCATACCCAAGAAGACTTGAGGCTGTAACCGCTGCGAAAGGTGCTTCAACAAAGTACTGAGTAAAGGGTCTGAATACTTATGTAAATGTCATATTTCAGGGGGGTTTTAAATTAGAAATTAGCAAACATTTCTACAAACCTGTTTTTGCTTTGTTATTATGGGGTATTGTGTGTAGATTGATGAGGAAACAAATTAATTTAATCCATTTTAGAATAAGGCTGTAACATAAGAAAAACATTGTCATAAAAAACTAACAAATTCATCAGTAATAAGGTCCTCAATCAGCTTTCTGAATTGCCCTAGAGGCACCAAAACATCAAATTTAAGAACATTTTGAAGGTTGTTCCACAAATAACGTGCAAGAAAACAAAAAACGGATTTACCTATTTGCATGATTATTACATTCGCAACAGCACCATGCAATGCACCCTGGACTGAAGAGGAAGACCAATAGGAGAAATGTGTTAGACCCTCTGTTAAATTACACATTTCTCGAGGTAGGAATATCGCAAATATATGATCAATGGCTCATTCGAGAGAAGACAACCTCCCGCGTAATGACATCGGCCAGTATTGAAATCTGACATGTATGATAGATGTTTTCGCGATCTAAAAGTCGGAAACCCTATCAACTTCCAGTGTAATGAGAGCGACTTTATCTCAATGCTACGTCATACTGGCCAGATTTCTGCCTACTTTAACGACAATAGCTCAGATACACATGAAAACATGAAATGACCCAGGGACTCGATAGAACGTCGCACAAAAACAATATAACATTCAAAATGGGTGAATCTTTACTTTAAATGGGTTTCCATCTTATTTTTAACTTTGTTACAAAAAAATTTGCGTTATATAGCGAATGTGCCCACTCTGGTCTTGGCAAATGCGCTCTAGCCATAAACGTGCAGATACAGTGCAGGTATAAGCCTACATGATCAGATTATTATGGACAAAGGAGCAAAATAATTATTATTTGTCAAACAGCAGCCAAGCATCAATCATCATGTCACCAGAACAAGACTCTCAATATTTATTGGAAAGGAGCATGAAACTCATCACTGTGCACTTTCATCATAAATTATTTAATCTGCGGCTCCATTCTACTTGTCAAACAGAGAACTGATACTATATCCTCGTTGTTGGGGTGTGATTGGCGTGGGGGGGTCTGTGGGTGGCTTTTCCTCATGTATAACTCATTGATAGAAAAAAGTTTGGTCCAAATCAGATGTTAGGTACTACATTTATTGAATATTATATGAACCCTATAAATTAAAATGAACAATTTGGGTGAAATCAATTAGCTTAATTTCTGAGATCAAATTATACTTCAACAAAATAAATGTTGCAGGAATGCTAACCTTATCTGTTTCTAACAACAGAAAATACTTCAGAACAATCCGATGGTGGGTGTCGAAAACCTTTTCTGCTTTTTGAGGTGGAACGACCCCAATGGCAACCTATAAATACACTTCAAAGCCAGACTCTAAACTTATTTTGGCCCGCGATTTTTTCGAAGCGAAAGAACCCCTATCGCAGAGTAGCGTGTATGTGATTAAATGTTATTCATGTCGTCAGGAATTTGGTCGGCTGACCACTGCATGACCACATGATGATGAACCTTAGGTTAGAATGACCACGGCCGAAACAGGGCTGATACATGGGTGGACAGTAGCCAAGAGACAGAAAGACATACATATAGAAAGACGGACAGAAGGAACAAGCAGGGGGAAAAGAACAAAGCAAAAAAAGTAATCTAATAAAGAAAATAAAGAAAAATAATTGGGACTATTTAGGTGGACAGTCGCCAAGAAACTTAAGAGATGTACAGAGAGAAAGACAGACAGGAAGAAAGAGGGGAACAAAGCAAGACAGAAAAAGAGGGGCCTCACAGCGACTGTCACAGGGCTGATATTTGGATGGATAGTAGCCACGAGAAACAGAAAGATATAGCAAGACGGAAAAAGAGGGGCCTCACAGCGACTGTCACAGGGCTGATATTTAGATGGACAGTAGCCACGAGAGACAGAAAGATATAGCAAGACGGAAAAAGAGGGGCCTCACAGCGACTGTCACAGGGCTGATATTTAGATGGACAGTAGCAACGAGAGACAGAAAGATATAGCAAGACAGAAAAAGAGGGGCCTCACAGCGACTGTCACAGGGCTGATATTTAGATGGACAGTAGCAACGAGAGACAGAGAGAAAGAAAAATATAGAAAGAAGAGACTCACAGTGAAACTGTTGTTGATGTTCTTAGTGCTGGATTCGGCCACGCTCGCGTCTGTCAGGTCAACCTCATCAAAGATGATGGACTGAGGGAAAAAAAAAGGAGAAAAAATTAGGTCTAAATCAAAAATACTGAAAACTGTCTGTAGATAGGTACTACTGACCTCTTTTTTCTGTTCAAATATTTTTTATTGAACACACACAAGAATGGTGTATAGGTATGAAAGACATGTGTACAGTTCTTATCTAAACATAAGAGAACAGACATGAACAACAAGACCCAGAGTTCTGGACATAAAACAAATATTACAAAACACGACATACAGAACAGGGACAGGTAGAAAGAAAAAAGGGTAGATGTAACCCCCCCACTTATACACCCCTTTATCCCCCCCCCCCCCCCCCCCCCATTCCACCCTATTCCCCTCCCGACTGCTCGAGTGTCGGGGCCAGCACACGCTGCCCAAAGGTATATATAAATATGACAATTGAGAGTGCATTAAAAAGTACAAATTCACAGCACCGACTGGTCCAGGTAAGAGAGGAAAGGCTGCCAGATTTGATCAAATGTTGATAATTTATTGTTCAGAATATATCTAATTATTTCTAAGTGTACAGTTTTTGCCACTTCGCTGAGCCATAATTTGGTAGAGGGCGCTTCCCTCCTTTTCCAAAACAACAATATTAATTTTTTTGCCGAGATGAGACTGTAAGAGATTAGTTGTTTTTGGGAGTTGGTTAATCCGTTTAGGGAGTCGGACACTCCCAGGATTATCAGAAGCGGGTCTGGGTCTATTGAAGTCTCCAGAACTTCAGAGAGGACCCCAAATATTCCACACCAATAACCATACAGACTAGAGCATAGGGCAAAGCAGTGGAGTAGTGTACCCTGCTCAGCCTGACATTTATCACACATAGGGGATGTATCAGGAAATATCCTATGCAGTTTAGTTTTGGAATAGTGTAATCTGTGTAATACCTTAAATTGTATGAGACGATGTCTGGAGTTAATGGAGCAGGTGTGGATATACTCCAAGCTATCCTCCCAGTCTGCCACCGAAATGTCAGTCCCTAGTTCTTCCTCCCATTTTGCCTTAATGGCATCAGTAGAGGGTGCGCTAACAGATTGAAAAGCGTCATATAGACGAGATATCAGTTTGTCTGAGGTGGGGCATATTTTTATGCATCCGTCAAACATGGAAGGTTTAGCATTCTCAAATGTTGGGAGGTGTTTTCTAACTTGTCTAATTTGTAGGTATCTGAAAAAGTTACTTCTGGGAAGGTTATAAGTTTCCCTCAGCGCTTCAAAGGAAGCAAAGGTCCCTCCTATATATAAATCCCCTATGGTACTTATCCCCAACTCTCCCCATCGCTCAAAGGTGTTATCAAGGTTAGAGGGGGCAAAGGAGGGATTCCTGGCAACAGGGAGCATGAATGATATTGGTCTAAGCTCAAAGTGGGCTTTAATTTGCTTCCAGATTCGGACTGTGCTATGTATAATAGGATTGTTATGGTAAAGTGACATCTCCAGATTAACAGGTGACAAAATCACGGCACCAATAGAGAAGGGGTGACACTCCTCCCGCTCCATACTAAGCCAGCTGGGTGGCGGGGTTGCGTCATCCAGCAAAAACGTAACAGCGCGGAGGTTAGCGGCCCAATAGTAAAATATAAAATTTGGGAGAGACAATCCTCCTTCCATCTTGGATTTACATAGGTGTTTTTTACCTATCCTGTGTGTTTTATAATCCCAGATGAAAGGATTGATAATAGAGTCCAGTTGTTTATGAAATGATTTAGGTATGAATACTGGGATGTTCTGGTATAGGTAGAGCAGTTGTGGGAGGAAGACCATTTTAATGGCATTAATTCTTCCGAGCAGAGAAATTGGGAGAGTTCTCCAAAACTGTATGTTTGCCTTGAGATTTTGCATCAGAGAAGGGAAATTCTCTTTAAATAGTAAGGAGTATTGTTTGGTAACTACAATTCCAAGGTAGATACATTTTTCTGAAGATAACATAACTGGAAGATGTTCTAGCCAGGAGGTGTTTTGCAACCGTATGGGCATTAATTCACTCTTGTTCCAATTGATTCTGTATCCCGAGAAGGTACCAAACAAATTAATCACCTCAAGAATAGCTGGAATACTAGCTTGGGGTTCTGTTACATAGAGGAGAATATCATCTGCGTATAGGGAAATCTTATTTAGAGTATCTTTAGTATTATAGCCGTGTATTGCTGAATGAGATCTGATCGCTTGAGCGAGAGGTTAAATAATTAGGGCGAAGAGCATAGGCGACAGCACACAACCCTGCCTTGTCCCTCTGTGAAGGTTAAATCGGGGCGACATTGATTGGTTAGTGAGTATTCTCGCACAGGGGTTCCTATATAAAAGCTGGATCCAATTTATGAACCCATCTCCAATATTAAATTTCTGTAGGACCTTGAATAGATAGGGCCACTCAACTTGGTCAAAGGCCTTTTCGGCGTCAAGAGATATAACGGCAAGGTCCACGTTAGGTAACCTCTGAGAATACATAATGTTGAAGAGGCGCCTGAGATTGAAGAATGAGTTTCTATTAGGGATAAAGCCGGTCTGGTCCGAATGGACCAATTTGCCAATTAAAGTGCTAAGCCTGTTAGCCAGAGTTTTTGCTAAAATCTTTTGGTCTGTATTAAGGAGGGATATTGGTCTGTATGACCCTACCTCTTCCGGATCTTTACCCTTCTTATGTATAACTGTGATAAACGCCTCATCCAAAGTAGATGGGAGAGCTCCATCCTCATTGGCCCGAACCAACATTTTGTGCAGGTAGGGAGATAGCATGTTGCTGAATGTTTTATAGAATTCACCAGGGTATCCATCTGGGCCCGGGGTCTTGCCACTCTTTAGAGACTACTGACCTCTTTTTATTACGTTTCAAAAGTAATGTGACCTGTGTGGTCCAGGGGTTAGTATCGCTGACCCTGGCACATGTACAGCCTTGGCTTACAGAGTTGGCATGAGTTTGAATCGGACCCGCTGTCCTTCTGACTCACAATCCCTCCTACCTTTCTTATCTCCTCTTCAATGTCCTGGCTCAATAGAAAAATACAAAATATATATATATACAGTGAGCTCCAAAAGTATTGGGACAGTGACACATGTTGTTGTTGTTTTGGAACTGTACTCCAGCACTTTGGATTTAAAATGATACAATGACTATGAGGTAGTGCAAACAGCTTTAATTTGAGGGTATTTTCATCCATATCAGGTGAACCATTTAGAAAGTACAACACTTTTTGTACATAGTCCCCCCAGTTTAGGGGACCAAATGTATTTGGACAAATTCACTTATGTGTATTAAAGTAGTAAAATGTTTAGTATTTCGTCCCATATTCCTAGCACACAATGATTACATCATGCTTGTGACTCTACACTATGAAACAAAGATAAATGACAAAGAATGATAGTAAAAGCTTTGGAGCACCTTCAATGACATTTTGGGAAAAAAAAAAGGCAAACTCCGCTCCATCATTCATTGAATCAGATGGCTCATTCATCACAAAACCGACTGATATTGCCAACTCATTTAATGATTTTTTCATTGGCAAGATTAGCAAATTTAGGCATGACATGCCAGCAAGAAATGGCGCCGAAGAAGATGGCAGCCGTTTTACAGCCCTCTAACCAATTTTACTATTATGTGTGTTTTTTCGCGTTATTTGTAATTTATTCTGTACATAATGTTTCTGCCACCGTCTCTTATGACCAAAAAGAGCTTCTGGATATCAGGACAGCGATTACTCACCTCGTATTTGACGAAGATTTTTTCTTCAACGAGTCGGACGCAAAGGATATCCTACAGACACCCGACAAGGCCCAAATCCCTGTCATTCGCATGAGAAAGAGACAGAGATATCGTGGACGTAGGTCGGGGTGCCTTGTAAGGATCCGATGGCAAGCGGGTAAACTCCTTCTTCCATCAATCCTATTAGCCAATGTTCAATCATTTGAAAATACAGTGGGGAAAAAAAGTATTTAGTCAGCCACCAATTGTGCAAGTTCTCCCACTTAAAAAGATGAGAGAGGCCTGTAATTTTCATCATAGGTACACGTCAACTATGACAGACAAAATGAGGAAAAAAAATCAAGAAAATCACATTGTAGGATTTTTAATGAATTTATTTGCAAATTATGGTGGAAAATAAGTATTTGGTCAATAACAAAAGTTTCTCAATACTATGTTATATACCCTTTGTTGGCAATGACACAGGTCAAACGTTTTCTGTAAGTCTTCACAAGGTTTTCACACACTGTTGCTGGTATTTTGGCCCATTCCTCCATGCAGATCTCCTCTAGAGCAGTGATGTTTTGGGGCTGTCGCTGGGCAACACAGACTTTCAACTCTCTCCAAAGATTTTCTATGGGGTTGAGATCTGGAGACTGGCTAGGCCACTCCAGGACCTTGAAATGCTTCTTACGAAGCCACTCCTTCGTTGCCCGGGCGGTGTGTTTGGGATCATTGTCATGCTGAAAGACCCAGCCACGTTTCATCTTCAATGCCCTTGCTGATGGAAGGAGGTTTTCACTCAAAATCTCACGATACATGGCCCCATTCATTCTTTCCTTTACATGGATCAGTCGTCCTGGTCCCTTTGCAGAAAAACAGCCCCAAAGCATGATGTTTCCACCCACATGCTTCACAGTAGGTATGGTGTTCTTTGGATGCAACTCAGCATTCTTTGTCCTCCAAACACGACGAGTTGGGTTTTTACCAAAAAGTTATATTTAGGTTTCATCTGACCATATGACATTCTCCCAATCCTCTTCTGGATCATCCAAATGCACTCTAGCAAACTTCAGACGGGCCTGGACATGTACTGGCTTAAGCAGGGGGACACGTCAGGCACTTCAGGATTTGAGTCCCTGGCGGCGTAGTGTGTTACTAATGGTAGGCTTTGTTACTTTGGTCCCAGCTCTCTGCAGGTCATTCACTAGGTCCCCCCGTGTGGTTCTGGGATTTTTGCTCACCGTTCTTGTGATCAGTTTGACCCCACAGGGTGAGATCTTGCGTGGTCCCCAGATCGAGGGAGATTATCAGTGGTCTTGTATGTCTTCCATTTCCTAATAATTGTTCCCACAGTTGACTTCTTAAAACCAAGCTGCTTACCTATTGCAGATTCAGTCTTCCCAGCCTGGTGCAGGTCTACAATTTTGTTTCTGGTGTCCTTTGACAGCTCTTTGGTCTTGGCCATAGTGGAGTTTGGAGTGTGACTGTTTGAGGTTGTGGACAGTTGTCTTTTATACTGATAACAAGTTAAAAACAGGTGCCATTAATACAGGTAATGAGTGGAGGACAGAGGAGCCTCTTAAAGAAGAAGTTACAGGTCTGTGAGAGCCAGAAACCTTGCTTGTTTGTAGGTGACCAAATACTTATTTTCCACCATAATTTGCAAATAAATTCATTAAAAATCCTACAATGTGACTTTCAGATTTTTTTTCTTCTCAATTTGTCTGTCATAGTTGACGTGTAACTATGATGAAAATTACAGGCCTCTCTCATCTTTTTAAGTGGGAGAACTTGCACAATTGGTGGCTGACTAAATACTTTTTTCCCCCACTGTAAATAAGACAACCTAATATTACGGTTATCCTACCAACGGGACATTAAAAACTGTAATATCTTATGTTTCACCGAGTCGTGGCTGAACGACGACATGGATAACATACAGCTGGCGGGATATACGCTACATCGGCAAGATAGAACAGCTGACTCCGTTAAGACAAGGGGTGGCCGTCTGTGTATATTTGTAAACAACAGCTGGTGCATAAAATCTAATACTAAGGAAGTCTCAAGGTTTTGCTCGCCTGAGGTAGAGTATCTCATGATAAGCTGTAGACCACACTATTTACCAAGAGAGTTTTCATCTATATTTATCGTAGCTGTCTATTTACCACCACAAACCGATGCAGGCACTAAGATTGCACTCAATGAGCTGTATAAGGCCATGAAGTAAACAGGAAAATGCTCATCCAGAGGCAGCGCTCCTAGTGGCCGGGGACTTAAATGCAGGGAAACTTAAATCCGTTCTACCTAATTTCTACCAGCATGTTAAATGTGCTACCAGAGGGAAAAAAAACTATAGACCACATTTACTCCACACACAGAGACGCGTACAAAGCTCTCCCTCGCCCTCCATTTGGTAAATCTGACCATAACTCTATCCTCCTGATTCCTGCTTATAAGCTAAAACTAAAGCAGGAAGCACCAGTGACTCGGTTAATAAGGAAGTGGTCAGATGACGGAGAAGCTACAGGACTGTTTTGCTAGCACAGACTGGAGTATGTTCCGGGATTCTTCTAATGGCATTGAGGAGTTCACCACATCAGACACTGGCTTCATCAATAAGTGCATCGATTACGTCGTCCCCACAGTGACCGTACGTACCCCAACCAGAAGCCATGGATTACAGGCAACATCCGCACTGAGCTAAAGGGTAGAGCTGCCGCTTTCAAGGAGCGGAACTCTAACCCGGACGCTTATAACACATTTGCATACCGCCCCAACAGATCCACAGAAGATACAATCTCTATTGGACTACACTGCCCTTTCCCACCTGGACAAGAGGAACACCTACATGAGAATGCTATTCATTGGCTACAGCTCAGCGTTCATCACCATAGTGCCCTCAAAGCACCATAGCACTCAAAGCACCCACAACACCATAGTCCCGTGTAGCTCAGTTGGTAGAGCGTGGCACTTGCAACGCCAGGGTTGTGGGTTCGTTTCCCAAGGGGGACCAGTATGAAAATGTATGCACTCACTAACTGTAAGTCGCTCTGGATAAGAGCGTCTGCTAAATGACTAAAATGTAAAACGTAAAGCTCATCACTAAGCTAAGGACCCTGGGACTAAACACCTCCCTCTGCAACTGGATCCTGGACTTCCTAACGGGCCGCCCTCAGGTGGTAAGGGTAGGTAACAACACATCTGCCACGCTGATCCTTAACACGGGGGCCCATCAGGGGTGCGTGCTCAGACCCCTCCTGTACTCCCTGTTCACCCATGACTGCATGGCCAGGCACGACTCCAACACCATCATTAAGTTTGCCGACCACACAACAGTGATCACCGACAACGATGAGACAGCCTTTAGGGAGGAGGTCAGAGACCTGGCCGTGTGGTGCCAGGACAACAACCTCTCCCTCAACGTGATCAAGACAAAGGAGATGATTGTGGCCTACAGGGGGGAAAAAAGAGGACTGAGCACGCCCCCATTCTCATCGACAGGGCTGTAGTGGAACAGGCTGAGAGCTTGAAGTTCCTTGGTGTCCACATCACCAACAAACTATCATGGTCCAAACACACCAAGACAGTCGTGAAGAGGGCACGGCAAAGCCTATTCCCCCTCAGGAGACTGAAAAGATTTAGCATGGGTCCTCAGATCCTGAAAAAGTTATACAACTGCACCATCGAGAGCATCCTGACTGGTTGCATCACCACCTGGTATGGCAACTGTTCGGCCTCTGACCGCAAGGCACTACAGAGGGAAAGTGCGTATGGCCCAGTACATCAATGGGGCCAAGCTTCCTGCCATCCAGGACCTCTATGCCAGGCGGTGTCAGAGGAAGGCCCTAAAAATTATCAAAGACTCCAGCCACGCTAGTCATAGACTGTTCTCTCTGCTACCGCTCGGCAAGCGGTACCGGAGCGCCAAGTTTAAGTCCAAAAGGCTTAACAGCTTCTACCCCCAAGCCATAAGACTCCTGAACAGCTAATCATGGCTACCCGGACTATTTGCATTGCCCCCCCCCCACCCCACCCCAACCCACTCTTTTACGCTGCTCTACTCTGTTTATTATTTATGCATAGTCACTTTAACTCTACCCACATACACATATTACCTCAATTACCTCGACTAACCGGTGCCCCCGCACATTGACTCTGTACCGGTACCCCCTGTATATAGCCTCCCTACTGTTATTTTATTTTATTGCTGCTCTTTAATTATTTGCTTTTTTTAAAATCTTAAACTGCATTGTTGGTTAAAAAAATAATAATAATAAAATATGCCATTTAGCAGACGCTTTTATCCAAAGCGACTTACAGTCATGCGTGCATACATTTTTGTGTATGGGTGGTCCCGGGGATCGAACCCACTACCTTGGCGTTACAAGCGCCGTGCTCTACCAGCTGAGCTACAGAGGACCACAAGGTTAAGGCCTTGTAAGTAAGCATTTCAATGTAATGTCTACACCTGTTGTATTCGGCGCATGTGGCAAATAAAATAACATTTGATTTGAGAAACGCTGACACTACACATCCAAGTATATCTGACCAAATTATGAAAGACAAGAATTGTAATTTTGAATTCTGTAAAGTGAGTGTGGAAGAGGTGAAAAACTATTGTTGTCTATAAACAATGACAAGCCACCGGGGTCTGACAACTTGGATGGAAAATTACTGAGGATAATAGCGGACGATATTGCCACTCCTATTTGCCTGTTCTCTCTGCTACAGCACGGCAAGCGGTACAGGAGCGCCAAGTCTAGGTCTAAAAGGCTTCTTAACAGCTTCTACCCCCAATCCATAAGACTCCTGAACAGCTAATCATGGCTACCTAGACTATTTGCATTGTTCCCCCCCACCCCATGGATGAAAATACCCTCAAATTAATAGTAATTGTATCATTTCAAATCCAAAGTGTTGGAGTACAGAGCCAAAACAACAAAAAATGTGTCACTGTCACAATACTTTTGGAGCTTACCGTATATATAAAGAGTAAAAATGAATACCAACCTTGGCAGTCTGCGCATAGTACAGAGTCCTCCCACGCAGTTTGAAGTAGCGTCTCTTCCAGCGCTGGAACGAGTTGGTCTGCTTTACCAATTTGCCCTCCTTCAGGATCGTCTGCACAGGACGACAACATAGGGAGACTAGAGTCAGTGACGCCCTTATCCTCCCAAACACACACACACACACACACACACACACACACACGTACACCATGTACACGGACACACACAAAAACACAACAACCAGTGATGCATGGGACCATCCATGTGAAGCCTTATCAAAACATCAACCCCATGACTATATAAATAGGCAATAATATAATATCATCGTTAACCACGCAACCTTTTCTCGGGAACGGCTGTGAAATTGAGTGTATAATCCCCTCAGAGCTGCATTAACAATGCCAGCCATTCACGATGTCTGAACGATGTCTCTTTCAACCTAGCCAAGCTTAGCTACCCAAACCCCTGCAGCACTGAGCACTCTGCTACCACCAGCACTGTTATATCATCCAGAGAACTGATCGCTCTATCTCTCTGCCCAGAGATATAGCCTAGCTCCTCTCCTCTGACATATTGGGGGTTTGGACAGGAGCCTTGGCCATGGTAGATTTACATATCCAGGGAGGCAGAGTCACTGAACTGAGCTTGACATTAAGACATTGTCAAAGCAGGAGAGTGGAGACACAGAGTTCACAAATAAACCCTCCTAGTGTCTAAAAGTAGGAAGGAGATAGATAAACCTTCCTAGTGTCTAAATTTAGGAAGGAGATAGATAAACCTTCCTAGTGTCTAAAAGTAGGAAGGAGATAGATAAACCTTCCTAGTGTCTAAAAGTAGGAAGGAGATAGATAAACCTTCCTAGTGTCTAAAAGTAGGAAGGAGATAGATAAACCTTCCTAGTGTCTAAAAGTAGGAAGGAGATAGATAAACCTTCCTAGTGTCTAAAAGTAGGAAGGAGATAGATAAATCTTCCTAGTGTCTAAATGTAGGAAGGAGATAGATAAACCTTCCTAGTGTCTAAATGTAGGAAGGAGATAGATAAACCTTCCTAGTGTCTAAATGTAGGAAGGAGATAGATAAACCTTCCTAGTGTCTAAATGTAGGAAGGAGATAGATAAACCTTCCTAGTGTCTAAAAGTAGGAAGGAGATAGATAAACCTTCCTAGTGTCTAAAAGTAGGAAGGAGATAGATAAACCTTCCTAGTGTCTAAATGTAGGAAGGAGATAGATAAACATTCCTAGTGTCTAAAAGTAGGAAGGAGATAGATAAACCTTCCTAGTGTCTAAATGTAGGAAGGAGATAGATAAACCTTCCTAGTGTCTAAATGTAGGAAGGGGATAGATAAACCTTCCTAGTGTCTAAATGTAGGAAGGAGATAGATAAACCTTCCTAGTGTCTAAATGTAGGAAGGAGATAGATAAACCTTCCTAGTGTCTAAAAGTAGGAAGGAGATAGATAAACCTTCCTAGTGTCTAAAAGTAGGAAGGAGATAGATAAACCTTCCTAGTGTCTAAATGTAGGAAGGAGATAGATAAACCTTCCTAGTGTCTAAAAGTAGGAAGGAGATAGATAAACCTTCCTAGTGTCTAAAAGTAGGAAGGAGATAGATAAACCTTCCTAGTGTCTAAATGTAGGAAGGAGATAGATAAACCTTCCTAGTGTCTAAATGTAGGAAGGAGATAGATAAACCTTCCTAGTGTCTAAATGTAGGAAGGAGATAGATAAACCTTCCTAGTGTCTAAAAGTAGGAAGGAGATAGATAAACCTTCCTAGTGTCTAAAAGTAGGAAGGAGATAGATAAACCTTCCTAGTGTCTAAAAGTAGGAAGGAGATAGATAAACCTTCCTAGTGTCTAAATGTAGGAAGGAGATAGATAAACCTTCCTCGTGTCTAAAAGTAGGAAGGAGATAGATAAACCTTCCTAGTGTCTAAATGTAGGAAGGAGATAGATAAACCTTCCTAGTGTCTAAATGTAGGAAGGAGATAGATAAACCTTCCTAGTGTCTAAAAGTAGGAAGGAGATAGATAAACCTTCCTAGTGTCTAAAAGTAGGAAGGAGATAGATAAACCTTCCTAGTGTCTAAATGTAGGAAGGAGATAGATAAACCTTCCTAGTGTCTAAATGTAGGAAGGAGATAGATAAACCTTCCTAGTGTCTAAAAGTAGGAAGGAGATAGATAAACCTTCCTAGTGTCTAAAAGTAGGAAGGAGATAGATAAACCTTCCTAGTGTCTAAATGTAGGAAGGAGATAGATAAACCTTCCTAGTGTCTAAATGTAGGAAGGAGATAGATAAACCTTCCTAGTGTCTAAATGTAGGAAGGAGATAGATAAACCTTCCTAGTGTCTAAAAGTAGGAAGGAGATAGATAAACCTTCCTAGTGTCTAAAAGTAGGAAGGAGATAGATAAACCTTCCTAGTGTCTAAAAGTAGGAAGGAGATAGATAAACCTTCCTAGTGTCTAAAAGTAGGAAGGAGATAGATAAACCTTCCTCGTGTCTAAAAGTAGGAAGGAGATAGATAAACCTTCCTAGTGTCTAAATGTAGGAAGGAGATAGATAAACCTTCCTAGTGTCTAAATGTAGGAAGGAGATAGATAAACCTTCCTAGTGTCTAAAAGTAGGAAGGAGATAGATAAACCTTCCTAGTGTCTAAAAGTAGGAAGGAGATAGATAAACCTTCCTAGTGTCTAAAAGTAGGAAGGAGATAGATAAACCTTCCTAGTGTCTAAAAGTAGGAAGGAGATAGATAAACCTTCCTCGTGTCTAAAAGTAGGAAGGAGATAGATAAACCTTCCTCGTGTCTAAAAGTAGGAAGGAGATAGATAAACCTTCCTAGTGTCTAAATGTAGGAAGGAGATAGATACACCTTCCTAGTGTCTAAATGTAGGAAGGAGATAGATAAACCTTCCTAGTGTCTAAAAGTAGGAAGGGGATAGATAAACCCTCCTAGTGAAGGAGATAGGCCTACTACCCCTGAACATCAAATCAACCCCGGCTAGCCACTACACCCTACACACTTGTGTAGATCTGAGAGGATTGCATAAGATAATTTAATTCTACCTGGCCAATCAGAGAGCAACCCACCATATTGCTTCCTCTCAGATGTACAAAGGCACATAGGGTGGTAGGGTCTAGGGCTGATTTGGACATCTTTGGATGTCGCAGAATGTTGCCTCCACTGGAAGGCTGTGTCCCAAATTCTCCAACCCCCCGAAGTGTGCACTTGCAAACTCCATGTCATGGATTTAAAAGCATAGGAATGGTGTAAGCAACTTCTGGACTTGTCTCCATGCTGTTGTGCTGTTTGTCGCTACTTGGCTATCTGCCAAACTTTTCGGTTTTTACTTTTAATACATTTATCAACGTCTTAGTTTTTTCCTAGCTCAACTTTTTTCATTCAACTTTTTCACTCCGGACGTGGTTCTACAGGACCTCCACCAGCCGAAAAAGCTAAGTAGTAACATTAACACTATGCCATCTAATTGCAGTCGCTGTACTCATAATATACAGGAGAACTATCGCCTTAAGGTGAGGATAGCCGTGTTGCAAGCCCAGCTTCAGATGCAATCGTTAGGCAAGGGCAATTTAAGTGTAGGAAAGGACGAAACAGCGTCTGTGCCACCAGTAAGTACCGATAGTAGTATAAATCCCAAAGCACAGCCTCCTAACCAGACAATTTTCTCAAGGCTTCTGGAAAGAAATGCTGTCGGCATGCTCCACCGGTGTCGCTCATTCAGCCGACAGAAACTTTCAACCGGTTCTCCCCATTAAGCAACGAGTCGGACTCAGAGGCCGAGCCTTCTCAGGTCTCTCCTCCACCCATTACGGGGTCTGAGCCGACAAATTGAAAACCCTAGTCATTGGCGACTCCAATACCCGCAATATTAGACTTAAAAATACAGCGATCATACACTGTTTACCAGGGGGCAGGGCCACCGACATAAAGGCTAATCTGAAGATGGCGCTGGCTAAGGCTAAAACTAGTGAGTGTAGAGAGTATAGGGATATTGTTATCCCCGTCGACACCAACGATGTTAGGATGAAACAGTCAGAGGTCACCAAGCGCATCATAGCTTCAGCGTGTAAATCAGCTAGAAAGATGTGTCGGCATCGAGTAGTTGTCTCTGGCCCTCTCCCAGTTAGGGGGAGTGATGAGCTCTACAGCAGAGTCCCACAACTCAATCGCTGGTTGAAAACTGTTTTCTGCCCCTCCCAAAAGATAGAATTTGTAGATAATTGGCCCTCTTTCTGGGACTCACCCACAAACAGGACCAAGCCTGGCCTGCTGAAGAGTGACGGACTCCATCCTAGCTGGAGGGGTGCTCTCATCTTATCTATGGACATAGACAGGGCTCTAACTCCTCTAGCTCCACAATGAGATAGGGGGCAGGCCAGGCAGCAGGCTGTTAGCCAGCCCAATGAGACAGGGTGCAGGCCAGGCAGCAGGCTGTTAGCTCAGCTATCCCCATTGAGACCGTGACTGTGCCTCGATCTAGGTTGAGAAAAACTAAACATGGCGGTGTTCGCCTTAGCAATCTCACCGGAATAAAGACATCCTCCATTCCTGTCATTATTGAAAGAGATTGTGATTTCTCACATCTCAAAATAGGGTTACTTAATGTTAGATCCCTCACTTCCAAGGCAGTCATAGTCAATTAACTAATCACTGATCATAATCTTCATGTGATTGGCCTGACTGAAACATGGCTCAAGCCTGAATTTACTGTGTTAAATGAGGTTACACTAGTGTCCATATCCCATGTGCATCCCGCAAAGGCGGAGGTGTTGCTAACATTTCTGACAGCAAATTTCAATTTACAAAAAAATTAATGATTGCGTTTTCGTTTGTTGAGCTTCTAGTCATGAAATCTATGCAGCCTACTCAATCACTTTTTATAGCTACTGTTTACAGGCCTCCTGGGCCGTATACAGCGTTCCTCACTGAGTTCCCTGAATTCCTATCGGACCTTGTAGTCATGGCAGATAATATTCAAATGTTTGGTGACTTTAATATTCACATGGAAAAGTCCACAGACCCACTCCAAAAGGCTTTCGGAGCCATCATCGACTCAGTGGGTTTTGTCCAACATGTCTCCGGACCTATTCATTGCCACAGTTATACCCTGGATCTAGTTTTGTCCCGTAGAATAAATACTGTGGATCTAAATGTTTTTCCTCATAATCCTGGACCACCATTTTATTACGTTTGCAATCGCAACAACTAATCTGCTCAGACCCCAACCAAGGATCATCAAAAGCCATGCAATAAATTCTCGGACAACCCAAAGATTCATAGATGCCCTTCCAGACTCCCTCCACCTACCCAAGGACGTCGGAGTACAGAAATCGGTTAACCACCTAACTGAGGATCTTAATTTAACCTTGCGTAATACCCTAGACGCAGTCGCACCCCTAAAAACATTTGTCACAAGAAATTTGCTCCCTGGTATACAGAAAATACCCGAGCCCTGAAGCAAGCTTCCAGAAAATTGGAACGGAAATGGCGCTCCACCAAACTGGAAGTCTTCCGACTAGCTTGGAAAGACATTACCGTGCAATATCGAAGAGCCCTCACTGCTGCTCGATCATCCTATTTTTCCAACCTAATTGAGGGGAATAAGAACAATCCAACATTTATTTTTGATACTGTCGCAAAGCTAACTAAAAAGCAGTATTCAACAAGAGAGGATAGCTTTCACTTCAGCAGTGATATTCATTAACTTCTTCGATGAAAAGATCATGATCATTGGAAAGCAAATTACGGACTCCACTTTGAATCTGCGTATTTCTCCAAAGCTCAGTTGTCCTGAGTCCGCACAGAACTGCCAGGAACTAGGATCAATAGAGACACTCAAGTTTATTAATCCTATATCTCTTGACACATTCATGATAATAGTCTTGGCCTCTAAACCACCAAGCTGCATACTGGACCCTATTCCAACTAAACTACTGAAAGAGCTACTTCTTGTGCTTGGCCCTCCGATGTTGAACATAATAAATGGCTCAATATCCACCGGATGTGTACCAAACTAACTAAAAGTGGCAGTAATAACTTTGACCCGGAAAATGTAAAAAAAAAACTATAGGCCTATTTAGAATCTCCCATTCCTCTCAAACATTTTAGAAAAAGCTGTTGCGCAGCAACTCACTACCTTCCTGAAGACAAATAATGTATACAAAATGCTTCAGTCTGGTTTTAGACCCCATCATAGCACTGAGACTGCACTCGTGAAGATGGTAAATTACCTTTTAACGCCTCACACCAAGGCCCTGCATCTGTCCTCGTGCTCCTAGACCTTAATGCTGCTTTTGACACCATCGATCACCCCATTCTTTTGAAGAGATTAGAAACCCTAATTGGTCTACACGGATAAGTTCTTGCCTGGTTTTAGATCTTATCTGTCAGAAAGATATCAGTTAGTCTCTGTGGATGGTTTGTCCTCTGACAAATCAATTGTATATTTTGGCGTTCCTCAAGGTTCTGTTTTAGGACCACTATTGTTTTCACTATATATTCTACCTCTTGATGATGTCATTCGGAAACACAATGTCAACTTTCACTGCTATGCGGACGACACACAGCTGTACATTTCGATGAAACATGGTGAAGCCCCAAAATTGCCTACCCTGGAAGCCTGTGTTTCAGACATAAGGAAGTGGATGGCGGCAAATGTTTTACTTTTAAACTCGGACAAAACAGAGATGCTAGTTCTAGGTCCCAAGAAACAAAGAAATCTGCTGTTGGATCTGACAATTAATATTGATGGTTGTACAGTTGTCTCAAATAAAACTGTAAAGGACCTCAGTGTTACTCTGGACCCTGATCTGTCTTTTGACGAACATATCAAGAATATTTCAAGGACAGCTTTTTTCCATCTTCGTAACATTGCAAAAAATCAAACGTTTTGTCAAGAAATTATGCAGAAAAGCTAATCCATGCTTTTGTCACTTCTAGATTAGACTACTGCAATGCCCTACTCTCCGGCTACCCGGATAAAGCACTAAAACGTAAGTTAGTGCTAAACATGGCTGCTAGAATCCTGACTAAAACCAAAACATTTGATCATATTACTCCAGTGCTAGCCTCTCTACATTGGCTTCCTGTTAAGGCTAGGGCTGATTTCAAGGCTTGCTCCTACCTATCTCTCTGATATACATATGCTACGGTTCTAAGCAAACAATTGGAGGCAGGGCTTTCTCCTATAGAACATTTTTATGGAATGACCCTGTCCGGGGGTATCGTCGGACAGGGCCACAGTGTCCCCCGACCCACCCGTCTCAAGTCTCCAGTATCTATGCTGCAATAGTCTATGTGCCCGGGGGCTAGGGTCAGTCTGTTATATCTGGTGTAATTCTCCTGTCTTATCTGGTGTCCTGTGTGAATTTAAGTATACTCCCTCTAATTCTCTCTCTCTCTCTCTCTCTCTCTCACTCTCTCCTCGCTCTCTCTCCCCCTCCCCTCCCAGAGGACCTGATCCCTAGGATGACTCCTGGATGTCCCCAGTCCACCTGGTCGTGCTGCTGCTCCAGTTTTAACTGTTCTCCTGCGGCTAGGGAACCCTGACCTGTTCACCAGACGTGCTACCTTGTTCCGGACCTGCTGTTTTCGACTCTCTCTCTACCGCACCTGCTGTTTTCGACTCTCTCTCTACCGCACCTGCTGTCTCGACCTCTGAACGCTCGGCTATGAAAAGCCAACTGACATTTACTCCTGAGGTACTGACCTGTTGCACCCTCTACAACCACTGTGATTATTATTTGACCCTGCTGGTCATCTATGAACGTCAAATAAAATAAAAATGTATTGGTCACATACACGTGTTTAGCAGATGTTATTGCGGGTGTAGCGAAATGCTTGTGTTTCTAGCTCCGACAGTGCAGTATATCTAACAATTTCACAACATATACCCAATACACACAAATCTAAGTAAAGCAATGGAATTAAGAATATATAAATAAATATATGGACGAGCAATGACAGAGCAGCATAGACTAAGACAGTAGAATAGTATAGTATAGAATACAGTATACACATATGAGATGAGTAATGCAAGATATGTAAACATTATTAAAGTGACTAGTGTTCCATTTATTAAAGTGGCCAGTGATTTCTAATCTATGTATATAGGCAGCATCTTCTAATGTGCTAGTGAAGGCTATTTAACAGCCTGATGGCCTTGAGATAGAAGCTGTTTTTCACTCTCTCGGTCCCAGCTTTGATGCACCTGTACTGACACGTTTGATCATCTTGAAGAACAATCTGGCCTTAATGGGCATGTACTCTTATAATCTCCAGCCGGCACAGCCAGAAGAGGACTGGCCAATCCTCAGAGCCTGGTCCTCTCTAGGTTTCTTCCTAGGTTCCTGCCTTTCTAGGTAGTTTTTCCTAGCCACCATGCTTCTACATCTACATCTGCATTGCTTGCTCTTTGGGGTTTTAGGCTGGGTTTCTGCTGATGTAAAAAGGGCTTTATAAATACATTTGATTGATTGATTGGCCGGAGGAAGTTTCTCACCATTGTTAAATCTGTGCGAAAAAGTCGGAGAGAAGTGTGGAGAAATGGGACTCAGCCTTCCAGTGGAGACAATATTTCGGGTCAGCATCTAATGTTACCAATAGGGGCAACCAGAGAGCTGTTGATGAACCAACAGATTGCTCTGACCAAGAGTGCTCTCAACAGTCATCATCTGCTTCGAAATGCAGCGCAGGCAGTAAGGCATCACCTAAGGCAGGGATATTCAAATCCGAGTCCGGAGGTCCAGAGTACTGCTGGTTTTCTGTTCTACCTGATAATTAATTTTACCCACTTGGTAAGGTCTAAAATCAGTCCATGATTAGAGGGGAATAATGAAAATCAGCAGTGGAACAGGCTTTGAGGTCCAGATTTGAATGTATCTAAACCTAAGCAGTCAGTCATAACTAGGGCTGTTACAGTGATGAATTACCGCCACACCGGTGGTCATGACCGCAGTCAAATTCCACGTGACGGTAACTATAGTAGGCTTCTCCAATACTGTGCTCTGATGCTGCTGATGGTCATTAGTAGTCTACCAAACGTGCTAACTGCCACCCGCTAAAGGCCTGGTACTCAGCCAGCACTCTATTGTCCCTCTAATCCCTCTGACATCAATACAAATCAAACACATCATGCGAGACCATGAGCTCATGTTGCCCAATTTTCTATTGGTTATGGAATTGCATGAGAAAACAGAGTTGATGGCCTCTATTAAAAAGAGGAGGATCCCATCAGCTTTTTATAGGCTAGGCCTACTATATTTACAGTGCCTTCGGAAAGTACCTTCAGACCACTTAAAATTGATTAAATAGATTTGTTTTCTCATCAATCTACACACAATACCCCATATGACAAAGCAAAAACATGTTTTTAGACATAAAAAAAAAAAGTTAACGGAAATATCAAATTTAGGTAAGTATTCAGATCCTTTACTCAGTACTTTGTTGAAGCACCTTTGGCAGCGATTACAGCCTCAAGTCTTCTTGGGTATGACGCTACAAGCTTGGCACACCTGTATTTGGAGAGTTTCTCCCATTCTTCTCTGCAGATCCTCTCAAGCTATGTCAGGTTGGATGGGGAGCGTTGCTGCACAGATATTTTCATGTTCGATCGAGTTCAAGTTCTGGCTAGCCCACTCAAGGACATTCAAAGACTTGTCCCGAAGCTACTCCTGCATTGTCTTGGCTGTGTGCTTAGGGTCGTTGTCCTGTTGGAAGGTGAACCTTCGCCCCAGTCTGAGACCCTGAGCGCTCTGGAGCAGGTTTTCATCAAGGATCTCTCTGTACTTTGCTCCGTTCATCTTTGCCTCGATCCTGACTAGTCTCCCAGTCCCTGCCGCTGAAAAACATCCCCACAGCATGATGCTGCCACCACCATGCTTCAACGTAGGGATGGTGCCAGGTTTCCGCCAGATGTGACGCTTGGCATTCAGGCCAAAGAGTTCAATCTTGGTTTCATCAGACCAGAGAATCTTGTTTCTCATGGTCTAAGAGTCTTTAGGTGCCTTTTGGCAAACTCCAAGCGGGCTGTCATGTGCCTTTTATTAAGGAGTGGCTTCCGTCTGGCCACTCTACCATAAAGGCCTGATTGGTGGAGTGCTGCAGAGATGGTTGTCCTTCTGAAAGGTTCTCCCATCTAAACAGAGGAACTCTATAGCTCTGTCAGAGTGACCATCAGGTTCTTGGTCACCTCCCTAATCAAGGCTACTGTGTTCTTGGGGACCTTCAATGCTGCAGACATTTTTTGGTACCCTTCCCCAGATCTGTGCCTTGACACAATCCTGTCTCGGAGCTCTACGGACAATTCCTTCGACCTTGTGGCTTGGTTTTTCCTCTGACATGCACTGTCAACTGTGGGACCTTATATTAGACAGATGTGTGCCTTTCCAAATCATGTCCAATCAATTGAATTTACCACAGGTGGACTCCAATGAAGTTGTAGAAACATCTCAAGGATGATCAATGGAAACAGGATGCACTTGAGCTCAATTTCGAGTCTCATAGCAAAGGGTCTGAATACTTTATACATTTGCAAAACATTTCTAAAAACCTGTTTTCGCTTTGTCATCATGGAGTATTGTGTGTACATTGATGAGGAAAACATTTCATTTAATCCATTTTAGAATAAGGCTGTAACGTAACAACATTTGTAAAAAGGGAAGGGGTCTGAATACTTTCGAATGCACTGTATATTTATTTTCTGTAATTTATATAAGTCAGGGCTCATCTGTAAAAGAGACCATGGTCTCAGTATGACTCCCTGATAGAAATAAAGGTTAAATAAAATGTCATACTCCACTCTGTGAGGCACATCGATCTGCAGGTTGAACATGGTGAGATTGTAGACTCCTAAATTAATACTGCAGTTTGTTTTGGAGATTTTACAGCTAACTAGCTACACTACATGACCAAAGGTATGTGGACACCTGCTCAAACATGTGATGTTCGACAAGCAGGTGTCCACATACTTTTGGTCATGTAGTGCATGTGCTCTGCAATCACTCCTATTGCTGAGTTTAAATTATATCACAACAGTTCACACATTTTAATAGTGTAACTAAAAGCTGAATTAGTGCACAAGCCAGAATTGATTGCAGCAGGATATGAGGAAGGTAAGGAGGTCACAAAATAGTTCCACTGTGACTTTTACCTCTGAGGTAGTGGTTTCCGTAGCAACCATCACTTTCATCACACCAGGCTTGATCCAACTCAAAGGTATTGTGATTGATGTCAAAGCAGTTGAAAGCATGGTGCTGCATCAAGGGTTATGTTTATTATGTAAGAATAGATTGCTGAATCAGCGATGACAACAACAATGTTCTTATAGAGGATTAAGGAACATCATGTTTTTTCATTACAAAGGGCGCAAAATAAATTTTACCAGAGCCTTAGTTATATTTCTCAATACATGGCTCTGCTTACAGGCATTGTGACTTTATTATTATGGAAACAGTGGCTTCCAGATATTAAAATCAAAATAAGCCTTTCTTTAATACAAGACTAAAAGAGAGGATGTGTTGAACAAGACGCTTTTGTCAAGACTGGCAATAAAATGTAACTAGCTATAAAAATCAAATGTAGAAAGCGCACATAACAGATTTGAAAATATTGATTATCCCAGACCAGGCCCAAATCCCGACACTCAAAGGAGGAGGAGACGGCGCTATAGAGGCCGGCATACGGCATACCTGACGAGACTACGTCGGAGAGTGGATAAATCGCCTCCACCCGCCGTTCTAAAGGGTGAACGTGCAATCACTGGAGAATAAACTGGATGAGCTCCATTCAAGACTATCCTATCAACGTGATCTGAAGAACTGTAATATCCTATGTTTCTCAGAGTCGTGGCTGAACAAGGACATGGTAAATATACATCTAGCAGTTTTTTTCTATACATTGGCAGGACAGAACAGCAGCGTCGGGGAACCTCACGGGAGGGGGTATGTCTCTTTGTTAACAACACACGATGCGTGATCTCTAATATTAAGGAAGTGTCCAGTTTTTGCTCGCCTTAGAATACTTCATGATAAGCTGTAGACCATACTATTTACCAATAGTTTTCATCTATATTTTTTGTAGCTGTCTATTTACCACCACAAACTGATGCTGGCACTAAGACTGCGCTCAACAAGCTATATAGGGCCATAAACAAACAAGAAGATGCTCAACCAGAGGCGGCGCTCCTAGTGGCCGGTGACTAATGCAGGAAAACCAGCATGTCACCTGTGCAACTAGAGGCAAAAAAAATCTAGATCATTTTTACTCCACACAAAGCTCTCACTCTCCCTCCATTTGGCAAATCTGACCATAACCCTATCCTCCTAATTCCTACTTACTAGCAAAAACTCAAAACAGGAATTATAATCCGATGAAGCAGATGCTAAACTACAAGACTGTTTCACTAGCACAGACTGGAATATGTTCAGAGATTCATCCGATGGCATTGAGAGAGTTTACCACAGTCACCGGCTTCTTTCTATGGATTACAGGCAACATTCCCATTTAGCGAAAGGCTAGAGCTGCCACTTTCAAGGAGCGGGACACTAATCCGGACCCTAATAAGAAATCCCGCTACACCCTCTGACGAACCATTAAACAGGCAAAGCGTCAATACAGGACCAAGATCGAATCCTACTACACCGGCTCTGACGCTCGTTGGCTGTGGCAGGGCTTGCAAACTATCACGGATTACAAAGGGAAACCCAGCCATGAGCTGTCCAGTGACGCAGGACTACCAGATGAGCTAAATACAGTGCCTTGCAAAAGTATTCATCCCCCTTGGCATTTTTCCTATTTTGTTGCCTTACAACCTGGAATAAAAATTGATTTTCTGGGGGGTTGTATTATTTGATTTACACAACATGCTAAATATTTTGTGTGAAACAAACAAGAAATAAGACAAAAAAACAGAACTTGAGACAAAAAAACAGAACCCCCCCCCAAAGTCAATACTTTGTAGAGCCACCTTTTGCAGCAATTACAGCTGCAAGTCTCTTGGGGTATATAAGCTTTGGACATCTAGCCACTGGGATTATTGCCCATTCTTCAAGTCAAAACTGCTCCAGCTCCTTCAAGTTGGATGGGTTCCGCTGGTGTACAGCAATCTTTAAGTCATACCACAGATTCTCAATTGGATTGAGGTCTGGGCTTTAACTAGGTCATTCCAAGACATTTAAATGCTTCCCCTTAAATCACTCGAGTGTTGCTTTAGCAGTATGCTTAGAGTCATTGTCCTGCTGGAAGGTGAACCTCTGTCCCAGTCTCAGATCTCTGAAAGACTGAAACAGGTTTCCCTCAACAATGTCCCTGTATTTAGCGGCATCCATCATTCCTTAAATTCTGACCAGTTTCCCAGTCTCTGCCGATGAAAAACATCCCCACAGCATGATGCTGCCACCACCATGCTTCACTGTGGGGATGGTGTTCTCGGGTGATGAGAGGTGTTGGGTTTGCGCCAGACATAGCGTTTTCCTTGATGGCCAAAAGGCTCAAATTTAGTCTCATCTGACCAGAGTACCTTCTTCCATATGTTTGGGGAGTCTCCCAAAACGTGTTTGCTTATTTTTTTCTTTAAGCAATGGCTTTTTTCTGGCCACTCTTCCGTAAAGCCCAGCTCTGTGGAGTGTACGGCTTAAAGTGGTCCTATGGACAGATACTCCAATCTCCGCTGTGGAGCTTTGCAGCTCCTTCAGGGTTATCTTTGGTCTCTTTGTTGCCTCTCTGATTAATGCCCTCCTTGCCTGGTCCGTGAGTTTTGGTGGGCGGCCCTCTCTTGGCAGGTTTGTTGTGTTGCCATATTCTTTCAATTTTTTTAATAATGGATTTAATGGTGCTCCATGGGATGTTCAAAGTTTCAGATATTTTTTTATAACCCAACCCTGATCTGTACTTCTCCACAACTTTGTCCCTGACCTGTTTGGAGAGCTCCTTGGCCTTCATGGTGCCCCTTGCTTAGTGGCGTTGCAGACTCTGGGGCCTTTCAGAACAGGTGTATATATACTGAGATCATGTGACACTTAGACTGCACACAGGTGGACTTTATTTAACTAATTATGTGACTTCTGAAGGTAATTGGTTGCACCAGATCTTATTTAGGGGCTTCATAGCAAAGGGGGT
This sequence comes from Coregonus lavaretus, assembly GCF_964263955.1. Classification (NCBI taxonomy): domain Eukaryota; kingdom Metazoa; phylum Chordata; class Actinopteri; order Salmoniformes; family Salmonidae; genus Coregonus; species Coregonus lavaretus. Next base: position 1,669,070 of record NC_140017.1, on the reverse strand, counting down.
GAATACATACAGTGGGGAAAAAAAGTATTTAGTCAGCCACCAATTGTGCAAGTTCTCCCACTTAAAAAGATGAGAGAGGCCTGTAATTTTCATCATAGGTACACGTCAACTATGACAGACAAAATGAGAATTTTTTTTCCAGAAAATCACATTGTAGGATTTTTAATGAATTTATTTGCAAATTATGGTGGAAAATAAGTATTTGGTCAATAGCAAAAGTTTCTCAATACTTTGTTATATACCCTTTGTTGGCAATGACACAGGTCAAACGTTTTCTGTAAGTCTTCACAAGGTTTTCACACACTGTTGCTGGTATTTTGGCCCATTCCTCCATGCAGATCTCCTCTAGAGCAGTGATGTTTTGGGGCTGTCGCTGGGCAACACAGACTTTCAACCCCCTCCAAAGATTTTCTATGTATAGGAAAAATGCCAAGGGGGATGAATACTTTTGCAAGGCACTGTATGTACATATCTACCTCAATTACCTCGTACACATGCACATCTACTCGGTACTGGTTCCCCATGTATATAGCCAAGTTATCGTTACTCATTGTGTATTTATTCCTTGTGTTATTATTTATATATTTTTTTATATTATTTATATTTGTTGGGAAGGGCTCGTAAAGTAAGCATTTCACTGTTAGTCTACACCTGTAGTTTACGAAGCACGTGACAAATAATATTTGATTTGAATAACTGTCTGGATCCTATGGCTTTCATCAAATCAAATCAAATGTATTAGTCACATACACATGGTTAGCAGATGTTATTGCGAGTGTAGCGAAATGCTTATGCAATTACTGTTAGATCAGCTAGGAGCTCTAAAAAGAAGACTGTAAATGTAGGGTGTTATAAAAAAAAATTGACCAAGACAAATATGATTCTTCATGTTCTGAGTCATTCAGTGGGCTCTTTCTCTAACATATCATTAACATTAGGCCTACAGTGCATTCAGAAAGTACTCACACCCCTTGACTTCTTCCACATTTTGTTGTGTTACAACCTGAATTAAAAATGTATTAAATTTAGATTTTGTGTCACTGGCCTACACACAATACCCCATAATGTCAAAGTGGAATTATAGTTTCAAGATTTTAACAAATGAAAGCTGCAATATGTAACTTTTTGGCCTACCCAACCCAATTCACATATGTGGCACGGTACATACAAATGTGAGTTATAGATCTGTCATTCTCTTGGAAAGCAAGTCTAAGAAGCGGTAGATTGGTTCTATGTGCGCTTTTTATATGCTCCCCGTTCTTAAGTTTCATTTTTTGTGTCTTTTACTTTCGGTTTTGTACACCAGCGTCAAACAGCAAATTTTTTAAAATATTTTTGGTTATGGAAAATATATTTCACAGCGGTTTAGATGGTACAATGATTCTCTACACTATATTTGCTTGTTTTGTCACGAACTGAAATTAGGTGAACTATTAGAATTTTAGCAACCAGGAAATGGAAGAGCGATTTCTGCATAGTGCATCTTTAAAAAGGAAAAGCTGAAATGTCTTGAGTCAATAAGTATTCAACCCCTTTACTATGGCAAACCTAAATAAGTTCAGGAGTAAACATTTGCTTAACAAGTCACATAATAATATGCATGGAATCACTCTGTGTGCAACAATAGTGTTCAACATCATTTTTGAATGACCTCATCTCTGTACACCACACATACAATTATCTGTAAGGTCCCTCAGTAGAGTAGTGAATTTCAACCACAAAGACCAGGGAGGTTTTCCAATGCATCACAAAGAAGGCCAACCATTGGTAGATGGCAACAACAACAAAATGATGACACTGAATATCCCTTTGAGCATGGTGAAGTTATTAATTACACTTTGGATAGTGTATCAATACACCCCGTCACTGCAAAGATACATGTGTCCTTCCTAACTCAGTTGCCGGAGAGGACGGAAACCGCTCAGGGATTTCACCATGAGGCTAATGGTGACTTTAAAACAGTTACAGAGTTGAATGGCTGTGATAGGAGAAAACAACATTGCAGTTACTCCACAATACTAACCTAATTGACAGAGTGAAAAGAAGGAAGCCTGTACAGGCACTAAAATAATACTGCAATACATTTGGCAATGCAATTAACTTTTTGTCCTGAATACAAAGTGTTATGTTTGGGGCAAATCGAACACATTACTGAGTACCACTCAAAGTTGAGGGGTGTGAATACTTTCTGAAGGCACTGCATATCCAAAAAGTCAGATTTCGTAACCTAATACATCTGATACGGGTGTAACGGTTCACCAAACCAACAGTTCGGTATGTACTGCGGTTTTGGGGTCACGCTTTGGTTTCGGTACAGCGGGAAAATTAAATGCCATTCACAATGTTCAACATTCACAATGTTCCTGGCATTGTCTGTTGTGACCTTGTTGGGCCTCTCAAGTTTCCACTCGGATGCTGCGTTTGTAACCATGTGGGGGGGGTGGGAATTTACCAGTTATGAAGTCATAAATACCAGTTGGATACATTCATGTGATTTGAACTCGTTGAGAAACGGCGATTGGCTAATGGCCAAAAAGCTGAGTCAAACATAAACTAAAAGTACAGCTATCATGCATGTAAAACCAAAATAGTAGATTGCTTTTTATAAATAATGTTTTGTTGTTGCATTTTAGTGCCGAAAATGCTGTTGCAGAGCCATATCCTTAGTATGTGACGTCAGAGGTCCCCATGTGGGAGAAGTGGGTGTCAGGATGATAGACTAGTTTTCCACTAGTAATTACCAGTTGAAGGGCCGTTCAAGTAGATTTTTCCCAGTCGTATGTGGTAAATTCCCACTTCCCACTTGGTTACAAACGCACCATGACACTGCTTCCTTCAGTGCCAGATGCACTGTTGTGACTCTCATAAAGGAGGCGTGTCTGTGGCACATCTCCCACTCAGGGGTAATGTGATGGGCGGTCACTGTTAAGGAAACGCAACACAGGGTGCATTGGCCAATTCATTGAAAACATTGGCTTTGGCTTGCTTACATAGAGCGGGTACAACCCATTTGCTGAAATGGGTGCAAGAGGGAAGTTCGTAACGTGGCTCGAAAGCCTAAATGTTCCAAAACTGATGGAGGATCCTTCAATTCTGGTTTATCGACCCCACCACTCGGCATTGTACAAAACCTAGTTTATGGCTGCGCCTCACAAAAGGACAATTTGAAATGTGCCAATTAAGATTTTAATTGTGATTACAACTTGCGCATAGGCTCTAGTTGTTTTAACGGAATAGCCTGAAATGTTTTTTCAGCTCAGATTTACTCGAGGCATAAAGGCTCTACATGGTCAAACCGACATCTGCAGTGGCCGTACAGCATTTACTGAGATGCGGCCTCCGCAGAAGTCGGAGCGTTCATGCCCGATGTCCACCAGATGCATATGCGTTTTGTTTTGCCGGATTTCCGTACTTGACGCACATGTGCTTCGCTTTTCAACTAGCTAAAAGCTAGCTAGTTGGAGTCTGTGTATGTACTTCTGTTTGTACCACCACACGGTAAAGCAACGCACAAATTGAAAATATTAAAACGCATGCAGTACACAGAACGCCCCGCAGCCTAATGCGGCACCCCCAACGTAGCGTTGAAAACTGCTCCATTGACAATTAATGCCTTCCACCGGAACGCAAAGAGTTTGATGAATCTGGTATACATGAGGCATCATACTTATTGTGATTCGCAGAGCAGAGCTGTTGTGAAGGAAGTTGTCAAGGAAGTGAGTTTGTGTTTATACAGGACCTCCCTCCCCCACCTACCGTCAACCAATCATGTCAATGCAGAGCTATACGGAGCTATACAGAGCCCTCCGCATTGTTACAACATTTGGGAGGGGCACGGCGATGCGGTACGGAGCTCAATTTGACATCCGCAAACCTCCGGAGGCTCCGCAATTGCTTCAAACCCTCTGTACGGATCCTCGGGATCGCATTCCCGGAGCAAGCATAATTTGGCATATAGGCCTACAACGCAGCGTAAGCATAGCCTATAGGCCTAGTGTTTTTATTTTGTAATAAAACACATTTTGTATTCATTCAGGTTCACAGTGCGGACCGAACCGAGGTCCCTGTACACCCGTAACATTCAATAATAAGCACTGAGCTCTGTTGACAGCGCGGTGCCGCTTTCTCGCAGCAACTTTTGAGGATTTTACATGTTGTGTTCGCAAAATTAGCATGACACGAGCTGAATTAAATGTAAAAGGCTTTGAAAATAAAAAGCTTGCGGAACGCTCAGTGTTCTGTTGACATTTCACAGAGATACCTTTGTTTTTGTGGGAAATCTTCAAAAAACATCAGGTATTTCGCATTCATATGAAAAGCGTATAGCTAATGAAATATAAAATATGTCATGTCTCAAAATCGATCTTACCTCTATATTGTTTTATGTCCTCCGGATTCGAGAAGATTGATGCCGAGTTCAACGGTTGTCACGGATTCTGCCGAGGCTGCCCCTCCTCCTTGCTCGGGCAGGCTTCGGCGTTCGTCGTCACCGGAATACTAGCCGCTGCCGATCTATGTTCTATGTTGCACCTGTTGTCTATTGTCACACACCTGTTGCCCATTATTGTAATCACGCCTTCCCTATTTAACCCAGTGGCTCCCAATGTGTTTTGTGCGTGGTTGTTTTCGTTTCGTGTGTCGTTGGTGTAGCGGGTTAGTTCCATCCCTGTGTGGAGGTATTTTCTGTATTGTATTCTTTACTCATTTTCAGTAAAGTACGTTTCTTCGAGTTCTGTGTCCTGCGCCTGACTTCGATCCACCGCATTACACTGGCACTCGTGACAACGGTGCAGTTAGCTTATTATTTTTCTTTATTAACAATAAGTCAGTTAACCTTAATTCTCACACAGCATCCAGCCTAGCTGACAATGCCATTGTCCTGACTTTTGACCACTTTTTTCCCTCTAGCCTTTATTGATTTAGTCATCCTAATTTTGGTCATCCTACTACAAGGTTAAAAACTCCAATAACTTTTAAACGGATTATGATAGACACATGAGTTATTTATTATTTTAGGAGTAACTATCTACACAATTAACATATGTTATACCCATTGGTCAAAATATGCGTTTTTGATTGGAACCCCTATAAATGGTGTCAAATAATACGCTTTTTCAACAGCTCATCATAGTAGCTGTTTTTACTCTAGCAGACTAAACTCCACAGTGAAGGCTGTTTCTGATGACTCCACCAACGGAGTGGAGTTGAGACCAGGCTTTGTGGAATCTAGCTCCGACTACATCGATACGCCGAAAGTCAATACTTAAAAAAACTGAAATTATGAAATGCCTACTATGTATCTATGTTTGTCCTCTGTAGTTCCGTGTCTGTTTGTTTGCTGAAATCCATACTTTTTCACTAAATGAAAGGTCTAGAGTTCCCAAAGGTTGCGTGTTCGAATCTCATCAAGGACAACTTTACCATTTTAGCAAACGTTTCAACTACTTACTCTTTTTTTTGCATGTTAGCCTACCCTTCCCTGAACCCTTTTAGCTAACCCTTCCCCTAACCTTAACCCTTTAACCTAACTCCTAACCCTGGTGAATAGATGGCGCCGGAGAGGATGGCCGCCGTTTTACGGGCTCCGGACCAATTGTGCTATTTTCTGTGTTTTTCTGCTCTGTTTGAAACTTTTTTTTGTACATAATGTTTCCGCCAACGTTTCCTATGACCGAAAAGCGGTTCTGGACATTTGAACAGCAATTACGCACCTCGAACTGGACAAGGACCTTTTCTTGAATGAGTCGGATGCGAAGGATATACTGCTCTTCCCGAACCAGGCCCAAATCCACATCATTCGTAGGAAGAGGAGATGCCGCTACAGAGGTCGACGAGCCGGATGCCTGGCGAGACTGCTTCGGCGAGTAAATAATCTGTCTTTACTCTCCATTCTACTGGCTAACGTGCAATAACTGGAGAATAAACTGGATGAGCACCGTTCGAGACTATCCTATCAACGGGACATTAACAGCGGTACTATGATTCACGGAATCGTGGCTGAACATGGACATGGATAATATACAGTTAGTTGGGTTTTCCGTGCACTGGCAAGACAGAACAGCAGCCTCCGGTAAGATCAGAGTGGGTGGGGTGTGTCTCTTTCTCAACAACAGCTAGTGCGCAATCTCTAATATTAAGGAAGTCTCTAGGTTTGGCCTGAGTTAGAGTACCTCATGATAAGATGTAGACCACACTATTTACCAAGAGAGTTTTCATCTATATTCTTTGTAGATGTCTATTTACCACCACAAACCGATGCAGGCACTTAGACCGCACTCAACAAGCTGTATAAGGCCATAAGCAAACAAGAAAACGCTCATCCAGAGACGACGCTCCTACTGGCTGGGGACTTTAACGCAGGAAAACTGAAATCCGTTTGACCTCATTTCTACCAGCATGTCACAAAAACTCTAGATCACCGTTACCCCACACACAGAGACGGGTACAAAGCTCTCCCTCGAAATCCATTTGGCAAATCTGACCATAACTTTATCCTCCTGATTCCTGCTTACAAGACAGAATTCAAACAGGAAGTACCAGTACTCAATGCAGAAGTGGTCCAATGAAGCGGATGCTAAGCTACAGGACTATTTCGCTAGCACAGACTGGAAAATGTTCTGGGATTCATCCGATGGCATTGAGGAGTATACCACATTAATCACCGGCTTCATTAATAAGTGCATCGACGATGTTGTCCCGACAGTGACCGTATGTACATATCCCATCCAGAAGCCATGGATTACAGCCAACATCCGCACCGAGCTAAAGGCTAGAGCTGCCGCTTTCAAGGAGCTGGACACTAATCCGGACGCTTATAAGAAATCCCACTACACCCTCAGACAAACCATCAAAACAGGCAAAGCGTCAATACAGGACCAAGATCGAATCCTACAACACCGGCTCTGACGCTCATCGGATGTTGCAGGGCTTGTAAACTATCATGGATTACAAAAGGAAACCCAGCCGTGAGCTGCGCAATGACGCAAGCCTACCAGGCGAGCTAATTGCCTTAAATGCTCAACTTGAGGCAAGCAACACTGAACCATGCATAAGAGCACCAGCTGTTCCGGATGACTGTGTGATCACGCTCTCCGTAGCCGATGTGAGTAAGACCTTTAAACAGGTTAACATTCACAAGGCCGCAGGGTCAGACGGATTACCAGGACACGTACTCAGAACATGCACTGACCAGCTGGCAAGTGCCTTCACTGACATTTTCAGTGAATCACCCCTCAGGTGATTGCTTAGTCCCCTCCTGTACTCCTTGTTCACCCACGACTGCATGGCCACTCACAACTCCAACAACATCATTAAGTTTGCCGACGACACAACGGTGGTAGGCCTGATCACCGATGACAATGTGACAGCCTGTAGGGAGGAGGTCAGAGACCTGACAGTGTGGTGTCAGGACCACAACCTCTCCCTCAATGTCGGCAAGACAAAGGAGCTGATCGTCTACTACAGGAAAAGGAGGGCCAAGCATGCCCCCATTCACATCGACAGGGCTGTAGTGGAGCAGGTTCCTTGGTGTCCACATCACTAAGGACCTATCACAGTCCAAACACACCCACACAGTCGTGAGGAGGGTACGACAATGCCTATTCTCCCTCAGGAGGCTGAAAACATTTGGCATGGGACCTCAGATCCTCAATAAGTTCAACAGCTGCACCATCGAGAGCATCCTGACTGGTTGCATCACCGCTTGGTATGGCAACTGCTTGGCATCCGACCGCAAGGTGCTACAGAGGGTTGTGCTCACTTTTTCCACATTTTGTTACAGCCTTATTCTAAAATGGATTAAATAAATAAAACAATCCTCAATCTACACACAATACCCCATAATCACAAAGCGAAAACAGTTTGACATTTTTGCCAATTTATAACAATTATAAAACAGAAATACATTATTTACATAAGTATTCAGACCCTTTGCTATGAGACTCAAAATTGAGCTCAGGTGCATCCTGTTTCCATTGATCATCCTTGAGATGTTTCTATAACTCCATTGGGTCCACCTGTGGCAAATTCAATTGATTGGACATGATTTGGAAAGTCACACACCTGTCAATATAAGGTCCCAATATCAGAGCAAAAACCAAGCCGAAGGAAGGTCGAAGGAAATGTCCATAGAGCTCCGAGACAGGATTGTGTTGAGGCACAGATCTGGGAAAGGGTACCAAAAAATGTCTGCAGCATTGAAGGTCCCCAAGAACACAGTGGCATCCATCATTCTTCAATGGAAGAAGTTTGGAACCACCAAGACTCTTCCTAGAGCTGGCCGCACGGCCAAACTAAGCAATCGTGGGTGACGGGCCTTGGTCAGGGAGGTGACCAAGAACCCGATGGTCACTCTGACAGAGCTCCAGCGTTCCTCTGTGTAGATGAGAGAACCTTCCAGGAGGATAACCATCTCTGCAGCACTCCACCAATCAGGCCTTTATCGTAGAGTGGCCAGACAGAAGCCACTCCTCAGTAAAAGGCACAAGACAGCCCACTTGGAGTTGGCCAAAAGGCACCTAAAGGACTCTCAGACCATGAGAAACAACATTCCCTGGTCTGATTAAACCAAGATTGAACTCTTTGGCCTGAATGCCAAGCATCACGTCTGGAGGAAACCTGGCACCATCCTTACGGTGAAGCATGGGGGTGGCAGGAGAGGCTTCGGAACAAGTCTCTGAATGTCCTTGAGTGGCCCAACCAGAGCCCGGACTTGAACCCGATCAAACATCTCTGGAGAGACCTGAAAATAGCTGTGCAGCGACCCCATCCAACCTGACAGAGCTTGAAAGGATCTGCACAGAAGAATGGGACAAACTCCCCAAATACAGATGTGCCAAGCTTTTGGCGTCATAACCAAGCAGACTCGAGGCTGTAATCGCTGGCAAAGGTGCTTCAACAAAGTACTGAGTAAAGGGTCTGAATACTTATGCAAATTAGATTTTTTTTAAATATATACATTTGCAACCATTTCTAAAAACATGTTTTTGCTTTGTCATTATTGGTTATTGTGTATAGATGGATGGTCCTCTGTAGCTCAGCTGGTAGAGCACGGCGCTTGTAACGCCAAGGTAGTGGGTTCGATCCCCGGGACCACCCATACACAAAAAAAAAAAAAAATGTATGCACGCATGACTAAGTCGCTTTGGATAAAAGCGTCTGCTAAATGGCATATTATATTTATATTATTATATTATATTATTATATTATATTATTATATATTATATTATTATAAAAATATATATATTTTAGAATAAGGCTGTAATGTAACAAAATGTGGAAAAGGTCTTGGGGTCTGAATACTTTCCGAATGCACTGTATGCTGCTGCTACTCTGTGTTTATTATCTATGCATAGTCACTTTACCCCTACCTACATGTAGATATTACCTCAGTTACCTTGACTACCCCGTACCCCTGCACATTGTACTGGTACCCTTTCTATATAGCCTCGTTATTGTTATTTTATTGTGTTACTAGTTTTCCCTTTAGTTTATTTAGCTTTTTTTTTTTTACTATGCATTGTTGGTTAAGGGCTCATAAGTAAGCATTTCACGGTTGTATTTGGCGCATGTGACAATTTTACTGGATTTGAACCCTAATCCCTAGCCTAGCTAATGAAAGCCAGCTAGCCACAACAAAATGGAATTCGTAACATATCATACGTTTTAGCAAATTTGTAATAATTATATTTGGCAAATTTGTAACATATTGTACGTTTTGCCAATTCGTAACATATCATATGAAATGGATGATGGACATCCCCAAATTAAAACCATACGAAACGTAACACACCATAATAAATGAATGTCTTGGATTTAGGTAAAGAATAATACGAAATGCTCTGAGACCAGGTTGAATTACAGCATTCCCACTGGGCACAGACTGATTGAATCAACATTGTTTCCACGTTATTTCAATGAAATTACATTGAACCAACATGGAATAGACGTTGAATTAACATCTGTGCCCAGTGGGTTATTTCATCTGCAATTATTCTTCTGCTATTTATTCTGTTACCAATAATATATTATTACTTTTTTTTATTTTTTTATGAATAGGGGGTAGATCAACTTTAATATTGCAGATAGATTGTAACTTCCATCAATGTAATTGTCTGCAACACTTCCAATCCCCCATATATATACACACACACACACACACACATATATACATGCATACAGTGGGGGAAAAAAGTATTTAGTCAGCCACCAATTGTGCAAGTTCTCCCACTTAAAAAGATGAGAGAGGCCTGTAATTTTCATCATAGGTACACGTCAACTATGACAGACAAATTGAGAAAAAAACATCCAGAAAATCACATTGTAGAATTTTTTATGAATTTATTTGCAAATTATGGTGGAAAATAAGTATTTGGTCACCTACAAACAAGCAAGATTTCTGGCTCTCACAGACCTGTAACTTCTTCTTTAAGAGGCTCCTCTGTCCTCCACTCGTTACCTGTATTAATGGCACCTGTTTGAACTTGTTATCAGTATAAAAGACACCTGTCCACAACCTCAAACAGTCACACTCCAAACTCCACTATGGCCAAGACCAAAGAGCTGTCAAAGGACATCAGAAACAAAATGGTAGACCTGCACCAGGCTGGGAAGACTGAATCTGCAATAGGTAAGCAGCTTGGTTTCAAGAAATCAACTGTGGGAGCAATTATTAGGAAATGGAAGACATACAAGACCACTGATAATCTCCCTCGATCTGGGGCTCCACGCAAGATCTCACCCAGTGGGGTCAAAATGATCACAAGAACGGTGAGAAAAATCCCAGAACCACACGGGAGGACCTAGTGAATGACCTGCAGAGAGCTGGGACCAAAGTAACAAAGCCTACCATCAGTAACACACTACGCCGCCAGGGACTCAAATCCTGCAGTGCCAGACGTGTCCCCCTGCTTAAGCCAGTACATGTCCAGGCCCGTCTGAAGTTTGCTAGAGTGCATTTGGATGATCCAGAAGAGGATTTGGAGAATGTCATATGGTCAGATGAAACCAAAATAGAACTTTTTAGTAAAAACTCAACTCGTCGTGTTTGGAGGACAAAGAATACTGAGTTGCATCCAAAGAACACCATACCTACTGTGAAGCATGGGGGTGGAAACATCATGCTTTGGGGCTGTTTTTCTGCAAAGGGACCAGGACGACTGATCCGTGTAAAGGAAACAATGAATGGGGCCATGTATCGTGAGATTTTGAGTGAAAATCTCCTTCCATCAGCAAGGGCATTGAAGATGAAACGTGGCTGGGTCTTTCAGCATGACAATGATCCCAAACACACCGCCCAGGCAACCAAGGAGTGGCTTCGTAAGAAGCATTTCAAGGTCCTGGAGTGGCCTAGCCAGTCTCCAGATCTCAACCCCATAGAAAATCTTTGGAGGGAGTTGAAAGTCCATGTTGCCCAGCGACAGCCCCAAAACATCACTGCTCTAGAGGAGATCTGCATGGAGGAATGGGCCAAAATACCAGCAACAGTGTGTGAAAACCTTGTGAAGACTTACAGAAAACGTTTGACCCGTGTCATTGCCAACAAAGGGTATATAACAAAGTATTGAGAAACTTTTGTTATTGACCAAATACTTATTTTCCACCATAATTTGCAAATAAAATCATTAAAAATCCTACAATGTGATTTTCTGGAAAAAAAAATCTCATTTTGTCTGTCATAGTTGACGTGTACCTATGATGAAAATTACAGGCCTCTCATCTTTTTAAGTGGGAGAACTTGCACAATTGGTTGCTGACTAAATACTTTTTTCCCCCACTGTATATATACACATATCCTTTTAAAAAATACATTTTCCTTTATTACTTTCCAACCCCACCACCCCTTCCCTAATTGGAGTAAACTAGTGAACAACAATGCTTAGGCCTCTACTTTAAGCTTATACATACTATATACATTTTATGGACACAGTCAATTTTACAATACTTATATTTTGTTTGTTTTTACTACTGAACTTCCTCTACCCTCAACCTCTCCGATCATTTTCATGATGTCCTTTCGGTTTGCTTCTATATGCCATATCTTTCTAACTGTGCTCTTTCACAAAAGCTCTCAACCTATAACCGATATACTTATTATGGACACAGTATGCTTGACATTAGTTATCTTGTTGTTATTAGTTGTTGTTAGTTGTTATTAGTCCCATCCTTCAACTCCATTCAACACCTTCCATCTATCTCTTAACACCATCCATATTGGATTTCTATTTCCAATATATTTTTCAACTGTACTGTGATGTTTTACAAAAGTTCTGAACCCTTCTATTCTCATTGTTTCTACAGATTGTAAATTGAAAATAAATTGTTTTGCTAAAAGTATTATTATATTATTGATTGATTGACTATGACTTTTCAGATCACCCAGTAGTGCTATCTGCAGGGTTAGCTCCAGGTAAATATTGCAATCCTTTAGCCATTCCTGGACCTGTGTCCAAAAACAAGCTACAAATGGACAGCACCAAAACAAATGATCTTCGCAGCAAAATCTGCAGAGCTGGGAAGATTGTATCCCCCATATAAATAACATTCTATTGGTAGCAAGGATTTTATATAATAATTTAAATTGAAAAATTTGAATCCGGCGTCGTTTTGCGTATCAGTTCATAAACACTATGCCATGGAATCGGTACGTCAAAAATCACTTCCCAACTATTTTTCAATCTATATGGGACGGCTGTCAATCCTTTGGTCCTTAAATTAAACTGGTATACTTTTTAATTTTCACAATTTTCTTTAACCAATTATGTTCTTTAATCCAGGGCCGACAGACAAGTTCCTTACTTTTTCCCCCTTCCACTTTCCTCTTCCATTTTTGCGGTAATGCTGCAATTATTTGGTTGTAATTTTGGGTAGAGCAGACATTTCCATGTTTTTGTTAGCTGCATGTGCGACATAACTCCACCAGTCCTACCTATGATATCATTTATGCAGATTATACCTTTTTTCAAAAAATTATCGTTTTTTATCAATTAGTATTTTTGAGTTTAACCACAATATTTGTTGCATTATTTGTTCTGTCGTTTCTGGAGGATTAAATTGAAATTGCAACCAACTTTCTATGGCTTGTTTTAGAAATAGTAATATTTGGGAGATTATTTCCTTTTCAAATAACTGAAAGTGAGAGGTTGTAATCTGAATAAAGGGTAAAAGGCCATTCTTGAAAATTGGGTGAGAGAATCTTACTAATTTGCTAGAGAACCAGTTCGGAATTAAGTATAACTTTTGTATGACTGCAGCTTTTAGTGATAGGTCTAATGCTTTAATATTTCATAATTTGTGTCCTCCGAATTCATATTCATTATATAAATAGGCCTGTTTAATGTTGTCTGGCTTGCCGTTCCAAATAAAATGGAATATGTTTTTCTCATATAATAAAAAAAAAAACTGTTCGCTAGGCGTAGGCAAGACCATAAGCAAATAGGTAAACTGGGATAATACTAAAGAGTTCATCAGAGTGATTTTTCCACAAATTGACAGGTATTTGCCTTTCCATGGTAGCAAGATCTTATCTATTTTTGCTAACTTTCTATTAAAATGTATTGGAGTGAGATCATTTATTTCATTTGGGATATGTATTCCGAGTATATCCACATCACCATCAGACCATTTTATTGGTAAACTACATGGTAATGTAAATCTTTTTTTTTTTTTTGTAATCCAATATGTAATATAGTACATTCATCATAATTTGGTTGTAATACAGAGAGGTTAGAAAATGTATCTAGATCCTCTATGAGGCTGTGGAGGGATTCAAGTTGTGGATTTAAAAGAAAACATGAATCATCAGCGTACAATGACACCTTTGTTTTTAAGCCCTGGATTTCTAATCCCTTGATATTATTGTTGGATCTGATTTTAATAGCTAACATTTCAATGGCCATAATAAATAGATATGCCGATAGTGGACAACCTTGTTTCACTCCTGTTGACAGTTTAAATTTTCAGAGAAATAGCCATTATTTACTATTTTACACCTAGGGTTACTTTACATAATATAATAATAATAATAATAATATGCCATTTAGCAGACGCTTTTATCCAAAGCGACTTACAGTCGTGCGTGCATACATTTTTGTGTATGGGTGGTCCCGGGGATCGAACCCACTACCTTGGCGTTACAAGCGCCGTGCTCTACCAGCTGAGCTACAGAGGACCATAATTTTAACCCATTTTATAAGAGATTATCCAAAATTGAAATGCTCCAGGCATTTATATATAAACCCTAGTCATACTTTATCAAATGCCTTTTCAAAGTCTGCTATGAATAGCAGGCCTGGTTTCCCAGATTTTTCATAGTGTTCTATTGTTTCCAGTACTTGCCTTATATTATCTCCAATGAATCGTCCATGTAAAAAACCTGTCTGATTAGAATGAATAATGTCCGACAATACCTTTCTAAATCTATGCACTATACATTTTGCTAGAATGTTTGCATCACAACACTGAAGTGTAAGGGGCCTACAATTTATATTTTCCACTTGTATCCTGTTTCAGTAATAATGAAATCAGACCTTCTTCTTGAGTGTCTGATAATCTACCATTTACATAGGAGTGGTTAAAACATGCTAATAACGGTCCTCTGAGTATATCAAAAAAGGTTTGGTATACCTCGACTGGTATGCCATCCAACCCTGGAGTTTTCCAGGACTTAAAGTCTTTAATTGCATCCAGAAGTTCCTCCTCTGTAATTTCACCTTCACATGAGTCTTTCTGTATGGCTGTTAATTTGACATTATCAATAGAAACATTCTCTACAATTAGCTTCAGTTAGAGGAGATGGAGGCGACTGAAACTAAAACAAATGCTTAAAGTTCTCTGCTTCCTCCTTCAAAATAAAATTTGGTGAATCATGGGTGACTCCGTCATTTGTAACCAGTTTCAGTAAATTATTTTTGGTAGCATTTCTATGTTGAAGATTAAAAAATAATTTGGTGCATTTTTCCCCATATTCCATCCAGTTTGCTTTATTTTTATTTTGATCTTTCTTGAATAAGTTTCTCTATTTATTTTTGTTTGTCCTCAAATTTATTCTGAGCCTCTATGTTACAGTTTTTATTGCTATCTATCTGTTCTGTTAGACCTTCTATTTCCTTTGTTAGTGTGAACTCTTTTGACCTACATTGCTTTTGTTTTCGAGATGAGTACTGAATTGCATGGCCTCTAAAGGCACATTTAAAAGTGTACCATACAATAAGGGGATTTGCTGTACTATGTTATGTCGGGAAAAATCTGTTATAAAGTCCTAGCTAAAAACAAGTTATCATCCAATAGGCTTGATATTGACATGTTAATAGTATTTTCTGTTTGCAATTAATATTTGTCATCTTTTAACTCAAATCTATTTGCTTCCAAAATGTAAGTAGGTATATCTAGCTGTCCAGCCTGGTGTCATAGACGTAACATAGTCAATGTAAATCCGGGACACTCTAATTAGTATGATATGTTGTGTTTGGTATGAGAGAATATATTGGTTCCTTTCGTTCGTTCCTTCCTTCCTTTCTAAACACAGCAATGTCAATGCAAAGAGAACTCGGACCACAAAATAGGTGAAGTGAAGTGGCAAAAGAGGAGTCCTCTTTCGAAGGCAAGGGCAGTGTGAATACAAAGATAACTCTTATTTTTTACCCCAGATTTCACTTTAAAGAGGACTATATGTGAAATCACTCTTAAAAGGAAAAGCATCAGCCAAAACATAGGCTGTCTCCATTGTACAATATTGTAAATTACAACATATTTGTTGGCAGATAAGTGCTCCTGAAAACGTATAGCTAGCAGTGGCGGCTGGCCGATAGAGGGCGCTAGGGCGCCGCCCCCTTAAATAAAATTATTTTTTTTTAAAAATAAAAAAATAAAAATAATAATAATAATAATAAAAACATCAGTATGTCAATATTTGTGTGTTTGAAATATGGAATGCACACAGTAATATGTGTAAGATATGATAGAAAATCATATTCGCAACCTTTCCTCTGCCTGTCAAACGCCTCGTCAGCTCTGGGCGATACAGAAAGTGCCCCGAGGAGGCGGGTCTACGTAGCAGTTAAGCCAATTGCTAATTTAAGATATGAATGTATGACATAAAATGTAGCTAATCAGCGATTTTAATTCGAATCCAAGGAGGGCGATTATTTTATCGCCCCAAGCTCGCCCCTGATAAAATAAGGACCGGGCTCCAGTGGCGCCATTTTTACTAGACGACAATGGCGAACGCAAACGTTACTCCTCCAAGACCCAACCCTAACTCGGTGAAATCTCTCCTCCAAGATCCGTTTGAGAGGAGAACTTTGTCAGAGAAAGTTCGGGTGAAAGAGCTGGGCCCAGATCAACCTGACCTCTCAATCAGACAGCAGGCTAGCGAGAAAGGGAAGCAGTATATGCGCAGCTTCTCCCGTAGCTGGTACACCAGGAAGGCTTGGCTAGCTGGGTGCACTGATGCTAATGCTTTATTTTGCTTTCCGTGCTTGCTTTTTAAAACGACGGGGTCAGATTCAGCATGGACAGGTACCGGAGTGAGGGATATGAAGCACCTTTCAGAGAAGGTAAAGAAACATGAGAACACCAGGGCACACATGGACAACTCTGTAAAGCTAGCTGTATTAGGAAGGGTGAACATTGCTACGCAGCTGGATGACGGCCACAGGATTGCGGTGAGGAAACACAATGAGGAGGTGGATAAAAACAGGCACATTCTATCCAAAATTATCGATTGTGTGAAGTTCTGTGGGGCTTTTGAGTTGGCCTTGCGTGGGCACGAGGAGACTGACTCCTCGGACAACCCCGGCATTTTCCGGGGCTTAGTGGATTTTGTTGCCTCCCTCGACAGTGTGCTGGAGGAGCACCTGAAGACAGCTACCGTTACACAACACTGTGTACGAGTACAGGGATGACCTCCTAACGTGTTTCCAGACCATCAGAGACTCTGGGAACTTTGATGCCCCGACTGTCAGAGAGGCGGGGGGCTTTGTGAGGATGCTCGAAGACGAGGCTTTCTGTTTTTTCCTGGCACTGTTCCACAAGATCATGCCAAATGTGGACATGCTTTTCAGCCAGCTGCAGAAGAGGAACATCGACCCTGTCTTCATTAAAGCACTTGTCCAGAGGTTCACAGAAAGCATGCTAACAATCAGGTAAATAACTATATTTACTATTGGCTGATAAAGATGCTGTTAGAAAGATGAATAGTTCACTTACAACAGTTTAAAAGCCTAAATGTGTCTGGTCATCAAAGTGAGTGATTATCATAGAGCCGTCACAATTATATTTGTTTTAGTATTTTAAAAGGAAAGAGAAGACATTTACATTACATTTTAGTCATTTAGCAGACGCTCTTATCCAGAGCGACTTACAGTTAAGAGTGCATACATTTTTTCATACTGGCCCCCGTGGGAAACGAACCCACAACCCTGGCGTTGCAAGCGCCATGCTCTACCAACTGAGCTACACGGGACCACATTAGTTTTGGCAAGATCTGAAAAAAGAAGTTGGTGGAGTGCAACCCTCAAACATTGAAGAATTACAGCAGTTTGCTGCTGAAGAATGGGCCAAATTGCCAGCAGAAAAGGTGCAGCAAGCTCATTGATGTCTACAATAAGCATATGTTGGCAGCTATCTTGGCCAAAAGCTGTGCAACCAAGTACTAGCTCCAGGGTGCCAATAATTTAGTCCATGACATTTGTCTATATTTTCTAAATTACAATTGTAAACTTAAGTTTACAGAAATATAATTAAAGGTGTGGAGACCCATTTTTTCCTCTCAAATTTCAACTGATTTTAGAAGAAATAGGGAATTATTTAAGAAAAGCCCAAGGGTGCCAATATATTTGGACACAACTGTATGCCTTCAGTCTAATTGGAATGTATGGCAGTAGAGTTGTTTGTATTTCTCCCTAACCAAAATGGCTGCCATTAGGATACCATTCAGGATTTTTTTTTCACCTGTGTTACCACGACAATCACGCCAAATGAGCATTGCATTTGTGTGCTCCTTCAGTGTGAATGCGCAAATTTGATATGGGTCACATGTAAAACTGATACATAATTGATACAGATTTACGGTATGTTGCCTATATATTACTATATACCGGTATTGATGCACAGACCAGTTTGGGTTTTTACTTTACCTTCTATAACGGTATTTCAATGTTTGGTTTGTTAAATGTGGTAATGCCACTCCGCCATGTGTAACGTCCGTTTTTCTAGTTTACTCCGCAATTTGGGTCGTCTCTCTCCCTCTCTCACCAAGTACCACCCCGTCACTCAAGGAGCGCAGTTGTTGTTACTCGACCACGAGAACAAGTGTTTGTCCAAAAAGACACAATCAGACGTTGATAATAATGCAGGAAAGTACTACACAGTTTGTAATAATTATTCAGGTGTCCACCAGGTCAATTTCTAGAAGAGGCCTAGTTGTTATTGAAGATTAACTTTATTGCTAAGTGCACAGCAGAACAAAATTATGTTGCATCCCTCTCACAAATGTAATAGAAAAAGGCTTTAAAACGTAATAACATCAGTTAATTATGTACATCACAGGTTAAAAGCAGTTACTAGACATAGTTTGTGTGTATATACACACTATCTGTCTGTCTGTCTGTCTGTCTATATATATATATATATATATATATATATATATATATAAAAGTCACTGGTTGTGTGTTGAGGGGGAATTACAGTGAGCTAAGAAGTCTGATTGCAAGTTATCAAATTAAACTTTATTTTTTGGACCCAGGGCCTCAATTCCCTCTTTGTGTGGGGACAGCGCATCTGACGAGCAGCAACAGCCCATCAAGCGACGGAGGATGCTGGGACCAGGAGAACAACAGAGGTTGGCTATAGAGGTAAGTTGTGATGTAATTGTCAGTGTTTCCCCATATAACTTTTTTCAGGCCTGGTAGTATGTAGCCAAAACCCTGAACAATCAGCACCTTGGTAATCATATACTTGAGTTGGACATAGGCATGTGTCAGTCAGGATCACTTGCATCAAAATAGCTTAATTGCAAATTAAAGCTGATGATGTATCTTTTACAGGTATGTGATACCATCCTGAGTCATGCCAAAGAGAGGTTCTCCTTCACCCAGCACCTCATCAGCGCAACACTATTGCACAGAGAGTTGTTCCCACAACACAGTGTGAAGTTCCCCGATACAGCGCTTGAAACAACCGTGGAGGCGTACCCCATGTTGAACAAGGCCAAGCTCAAAACCGAACTGTCCCTCATCTATGAGAACAGTGAGTTCAAGGCTTGTAGTGGTGCAGTGCCCCTGTACCAGTTCTTCATGGAGAACAACCTTCAGAGCACTTTCACAGAGACTGCCAGCCTCCTCAAGATCCTCATCACCACACCCATGACAACTGCTGAGTCAGAAAGGTGCTTCTCTACACTGAAAAGGATCAAGACCTTCCTGAGAAACAGCATGACACAGGATCGCCTGAACGCTCTGGCCATGCTCTCCATGGAGAAGAAACTTGTCAGGGACATTCCTGACTTTAATCAAAGGGTCATTGAGAGGTTTGCCACTCAGAAGGACAGACGGGCAAAATTCCTGTACAAATAAGATGACAGACACACACACACAGAGCAGCTCTGGCCGCATGTTTCTTTGTATATAGTTGACCTTAGCATAAAAAATCCAGTTATATATGGTACTCTAGAAAGTCTTAATAGTGTCTTTGCTAATATTACTGTATATATGTTGTTTTGTATCAATTCATTGTTGCAGTTCTGGAGCACATTAACAATTAGTCACATTTAGTATGATCATAAAATACTGTATGCTATTCTTCCAGTCAAAGGTTTGAGTTCATCCACTTGATATCCATTTCTATATTATACATCCTTTTATACAGTGTAAGATTTCCTATAAACTTTATATTAATTTCATGTTATTGTCCACTTTCCACTCTGTTCTGACAGCATGCCTGTTGCGTTGCCTGTTTACTACCAATGGTAAAAAGTTCACTTTAAATGCAAATGAAAGGCTTGGGTTTGTGTAATATGTTTTTGTGTAAGAATGCCTCAACTTTTTAATATTGGCATTAAATAATTACTGAATGTTTCACTGAGCACTGCTGTCCTGCAGTTTGTGTTAAAATATATCGCGATGGTTACAGGAAAAAAAAAGTATGGCACAGCCCCACCGAGAATATTTTTCACCAGCCGCCACTGATAGCTAGTCATGAATATCAAACGAGATGACGAATTAATCAAATGCGATGGTAGTAGGAGCAAAAACTAGTATCATCTTGCTATGAAACATCTGGCCAAACACATATGGAGCTATTTAGCAGCAGTAATCCACGGATTTAATGTATTTTTAGTTCAAATAGATTAAGGTTTTGATGAAGGTTAGCTACCATTTTATCAACATCCAGTAATGATACCGTTATGTGTGGTGCTGATGATAGTACAGTAACGTTACTGATAACGAGAGCTATTATAGTTCCTTCTAGCTAGCGCAAGCGAGACCTATCCGGGGACACTGCTCGCCATCTCGCCGATGTAGAGACAGGAAAGACCGGTGTTTCACATCTGGCCTCGCAAAGCTAGAAAACTAGCATAGCGGATGGAGAGAACAGCTACCGAAACGTATGCTCGCCTTTTGCTTTTCATTCCAATGTTACCAATGAAATTACAGGTTACCTTGCTTCGTATCTGACCCGATGTGGAAACTTTGCGTATCAATTTCTGCGGAGATCCATGTTCCTGCTCTGGTTCACTATCCGAAGATTCATCCAGGCATCTTGCCGTGGCCTCGACTCCGACTGCCACCGCCATATCATTCGCCCCCAGGGAATGATATACACAATGAGTGGAAGGGCAAGAGGAATTAGCATCCCCTT
The DNA here is from genome assembly GCF_964263955.1 of Coregonus lavaretus. NCBI lineage: Eukaryota > Metazoa > Chordata > Actinopteri > Salmoniformes > Salmonidae > Coregonus > Coregonus lavaretus. The sequence goes on along the minus strand of NC_140017.1, from coordinate 1,648,214 downwards.
GTGGTCAAGACAGGACAACGCAGCACCAATGTGGACTCTGGGGGCCTTTTCTCAACTCTCGCATTCTTTTGGAAAAAGGTCAAAGGTAATCGAGGAGAGGCGGCGAGGAGAGGGAATGTGGACGAAAATGTGCCTGTATGAAGTTGGTGTCATTGAATCCCACATGAACTATGATATACTCAATTTCCTGATGCTGGTTTAAAATGTTTGGGAGCAGCTTATTGATGTCCTGTACTCAGCTCCTGGATACACAACATTTTTGCTCCTGTCAAATCAAATCAAATTGTATTTGTCACATGCACCGAATACAACAGGTGTAGACCTTACAGTGAAATGCTTACTTACAAGGCCTTAACCAACAGTGCAGTTTTAAGAAAAATAAGTGTGAAGAAAGTATTTACTAAATAAACTGAAATATCTTTTTGTTTACAAAAAAATTGAAGAAAATATAAAAATAATAAGAGAAATACAATCGTGGTAAAACATAGTTTGGAAAGCAAATGACTATTGTTGTAAAGAGAATACAATTAAAATACTCTAATCTGTCTTTTAGTTAGGCTATCAAAATTCTCAACTTAATTAAGTGAACTCTACGTTACACTCTGTGCTATACACTCTTAGAAAAAAGGTGCTATCTAGAACCAAAAAGGGGACAGCTGAAGAACATTTTACATTTTAGTCATTTAGCAGACGCTCTTGTCCAGAGCGACTTACAGTTAGTGAGTGCATACATTTTCATACTGGCCCCCCGTGGGAATCAAACTCACAACCCTGGCGTTGCAAGCGCCATGCTCTACCAACTGAGCTACACGGGACCAGGTAGAACCCTTTTGGATTCCATGTAGGGTTCGACATGGAACCCCAAATAGTTCTACCTGGAACCAAAAAGGGTTCTCCTATGGGGACAGCTGCAGAACCCTTTTGGAACCCTTTTTTCTAAGCGTGTACGCGCTCAGCCATGCATTGAACAATATTTTTTGCGAACAGTAATCAAGTTAAATTATGACTATCCAATTTACTCACCACATTATGAATAATAAGCGATCTTACATAAGTCTGCAAATGCGATGATGATGCATGAAATGCTTTATTATAAAGGTTAATTTTTATGGTGAACATTTTTAGATGTCTCAGATCCACTGGGCACAGCCGTCAGTTCAACGTCTAGTTTTGATTGACATTTGACGGAGTTGTCAACTGTGACGAGTACTGAGTATACGAAGAGGCAGGACACAGATGCAGGAATTAACAAGGTCAAGGTTAACTTAAACAATGACAAAGAGAAATAACAAGGATAGAGTACACGGCACGAAGCTAAACAATCACACACAACATCATAAGGAACAGTCCAGGACTAAATAGGGGAGGTGATTAGGGTGCGTTGGGTTTCCATTCCGGTGTTGCCGAGGTGGTGTGCTCAGACCGGTGGCTCAGTAGACCGACGAATCAGAGCGCCGGAGGGGAGCAACGGGAGGAGACGTGACATCAACTAACATGAATTCAAAGTGAAATCAACAAAACTTTGAACCATGTCATTGGATTTAGGTTGAAAGTTGGGTAAAGAAAGTCACAAAATTATTTTACATTGATGACGTTTTGCATATCCAATCACTTTTCCACATTGATTCAACGCCATCAGAAGGGGTAAGACTGAATTTTTGTTGTTGAAATGATGTGGAAACAACATTGATTCAATCAGTTGTGCCCAGTGGGATATGTACAACATTGATTCAATCAGTTTGTGCCCAGTGGGATATGTACAACATTGATTCAATCAGTTTGTGCCCAGTGGGATATGTACAACATTGATTCAATCAGTTTGTGCCCAGTGGGATAGGTACAACATTGATTCAATCAGTTTGTGCCCAGTGGGATATGTACAACATTGATTCAATCAGTTTGTGCCCAGTGGGATATGTACAACATTGATTCAATCAGTTTGTGCCCAGTGGGATATGTACAACATTGATTCAATCAGTTTGTCTCAGAGACTTTTGTTTACTCCTACTATCTTTCCACTGACCTGTACAGAGTATCTCTCCAGAGTATTATGGCTTACCAATACCAAACCAGGCAACTTTACTCAGTGTATACGTCAATGTTATTCTCAGAGGCAACCCGGAACACATCCCAGTCCGCGTGATCAAAACAATCTTGAAGCATGGATTCCCAATTGGTCAGACCAGAGTTGAATAGACCTTAGCACTTCCTGTTTGAGTTTCTGCCTGTAGGAAGGGAGGAGCAGAATGGAGTAGTGATCTGATCTACCGAAAGTAGAGCAGGGGAGGGCCTTGTAGCCATCCTAGAAGGGAAAGTAGCAATGGTGGAGAGGTTTTGAAGTGCAAGTACTACAGGTAATGTGTTGATAGAACTTCGGTAGCATTTTCCTCACATTTGCTTTGTTAAAGTCCCCAGCTACAATAAATGTGGCCTCAGAATGTGGTTTCCAGTTTGCAGAAGTCCATTGTAGTTCCTTGAGGGCCGTTGTGGTATCGGCTTGAGGGGGAATATACACAGCTGTTACTATAACCTAAAATAATTATCTTGGGAAGTAGTATGGTCTGCATTTGACTGTGAGGTATTCTAGGTCGGGTGAACAAAAGGACTTGAGTTCCTGTACGTTATCACAATCACAACATGAGTAGTTAATCATGAAACATACACTTCCGCCTTTCTTCTTCCCAGAGAGATCTTTATTCCTGTCTGCGCGATGTACTGAGAACCCAGCTGGCTGTATGGACAGAGACAGTATATCCGGAGAGATTTCCTTATATGAACTGTAACTCAGTAAAACCTTTGACATTTTTGCATGTTGCGTTTATATTTTTGTTCAGTGTAGTTCGATGATACTATGAAATGCTAAATGGATAGTCCACGCTCAAAACGAGTTCTAACATTATAAGAAGTTGCAAAACAACTTTTCAGCTACTGTATTGGACTCCCGTTGACTTCTAATGGTTCATGTTTCAGGTGACAAGGGTGACCATTGTCTTGATGGTCCAGCAGGAGAGATGGGGCCTAAGGGTGACGAGGGTCAGTGTCCAGCTACATGTGACTCTGCACAGGGACCCCCTGGTGAAGCTGGCCTGCCTGGACCTGCAGGAACCAGAGGGCTGCCCGGGGTAGGAGGGAAACTTGGGGCTAAGGGACCCAAGGGAGACGCTGGTGATATGGATGCGCCAGGCGCCCCTTCTCGCCAGGTACTGACGGCGAGAAGGGAGAGCAGGGGGTTGAGGGCGTGTGTAACTGCACAGATGAAGCCGATGGGCAGCAGGGACCCCAGGGAGAGAAGGGAGAGCAGGGTGAGGTGGGTCCTCAGGGAGAGCAGGGCATAGCCTGGGTGAAGGGAGACCAAGGAGAGATGGGTATGATGGGAATCCCAGGGCCTTGCTCCCCAACTATCTGCTCTGCTTTCTCTGCAGTGCTTAACACAAACTTCCCATCACCCAACATGCCCGTGCAGACTTCTCCCACATCCTCTACAACATGCAGGGCCACAATGACCTCATGACTGGCCTGTACACTGCCCCCGCTAACAGCACCTACATCTTCAGCTACCACCTGTCTGTCTTTGGGAGGGTGCTGAAGGTGGGGCTCTTCCACAACTTTGTGCTGGTGGTGAGAACCACTGAGCCAGCAGAGCTGGGCACCGCCTTGCACAGGCGACCACGTGTATATGATGGTGAAGGACACAATCACCAACGGGATGTACGCCAGCAATGAGACCAGCAGCACCTTCTCTGGCTACCTGCTCCACCCTGTTCATGGGCCGAGAGTTTGTAGTGCCAGTCGAGGGAGACTACACCTGGGGCAACATGGAGGGCCCTACCCCATAGATTACCATCCCTGCCTAACCCATATGAAAAAGTGCCAATAGTCTCATGAAAAGGCACCTAGCTGCTCGATCTACATATTTGTCTAACCTCTTACTGCCTTGGCCTCTCCAGCATAACATAAGCAGTTACTGTTGGAACTATATTTCAACTAAGCTCTCTGCTCCCCCTCAGTATTTTTGTTCTGCGCTTTGTGTTGTTCGTTGCTGTGTGTCGGCAGAATCAGCCATTCTGGAAAGTTTTGTTTTTATCAATGTGTGCAATTGAACAATTTCTAGAAACCCCCATGAAAAGAGAAACCACCTCCTTCAGAGGCCTCAATCACCCTCCTGGGAAATGTTTGTGTGCGTGGTAGTCTTATGCTAAAAATGTCATATTATATCAGTTTGCGTGTGGGTTTGTATGTGAGTGGATGTGTATTCTTCTTACAATTACTATTTTCCTTTGATTCTGAACATGTCAGTGTAAGCTGATCACAGCGGTCGCCGGGATACACCTTGTTACATCAGAGACCCAGTTCAAAGAGGCTCCCTCTCTGCCAAAGAACCACTGATGTAGCTATAGAAAGAGAAAGTACCATAGGTGTGTCTGTCTTTCAGTGCGGTGGAAGGATACGTGAGAAGGCACAGCCATGTAGCTACAGTAATGTGAGACAGAAAGGAAGAGGTCAGCTGTACTCAGCCTAAGTAGTAACTACAGTTGAAGTCGGAAGTTTCCATACACCTTAGCCAAACACATTTAAACTCTGTTTTTCACAATTCCTGACATTTAATCCTAGTACAAATTCCCTGTCTTAGCCCAGAATCATCATTTTATTTTAAGAATGTGAAATGTCAGAATAATAGTAGAGAGAATGATTTATTTCAGCTTTTTTTCTTTCATCACATTCCCAGTGGGTCAGAAGTTTACATACACTCAATTAGTATTTGGTAGCATTGCCTTTAAATTGTTTAACTTGGATCAAACGTTTCGGGTAGCCTTCCACAAGCTTCCCACAATAGGTTGGGTGAATTTTGGCCCATTCCTCCTGAAAGAGCTGGTGTAACTGAGTCAGGTTTGTAGGTCTCCTTGCACACACACGCTTTTTCAGTTCTGCCCACACATTTTCAATAGGATTGAGGTCAGGGCTTTGTGATGGCCACTCCAATACCTTGACTTTGTTGTCCTTAAGCCATTTTGCCACAACTTTGGAAGTATGCTTGGGGTCATTGTCCATTTGGAAGACCCATTTGCGACCAAGCTTTAACTTCCGGACTGATGTCTTGTGATGTTGCTTCAATATTAGGAAGGTGTTCCTAATGTTTGGTACACTCATTGTATTTCCTAACTTATTATAAAACAGGCTTTCTAAATGTGGCTTTTCATCTGTACTGAGCAGCGCCTTTGTAGACGACCCTAAGAACACAAACACTTAGAAAACAGTCCAACACCAAACCAGAGGTAAAATATCAGCTTGGCTGAACAAAATGTGTCTTCACACAACACTGAGTAGGGGTCTGAGGGCACACAGTGTGTTGTGAAACCTGTGAATGTATTGTAATGTTTTTTAAATTGTATGACTACCTTCATTTTGCTGGACCCCAGGAAGAGTAGCTGCTGCCTTGGCAGGAACTATTGGGCGTCCATAATAAATACAAATACACTGAAACATAACTATAAAGCATAGGCCTTGGGTCTGGATTTGTCTACCGGTATACTGAATGGCAATACCATGACATCTACAGTACCCTTATTTTATCTATGTATTTATTTGCCTTTATCTTACCAGGGAAGTCATTTAGAACACATCCCTTTTACAATAATGACCTGACTAATATGGAGCAATGAGTCGTGCAGCAAAACAGACAAGTGACGACGTTACATTAGCAGACAATTCTTAAAAGCTCTCTACAACATCTCGCCATTTGGTTATTCATGACCCTCAGCATTTCAAGCTGTGAAGTCCAGCTGATGTTATACATTAGGCCATGGCTGGACAGTGTGGCTGACCCACGCAAGAGCTCTGCCTCCTTGGACAGCCTGCTCATGCCTCGGTGGGTGACTCGTCATCATCAGGGATGATCCCTTTCAGGTAGACCCTCTTGAACTCCTCGAACACCATGTCATCGGACTCACTGCCACCGCAGCCATTGATTTGAAGAAATGGAGTAAGACAGGGGCACACACACACACACACAGAGTGAGAGAGAGAGAGAGAGAGAGAGAGAGAGAGAGAGAGAGAGAGAGAGAGAGAGAGAGAGAGAGAGAGAGAGAGAGAGAGAGAGACAGACAGGGACACAAGGAGACATAGACAAGACAACAGTATCAGTCCAAAGAGAAAGTCAGTCAGGTCTCTTTCTCTTGTATCTGTGATAACAGGTACAGTATCATATCCATCTCTGACAGTGTCAGATAACCTCACAGCTGCTACAGTTCATACCATGTGTTATCCACGTGAGGAAATAGGCAACTTTGATTGTAATTGGGGCCAAAATGTTTATGTAATCATTATGATGGGGCAGAAATATTCAGACCATGCACACACACAGCTACTGACACACACACACTACAGAGGGGTGGTTAGGCTCACTGCTGCAGGGTGAGTATGTGAGTATACACTTCATGACCAAAAGTATGTGGACACCTGCTCGTCAAACATCTCATTCCAAAATCATGGGCATTAATATGGAGTTGGTCCCCCCTTTGCTGCTACAACAGCCTCCACTCTTCTGGGAAGGCTTTCCACTAGATGTTGGAACATTGCTGCGGGGGCTTGCTTCCATTAAGCCACAAGAGCATTAGTGAGGTCGGGCACTGATGTTGGGTGATTAGGCCTGGCTCGCGGTCGGCGTTCCAATACATTTCAAAGGTGTTCAATGGGGTTGAGGTCAGGGCTCTGTGCAGGCCTGTCAAGTTCTTCCATACAGATCTCGACAAACCATTTCTGTATGGACCTCACTTTGTGCACGGGGGCATTGTCATGCTGAAACAGGAAAGGGCCTTCCCAAACTGTTGCCATCGTCTAGAATGTATGCTGTATGTACAGTGCATTCGGAAAGTATTCAGACCCCTTGACTACACACAATACCCCATAATGTCAAAGAGAAAAAATGTTTTTAGAAATGTTTGCAAATGTATTAGAAATAAAAAACAGAAATACCTTGTTTACATAAGTATTCAGACCCTTTGCTGTGAGACTCGAAATTGAGCTCAGGTGCTTCCTGTTTCCATTGATCATCCTTGATGTTTCTACAACTTGATTGGAATCCACCTGTGGCAAATTCAATTTATTGGACATGATTTGGAAAGGCACACACCTGCCTATATAAGGTCCCACAGTTGACAATGCATGTCAGAGCAAAAACCAAGCCATGAGGTCGAAGGAATTGTTCTGAGACAGAATTGTGTCGAGGTACAGATCTGGGGAAGGGTACAAAAACATTTCTGCAGCATTGAAGGTTCCCAAGAACACAGGGACCTCTATCATTCTTAAATGGAAGAAGTTTGGAACCACCGTCGGACTGCCAGATGGGGAAGCTTTACACCACTCTAGCCGACGCTTTGCATTGCGCATGGTGATCTTAGGCTAGTGTGCGGCTGCTCGGCCATGGAAACCCATTTCATGAAGCTCTCGACGAACAGTTCTTGTGCTGACGTTTCTTCCAGAAGCATTTTGGAACTTGGTAGTGAGTGTTGCAACCGAGGACAGATTTTTACGCGCCAAGTGCTTCTTGGCGATCCCTTTCTGTGAGCTTGTGTGGCCTACCACTTCGCAACTGAGCCGTTGTTGCTCCTAGACGTTTCCACTTCACAATAACAGCACTTACAGTTGATCAGGGCAGCTGTAGCAGGGCAGAAATTTGAACTGCCTTGTTGGAAAGGTGGCATCCTTTGACGGTGCCACGTTGAAACTCACTGAGCTCTTCCATTCTACTGCCAATGTTTGTCTATGGAGATTGCATGGCTGTGTGCTCGATTTTAAACACCTGTCTGCAACGAATGTGGCTGAAATAGAATCCACTCATTTGAAGGGGTGTCCACATACTTTGTATATGTAGTGTATGTGAATCTACCATTGCAAACCATTACTGACACGTCTCACCTCAGTCCTTACATAATCACCCTCTCTTGTACTGTATCTGTGTCAAAATCTAACATGCCCATAAATAGCGATGAGAATACAGTTTCGGAAAATTACAAATAGGACAAGGGAGGTTATAAAACTGGGCAGCGAAGCATTCAGTAACAGACACTATACTATTTTAATTCAGCCAAGTACTACTGGACTATGGGAACAGGGAGGACGCACAGTGAGAAGAAACAGAATGCTAAATAAAATGATCTAACACTGAATAATAGGTGCAGCAGGCAAAAGGAGGAATCACACCATAGAAATAGAATCTATAGAACGGACATCCACAGTCATGTCAACAATCCGTGATTGGTGGACTGGTGGCAATATTGAGTGTACCCATGCCAGGAAGTAAAATATGGACGTTCAGCATTACATTTTGTCTTTCTATTTCTATGGATCACACATGAAAAAACAGGGGTTGGCATGCAATGACATCACAACGAAACAACGGAAATAGAGCAGCTTACCCCTCCTTAACTGTATAATGTAAACAGATCCAGGTACGGGAAAGGGAATGGAAAGGAAGTGGTCATCATAAAAGGATAACATAAGAGAACGTCATCAGAAGAGATTGTGTCGTCTATATATAGGCCTAAATGTAATCTGGATGGAGGCGTATTAGGTATGTGCAGACATGACAAAGCTACCTCTAAGTTTGTCTACACAGCAGTGGGGTCACTGGGGTGGATTTAGCAATTAGAAGAATCAGCAATAAGACAAGCTGATTAAATACATTGGCCTCTGAACACAGCTTGTAACGGACTGCAAAATGTTCTAACAGCAGCTTGAGAGTGATAGAAAGGTGTACAGTAGACAGTTATTTAAAAGGCCTGTCCAGGGGAAAAACTCCCGGCCCTAGTCATTCATCAAGGGCTCAGAGAGGGAAAGCATGGAGGGTGATGAAGGGAGAGTGAAGTGTGGTGTAGGTGGAGAGCTTTGTGGAAGGACATAGTGGACATATTGGACATTGTGGACATAAAGAGGGAGGCTGGGGATTCAGAGGCCCTGAACTAACCTGGGTCAGGTTTAGGATGCATGAGCCGGAATGGAACCTCCACTGCAACCTCACTGGAACAAAAAAAATACATTCATAAAAGTGAAAATAGGTATGACAGACAAAATCACATTTTTATTTAGATGACTGAGTGACTGCACTATAAAAACAAAAACAACACGTAGTTGTTTCAACTCATTATTATTCAGTAACTGGTTCCACAATCTTTTTTTGTTTACTCAACTTTTCGGTCCAAGTTTTACCTGAAACTAAAAAGATTAACTGGCCAAATGTAGCTCCAACTTGAGAAAACTTTGACACAAATTCAGTCAATTTAAAATGATGTGTTTGTTCAACTTGTCTCATATGTTAATTAAATTATAAATTATTATTTGGGCATCTTAACTAAAGAAGGATTTGCAACTGGTTACACACAGTGCTTTTAACAAATGCTTTCAACTTACATATTTGACACAAGTTGACATACATGCATGTTCATTTATACAGTAATTATTATTCAAACATGTCCTCACCTGGGATTTGAACACACAACCTCTTGGTTCATGGTATTCCGATCTTCCTGCTATGCCACCATGTCTGTGTCAATTATCAGTTAATATGACTATTCTATCATCATTGATTTGATTTACTTATTTTATGTTTTTCTGTATAGTTCTCTAATGTTGCTGGGCAGTGGTGATTTCAGCATGTAAATCTTGGTGGGGCAAACTCAACCAATTTTTTTTTAGATGCATGCCAGCAAAGCCACTACACTACACAACACAACACTAAACAATACATTTATTGCACTATAAGGGTGACAAACGGTGCCCACAAACTGTTAGGGCCTACATAAAGCTGTCCCGACATCTGAGCTTTCCTTACCACTGCTACACCTGGCTATGAGCAGAGCCTCATCTGGCAGCGAAACAGTTAATTCAACCTCATTTACTGCCTTTTTAAAAACCATAGCTGATATGGCTGACTTGCTTAAATAAATATGGCTTCTACTGAATCCTTGTGGATTTCTGTAACTCGATAAGAACCGCATTCTCCTTCAATAATAACAAATCCCAACATTAGTTTTGACTTTTGAACCATACACAAACATTATTACATTTATGTTCAGTAAATTCATAATGTTTGCTCTTATATCATTAACAATTAGCTCTAAGTATAAGCAAGTGCAAGCAAACAATCTGCGAGGAGGTAGACCTATTCATTCAGCACTTTCGAAATGGACGCCAACAGAAATTCAGATAGATGTTAGTTCAGATAAATTCAGCAAGATGTTGAGGCCACCAGAGAGAGAGAGAGAGAGAGAGAGAGAGAGAGAGAGAGAGAGTGACACGGTTAGCCTACTATTTGAAGTATTTTATTAGGCCTATTTCGTCTAAAAAAGGAAGGAAAATATAATCACAAGCGCATTGCACAAACAAAACAACCTTCTCAATATCAACTGGAATTACGTGGGTCTATTACTGAACATTTTGTGGAAAGAAATATTTGAATGGGAAGAGACTGTCACTGGCAATGGTTACAGACCCAACAACATAATATAGTATCCCCTCCTCGTGGAGAAAAGCACATGAGCTAATTATAATACACAAAGTAAGCAAAACAATTAAATGAATCATTCCAACATTGCCTAAAATGATGAATAATATACTTATGAGATAGACCTATATAAGCAATATAACATAGTACAAACTATGGCATAACGGAACGATAAGCAGATAAGACGTAATTTTGATTAAGACAATAATAAGCGAGCTAAGACGGACATTGTCGATATGCCTATTTGTTCAGTACTTTTGAAATGGACACAACAGAATTCAGAACGTGGGCCGTTCTTACAGTATTCTCCCTGTACACCAAGTCAGAACCATAGGATAAATAACAGGGGCATATAAGCAAACAATGAAAGCTCTTACAATATTCAATGATGTAATTTCTCTAAAACAAATCACATTTTATTTGCCACATGCGTCGAATACAACAGGTGTAGACCTTACAGTGAAATGCTTACTTACAAGCCCTTAACCAACAATGCAGTTAAGAAAACATAGATAAGTTAAAATAATAATAATAATAATAATAATTAAAGAGCAGCAGTAAAATAAAATAACAGTAGGGAGGCTATATATTGCAAAAGTATTCATCCCCCTTGGCATTTTTCCTATTTTGTTGCATTACAACCTGTAATTTTAAATGGATTTTTATTTGGATTTCATGCAACGGACATACACAAAATAGTCAAAATTGGTGAAGTGGAATGAAATAAATAACTTGTTTAAAACATTTTGAAAAAATGAATAACGGGAAAGTGGTGCGTGCATATGTATTCACCCCCTTTGCTATGAAGCCCCTAAATAAGATCTGGTGCAACCAATTACCTTCAGAAGTCACATAATTAGTTAAATAAAGTCCACCTGTGTGCAATCTAAGTGTCACATGATCTGTCACATGATCTCAGTGTATATATACACCTGTTCTGAAAGGCCCCAGAGTCTGCAACACCATTAAGCAAGGGGCACCACCAAGCAAGCGGCACCATGAAGGCCAAGGAGCTCGCCAAACAGGTCAGGGACAAAGTTGTACAGATCAGGGTTGGGTTATAAAAAAATATAAGATTTACTATCAGGGCCCAGGTCTGACAGAAACTGTGCTCGGAAAAGAGACCCTTTATGACAGATGTTTTAAATCCTTAAACCCAGACTTGCACCACACATCCTTCCAAACCACTCATTTTCGATTTTGCGCTAAACCAGTAGATTATCGATGATGACTGCTTGTCTAGCTAGCTAGCTAAGATTTTGAAAGTATGATGTTGACATGATCAGTCCAATCAAAGCTATGGTTGATAAAACGTGATTTGACGTCATTTTATCTGTGGCTGACTACCTTGAGCCTTCTTGGACGGGCACTTCCACTGTAAATGTACGGCAGCACCCAAGGAGGCTTGAACTGCCTAGCTCTCCCTGTAGATTCTGCGGTGCCGTAATGTCCCCATGAGGGACAGAACTCTGAGCCAATCACGGAATAACTAGAGAAGATTGCCAATGCCTTCACGCTCTGTGCTTTCGCTGGCTGCCCCTCCTTCACAGAAAGTATTGAGCTAGGCTGAAACACCTGCACTTAGGTGCTGCCTTACTCAGAAAGAGACCATGTTTGTATGCAGCTTTATTAACTCAAGGATATTTGGGGGTTTTTCTCCATTGTTTGCAAACTGATATGTGGGCAGAGTAATATGCCCCACCTGCCCCGGGTCGCCACTGTTGCTGGGGCATATTACTCTGTTAATGTTACTCCTTAATCAAAATGATCAATCAAATAGTTTTTCTTGAGTGTACTATTAACAGTGCTGAGATTTACTTTGAAGTGCAAAGCGTAGCAATACAGGTGAAATCAGTTATGGACACAGACCTGGTAGTGCCGTTTATGGGGCTTCAGTCAGTGCCGTTTATGATGAGGGTGGACGATTTGTATTTTTTCATGAGCATGGCCTTATTTCTATTACTTGAAAAAGAATAGGAGAGCTGCACACTCTAGGAGCTCAGATGCAATCATTTATACCCTGATGAAGACCGCTTGTCTGTCGACACGTTGGTTATTAGGTTATTAAATTATTGCATCTGAGCTCCTAGAGTGTGCAGCTCTCCTTTTCTTTCTCAAGTGTTCTACTCCGTTAGCCAGCACCTGCTTAAATAGGTGTGCATTTATTTCGCCTCCTTATTTCTTTTACAGCATCTTGGATGACTCATTCATATTCCATTCACCCAGTTCAATGTAACATCGATAGGTTTAGGCTACTACATGATACTCTAATTTTCCCTATACCCATCATGAGGTTGATACAACCTAGCCTATGAATGAACGTTTACAACGTAGGTGCACACAGGTTGAGAGAAACATTTGAAGTGACACAGTGACAGACAGTGACACATTCAAAACCGCCTTGCACACTCTTACATTTACATTTTAGTCATTTAGCAGACGCTCTTATCCAGAGCGACTTACAGGAGCAATTAGGGTTAAGTGCCTTGCTCAAGGGCACATCGACATATTTTTCACCTAGTCAGCTCAGGGATTTGAACCACTTAACCACTAAGCTACCTGCCACTTTTGCCTGCATCTAGCTTATCTAGGGTGTAATCATTAGTCCAACAGTTGCAAATTGAGGTATGTTTATCCCCGTTTCGTTTACTTCCGTTTAAGAAACGTTTTTCTACAGAATCGATGGAATGAATACACCCCTGATCACGTGTAAACACAGTTCACTTTTATAGCCACATTGTATTCCTTCTCGCATCTATGCGTTCTCCTCCTCTCACCTTCTCTCTTCGTTTGGACTTCAATGCACAACACATCAGCTGCATGTGAACAGGCGAAAAAACCTTTCCAAGCCAAACCACGGCCTACATCGTTGTCCCCATATTAGCTAAAGTAACGTCCTAGTCAACATAGCTAATAGAACTAATGCGTTAGTAAACCCGCTACAATCATGCAGTAACATTACAGTGTATAGTATCCAGGCTCTGTCGTAGCCGGCCGCGACCGGGAGACCCATGGGGCGGCGCACAATTGGCCCAGCATTGTCCAGGGTAGTGGAGGGAATGACCGGCAGGGATGTAGCTCAGTTGGTAGAGCATGGCGTTTGCAACGCCAGGGTTGTGGGTTCGATTCCCACAGGGGGCCAGTATGAAAAATATAAATAATGTATGCACTCACTAACTGTAAGTCGCTCTGGATAAGAGCGTCTGCTAAATGACTAAAATGTAAATGTATAGTCAGTAAGCAGTTTAGCAGCTACACCAGCTGGCCCCGGTGGCAATAAAAAACGTACCTTGACTTGGAAGAGTTCCAGTGTCATTTTGGATAGTCATAGCCAGCTGGCTAACATAGCATCCCTCTGTTTGAGCCGGGTGATTGAGTAGGCTAAACTAGCCATCTGTATTTGCTAGCTAAGTAAGTGAAACTGAAAAATAAATGACAATCTCTCTCTTGCTTCTCATTCATTTTTGAAGAAATTAATTTGTTAAACTGTTCAACTATTGTTTATCTCTCTTTCAGTCAACTACTCACCACATTTTATGCACTGCAGTGCTAGCTAGCTGTAGCTTATACCTTCATTACTAGATTCATTCTCTGATCCTTTGATAGGGGGGACAACATGTCAGTTCATGCTGCAAGAGCTCTGATACGTTGGAGGACGTCCTCCGGAAGTTGTCATAATTACTGTGTAAGTCTATGGAAGGGGGTGAGAACCAAGTGCCTCCTAGGTTTTGTATTGAAGTCAATGTATTCCGAGGAGGACTGAAGCTAGCTGTCCTCCGGCCCTGTGTAGCTCAGTTGGTAGAGCATGGTGCTTGCAACGCCAGGGTTGTGGGTTCGATTCCCACGGGGGGCCAGTATGAAAACGTATGCACTCACTAACTGTAAGTCGCTCTGGATAAGAGCGTCTGCTAAATGACTCAAATGTAAAATGTACACCATGGCGCTACCCTAGAGAGTGCTGTTGAGTCTACTGTAGACCTTCATTGCAAAACAGTGTATTTTAATCAATTATTTGGTCACATGTGAATATATTTAGTATAGTTTTACAATTTTTATTTTTATGAAGTTGGAGGAGGATGGTCCACCCCTTCCTCCTCTGAAGAGCCTCCACTGGGTGGCATAGCAGGAAGATTAGAATGCTTTGAACCAAGAGGTTGTGAGTTCAAATCCCAGGTGAGGACATGTTGAATAATAATTACTGTACAAATGAACATGCACAATGTAATCATGTACGTCAAAGTGTGTCAAATATATAAGCTGAGAACATTGTATGTTAAAAGCACTGTGTGTAACTAGTTCCACAGGTAAGATGCCCAAATAATAATTTCTAGTTGAACAATCATTTTACGTTGACAGAATTTTTGCCTACATTTTCTCGTGTCGGAGGTAAGTTTGTGCCAAGAAAAAATGTTACGTTCCGGTAACACTTAGACCAAAAAAGTTGAATAAACTAAAAAAAAAGCCAGTGGAACCTGTTACTTAATAATATTTAGTTGAAAGAACTAGATTTGTTTTACAGTGTGACTGACTGACAAAAAAGAAAATGTGAAATTAGCCATACCTAGATCCCACCATCCTTTTGAGAATAGATCAGGAAATAAGGTGATTAAATGAAGATTAAATGAAGTAGTATTATTAAGAATACTTAACATAGGGGCTTAGTTATGGTGTATATATATGCTATGGCTAGCTATAGTAGATTCACATACTCACCCAGAAGCATTGAGCCTAACCACCACTTTGTAGGACACAAGCATACCCTGCACTTCCTTTAGGACTTCCTCCTTCACACTGCAGGCATGAGAGAGGAAGGGAGAGGGGGGGCAGGTCAGAATATTAGAGATCTTCTGCTGCCATCTTGTAAATGTAAACCAGTGTGAGATTTTTGAGCAGCAGAGTGTAGTGATGGTCACTCACATGCTCGAGGAAGCCAGATTGGTGTCCTCATGCTTCAGTTTCCCATCCAGAGCAATACCTCGTCTTTCCTTGTTAGCAGCCAATAGAGGAATGAGGGTGTACACCTTCTTCAGGGTTGTGCCAGAGGGCACTGAATCTCTGTGGGGAAACTTAAGAAGATTACTACGCTGCCTTACTTGTGATTCTACCATCTTCATGTTGCAACTTTTATTTGGACCAATAAAGAAAACAAATCATCAGCAATAAGAGATTGATTGATATATATATACTTACGAGCTCTCTTCTAGGGCAACTGCCCTAACATACTTGTCATTGGAATAAAGGACCACATTGGTCACCTGCTCCACTGTAGACACAAGCAGGCAGAATGAACATATAGGTCACGTCAAGTCACCACACCACCAAACAACAACAACATTCTCACCTGCAACAGTGATGTCTTTCAGTGATCTGCTGGAGCTGTTGTTGATGTTGACACTGACCTTGATTGGTTCACCATGGTAATATGTCTGCAGGGAGAGAGCGAAAAAGACAGAGGTGGGACTATTATTCGAGTCACAAGCAAATCTCAAGTCACAAGGTCCGAGTCTCACGTAGAGTCCCAAGTAGAACGGGTCAAGACACGAGTCAAATTCAAGTCATGCATTCTAAACCAAGTCAAGTTTCAAATCAAGTAAAAATAAAATCTATACATGCAGTGACTTGTTCAACTACAAATCTTTGTCTATTAATTGAGGCTACCAGGCAGTCCATTTCATTGTTTTGCCTACAACATATCTTTATTACCCTATGTAACTGTAAAATATGGACCTTGTCGTAAGGGCATTAAATCAGCAGAATGAAAGGCAGGTTGACGTGCTCAGAGTGTAGATTTATTGATAGGTCTTGGTGATCCAATGGTGAAAGCGCCATATCATACAAAATATACAAGTAGATTTACCAAATATACACGGGCAATAGCCCAAAAGAAATACCCTCTGTATCAGGTTTAACCTGTCCTATCTGAACTGACACTGGTAGAAGGAAATACTGTACAGAAACCAACTTGAATCTGTCTAACAGCAGCTCAAACAGGTAGGCCTACATAATATAAGCACTTGACCCCCAGGTCCATACAATTACCCAATTGCCAGTTACAACCAATAAACTGGTTCTACAATGCAAAAGGCAATTTCCACATCTATTGTTACTTACATTCGTCTTAATCAAATTAATGATTATTAATGATATTTCAACACCATGCATACATGGAACAATCATTTTCTCTTATTCAACGTTCGGACGCCAAAGCGTGGAGCGCAGGTCACGTAGCCTATTTCTATGCGCACTGAGGCGCGCGCGCTCCTATTACTCACAACAAAAATGACACGAGACATAGAGCACATGCAGTGTTCAAAACAACTGGAACTGTGAAAAATACAAGTTCAAATCATGACGTCAGTGATCTTCAGGTCGGAAAGTCAGAGCTCTAGAAAGAGGCCAGAGTTCCCGAGTTGGAATTCCGAGTTGGATGACCGTTCAAATCGATTTTTTTTCCCCAGTCGGAAGCTCGTTTTTTTCCCTAGTTCCCAGTTGTTTTGAACGCGGCAACAGACACGCGGAACTCCGACATAACACGGGAAATATGAACAAAGGACATTGAATGAAATAAACATAACTTCTACCTCATGAGTCTTGCGAACGTTCATATGTACTATAAACATCCCGCCCACTCAGAGCAGGGTAAGAAATGGTTGGCTATAAAATGAAAATGTATCGTTGGCCTATCAACATGAAACAAAAATGCCTACATGTTGCACTAAACGGTACAGGGATAGAATGATGAAACGCTAGCAATTATTGTACTATTAGATTTACCACATAGGGCCTATGCATTTAAACGTGTGAAAGGCAAATATTTCAGCAAAAAAAGCACTCCACTCCTATGGTGTGTCTTCGCCACTGTAATTATTAATTTTAACAACAAATTCCAAATGCAAGCTTCAGAAGTAAATGATCAATTTCAAGCAATTGTTACATACCAAAAGACCAGTATGCCTATGCTAGTAATTGTTGGTAAGCTTACAAAGTAAACAGTAAATATTCTTGATCAGCATTTTTTAAAAATCATTTATTTATTATGGCAATCCTCTATCCCTACAATTTGACCTTTGTGCTGCACCCGATCCTATAGCTGTACAGCAAATCAGCAATCTGTTAGCTAGCTCACTCGACCTGCGTTGATTGACAGTTTGCTGGTCCAATCAGAGTGCCAAGTGTGAGTTTCACTAGCCAATCTGTTGCAGTTTTTTTTTTTCACGGACCTCCTATGTTTTAATGGCTGTAATAGTAAAGACCATAGGAGCTTGTGAGTTTCAAGTTTGGGGAAGTTTACATTTTCTACCTATCTGCGTGCCAGTTATGGTTATTTTTATATGCACAGTTTCATTTCAATAGTGTTTTTGTTTCTCAAAATTGTATAACTTCCATCATCAACTAAGTAAAATACATAGGCCTAAAACAGTAGAAAATATCCGGATAAATTCTGGTTCTTTCAATCACAATCTATCTACTCCGCCTGTCTGCCTCCCTTTCTATCTGTCTTGACTTGAGCTATTGCTAGTGAAGTGCAACATTGTATCAAATCATCACTTGGTCCGGCCCAACACTGTCTCTAGCGAACTTGCAACATTGTATCAACCAGCCTATTCTGGGCCCTCAGTTTACTGCGCCAGTGAGCTCCGAACAGAAAGCTGTTTTTTATTACGTTTCCACTGGATATATGGGATCATCAGATCATGATATTTTGCTCTTTCACACGGCTTGGTGATTATTTGAGGCTGGGAGTGTTGGAAAGATTTTTCAAATACTGAGGAATTATCATTGGCAATGGATGTTAAAAACCAGACTTTGTTGACTTGTGTCAGGCGCAGAAAAACATTTGTGGTGTATGTGGTGAGTTAAAACAATCAGAAAATCAAACTTTGCCAAATGGGCACTTTCCTACGTAATGTATGCAAATTATACTCAAGACACATTATCTAAACACATATTTTAGACGCTTTTCACTGACAGACGCAACTCAATCAGCTAGACCTATTGCCACGCGCACTACCCAAATCGTGGGTTGCCCAAACACACTGGTGATTTGAAACAATACAGAACATGAAAATAAATAAAAACTAATGATCCTCTGTGGCTAAGTCATGCTCCCTGGTGAAGTATTTTGAAGTATTTTATTTAGACAGGAGTAACTATATAATTTTGGCAAAACATACATTTACTTTAGGGCAATGCAGCATCCTAACAGTACACTGTGCACCCGCCAACTTTCCTTTCCAATTCGGAAGAGGCTGAAACCAGAAATCTGTATATAATGACGAGATCCTCATGTCTCCGCCCTAACAATGGAAGTCTTTGTCCCAAAGGCGAGAAGGCAGGCGACAAGCTTAGGTCTGCATATTATTCCCATAAAAACGCATTGGGCTTATACTGGACAGAATTTGGCAAGAGTGACACCTCTCGCTATTATATCACAGAAGAAAGCATCCGAGCTATAAAATATACAGACCACAAATTCCAATTGGCTATACTTAATCTCTTTAACATCATCCTCAGCTCTGGCATCTTCTAATATTTGGAACCAAGGACTGATCACCCCAATCCACAAAAGTGGAGACAAATTTGACCCCAATAACTACCGTGGGATATGCGTCAACAGCAACCTTGGGAAAATCCTCTCGTACATTTCCTCAGTGAAAACAATGTACTGAGCAAATTGGCTTTTTACCAAATTACCGTACGACAGATCACGTATTCACCTTGCACACCCTAATTGACAAACAAACAAAACAAAACAAAGGCAAAGTCTTCTCATGCTTTGTTTATTTTTCAAAAAAGCTTTTGACTCAATTTGGCATGAGGGTCTGCTATACAAATTGATGGAAAGCGGTGTTGAGGGAAGAACATACGACATTATAAAGTCCATGTGCACAAACAAGTGTGCAGTTAAAATTGGCAAAAAAAACATTTCTTTCCACAGGGCCGTGGGGTGAGACAGGGATGCAGCTTGAGCCCCACCCTCTTATATATATATATATATATATATATATATCTCAACAAATTGGTGAGGGCACTAGAACAGTCTGCAGCACCCGGACTCACCCTACTAGAATCTAAAGTCAAATGTCTATTGTTTGCTGATGACCCGGTGCTTCTGTCCCCAACCAAGGAGGGCCTACAGCAGAACCTATATCTTCAGCACAGATTCTGTCAGACCTGGGCCCTGATCGTAAATCTCATTAAGACAAAATTAATGGTGTTCCAAAAAAGGTCCAGTTGTCAGGACCACAAATAGAAATTCCATCTAGCCACCGTTGCCCTAGAGCACACAAAACTACACATACCTCGGCCTAAACATCAACGCCACAGGCAACTTCCACAAAGCTGTGAACGATCTGAGAGAAAAGGCAAGAAGGGCCTTCTACGCCATCAAAAGGAACATAACATTTGACATCCCAATTAGGATCTGGCAAAAAATACTTGAATCAGTTTAAGAACCCATTATCTTTATGGTTGTGAGGTCTGGGGTCCGCTCACCAACCAAGTACTCACAAAATGGGACAAACACCAAATTGAGACTCTGCATGCAGAATTCTGCAAAAACATCCTCCGTGAACAACGTAAAACACCAAATAATACATGCAGAGCAGAATTAGGCTGATACCTGGTAATTATCAAAATCCAGAAAAGAGCTGTTAAATTCTACAAACACCTTTAAAAGGAAGCGATTCCCAAACCTTCCATAACAAAGCCATCCCCTAAATACCACAGTGTGAAATACCACAGTGTGCCATAACAGCAGCAAGATTTGTGACCTGTTGCCACAAGAAAAGGGCAACCAGTGAAGAACAAACACCATTGTAAATACAACCCATATTTATGTTTCTTTATTTTCCCTTTTGCACTTTAACTATTTGCACATCGTTATAACACTATACAGTGCATTCAAAGTATTCAGACCCCTTGACATTTTCCACATTTTGTTACGTTACAGCCTTATTCTAAAATGGATTAAATAGTTTTTTTCCCCCTCATCAATCTACACATAATACCCCAAAATGACAAAGCAAAAACGGGTTTTTAGAAATATTTGCAAAAAAAACTAACGGAAATGTTACATTTACATAAGTATTCAGACCCTTTACTCAGTACTTTGTTGAAGCACCTTTGGCAGCAATTACAGCCTCGAGTCTTCTTGGGTATGACGCTACAAGCTTGGCACACCTGTATTTGGGGAGTTTCTCTCATTCTTCTCTGCAAATCCTCTCAAGCTCTGTCAGGTTGGATGGGGAGCGTCGCTGCACAGCTATTTGCAGGTCTCTCCAGAGATGTTCAATCGGGTTCAAGTCCGGGCTCTGGCTGGGCCACTCAAGGACATTCAAAGACTTGTCCCGAAGCTACTCCTGCATTGTCTTGGCTGTGTGCTTAGGGTCGTTGTCCTGTTGGAAGGTGAACCTTCGCCCCAGCCTGAAGTCCTGAGCGCTCAAGGATCTCTCTGTACTTTGCTCTGTTCATCTTTCCCTCTATCCTGACTAGTCTCCCAGTCCCTGCTGCTGAAAAACATCCCCACAGCATGATGCTGCCACCACCATGTTTCACCGTAGGTATGGTGCCAGGTTTCCTCCAGACATGATGCTTGGCATTCAGGCCAAAGAGTTCAATCTTGGTTTCATCAGACCAGAGAATCTTGTTTCTGATGGTTTGATTCCTTTAGGTGTCTTTTGGCAATCTCCAAGCAGGCTGACATGTGCCTTTTACTGAGTGGCTTCCGTCTGGCCACTCTACCGTAAAGGCCGGATTGGTGGAGTGCTGCAGAGATGGTTGTCCTTCTGGAAGGTTCTCCCATCTCCACAAAGGAACTCTGGAGCTCTGTCAGAGTGACCATCAGATTCTTGGTCACCTCCCTGACCAAGGCCCTTCTCCCCCGATTGGTCAGTTTGGCCGGGCAGCCAGATCTAGGAAGAGTCTGTGGTTCCAAACTTCTTCCATTTAATAATGATGGAGGTCACTGTGTTCTTGGGGACCTTCAATGCTGCAGAAATGTTTTGTAACCTTCCCCAGATATGTGCCTCGACACAATCCTGTCTCGGAGCTCTACGGACAATTTTTTCAACCTCATGGCTTGGTTTTTGCTCTGACATGCACTGTCAAATGTGTGACCTTATATAGACCGGTGTGTGCCTTTCCTAATCATGTCCAATCAATTGAATTTTCCTCAGGGGGACTCCAATCAAGTGTGCAGTTTTTGTGACTGCACATGAAGAAACTTTCAAAGTTCTTGAAATGTTCTGTATTGACTGACCTTCATGTCTTAAAGTAATGATGGACTGTCGTTTCTCTTTGCTTATTTGAGCTGTTCTTGTCATGATATGGACTTGTTTTTTTACCAAATAGGGCTATCTTCGGTATACCCCCCCCCCCCCCCCCCTACCTTGTCACAACACAACTGATTGGCTCAAACGCATTAAGAAGGAAAGAAATTCCACAAATTAACTTTTAAGAAGGCACACCTGTTAATTGAAATGCATTCCAGGTGACTACCTCATGAAGCTGGTTGAGAGAATGCCAAGAGTGTGCAAAGATTTTATCAAGGCAAAAGGTGGCTATTTGAAGAATCTCAAATATAAAATATATTTTGATTTGTTTAACACTTTTTTGGTTACTACATGATTACATGTGTTATTTCATAGTTTTGAGGTCTTTACTATTATTCAACAATGTAAAAAATTGTAAGAATAAAGAAAAACCCTCGAATTAGTAGGTGTCCCAACTTTTGACTGGTAATGTATGTGTGTGTGTGTGTGTGTGTGTGTGTGTATATATATATATATATATATATATATATATATATTAAAATGAATCAATACAGGAATGAGATCTGTATGTTAAAATATTAACGTTTTACATTTTAGGCATTTAGCAGATGCTTTTATCCAGAGCGACTTACAGTTAGTCCATTCATCTTAAGCTCGCTAGGTGTGACAACCACAGATCACAGTCAAATATACAGGATATTATCATTCCATTCCAGCTAAACCAGGGGTGGACAATAATTTCGGCTCAAGGGCCACATTGGGATTTCAAAATTCATCGGAGGCCCGCACAGATGTTTTTCAGGACCGATTTGATAATCAAAAGCAATTTGCGGGCCAGAAAAAGGTCAGTTATTTGAAAACATATAGGTCCATTATCATTTCTACATTCTTTTTATCTAGTTTTTGACGTTCAAGCCCCCCCCCCCCCCAAAAAAAAAATAAAACAATTGGGTATGTTGACCACCCCTTAGCTAAGTTTAACAATGGCTATAGCGTTTTGCAACAAAACCCATTTTCAAATCAACAAAAAAATGTCACATGCGCCAGAAACAACCTTACCGTGAAATGCTTACTTACAAGCACTTAACCAACAATGCATTTTTAAGAAAAATAAGAGTTAAGAAAATATTTACTAAATAAATGAAAGTAAAAAGAAAGTAACACAATAGAATAACATTAACGTGGCTATATACAGGGGGTACCGGTACCGAGTCAATGTGCGGCGTTAGTCGAGGTAATTTAGGTAATATGTACATGATTTCATTAAAAATCAGAGAAAGTAATATTTTAAACTCACATGTAGGTACCTATAAGCAATCATTTCTGATGAAAAAACAAGTGTGAAAGTTGGTGGATATAAAACTTTGGAACTAAACACTTCATTTTAAACCTTGCAGGGCTGCTGTCACTCTGCTATGTTCAAAGGTTTGTCTCCTACAATTCTAGCCCATGGTGAGGAACTGAAGCTGACTCACTGGTTTCTCTGAAGGACAACTCACCTCTTTCTCCAGGCTGACCTGCATGTGCAGAGGTTTGTCCGACATGAGGAACTCACAGGTGGTCTCTGAGGACGGGACGGTCTTACTATCCTCCGGAGCGTACTGGATCTTACGGATGGCCAGACGCACGGAGCTCCTGTGGGAGACCGAGAGCAACGGTCAGTAACCTGGTGGCTTGATGAAGAACTGTCATGCAGGACAACACTTGATTCTGAAATGCAATGACTTGGACCTGTAGTGCAGTAAACCAGAACACACACATATTCAGAGCAACTAAAGACAATATAGTATATGAATTGGGACTGGTGGAACTACAGTACCAGTCAAAAGTTTGGACACATCTACTCATTCCAGGGTTTTTCTTTATTTTTACTATTTTCTACATTGTAGAATAATAGTGAAGACTTCAAAACTATGAAATAACACATATGTAATCATGTAGTAACCAAAAAAGTATTAAACAAATCAAAATATATGTTATATTTGAGATTCTTCAAATAGCCACCCTTTGCCATCAAGCTCTATAATGAAACTGGCTCTCATGAGGATCACCACAGGAATGGAAGACCCAGAGATACCTCTGCTGCAGATGATAACTTCATTAGAGTTACCAGCCTCAGAAATTGCAGCCCAAATAAATGCTTCAGAGTTCAAGTAACAGACGTATCTCAACATCAACTGTTAAGAAGGGACTGTGTGAATCAGGCCTTCATGATCGAATTGCTGCAAAGAAACCACTACTAAAGGACACCAATAAAAAGAAGAGACCTGCTTGGGCCAAGAAACACGAGCAATGGACATTAGACCGGTGGAAATTTGTCCTTTGGTCTGGACCCCAAAATTGAGATTTTTGGTTCCAACCGCCATGGCTTTGTGAGACCCGGTGTGGGTGAACGGATGATCTCCGCATGTGTATTTCCTACTGTAAAGCATGGAGTGTGTCAACCTTTGACTGGTAGTGTACATTACACTTCAACAGCATCCAGAAGTGGACTGTACTTTGGTTGGTGTCTCTAGTTGTTTGTGAGTCTGAATTTACCGCTTTTCGATTTTCTCGTCTTGGTTCTCAGCACAGAAAGCCTTTACTTCGAACTCGACTGCGCAGCGCTGTGAACAGAGAGGTTGAGAATTTAGAATACCGTACTGCCAACATGAATTCTGTTACAAAGGCTGCTGCTGGCTGTGTTACTCACCTTGCCCACATCGGATGGAGCCGGCTGCAGACACACAGAGCACGGCAGGTTGTCTGGGAACTGAAAGACACAGAACACATCAGCCTGTCAACTTCGTGTCACACCCACTACTGTCAGTCTGTTAGTGTCATATCCACTACTTCAATGTACTATCTTAATTTGATAACTCTGCTAGAGCAGAGAATTTTCCTGCACAGCAGGACATGCAAATTGTAGTGTATTAGAGGTTTAGAAAGCTTCTAAAGCTTGTAATTTCCACTTTTAAATGTCATACTTGATTTATCCTAACAAAAATTTCACTTAATTATAATCCACATAATAATTCACATTTCCTGTTGCTGCAGGATTATTTTCCTGCTGTGAGAAACTGGTCAAATTAAGATAGTACATGCCGTATGTACAATTGTTAGTCTGTTACAATGTTTCATCCACTACTTGCTACAGTTTATTGTAATCTTCCTTATTAGAATTTTTTCCTGAGCATGTGACCTGACCAGGAAAAACTCTAGAGCTGTGTTCAAATACCCATACTAACATACTGTATGCTTAATGAGTACATACTACATACTATTAGTTAATTTTAGTATACTGTAAACGAACGATATCATTTCAGTTGAGCATACTAGCGCTTCGCCTGTCTACCGGAAGTTGATGCTGTTGCTATGCAACCTCTTGCTAGCTTGTTAGCATAACAATTTACTAGCTAGACTTCGGGTGTGTTCGTAAATTCAATCTGGAGTGCCAGAGTGTGCTCTGGGCGTTCGTAAATTCAGAGCGTGACGCTCTGGCCTAGGAGTTGGGTTGATCCGAGTGTTTTGACCTCTCAACGGCAGTCAAGCACCCAAGCTAAATGGCTAACTTGCTAGCTACTTCCAGACACAAATGAGAGAACACCTCACTCTGACCAGTTTTCATGTTATCTGGAGCGTTAGTGACTGTAACTGTGCTGCTGGCAACAATTTAATTACGCTTTTTTGCCGACGTTTACTGACACCGGCCACATTCAACAGGTGTTGAGCTTCCGTAAATTCATCAGTTATTCTACGCTCTGGCACAGTCAGACGAGAGTGCTCTGAAATCGGAGTAGATAGCCGGAGCGAATTTACGAACACACCCGAATGAATGCTTGTATACTTCGTATTTTGGCGAATGTAGTACAACATCCGGGAACTTTTGGCATACTAACTATATCTGTACTATGACTAATAAGCATACTACATACTCAATTTACATCACAAGTAGTGCGGTTAGTATGAGTATTCGAACACAGTTTAGGTCTTTCCTGGTCAGGTCATGTGGTCAGCAAAAACTGCTGGCCGTTACGGAATCCATTCAGCTTACTGATGCTGAATGTAGTAGAGGTAAAATGCACATTTATTTCTGGCATCATGTGTACTACTAGCGGCGTCATGCACCTCAAAAATCTGAGGGGGCACAAATACGTGAGGATGGCTGCGGGGTGGTCTCTAGGGGTCAAGGCCCCCTTTTCGTAAATTGGAGAATTTAGCATTTTTCAAACACCTGAAACAGATTTTTCCTGCAATCTAGAGCCATAATCATTATGCGTAATTCTATGTAAAAGAAAAAAAAAGAAAAAAAACATAATAAGCATACCTCTTGAGCTGTCTGTATCATCCTGACTGGCGGTAAACATTTTTTTTACAAAAAAACTAAACATGCTCTAATCTGGGTAAAATATTGAAAGGAATGTGAGTCTTATTCAGTACATTTAGTTATTGCTTGCTTTTCTAAAGTCTACCAAACTTGACAGCAGGCATGCCAGCTAGTTAGACAAGCTAGCTACTCTAACTTGATTGATAGCTTGAAATGGTTTCTTGGTAGCTAGTTACAGTGGGGGAAAAAAGTATTTAGTCAGCCACCAATTGTGCAAGTTCTCCCACTTAAAAAGATGAGAGAGACCTGTAATTTTCATCATAGGTACACGTCAACTATGACAGACAAAATGAGGAAACAAAATCCAGAAAATCACATTGTAGGATTTTTAATGAATTTATTTGCAAATTATGGTGGAAAATAAGTATTTGGTCAATAACAAAAGTTTCTCAATACTTTGTTATATACCCTTTGTTGGCAATGACACAGGTCAAACGTTTTCTGTAAGTCTTCACAAGGTTTTCACACACTGTTGCTGGTATTTTGGCCCATTCCTCCATGCAGATCTCCTCTAGAGCAGTGATGTTTTGGGGCTGTCGCTGGGCAACACGGACATTCAACTCCCTCCAAAGATTTTCTATGGGGTTGAGATCTGGAGACTGGCTAGGCCACTCCAGGACCTTGAAATGCTTCTTACGAAGCCACTCCTTCGTTGCCCGGGCGGTGTGTTTGGGATCATTGTCATGCTGAAAGACCCAGCCACGTTTCATCTTCAATGCCCTTGCTGATGGAAGGAGGTTTTCACTCAAAATCTCACGATACATGGCCCCATTCACACATTTATGAAATTGCTTATCCCAGTTACTAATAAGCATGCACCCATTAAGAAAACAACTGTAAAAACTATTAAATCCCCGTGGACTGATGAGGAATTGAAAAATTGTATGGTTGAGAGGGATGAGGCAAAAGTAATGGCAAATAAGTTTGCCTGCACAACCGATTGGCAAACGTTCTGCAAATTGAGAAATCATGTGACTAAACTGAATAGAAAAGAGGAAACTACACTATGAAACAAAGATAAATGACATAAAGAATGATAGTAAAAACCTTTGGCGCACCTTCAATGACATTTTGGGAAAAAAGGCAAACTCAGCTCCATCATTCATTGAATCAGATGGCTCATTCATCACAAAACCGACTGATATTGCCAACTACTTTAATGTTTTTTTTCATTGGCAAGATTAGCAAACTTAGGCATGACATGCCAGCAACAAACGCTGACACTACACATCCAAGTATATCTGACCAAATTATGAAAGACAAGAATTGTACTTTTGAATTCCATAAAGGGAGAGTGGAAGAGGTGAATTTTTTTTCGTTATCTATCAACAATGACAAGCCACCGGGGTTTGACAACTTACAGTGGGGAAAAAAAGTATTTAGTCAGCCACCAATTGTGCAAGTTCTCCCACTTAAAAAGATGAGAGAGGCCTGTAATTTTCATCATAGGTACACGTCAACTATGACAGACAAAATGAGATTTTTTTTCTCCAAAAATCACATTGTAGGATTTTTTATGAATTTATTTGCAAATTATGGTGGAAAATAAGTATCTGGTCAATAACAAAAGTTTCTCAATACTTTGTTATATACCCTTTGTTGGCAATGACACAGGTCAAACGTTTTCTGTAAGTCTTCACAAGGTTTTCACACACTGTTGCTGGTATTTTGGCCCATTCCTCCATGCAGATCTCCTCTAGAGCAGTGATGTTTTGGGGCTGTCGCTGGGCAACATGGACTTTCAACTCCCTCCAAATATTTTCTATGGGGTTGAGATCTGGAGACTGGCTAGGCCACTCCAGGACCTTGAAATGCTTCTTACGAAGCCACTCCTTCGTTGCCCGGGCGGTGTGCTTGGGATCATTGTCATGCTGAAAGAACCAGCCACGTTTCATCTTCAATGCCCTTGCTGATGGAAGGAGGTTTTCACTCAAAATCTCACGATACATGGCCCCATTCATTCTTTCCTTTACACAGATCAGTCGTCCTGGTCCCTTTGCAGAAAAACAGCCCCAAAGCATGATGTTTCCACCCCCATGCTTCACAGTAGGTATGGTGTTCTTTGGATGCAACTCAGCATTCTTTGTCCTCCAAACACGACGAGTTGAGTTTTTACCAAAAAGTTATATTTTGGTTTCATCTGACCGTATGACATTCTCCCAATCCTCTTCTGGATCATCCAAATGCACTCTAGCAAACTTCAGACGGGCCTGGACATGTACTGGCTTAAGCAGGGGGACACGTCTGGCACTGCAGGATTTGAGTCCCTGGCGGCGTAGTGTGTTACTGATGGTAGGCTTTGTTACTTTGGTCCCAGCTCTCTGCAGGTCATTCACTAGGTCCCCCCGTGTGGTTCTGGGATTTTTGCTCACCGTTCTTGTGATCATTTTGACCCCACGGGGTGAGATCTTGCGTGGAGCCCCAGATCGAGGGAGATTATCAGTGGACTTGTATGTCTTCCATTTCCTAATAATTGCTCCCACAGTTGATTTCTTCAAACCAAGCTGCTTACCTATTGCAGATTCAGTCTTCCCAGCCTGGTGCAGGTCTACAATTTTGTTTCTGGTGTCCTTTGACAGCTCTTTGGTCTTGGCCATAGTGGAGTTTGGAGTGTGACTGTTTGAGGTTGTGGACAGGTGTCTTTTATACTGATAACAAGTTCAAACAGGTGCCATTAATACAGGTAACGAGTGGAGGACAGAGGAGCCTCTTAAAGAAGTTGTTACAGGTCTGTGAGAGCCAGAAATCTTGCTTGTTTGTAGGTGACCAAATACTTATTTTCCACCATAATTTGCAAATAAATTCATTAAAAATCCTACAATGTGATTTTCTGGGATTCTTTTTCTCAATTTGTCTGTCATAGTTGACGTGTACCTATGATGAAAATTACAGGCCTCTCTCATCTTTTTAAGTGGGAGAACTTGCACAATTGGTGGCTGACTAAATACTTTTTTTCCCCACTGTATATATAAAATTACTGAGGATAATAGCGGACTATATTGCCACTCCTATTTGCCATATCTTCAATTTAAGCCTACTAGAAAGTGTGTGCCCTCAGGCCTGGAGGGAATCAAAAGTCATTCCGCTAGCTAAGAATAGTAAAGCACCTTTTACTGGCTCAAATAGCCGACCAATCAGCCTGTTACCAACCCTTAGTAAAGTTTTGGGGAAAATGGTGTTTGACCAGATACAATGCTATTTTACAGTAAACAAATTGACAACTGACTTTCAGCACGCTTATAAGGAAGGACATTCAACAAGCACAGCACTTACACAAATGACTGATGATTGGCTGAGAGAAATTGATGATAAAAAGATTGTGGGGGCTGTTTTGTCAGACTTCCGTGCGGCTTTTGACATTATCGATCATAGTCTGCTGCTGGAAAAACGTATGTGTTATGTCTTTACACCCCCTGAAGCCTCTCCAACATAATCCAGGTAAAATCATGAATTTCCCAGGGCAGCTGTCTAGGCCCCTTACTTTTTTCAATCTTTAATAACGACATGCAACTGGCCTTGAGTAAAGCCAGTGTGTCGATGTATGCGGATGACTCAACGCTATACACGTCAGCTACTGAAATGACTGCAACACTTAAAGAGCTGCAGTTAGTTTCATAATGGGTGGCAAGGAATAAGTTAGTCCTAAATATTTCTAAAACTAAAAGCATTGTATTTGGAACAAATCATTCACTAAACCCTAAACCTTAACTAAATATTGTAATAAATAATGTGGAAATTGAGCAAGTTGTGGTGACTAAACTGCTTGGAGTAACCCTGGATTGTAAACTGTCATGGTCAAAACATATTGATACAACAGTAGCTAAGATGGGGAGAAGTCTGTCCATAATAAAGTGCTGCTCTGCCTTCTTAACAGCACAATCAACAAGGCAGGTCCTACAGGCTCTAGTTTTGTCTCACCTGGACTACTGTTCAGTTGTGTGGTCAGGTACCACAAAGAGTGACTTACGAAAATTGCATTTGGCTCAGAACAGGGCAGCACGGCTGGCCCTTTGACGTACACAGAGAGATTTGACTTCATCACTACTTGTATTTGTGAGAGGTATTGACATGTTGAAAGCACGAGCTGTCTGTTTAAAACAACTAGCACACAACTCAGACACCCATGCATACGCCACCAGAGGTCTCTTCACAGTCCCCAAGTCCAGAACAGACTATGGGAGGCGCACAGTACTACATAGAGCCATGACTACATGGAACTCTATTCCACATCAGGTAACTGATGCAAGCAGTAGAATCAGATTTAAAAAACAGATAAAAATACACCTTATGGAACAGCGGGGACTGTGACATAGGCGCAGACACATGTATACACACACATGATAACATACGCACTATACATACACGTATTTTGTGTTGTAGATATGTGGTAGTGGAGTAGGGGCCTAAGGGCACACACTTAGTGTGTTGTGAAATCTGTTATGAATGTATTGTAATGTTTAAAAAAAAAGTGTAACTGCCTTAATTTTGCCAGACCCCAGGAAGAGTAGCTGCTGCCTTAGCAGCAGCTAATGGGGATCCGTAATAAATACAAATACAAATGTATTTTAGAAAACTTGCAGAATATGAACCTTTCAATCAAATATATACATTCTGTTGGCCTATGATACAATGCCGAATACTGATTACTATCATTCTTTTTCACATAAGTATGAACCAAATTACTATTGGTGACACAAACACTGCCAATATCATCAGTACAACAGTCTCATCAACTGTGTGCAAGTACATTTAATTTTGTAGCTTGCTATTGTAACTTTTTGGATACTCCGAATGGTCTCCTACAACTACAGTCTATTAATTTGTAACAAATGGTCCAAAGGGAGGACAGGCCTGTTCTAATTGCTATTTGAACCGTATGTGATTATCAACTCATGCACCCTTTTCATTATTCTGCTATTTCTTGTAGAATTGATTAGGACACCAGGAAGCCATCAGAAGAGGACATGGAAGAGGATGTGTCAGACGACAGTTGGATACCATCGGATGAGGAAGTGACATCGGAGAAGGACAGCTCTGATGACTACATCCCTCCTTTTGGTCTGAGGTAGGTCTCAAAACCATGTTTGTTTTTTGAACATTACAGACCTACTGATTGAGTAAATGCTTTCCTTATTAAAATTAACTTATGAGCTTACTTCAAATGTCGTACCCCTTCAGAATCCAAAATATTAGCTTGTTTTCTTTACTCCAATATTTGTAGAACTGACAGTGCCTTAGCAAAGGAGGTGCAATTACTCCCAGTCCTTAGCCTCGATCAGTCTGTGCTTTTAATTTTTTAATTTTTAATTTAACCTTTATTTAACTAGGCAAGTCAGTTAAGAACAAATTCTTATTTACAATGACGGCCTACACCGGCCAAACCCGGACGACTCTGGGCCAATTGTGCGCTGCCCTATGGGACTCCCAATCACGGCCGGTTGTGATACAGCCTGGAATCGAACCAGGGGGTCTGGAGTGACGCCTCAAGCTGAGATGCAGTGCCTTAGACCGCTGCGCCACTCGGGAGCCCAGAGCTTGATCATCATCACTCTGAAGACACAGGATTTACATTGGAGGATGATGAAATGTCACAAATTACCGACAAGTATCAGGTGCTGTGCAAAGATGACATTGTTGGACAACATGCATCTACAAAGTGAAGCACTCGCTTGATATGTGGCATGGGGTAAAGAACTTGGGCAAAAATATGTATGCTGTAAGTTAGTTATATTGAGGAAGTTATGCAATCCCCAATTTGCTTGTTATCTTTTACTTCATGTTTCAACTGAAATGCCTAATTGAGAGAATTGTCTTAACCCCCTCTCAAAACATTCTCTCAAAAAAGGCTGGGCAGGAGGCAGGGTACTCCATCCTTCTCCAGTGGAGTAAGGACATTGTTAACCACTTCTGGTGGTGCTGTAAGATATAAATATAAATCCAACTATTGGATGATTTATATTTGTAATTTATATTTGTAATGGCTGGTATCATACTTGACCGTAATTGAAGAGTTCATTGTAAGTGAAATACTGTGGCACTAAGAAAATCCAACTATTGGATGATTTGTAATTTATATTTGTAATGGCTGGTATCATACTTGACCGTAATTTCAGCACTGTCATTACAGGGATTAATCACATGGCAGGCTATTGTGTAGTAAATGGTTACTGATAAATGGTTTTCACTGTTGTAGAACATGTGGAGAGGCATCCTGCACCATGTTGTAGGGGAACACGAATGGGCCTTTGGCAGCTGTCAGCATGACAGTTTAGCTGAGTCATGGATAGAGAGAGGTTCAGCAGCCCACAAGACTCTGGGTGTTCCTCAATATGCATTCTAGCTCCACACACTCATGCTCCGAATGCATTCTCAGACGACGTTCTCTTGAGTACGTTCTTGTGAGGATGAGATTGTGGAGGAAGAATAAAACATGACATTTGAGAAGCACTCGCACTGCCCCTACTGTATTACCTCACGCTTCATATCCCCATTCACTGGACCTTCTTCCAGCCAGGACAATGGCAACAATAGACGAAACAAGATATACACAAAGCAAACGTTTTACTTCATAACTATCAGCTAGCTATAA
This sequence comes from Coregonus lavaretus, assembly GCF_964263955.1. Lineage (NCBI taxonomy): Eukaryota > Metazoa > Chordata > Actinopteri > Salmoniformes > Salmonidae > Coregonus > Coregonus lavaretus. The sequence goes on along the minus strand of NC_140017.1, from coordinate 1,615,488 downwards.
TAATGTAGCTAACCAGAGTTTAACATTCAAAAATGACCTAAAATGAATATTAGGCAAGATAGATGTCAATTATTTGTGGGTATATAGATAACAATTCTTCATGGCTATCTGGCTAGCTAACAGTGGTAGCTAGCCAGTTAGCCCTGTTGACTTATTATGGGCTTGCGATCTACAGTACGTATTTGTATTTGTATTTATTAGGGATCCCCATTAGCTGCTGCCAAGGCAGCAGCTACTCTTCCTGGGGTCCAAACACATTAAGGCACTTATATTACACATCAAAACAAAAGATAACAATGTTATGTTATATGATGTACTATTTTATACCACTACATACAGTGCCTTGCAAAAGTATTCATCCCCCTTGGCGTTTTTCCTATTTTGTAGCATTACAACCTGTAATTTAAATTGATTTTTATTTGGATTTCATGTAATGGACATACACAAAATAGTCCAAATTGGTGAATCAAATAAAATAAAATTGTCACATGCGCCGAATACAACAGGTGTAGACCTTACAGTGAAATGCTTACTTACAAGCCCTTAACCAACAATGCAGTTTTAAGAAAGAATACCAAAAGAAATCACAAAAAAATACAATATAAAATAATACGAAATAAAAGTAACAAATAATTAAAGACCCGCAGTAAAAATAACAATAGCGAGGCTATATACAGGGGGTACCGGTACCGAGTCAATGTGCGGGGGCAACGTTTAGTCAAGGTAATTGAGGTAATATGTACATGTAGGTAGAGTTATTAAAGTGACTATGCATAGATAATAAACAGAGAGTAGCAGCAGTGTAAAAGGGGGGGGGGGGGGCAATGCAAATAGTCTGGGTAGCAATTTGATTAGATGTTCAGGAGTCTTATGGCTTGGGGGTAGAAGCTGTTTAGAAGCCTCTTGGACCTAGACTTGGCGCTCCAGTACCACTTGTCGTGCAGTAGCAGAGAGAACAGTCTATGACTAGGGTGGCTGGAGTCTTTGACAATTTCTAGGGTCTTCCTCTTACACCGCCTGGTATAGAGGTCCTGGATGGCAGGAAGCTTGGCCCCAGTGATGTACTGGGCCGTATGCACTACCCTCTGAAGTGCCTTGCGGTCAGAGGCCGAGCAGTTGCCATACCAGGCGGTGATGCAACCAGTCAGGATGCTCTCGATGGTGCAGCTGTAGAACCTTTTGAGGATCTGAGGACCCATGCCAAATATTTTCAGTCTCCTTAGGGGGAATAGGTTTTGTCGTGCCCTCTTCACGACTGTCTTGGTGTGCTTGGACCATGTTAGTTTGTTGGTGATGTGGACGCCAAGGAACTTGAAGCTCTCAACCTGCTCCACTACAGCCCCGTCGATGAGAATGGGGGCGTGCTCGGTCCTCTTCTTTTTACTGTAGTTCATAATCAACTCCTTTGTCTTGATCACGTTGAGGGAGAGGTTGTTGTCCTGGCACCACACAGCCAGGTCTCTGACCTCCTCCCTATAGGCTGTCTCGTTGTTGTCGGTGATCAGGCCTACCACTGTTGTGTCATCGGCAAACTTAATGATGGTTTTGGAGTCGTGCCTGGTCATGCAGTCATGGGTGAACAGGGAGTACAGGAGGTTACTGAGCACGCACCCCTGAGGGGCCCCCGTGTTGAGGATCAGCGTGGTCGATGTGTTGTTACCTACCCTTACCACCTGGGGGCGGCCCGTCAGGAAGTCCAGGATCCAGTTGCAGAGGGAGATGTTTAGTCACATGTTCCTTAGCTTTGTGATGCGCTTTGAGGGTACTATGGTGTTGAATGCTGAGCTGTAGGTCAATTAATAGCATTCTCACATAGGTGTTCCTTTTGTCCAGGTGTGAAAGGGCAGTGTGGAGCGCAATAGAGATTGCATCATCTGTGGATCTGTTGGCGATATGCAAATTGGAGTGGGTCTAGGGTTTCTGGGATAATGGTGTTGATGTGAGCCATGACCAGCCTTTCAAAGCACTTCATGACTACAGACGTGAGTGCTACGGGTCGGTAGTCATTTAGGCAGGTTACTTTAGTGTTCTTGGGCACAGGGACTATGGTGGTCTGCTTGAAACATGTTGGTATTAAAGACTCAGACAGGGAGAGGTTGAAAATGTCAGTGAAGACACTTACCAGTTGGTCAGCGCATGCTCGGAGTACACGTCCTGGTAATCCGTCTGGCCCTGCGGCCTTGTGAATGTTGACCTATTTAAAGGTCTTACTCACATCAGCTACGGAGAGCGTGATCACACAGTCATCCGGAACAGCTGATGCTCTCATGCATGTTTCAGTGTTAATTGATTAGAAGCGAGCATATAAGTAATTTAGCTCGTCTGGTAGGCTTGTGTCACTGGGAAGCTCGTGGCTGTGCTTCCCTTTGTAGTTTGTAATAGTTTGCAAGTGAAATGAAAAAAATTACTTGTTTCAAAAAAAAATAACGGAAAAGTGGTGCGTGCATATGTATTCACCCCCTTTGCTATGAAGCCCCTAAATAAGATCTGGTGCAACCAATTACCTTCAGAAGTCACATAATTAGTTAAATAAAGTCCACCTGTGTGCAATCTAAGTGTCACATGATCTCTGTGTGTATATATACACACCTGTTCTGAAAGGCCAAGGAGTCTGCAACACCACTAAGCAAGGGGCACCACCAAGCAAGCGGCACCATGAAGACCAAGGAGCTCTCCAAACAGGTCAAGGACAAAGTTGTGGAGAAGTACAGATCAGGGTCGGGTTATAAAAAAATATCCGAGCACCATTTAAATCCATTATTAAAAAAATGGAAAGAATGTGGCACCACAACAAGGAGGGCATTAATTAGAGAGGCAACAAAGAGACCAAAGATAACCCTGAAGGAGCTGCAAAGCTCCACAGCGGAGATTGGAGTATCTGGACTAGTTTAAGGGGGGGGGGGGGGGGGTGAATAGTTATGCACGCTCAAGTTCTCCGTTTTATTTGTCTTATTTCTTGTTTGTTTCACAAGAAAAAATATTTTGCATCTTCAAAGTGGTAGGCATGTTGTGTAAATCAAATGATACAAACCCCCCCAAAAAACAATTTTAATTCCAGGTTGTAAGGCAACAAAATAGGAAAAATGTCAAGGGGGGTGAATACTTTCGCAAGCCACTGTATCTACAACACAAAATGTATGATACCACCATACAACAGTATTACAATGTACGTGTGTAGAGTACGTGTGCTAGCGCCCGTGTGCTAATGCATACCTGTGTGTGTTTCTCTTCACAGTCCCCGCTGTTTTTTTTTTAATCTGCTTCTATTGTTTGCATCAGTTGCCTGATGTGGAATAGAGTTCCATGTAGTCATGGCTCTATGTAGTACTGTGCACCTCCCATAGTGTGTTCTGAACTTGGGGATCAACAACCATGACAGTTTACAATTCAGGGTTACTCCAAGCAGTTTAGTCACCTCAACTTGCTCAATTTCCACATTATTCATTACAAGATTTAGTTGAGGTTTAGGGTTTAGTGAATGATTTGTCCCAAATACAATGCTTTTAGTTTTAGTCCCCAATATTTCTAACTTATTCCTTGCCACCCATTCTGAAACTAACTGCATCTCTTTGTTAAGTGTTGCAGGTAAACATGCCAAAATTAACACAGCATGTATTTATTAACATATTAAGATAAAATATTGTAGACAGGCAACATATGACGTGAATAGGCAACATTTCATTCCGAGGTGTGTATTTTCTGTCGCTTCAGCTCAAATAATGGCCGCCATTGAATTCACAAAATTGTGGCTAATTTTTTACGTGGTTGCGTCATATTTCTTTAATACTTTCCGTTGAAGCTTGCATCGATGCATGCTTCAAAATATGTCCAAATGGAGTACACATTCGAGAAGTACCCTCCGTGCTCTGTTTTGCATACTTTGATTTAGACTCATACTCCGACCCTCCCGTGCTCCAATTGGCTTGCTCGGAGCGCGGTAGTATGCATTTTGAGAAAAATCCTCTGACTGAAATTGTGCTCAACAAGAGGTGGCTTAACAATATCCCCAAATACCTGGCTTTTAGGTACTGTAAATCAGACGACACACATAAGGCTAATTGTGATGCTTTTCTCAGGTCAACTGCAGAGCTGGAGGCATTCCAGAATCAAATTATGATGTATGCCAGCAAGAAGAGCAATCTCTGGGACTCCTCCCCCTTGAGAACTTTTGTGACGTTTTTACTTTTAATAACCGTTTAATCAAAACTCTGCATTTAACAATTTAACAACAAATTTACCAACGTCTTAATTTTTTCCTCACTCAACTTTTTTCATTCAACTTTTTGACCCCGGACGCTTTCTTGACATAGTTCTACAGGAGTTCCACCAGCCGAAAAAGCTAAATAGTAACATTAACGCGATGCAATAAGAATATGCAGGTGAACTATCGCCTTATGGTGAGGATAGCCGAGTTGCAAGCCCAGCTTTAGACGCAATCGTTAGGCAAGGGCAATTTAAGTGTAGGAAAGGACGAAACAGCGTCTACGCCACCAGTAAGTACAGATAGTAGTATAAATTCCCCCCACACAGTCCCCGCAGCCGGACAATTTTCTCAAGGCTTCTGGAAAGAAATGCTGTCGGCATGCTCAACCGGTGTTGCTCATTCAGCCGACAGAAAATTTCAACCGGTTCTCCCCATTAAGCAATGAGTCGGAGTCAGAGACCGAGCCTTCTCAGGTCTCTCCTCCATCTGTTACGGAGTCTGAGTCGCCGAAGCCTCCCACCATTAGCTCTGACAAATTGAAAATCCTAGTCATTGGCGACTCCATTACCTGCAATATTAGACTTAAAAATAATCATCCAGCAATCATACATTGTTTACCAGGGGGCAGGGCCACCGACGTAAAGCCGAATCTGAAGATTGTGCTGGCTGAGACTAAAACTGGTGAGTGTAGATGTTATAGGGATATTGTTATCCACATCGGCACCAACGATGTTAGGATGAAACAGTCAGAGGTCACCAAGTGCAACATAACTTCAGCGTGTAACTTAGCTAGAAAGATGTGTCGGCATCGAGTAGTTGTCTCTGGCCCTCTCCCAGTTAGGGGGAGTCATGAGCTCTACAGCAGACTCGCACAACTCAATCACTGGTTGAAAACTGTTTTCTGCCTCTCCCAAAAGATAGAATTTGTAGATAACTGGCCCTCTTTCTTGGACTCCCCCACAAACAGGACCAAACCTGGCCTGTTGAGGAGTGACTGACTCCATCCAAGCTGGAGGGGTGCTCTCATCTTATCTATCAACATAGACGGCTCTAAATCCTCTAGCTCCACAATGAGAGAGGGTGTAGGCCAGGCAGTCTGCCACTAGCACAGTCAGTGTAGTCAGCTCAGCTTTCCCAATTGACACCGTGTCTGTGCCTCGATCTAGGTTGGGCAAAACTAAACATGGCGGTGTACGCCTTAGCAATCTCACTGGAATAAAGACTTCCTCCATTCCTGTCATTATTGAATGAGATTGTGATAATATCTCACATCTCAAAATAGGGCTACTTAATGTTAGATCCCTCACTTCCAAGGCAGCCAATGAACTAATCACTGATCATAAACTTGATGTGATTGGCTAACATTTACGACAGCAAATTTCAACAAAAAATAATCTGCGTTTTCGTCTGTTGAGCTTCTAGTCATGAAATCTATGCAGCCTACTCAATCACTTTTTATAGCTACTGTTTACAGGCCTCCTGGGCCGTATACAGCGTTCCTCACTGAGTTCCCTGAATTCCTATCGGACCTTGTAGTCATGGCAGATAATATTCAAATGTTTGGTGATTTCAATATTCACATGGAAAAGTCCACAGACCCACTCCAAAAGGCTTTCGGACCATCATCGACTCAGTGGGTTTTGTCCAACATGTCTCCGGACCTACGCATTGCCACAGTCATACCCTGGATCTAGTCCTGTCCCGTGGAATAAATAGTGTGAATCTAAATGTTTTTCCTCATAATCCTGGACTATCAGACCACCATTTTATTACATTTGCAATCGCAACAAATAATCTGCTCAGACCCAAACCAAGGATTATCAAAAGCCATGCTATAAATTCTCGGACAACCCAAAGATTCCTAGATGCCCTTCCAGACTCCACCCACCTACCAAAGGACAAAAATCAGTTAACCACCTAACTGAGGATCTAAATTTAACCTTTTGTAATAGCCTAGATGCAGTCACACCCCTAAAAACCAAAAATATTTGTCTCAAGAAATGAGCTCCTTGGTATACAGAAAATACCCTGAAAAGGAGCCCTGAAGCAAGCTTCCAGAAAATTGGAACGGAAATGGTGCTCCACCAAACAGAAAGTCTTCCGACTAGCTTGGAAAGACAGCATCGTGCAATATCGAAGAGCCCTCACTGCTGCTCGATCAGCCTACTTTTCCAACGTAATTGAGGAGAATAAGTATTTTTTATACTGTTGAAAAGCGAACTAAAAAGCAGCATTCCCCAAGAGAGGATAGCTTTCACTTCAGCAGTGATGAATTAATGAACTTCTTCGACTAAATTATTATGATCATTAGAAAGCAAATTACGGACTCCTCTTTGAATCTGCGTATTTCTCCAAAGCTCAGTTGTCCTGAGTCTGAACAGAACTGCCAGGACCTAGGATCAATGGAGACACTCAAGTTTTCTTATCCTGTATCTCTCGACACATTCACGAAAATAGTCATGGACAAAGGAGATGATTGTGGACTACAGGGGGAAAAAAGAGGACTGAGCACGCCCCCATTCTCATCGATGAGGCTGTAGTGGAACAGGTTGAGAGCTTCAAGTTCCTTGGTGTCCACATCACCAACAAACTATCATGGTCCAAACACACCAAGACAGTCATTAAGAGGGCACGACAAAGCCTATTCCCCCTCAGGAGACTGAAAAGATTTGGCATGGGTCCTCAGATCCTCAAAAAATTATACAGCTGCACCATCGAGAGCATCCTGACTGGTTGCATCACCGCCTGGTATGGCAACTGCTTGGCCTCTGACCGCAAGGCACTACAGAGGGTAGTACGTACGGCCCAGTACATCACTGGGGCCAAGCTTCCTGCCATCCAGGACCTCTATACCAGGCGGTGTCAGAGGAAGGCCCTCAAAATTGTCAAAGACTCCAGCCACCCTAGTCATAGACTGTTCTCTCTGCTACCGCACGGCAAGCGGTACCGGAGTGCCAAGTCTAGGTCCAAAAGACTTCTCAACAGCTTCTACCCCCAAGCCATAAGACTCCTGAACAGCTAATCATGGCTACCCGGACTATTTGCACCGCCCCCCCCACCCCATCTTTTTACGCTGCTGCTACTCTGTTAATTATTTATGCATAGTCACTTTAACTCTACCCACATGTACATATTACTTCAACTACCTCAACTACCTCACATTGACTCTGCACCGGTACCCCCCTGTGTATATATAGCCTCCCTACTGTTATTTTATTTTACTTCTGCTCTTTTTTTTCTCAACACTTTTTTGTTTTATTCTACTTTTTTATTAAAAATACACGCACTGTTGGTTAAGGGCTGTAAGTAAGCATTTCACTGTAATGTGTATTCGGCGCATGTGGCCAATCAAATTTGATTTGATTTGATTTAAACCTTCCAGCTGCATACTGGACCCTATTCCAACTAAACTACTGAAAGAACTACTTCCTGTGCTTGGCCCTCCTATGTTGAACACAATAAATGTCTCCCTATCCTCCGGATGTGTACCAAACTCACTAAAAGTGGCAGTAATATAGCCTCTCTTGAAAAAGCCGAACTTTGACCCGGAAAATGTAAAAAACGATCGGCCTATATCAAATCTCCCATTCCTCTCAAACATTTTAGAAAAAGCTGTTGCGCAGCAACTCACTACCTTCCTGAAGACAAATAATGTATACAAAATGCTTCAGTCTGGTTTTAGACCCCGTCATAGTACTGAGACTGCACTCGTGAAGGTGGTAAATTATCTTTTAAGGGCTTCAGACCAAGGCTCTGCATCTGTCCTCGTGCTCCTAGACCTTAGTGCCGCTTTTGACACCATCAATCACCACATTCTTTTGGAGAGAATGGAAACCCTAATTGGTCTACAAGGACAAGTTCTTGCCTGGTTTAGATCTTATTTGTCAGAAAGATATCAGTTAGTCTCTGTGGATGGTGTTCCTCAAGGTTCCGTTTTAGGACCACTATTGTTTTCACCTCTTGGTGATGTCATTTGGAAACATAATGTCAACTTTCACTGCTATGCGGATGACACACAGCTGTACATTTTGATGAAACATGGTGAAGCCCCAAAATTGCCTGTGTTTCAGACATAAGGAAGTGGATGGCCGCAAATGTTTTACTTTTAAACTCGGACAAACCAGAGATGCTAGTTCTAGGTCCTAAGAAACAAAGAGATATGCTGTTTGATCTGACAATTAATCTTGATGGTTGTACAGTCATCTCAAATAAAACTGTAAAGGACCTTGGCGTTACTCTGGACCCTGATCTGTCTTTTGACGAACATATCAAGAAAGGGAAGCTTTTTTGCGTCTTCTTAACATTGCAAAGATCTGAAACCTTTTGTCCAAAAATGATGCAGAAGCTAATCCATGCTTTTTTCACTTCTAGATTTGACTACTGCAATGCTCTACGCTCCAGCTACCCAGATAAAACACTAAATAATATTTAGTTAGTGCTAAATACGGCTGCTAGAATCTTGACTAGAACCAATAAATTATTGCATATTACTCAAGTGCTAGCTTCTCTACACTGGCTTCCTGTTAAGGCTAGGGCCGATTTTCAAGGTTTTACTGCTAACCTACAAAGCATTACATGGGCTTGCTCCTACCTATCTCTCCGATTTGGTCCTGCCGTACAAACCTACACGTACGCTACGGTCACAAGACGTCCCTAGAATTTCTAAGCAAACAACTGGAGGCAGGGCTTTCTCCTATAGAGCTAGATTTTTATGGAATGGTCTGCCTATCCGTGTGAAAGACACAGACTCGATCTCGACCTTTAAGTCTTTACTGAAGACTCATCTCTTCAGTAGGTCCTATGATTGAAAGTAGTCTGGCCCAGGGGTGCAAAGGTGAATGGCAAGGCACTGGAATGAAGAACCGCCCTTGCTGTCTCTGCCTGGCCGGCTGCCCTCTCTCCACTGGGATTCTCTGCCTCTGACCCTATTACGGGGGCTGAGTCACTGGCTTACTAATATGCCATTTAGCAGACGCTTTTATCCAAAGCGACTTACAGTCATGTGTACATACATTTTTACGTATGGGTGGTCCTGGGGATCGAACCCACTACCCTGGCGTTACAAGCACCATGCTCTACCAATTGAGCTACAGAGGACCACTAGTGCTCTTCCATGCGGTCCCTAGGAGGGGTGCGTCACGTCGTGCCAGGCTTTTTTGCGCTATACTCAACTTGAGTGGGTTGAGTCACAGACGTAATCTTCCTGTCCGGTTTTGCACCCCATTGAGCTTGTGCGGTGGAGGAGATCTTTGTGGGCTATACTCAGTCTTGTCTCAGGGTAGTAAGTTGGTGGTCTGTTGATATCCCTCTAGTGGTGTGGGGGCTGTGCTTTGGCAAAGTGGGTGGGGTTATATCCTGCCTGGTTGGCCCTGTCCGGGGGTATCGTCGGATGGGGCGACAGTGTGTGGAAACTAGATGTAAGTGATTCCTGTTTCCCTGCCGTTCTGGCACTCGCCTGTTCTGCGCATGCAGAGTATCATGTACATCTCCGTCAGAACCTGCCCGAACTTGTTCAGTGCAGCAGCACATTTTACTGCCTATTGGTTATATCTTGATACTGTAATACTGATTACTCTTTCTTTGCTGTTCTGTGTTCCAAATCCTCAGCTACTAAAGTTCAAAAGAGGGACAGTGCTTGCGAAGAAGACCCCAAAACCCTACAGTTACATCCCTGAGCTGCAAGCAGGTTGGCATCCAACGCAGGAATGCCAAGGATCATCCCTCGTGTAGCCAGTATCCCAAGGAATCTTGGCCTTCTCCCTAACATTTCACCACCACCCAACCAGGAGCTGGTTCAGGCACATGATAGGGCTATGTGTGCCATGTTCAGGCAGCATATTCATTCAAGAATCAGGATCAACTTTATATGCAAAGTACATTTGCCTGTACCAGAAATTTGACCTGGTGAAACAGCACTATGGAAGTATGACAGTTGAGTTGTAAAAATCTCTCAGCGCGTGAGCGAGATTACATCTTGGCTACACTCGAGCCCTACATCATCACGTCGCCTGGCTGAGAAATCAGCTGCAAAATGTAAACATACCTGAACGGGGGAAAATTGAAAAAAGCTCTGATATTCCTAGTGCTGTGGTGTCAAAGCACTGAATAAGTCAAATTTGTGACACTCTGGCTCCATAGACTTTGATATTTGAGCCAGGGTTGTTCATTTTCGTTTGTTTGAGGGTATTTCTATGTTGGGGATCTAGTTGTTTCATTTCTATGTTTGGGTTTTGTGCTTGTTTAGTCATATGACTCCCAATCGGAGGTAACGAGTGTCAGCTGTCGGCTCGTTATCTCTGATTGGGAGCCATATATATTCTGTGTGTTTTCTCCTTTGTTTTGTGGGTTATTGTTCCAGTGTTTCTATGTTTCTGTCGGTGTCAGAGGACTTCACGTATCGTCATTTGTTTTGTTTTCTCGTGTTGTGCTTTATTTAATAAAGTCATCATGTTCACTCCACGCGCTGCGTATTGGTCCGCTCCTTTAGACGTTCGTGACAGAATAACCCACCATAAAAGGACCAAGCAGCGCGTCCAGGAGCAAAGGGTCTGGACATGGGAGGAACTGTTGGACGGTAAAGGGTCCTGGACTTGGGAGGAGATCCTGGACGGTATGGATCGCCGACCATGGAGCGAGACGGTGGAGAGGCGACGACGAGAGGAGCAACGGCGGCAGCAGGTTTTTCGTCGGAAGGACGAGAGGCAACCCCAAGAAATTTTTTGGGGGGGGCACATGGCTTGGGCAGCTGGGCAGCAGGAGGCTGCCACAGGGAGAAAAGGAGAGAAGGCTAACGGAGTACGGGAGCCATTGGCGAGTGGAAGGAGGGAAGTGTGTGTGGCACGGCGTGAAGGACTGATGTGTGTTGCCAGTCCGGTCCGGCCCGTTCCTGATCCTCGGTTGAGGCCAGTGGTGTGTGTTCCCGGTACGGACCGGCCTGTTCCTACTCCAAGCACCAGGTCCACGGTGTGCTACGCCAGTCCGGTCCGGCCTATTCCGGCCACTCGCACCAGGGATGCGGTGCGCGTCGCCAGCCCGGCCCGGCCTGTTCCGGCCACTCGCACCAGGGATACGGTGCGCGTCGCCAGCTCAGCCCGGCCTGTTCCTACTCCACGCACCAGGGATACGGTGCGCTTCGCCAGCCCAGCCCGGCCTGTTCCTACTCCACGCACCAGGGATACGGTGCGCTTCGCCAGCCCGGCCCGGCCTGTTCCGGCCACTCGCACCAGGGATACGGTGCGCGTCGCCAGCCCAGCCCGGCCTGTTCCTGCTCTCCGCACTAGGCGTGAGGTGAGTCCCCAGGGTCCAGCATGCCCTGTTCCGGCTCCCCGCACTAGGCGTTATGGGAGTCCCCAGGGTCCAGCATGCCCTGTTCCGACTCCCCGCACTAGCCCTGAGATGCGTGTCCTCAGCCCGGTACCTCCAGTTCCGGCACCACGCATCAGGCCTGCGGTGCGTCCCCAGGGCCAAGCATGCCCTGTTGCTGCTTCCCGCACTAGCCCTGAGATGCGTGTCCTCAGCCCGGTACCTCCAGTTCCGGCACCACGCATCAGGCCTACGGTGCGTCCCCAGGGTCCAGCATGCCCTGTTGCTTCTCCCCGCACTAGCCCTGAGATGCGTGTCCTCAGCCCGGTACCTCCTGTTCCGGCACCACGCACCAGGCCTACGATGCGCCTCAGACGGCCAGAGTCTGCCGTCTGCCCAACGGGGCCTGAACTGCCCGTCTGCCCAAAGCCTGCAAAGCCGCCCGTCTGCCATGAGCCATCAGAGCCGTCCGCCAGACCGGAGCCGCTAGAGCCTTCCGCCAGACAGGATCAGCCAGAGCCTTCCGCCAGACAGGATCAGCCAGAGCCTTCTGCCAGACAGGATCAGCCAGAGCCTTCTGCCAGACAGGATCAGCCAGAGCCTTCTGCCAGACAGGATCAGCCAGAGCCTTCCGCCAGACAGGATCAGCCAGATCCGTCAGTCGGCCATGAGCAGCCAGATCCGTCAGCCAGCCATGAGCAGCCAGATCCGTCAGCCAGCCATGAGCAGCCAGATCCGTCAGCCAGCCATGAGCAGCCAGATCCGTCAGCCAGCCATGAGCAGCCAGATCCGTCAGCCAGCCATGAGCAGCCAGATCCGTCAGCCAGCCATGAGCAGCCAGATCCGTTAGCCAGCCATGAGCAGCCAGATCCGTCAGCCAGCCATGAGCCGTCCAGCCAGGATCCGCCAGAGCCGTCCAGCCAGGATCCGCCAGAGCCGTCCAGCCGGGATCCGCCAGAGCCGTCCAGCCGGGATCCGTCAGAGCCGTCCAGCCAGGATCCGCCAGCCAGCCAGGATCCGCCAGAGCCAGCCAGCCAGGATCCGCCATTTAGTCAGGTGCTGCCCCTTAGCTCGGTGTTGCTCCTTATCCTGGTGCTGTCCCTTATCCTGGTGCTGTCCCTTAGCCTGGTACTGCCCCTTAGTCCGGTACTGCCCCTTAGTCCGGTACTGCCCCGTAGTCCGGTGCTGCCCCTTAGTCCGGTGCTGCCCCTTAGCCCGGTGCTGCCCCTTGTCCCGGTGCTGCCCCTTATCCCGGTGCTGCCCCTTATCCCGGTGCTGCCCCTTAGGCCGATGCTGCCCCTTAGTCCGGTGTTGCCCCTTAGTCCAGGTGGGGTTAGTTGGAGGGTGGTCATTGGGAGGAGGCTACCGAAGCAGGTTGTGACTGTGGTGGGGTGGGGATCACGACCGGGGCCAGAGCCGCCACCGTGGACAGACGCCCACCCAGACCCTCCCCTAGTCCTGATGTTGGTGCGCCCGGAGTTCGCACCTTTAGGGGGGGGTACTGTGACACTCTGGCTCCATAGACTTTGATATTTGAGCCAGGGTTGTTCATTTTCGTTTGTTTGAGGGTATTTCTATGTTGGGGATCTAGTTGTTTCATTTCTATGTTTGGGTTTTGTGCTTGTTTAGTCATATGACTCCCAATCGGAGGTAACGAGTGTCAGCTGTCGGCTCGTTATCTCTGATTGGGAGCCATATATATTCTGTGTGTTTTCTCCTTTGTTTTGTGGGTTATTGTTCCAGTGTTTCTATGTTTCTGTCGGTGTCAGAGGACTTCACGTATCGTCATTTGTTTTGTTTTCTCGTGTTGTGCTTTATTTAATAAAGTCATCATGTTCACTCCACGCGCTGCGTATTGGTCCGCTCCTTTAGACGATCGTGACAAGATTAAGACGTAATATCTCTTATTTGAGAGATATAAACATAAATCTAAAATTCTTTATTTTATTTTGCACGTACTGAGTCTGGCTTTAATATTTGGAAAAAAATTAACAGGACAAATCTGAGAGGGCACGAGCCTCTGTGCCCTCTATGGGCATGACGCCTCTGTGTACTGTGTGTCTGCGGTGTAGGGTGAAGTTGTCCCTAGATGTGATCTTGGGTCAGTTTTGCATTTTCCCCACTAATGGTTAAGATTAGGATTTGGGGAAGGGTACCTGATCCTAGATCTGTACCTAGGGGACAGTATGTGTCTGCACTCAGTCACCTCAAAGAAGAAGGGAATGGCATTGTCTCCCAGCTTGTGCAGTAGTTTCTCCTGCATCTTGGTGTGTATGCTCCTTTCCTTGTCCTGCAGTTCGGGGTACATCTGGCGGGTGGTCAGAAAGATGTCCCTGCGGAAGGCCACGCCCATCACGTCCATGTCATCTCTGCCATACCGGAACGTGCAGGACAGCATGACAAACACTACGGGGCACAAGAAGTAAAGAACAATGTTTTCACTGCTTTTTCATAGACAGTTACATTCATTCCTAGGGCCAATGTAACCTTACTAGGAAAAACTTGGGGCCCTATTCATAGGCTATAACTAGGGCCCAGGGGTTTTCCTATAGTGAAATCATATGGTCAGGGAAAACTCCTGGCCCCTCTTCATTCCTAATTTAAAAAGCTGACATTCAGTTCAAATGTTGAAAAACCAACCTTTCTTTCCTTTGACCTGTACAGGGTCGATCAGCACAACTCCATCTGATTGATACAGGGGAGAAAAATAGCCCTTGAGCATGACAACAGCACAAGGCACAAAGATCCAAATAGAAGCAAGTCCCTCCCTTCCCTGAAATTGTTTTGTTTCTCGGTCACACACTCACCAACAGGATCGATAGAGTCACAGTGATCCACAAAGTCCCTCTTGGCCATGTACACCCCCACCTATGCCAGAAACAGACCTGAGACTTTACCAATGGTAATGACAAACGGCCCTGCACATAGCCTAGGTTGCTTGCAAATACAGAAAAATAAACAGGAGCAAAAAACACACGGACATAGATGCCAAGCACAGGCAGATGGATAAGATAAAACAAAAATGAACACGTTTTGTTTTGACAACTGGTGTAATGTCTTTGCTGGCCTGAAGAGGGATACTCACCGACTTATCACGGGAGAGTTTCTTGAAGATAACATGTTTGGGGCTCATGGTTTTTGTCTCTGAAATCTACAGAAGAAATTACATTGTTACTACAAATGCGGCTGACTGACAGATAATCAAATAAGGTCTGATGTTTGATTGGCGGCCATCTCTATTCAATATCTGCAGGTATAGATAAAAATCTGACTCAGTCTATCAGTGTCATCACAATAAAACACAAAATGGCTGCTGAAAACAGTTTAAAGCCCCCAGCATTGTAGTTCTAAAAACACCCATCATATGACATCATCAACCCAATTTTCTATCTCTCATTTCTCAATACCAATCTAGGGAAGTTGCTGCATCGTATCATAGCTACTTTATAATTGCTACACAAACATGCTTAACCACCCATCTTCTTCCCCACACCTGACCTATACAGTAGAAATGCCACTTGGGCAGGATGACTGACCTGCAGTTATGGTGCTGGACGTGTAGGGTCAGCTGCAGGTAACAGTGGTGTACCAGGCACAACTATGTGGCTGTATTTATGATCTGTGTGGGTGCTGCTGACCCCCCCTTGACACTACCTCATCGTAAGGTAGAAATTGCCCTTAGGCACAGATTTAGGATCAGTTCACCCTCCATGAATCCTATTCTTAAACACTATGGAGTAAAATGTTAAAACTGACCATAGATCAGTGTCCTCAGGTCCTCCCTGTCACGCCTTCCTCGGGATAAAGCAGGAGTTTAGTTACTCATTGGATCATCAGTTCCTTTCCGTCAGCTTGATCGGCCAAGATCTGAAGCACGAGGACCTAATCCTTACACACGTACAGTAGGCCTAACCAGCAGAGAGTGCAGCATTGCGGGTCGTACACACTGGCCACGTTCCAGGTTGACTACATTTCAGAAGTATGCCACATCTCACAATGCCTGGATAGGTGTTTAAAATATCAGCTAACCACATCAGCTAGCAATCTGATGCCCGACTGCGCAGTCGATGACATGGCATGCAATCATTACTTGATGCAATGCAACTTCTGCAATGTAGTCGTCCTGGAACGCGACCACTGACTAAGCTTTGAGCCACTCTACTACTACAGTGCCTTCAGAAAGTATTCACACCCCTTTACTTTTTCCACATTTTCTTGTGTTAAAGCCTTAATGTTAAATGGCCTACACACAATACCCCATAATGTCAAAGTGGAATTATGTTTTTAGAAATTTTAACAAATTAATTAAAAATGAAAAGCTGAAATGTCTTGAGTCAATAAGTATTCAACCCCTTTCTTATGACAAGCCTAAATAAGTTCAGGAGTACAAATGTGCTTAACAAGTCACATACGTTTCATGGGTTCACTCTGTGTGCAATAATAGTGTTTAACATGATTTTTGAATGACTACCTCATCTCTGTACCCTGCACATAAATATAATTGTAAGGTCCCTCAGTCTAGCAGTGAATTTCAAACACAGATTCAACCACAAACACCAGGGAGGTTTTCCAATGCCTCACAAAGAAGGGCACCTATTGGCAGATGGGTAAACATTTTTAAAAAGCAGACATTTAATAATTTCCTTTTGAACATTCATTACACTTTGTCACTACAAAGATCCAGGCGTCCTACCTACCTCAGTTGCCAGAGAGGAAGGTAACCGTTCAGGGATTTCACCATGAGGCCAATGGTGACTTTAAAACAGTTACAGAGTTTAATGGCTGTGATAAGAGAAAACTGAGGATGGATCAACAACATTGTAGTTTCTCCACAATACTAACCTAATTGACAGATTCGAAAGAAGGGAGCCTGTACAGAATATAAATATTCCAAAACATGCATCATGTTTGCAACAAGGCACTAAAGTAATACTTCAAAAAATCTGGCAAAGCAATTCAATTTTTAGTCCTGAATACAAAGTGTTATGTTTGGTTCAAATCCAATACAATACATTTCGGAGTACTACTCTCCATATTTTCAAGCATAGTGGTGGCTGCATCATGTTATGCGTATGCTTGGATGGAATTGTTAAGGACTGGGTAGTTTTTCAGGATAAAACAGAAACGAAATGGAGCTACAGTGAGGGAAAAAAGTATTTCATCCCCTGCTGATTTTGTACGTTTGCCCACTGACAAAGACATGATCAGTCTATAATTTTAATGGTAGGTTTATTTGAACAGTGAGAGACAGAATAACAACAAAAAAATCCAGAAAATCGCATGTCAAAAGTTATAAATTGATTTGCATTTTAATGAGGGAAATGAGTATTTGACTCCTCTGCAAAACATGTTTATTTTTTTATCTTTATTTTAACAGGGAAAAACAGACTGAGACCTGGATCTCTTTTACGGCTGTGCCCTGTGTAAACATGTTGACATGTACAGTTTTAGACATACAGACAAGAACATTTCAAACATACAAAACAAAAAACACAATTCAACAGAAACAATCACAGACAACATCATATTGATCCTCCATAACATTTTTTAAATGGGCAAGGGACACGAGTGTCTAACTTAAGTTGGATCTGCAGTTTGTTCCATAAATAAGGTGCAAAGGAACTGAAGGCAGTCCTACCCAACTCTGTGGAGACCACAGGAGTCTCTAATGTAATCCACATCTGTGATCTGGTTTTAAAATTAGTATATCTAGTGGAAATTAATGATGATATATATGGAGGTAGTTTTAAAAGAAGTGCTTTATAAATAAACAAGAGAGCATGTTGCTCTCGCCTCACAGATAGAGGCCCAACCCACATGTTGATATAGGATACAGTGATGAGTTTTGTAACTATCACCCGTGATAAACCTGAGTGCACAATGGTAAATAGCATCCAGTGGTTTTAATGTGTTTACCGATGCATACATATAGATAATATCACCATAATCTAAAACGGACATAAAAGTAGCCTGCACAATTTGTTTTCTATTTACGGAGGACAGACAAGCCCTGTTTCTGTAAAGGAACCATATCTTGAATTTGAGCTTTTTTCCCAATTCAGTACCATCCAAGCTAGTGATTACAAAAGTGTTTCTAATTGAGAGTTTAGACCTAGAAAAAAACATGACATTTGTTTTCTTCGCGTTTAAAACAAGTTTAAGCTGTAAAAGAGACCCCTGTAGTATCCTAAAATCAGACTCCAACTGCATTAAAGCTTGGTCCGCTGTTGGAGCAATAGAGTACATCACTGTGTCATCTGCATATAAATGGAATTTACAATATCTGACATCATCACCAATGTTGTTTATATAAAGTGAGAACAATAGTGGGCCAATTATTGAACCCTGAGGGACCCCTTTAAGTAACTGTAAGGGGTCAGACTTGACCCCGTCGACCATGACGGCCTGAGTTCTATCTTTAAAATAGTCATAAGACCATCGACAGGCATCAGTGCCCAGTCCTATAGATGACAGCTTACTCAAAAGGATAGCATGGTCTACAGTGTCAAAAGCTTTTGACAAATCTACAAACAACGCAGCACAGTGCTTTCTATCATCTAAGGCATTTGCAATATCATTTACAACATGCATAGTGACCGATGTGGTACTGTATTTAGATCTAAAACCAGATTGATTGGGGCTAAAAATACTGTTAACAGAAAGAAAAGATTGTAACTGTTTGTTGACTATAGATTCTAGGATCTTTGCCAGACAAGGGAGCCTAGAGATGGGTCG
This sequence comes from Coregonus lavaretus, assembly GCF_964263955.1. Lineage (NCBI taxonomy): Eukaryota > Metazoa > Chordata > Actinopteri > Salmoniformes > Salmonidae > Coregonus > Coregonus lavaretus. Next base: position 1,597,247 of record NC_140017.1, on the reverse strand, counting down.
ATAGTTATCCAAATCACTACCGTCACCTCCCTTATGTAATGGCAGAACAAAAGCTGCTTTCCACACCTTAGGGATATTTCCTGTGCTTAATGTTAGATAAAAAATGTGTGTCACTGAACCAGCAATGATAGGTGCAGCACACTTAAGTAAGTACGGGTCTAAATTGTCAGCGCCTAAGGATTTCTTAGTATCAATGGCACACAGGGCAGCTAGAACCTCTGCTTCAGTTATTTTCTGGAAACTAAAAACAGAAATGACTTAGTACTTGGTGGCAAAACCCTTGTTGGCAATCAGAGGTCAGACGTTTCTTGTAGTTGGCCACCAGGTTTGCAGACATCTCAGGAGGGATTTTGTTCCACTCCTCTTTGCAGATCTTCTCCAAGTCATTAAGGTTTCGAGGCTGACGTTTGGCAACTCGAACCTTCAGCTCCCTCCACAGATTTTCTATGGGATTAAGGTCTGGAGGCTGGCTAGGCCACTCAAGGACCTTAATGTGCTTCTTCTTGAGCCACTCCTTTGTTGCCTTGGCCGTGTTTTGGGTCATTGTCATGCTGGAATACCCATCCACGACCCATTTTCAATGCCCTGGCTGAGGGAAGGAGGTTCTCACCCAAGATTTGACGGTACATAGCCCCGTCCATCGTCCCTTTGATGCGGTGAAGTTGTCCTGTCCCTTTAGCAGAAAAACACCCCCAAAGCATAATGTTTCCACCTCCATGTTTGATGGTGGGGATGGTGTTCTTGGGGTCATAGGCAGCATTCCTCCTCCTCCAAACACGGCGAGTTGAGTTGATGCCAAAGAGCTCGATTTTGGTCTCATCTGACCACAACACTTTCACCCAGTTCTCCTCTGAATCATTCAGATGTTCATTGGCAAACTTCAGACGGCCCTGTATATGTGCTTTCTTGAGCAGGGGAGACCTTGCGGGCGCTGCAGGATTTCAGTCCTTCACGGCGTAGTGTGTTACCAATTGTTTTCTTGGTGACTATGGTCCCAGCTGCCTTGAGATCATTGACAAGCTCCTCCCATGTAGTTCTGGGCTGATTCCTCACCGTTCTCATGATCATTGCAACTCCACAAGGTGAGATCTTGCATGGAGCCCCAGGCCGAGGGAGATTGACAGTTCTTTTGTGTTTCTTCCATTTGCGAATAATCGCACCAACTGTTGTCACCTTCTCACCAAGCTGCTTGGCGATGGTCTTGTAGCCCATTCCAGCCTTGTGTAGGTCTACGATCTTGTCCATGACATCCTTGGAGAGCTCTTTGGTCTTGGCCATGGTGGAGAGTTTGGAATCTGATTGATTGATTGCTTCTGTGGACAGGTGTCTTTTATACAGGTAACAAGCAGAGATCAGGAGCACTCCCTTTAATAGTGTGCTCCTAATCTCAGCTCGTTACCTGTATAAAAGACACCTGGGAGCCAGAAATCTTTCTGATTGAGAGGGCGTCAAATACTTATTTCCCTCATTAAAATGCAAATCAATTTATAACATTTTTGACATGCGTTTTTCTGGATTTTTTTGTTGTTATTATGTCTCTCACTGTTCAAATAAACCTACCATTAAAATTATAGACTGATCATTTCTTTGTCAGTGGGCAAACATACAAAATCAGCAGGGGATCAAATACTTTTTTCCCTCACTGTAAGCACAGGCCAAATCCTAGAGGAAAACATGCTTCAGTCTGCTTTCTATCAGACATAGGGAGATTAATTCACCTTTCAGCAGGACAATAACCTCAAACACAAGGCCAAATCTACACTGGAGTTGCTTACCAAGAAGACAGTGAATGTTCCTGAGTGTCCGAGTTACAGTTTTGACTTGAAAATCTATGGAAAGACTTTAAAATAGTTGTCTAGTAATGATCAACAACCAATTTGACATAGCTTGAAGAATTTTGAAAAGAATAATGGGCAAATGTTGCATAATCCAGGTGTGGAAAGCTCTTAGAGACTTACCCAGAAAGATTCACAGCTGTAATTACTGCCAAAGGTGCTTTTATAAAGTATTGACTCATGAGTGTGAATACTTACAGTGCCCTCCACAATTATTGGCACCCCTGTTTAAGATGTGGTCGAGGACTTCCAAAAATTCTCATTTTTTTAAAAACAACATAGAACCCAAATGCAAAAAAAGAGAAAAATCCAACCTTTTATTAAAGTACATTACTTTGGTGTAAAAAACAAAATCACACATTTAGAAAAAAAAAAACTTGAAATCATGTGTCCCACAATTATTGGCACCCCTGATGTTAATACTTTGTACAACCCCCTTTTGCCAACAAGACAGCACTTAATCTCCTCCTATAACATTTCACAAGATTGGAGAACACAGAGAGAGGGATCTTTGACCATTCTTCTTTGCACAATCTTTCTAGATCATCCAGTGTCCTGGGTCCTCTCTTATGCACTCTCTTCTTTAGCTCGCCCCACAGGTTTTCGATTGGGTTGAGGTCTGGGGACTGAGATGGCCATGGGAGGACCTTGAGTTTGACTGCTGAACCATTTTTGTGTAGATTTTGCCACATGTTTTGGATCATTATCCTGCTGAAAGACCCAATGACGACCAATCTTCAGCTTTCTGGCAGAGGCCATCAGGTTTTTATTTAAAATGTCCTGGTAGTTCAAAGCGTTCATAATGCCATGCACCCTAACAAGGTTCCCAGGGCCTTTGGAAGAGAAACAGGCCCACAGCATCACAGATCCTCCACCATACTTCACGGTGGGCATGAGGTGCTTTTGGGCATACTCATCTTTTGTTTTACGCCAGACCCACTTAGAGTGTTTGTTGCCAAAAAGCTCAATCTTAGTCTCATCTGACCAACGCACACAATCCCAGTTGAAGTCCCAGTGCCGCTTAGCAAACTCCAGACGTTTACGTTTGTTAGTGTTAGTGAGAAAAGGCTTTTTCCTTTCATGCCTCCCAAACAGCTTGTTGGCATGTAGAGAGCGTCTGATGGTTGTTTTGGAGACTTTGTGACCCCAAGATGCCACTCTTTGATGCAATTCTGTGACAGTGAGCTTATGACTTTTTTTTACTTCTCTTACCATCCTTCTCACTGTGCGTTGTGGCAAGATAAACTTGGGACCTCTTCCAGCCTTGTTTGTCACTGTTCCAGTTGTTTTAAACTTCTTAATGATTCCTCTGACTGTAGATACGGGCAAGTTAAGGCGAGTGGCTATTTTCTTGTAGCCATTGCCTGACTTATGAAGGTCGACACAAATCTGCCTTACTTGAATGGTGTGTTCTCTTGTCTTTGCCATGTTGACAAATGGGTAAGAGAATTAGGCCTCTGTGTCACGTCATATTTATACCCCAGGGAAACAGGAAGTCATGAATTACTAATTAAAAGTTCCTAGATACCCTGACCAACTTTAGCAACTACAGAAAAATATATATTTTTAAAAATCAATTAAAATTTTCCGCGGAATTGTTAGGGGTGCCAATAATTGTGGGACACATGATTTCAAGTTTATTTTTTTTTAAATGTGTGATTTTTTTTTTACCACCAAAGTAATGTACTTAAATAAAAGGTTGGATTTTTCTCTTTTTTTGCATTTGGGTTCTATGTTGTTTAAAAAAAAAAGGAGAATTTTTGGAAGTCCTCGACCACATCTTAAACAGGGGTGCCAATAATAGTGGAGGGCACTGTATGTAAATGAGATCTGTTTTTTATTTTCAATACATTTGTCATTATGGGGTATTGTGTGTGGATGGGATTTTATAAATATTTAATCCATTTTGAATTCAGGCTGTAACACAACAAAATGTGGATTAAGTAAAGGGGTATGAATACTTTCTGAAAGCACTATTTTAATGTGTATATGAATGTGTAGTTTAATGTGTTATTGTCTTTATGTATTGTGGTGCTATTCAGGGCTCATCTGGAAAAGAGACCTTGGTCTCAGCATTGACTCCCTGTAAAAATAAAGGTTAAATAAAAACTTGTTAGACCTGGGGGGTTAGTTTTTGTCTGAGGACTGGTCAGTCAGGTCTGTAATTAGGTGTCCATATTAGGACAGCCTCAATCTCACTAGGACTTGGCTGTCCTAATGTGGACACCGTACAGGTGTACTACGGTGCAGTCTCTCTCGCCTGACTCTGAGCTGTAAAGACCTTGATGTCAAACTCAGCAGTCTACAGGATGACTTGAGCAGAGGGGCTTAGGGGATTACACTTTGAATATTAAATCAACAGGGATGAATCGCTGCAATCTGTTCTCTCACCAACCACCCTACACACTAACTGTCGATACAGCACACTCTTATAAAAAAAGGTGCCATCTAGAACCAAAAAGGGTTCTTCGGCTGTCCCCATAGAAGAACCCTTTGAAGAACCCCTTTTGTTCCAGGTAGAACCCTTTTGGTTCTAGGTAGAACCCTTTTAGGTTCCATGTAGAACCCTTTCCAAAGAGGGTTATACCTGGAACCAAAAAGGGTTCTCCTATGGGGACAGCCGCAGAAGTTTACAGTCCTTCTTCTGCATTTAATACTGACAATACTGACATGCATTTGCCCACATGCCCTTGAAAGAGCACACATTGGAAGGGATAGTTTGGGGTTGATTGAGGTTACCGTGTAATGCATTTATTCTTTGACATACATATTAAAATGCGGTTGGTAGCCGTGTTGACTGTTTGTTGGGGTGTGTATTGTATGAGTGTTTGGTGGTGTGTTTGTTTGAGTATAGTAGGATTAGGATATGGAGTGTGGTAGTGTATTGAGTACTGCTGAACTGAATCAAACACATAGACAGGGGGTTGGGGTAGTTACATGTATTTTGGGGTTGTTTGCAGTAGTTTAAAGGCGGGCTATCAACAGCAGTGAGCTGGCAACCATAGGGTTGCTGGCATCATTATCCCAATGCCATCTCCTGCCGATGTGCCCTTTAGCAAGGCACCAAAATCAAAACTATATTTGCTCCAGGGGCGCTGCACTGTGGCTGACCCAGTATTCCAAGCCGGGTTTGAAAGCAAAATACACATTTTTGTCATCTGAAAGGAAAATAGACAAAGTATTCTTCTTTGCTGGAACTGTGGATGCAGGGACTTCTAGTCCATGAGATCAATGTTATAGTATCATACATATTTTGAAACTATATAAACATGTTCTAAACATGGAGTAAACAATGTATGACCTAATATTTAGTACTATGATGGGGGTTAAACAGTTGTACAAAGCTCATGAGGCATGTAGGTATATTCTTCAAGAATCAACAGGTACAGATCTTAATTTGACCAGTTTCTCACAGCAGGAAAATAATCATGCAGCAACAGGACATGTGAATTATTATGGAGATTATAATTAATTTACATTTTTGTAGGGTTTGATATATTTATGGGGTATTGTGTGTAGATTGATTAGGGGGGAAAACGATTTAATCAATTTTAGAATAAGGCTGTAACGTAACAAAATGTGGAAAAAGTCAAGGGGTCTGAATCATTTCCTAATGCACTATCATTAATTAAAATGACAGTAAATATTGCTAATATTGTGTGTATTGTATACTGTATGTAGTGTATGGTGCTATACGGGAGTATAGTAAGAGATACAGCATGTGTGAGAGATATTGTCAACTTTGTCATTTCTAGCTAATCATTTATTTATAAAGTGGGGTTGTGCTGGTTTCGGCCAACAGAGGGTGCTGCTCGCTCTAGCAGTTGCTTTACAAGCTCTCACTGCTGTAGTTCTCGCGCTAGCTTGTTGTCAGTTGAATGAGTGACAAGCCAACTGTAGCTGTGCTAAGAGCAACCAGATATAAACTCTTTGTTTTAAACTTGATTTCCAAGGTGAGCGAGTTGTAAAGCACATAATACGAGGAGTTATGTTATTGTTGTATTGTTTCATTACGTTTTCATTGTTAAATTAGTTTAATGTCCGCTAGCACTGCTGTATTGAGCGCTAGATGAAGAACGAGATTATCACATGTATTTGTGAGAATAGATCAGTGCTTAATTTGTAAATCCGGAGGTCCGAAAAAAAAAGTGAGCGCGAGAGGGGGTGACCTGAGGAACTCTGAGGTGCAGGAATGTATGAGAAAAAAACAACCTTTATAATAAAGCATTGCATGCATATCATCACATTTGCGTAGTGGTATAGAGCAGTAGAGTTGGCCTTTTATAAACGCATTTTACATGACTGGAGACTTTGGCACTCTGGCCTCTTTCCGACATGAAGATCACACGTCATGATTAGATCTCGTTTTTTTCCAAGTTCCCATTTGTCTTGAAAGCACCATAATACAGCACAAATGAGCGACATGACAGGCTACTTTGACACTGACAAACTGAGAATCTGAGATCAATAAAAATGACATTGTCTTCAATCCGTCAATAGCCTAGGCCTAGGTGTGTGGAGACATATTGTAGGCTACAATGTGAGGAGGAAATTAGTCCTAAAAATGCTTTCCAGTTTCACTGACTCAACCAATGATGCGCCGCTCACTAGCTGGTGATGGCCAATGCGCTCGTGCCAAAAGCCTCTCTCTCTCTCATTTTACTTTTGTAAAACAATATTTGGAAGTTGATCAAATATTTTGGTAACCTACAGCTGACAGATTAGAGACTTCTCTTTTTAGCAGGAGCCATTTACTTTCCAACCTGTGTTTTCCCGCAATTGTAGGTTATTTGAAATATTGCTAAAGGCCAGCTTTGTCTGCATGCTGTTTGTTCACTGACAGATTTGCCTCGTTCCCGACTGTAGACTATGCCTTGTTATTGGGCTATACTCCACATATCACGGCTCAGGAGAAGACCCAGATGCAGACAGTTTCGAAGTAACAAAAGTTTATTACAAAAACAGGGGGGCAGGCAAACGACAGGCAGAGGTCAGTAATCCAAGGCGGTGTCACAAGGTACAGAACGGCAGGCAGGCAGAATGGTCAAAACCGGGAAAACTAGAGAAAACCAGGAGTACGGGAAAACCGCTGGTAGGCTTGACAAGACGAACTGGCAACAAACAAACAGAGAACACAGGTATAAATACCCTGGGGATAAGATGGGCGACACCTGGAGGTGGGTGGAGACAAGCACAAAGACAGGTGAAACAGATCATGCTGTGACACCACAGCTAGGCTATTTGTAAAAGAAGCTATTTACCCTCTGTGGCATAATTGTAGGCTTTCTCATGGTATAGTAGGCTATTCTAAATTATTTCATTTCTTTCTGAACAGACAGCAGTAACTCTAACTTTGGCAAATCTATTTCAATTCATCAGGCGTGCTCCAGATCCCTTTGCACAGCTATGATTCTATTAGGAAATAAATGACTAAGTGCAATGCTGGAGAGATGAGAGTTGCAGGCTCATGTCTATCTGAGCAGAGGGAGGGAGATCAAAGAAAGTTAATCTCATTCCGGTTCAAATTAAGCACTGAAATCGATCATTATAATACTTGTATGTTGGCTATTTATTTAGTAATTGTATAATAGAGCTTGTCAGTTGAATAAGTGACTAGCCAACTGTAGCTGTACTAAGAAAAGCAACCAAATATAACGTTAAACTCATTGTTTTAAACTTGATTTCCAAGGGCTGGACAAAATTCACCCATGGCAAAAAAAAAGGCCAAAGAACATTGGCTGATCTGGAACACTAGCGTGAGGCCATATCAAATGAATTTAAACGAACCGTCGCCGAGCCTCTTCTGACTGGAGTGATGCTTAGAATTACATTTTCCCAAAATTGAACCAAAAAATCTCTACCTTGTTATTTTACCACTACAATCTGAAAAATAACAACTCCAGAGCTGCCAACTCTCACGCATTGACCGTGACACACACGCATTTGACCCTCATATATCACGCATTGAAATGTTCTGTTTTTCTTTTTCTTGTATAGTCAGCGCGTTAACTTTTCAACTGTGCTCCAAATCGTTTTCAAATCGGAGCATCTGCACCGGCAATTTAACATCACAACTCTCTATCATTGTCCTGTCCTGCCACAGCACTGTGACCCGCGGCACATTGAAGCATATGATTGGTCTAGTTATGTAAGGGCTCGAGGGGATTGGATGCATGTCTTAAAGAAACGCCCCTCTTGATTAGAGTGGAGCTGAATGGAGAGAGAGAAATTAGTCCTAAAAACTGTTCAAAGTGCCGCACGGTAGCGCTGTTTTCTGTACAACCTTGTCAACAAAATCATACTGAACAAAAATATAAAAGCAACATGTATAGTGTTGGTCCATGTTTCATGAGCTGAAATAAAATATCCCAGAAATGTTCCAAAGCTTATTTCTCTCAAATATTGTGCACAAATTTCTTTACATCCTTCTTAGTGAGCATTTCTCCTTTGCCAAGATAATCCATCCACCAGACAGGTGTGGCATGTCAGGCATGCCTTGTCAGGCAGCGAAACAGTTAATTCAGCCTCAACATAACTGATATGGCTGACTTGCTTAAATAAACGTGGTTTCTATTGACAATTGAGATGTACAAACTATGGCATAAGGGAATGACGAGCGGATAAGAGGCAATCCGTAATTTAGATGAAGACATTAAATGAGCGAGCTAGGACAGACGCAGTCAATATAACTATTTGTTCAGCACTTTTGAAATGTACACCGACCGAATTCAGAACATGGGCCGTTCTTACAGTATTCTCCCTGTACACCAAGTCAGAACCGTATGATAAATAAAGGGGGCATATAAGCAGACAATGAAAGCTCTTATAATATTTGATGATGACATTTCACTAAAACAGGCTATAGGCTACATGTGCACCACCAAGTCAGAACAGTAGGCTAAGTTATGAGGGGGAAAGGGACCAAATGATTAGGGTGAGGCACATCGGCTACTAACAGCTTACTACACAACATCCACTTAGTATTACTTTCTAAGCTACAGTATACATATCTCCCTGCCATATTACATCATTTATGCAGCAGCATACAATACATTTTTAGACTCACCTTGTTGTGCTCACTTGAACAGGAAGGTGGCGCGTCGCTCCTTCTACTGGGCAAATTTTGTCATCAAACTTTCATCAAAGTCTGGCATTCTCTGGATTTATGGTGCTTTCAAGACAACTATAGGAACTCTGGAAAAAAAAACTAGGTTGTATCATGATGACGTCAGTGATCTTCAGGTCGGAGCTCTAGAAAGAGGCCAGAGTTCCCGACTTGCAATTCCGAGTTGGATGACCGTTCAAAACGTATTTTCCCAGTCGGAGCTAGTTTTTTTCCGAGTTCCCAGTTGTCTTGACCTCACTGAAGTCAGATTTCCCAGTTCTGAGTTTACAGTTGTTTTGAGCACGGCAGAAATCATGCTGAATTGACAGCATGGCCAATGTTGAATGTTTATCCTTTTAAGCTTGGAAAAGAGACAATTAAATCCAGACACCCACTCCACTGAATAGCTTGCACTTAGCCACTGATTCCTTCCAAACCACTCAATGTTGAATTTGCGATTTCCAACTTGTTGTGTAATGTTTATGTCCAATGGCCGATGAGCACCGATACGTTTTATCTATAATTTATCTTTGTTATTTCTCTTCATATGACAAGGATTAAAAAGTATTTGCCAGTAGATTGTCGACTTGATTCATGATGATGACTGCTAGCTTGCTAGCTAAGATTTTGAAAGTATGATGTTGACATGATCAGTCCAATCAACGCTACTGTAGATATAATTTGATTTGACGTTATTTTATCTGTGGCCAATGACCTTGAGCCTTCTTGGATGGGCACTTCTAATGTAACTCTATGGCAGCAACCAAGGGGCTTGAATTTTCGAGCTCTACCCTTAGATTTTGCGGTGAAGTACGGTCCCCATATGTGACAGAACACTGAGTCAATCACGGCACAACTAGAGAACATTACCCAATCATGGCGCAACTAGAGAACATTACCAACCCCTACACTCCATATTTTCCGCTGGCTGCCCCACCACCACAGAAAGCACTGAGCTAGGCTGAAACACCTGCATTTTGGAGCTGCCTTACTCAAGAAAGCAAAAAAGAGACCAAGTTTGTATGCGGCTTTATTAACTCAATGATTATATATATATATATATTTTTTTTTTTACATTGTTTGCAAACTGATATGTGACACATATTATTGTCAAAATAACATGCAAAACAGGCAACCAAAAAATAATACTTTTATTTTGATTTATTTTAGCTAAAAAGTTGGGGCTCAAAACTGAAAACTACATCCTGCCCTAACTGACGGGTTGCCACTGATCATTACACAGGTGCACCTTGTGCTGGGAACAATAAAAGGCCACTAAAATGTGCAGTTTTGTCAAACAACATAATACCACAGATGTCTCAAGTTTTGAGGGAGCGTGCTATTGGCATGCTGACTGCAGGAATGTCCACCAGAGCTGTTGCCAGATAATTTAATGTTAATTTCTTTACCATAAGCCGCCTCCAACATAGTTTAGAGAATTTGGCAGTACGTCCAACCGGCCTCACAACCGCAGACCACGTTTAACCATGCCAGCCCAGGACCTCCACATCCGGCTTCTTCACCTGCGGGATCGTCTGAGACCAGCCACCCGGCTGCTGATGAAACTGTGGGTTTGCAAATACTGTGGTTATGCACAACCGAAGACTTTCTGCACAAACCGTCAGAAACCGTTTCAGGGAAGCTCATCTGCGTGCTCGCCTTCCTCACCAGGGCCTTGACCTGACTGCAGTTCGGCGTCGTAACCGACTTCAGTGGGCAACTGCTCACCTTCGATGGCCACTGGAACGCTGGAGAAGTGAATCCTGGTTTCAACTGTACAGAATGTATGGCGTCGTATGGGTGAGTTGTTTGCTGATTTCAACATTGTGAACAGAGTGCCTCATGGTGGCGGTGGGGTTATGGTATGGGCAGACATAAGCTATGGACAACAAACACAATTGCATTTTAGCGATGGCAATTTGAATACACAGAAATATCATGACGAGATCCTGAGGCCCATTGTCGTACCATTCATCCGCCGCTATCACCTCATGTTTCAGCATGATAATGCACAGCCCCATGTCACAAGGATCTGTACACAATTCCTGAAAGCTGAAAATGTCCCAGTTGCACACTCAGACATGTCACCCACTAAGCATGTTTGGGATGCTCTGGATTAACGTGTATGACAGTGTGTTCCAGTTCCGGCCAATATTCAGCAACTTCGCACAGCCATTGAAGAGGAGTGGGACAACATTCCATAGGCCACAATCAACAGCCTGATAAACTCTATGCGAAAGAGATGTGTAGCACTGCATGAGGCAAATGGTGGTCACACCAGATACTGACTGGTTTTCTGATCCACGCCCCTCTCTTTTTTTAAAGGTACACTACATGTCCAAAAGTATGTGGACACCTGCTTGTCGAACATCTCATTCCAGAATCATGGGCATTAATATGGAGTTGGTCCCCCCTTTGCTGTTATAACAGTCTCCACTCTTCTGGGAAGACTTTCCACTAGATTTTGGAACATTTATGCAAGGACTTGCTTAAATTCAGCTACAAGAGCATTAGTGAGGTCGGGCACTGATGTTTTTTATTTATTTATTATTATTATTATTTATTAATTTTTTGGGGGGGGAATGATGTTGGGCGATTAGGCCTGGCTCACACTCGGCGTTCCAAATCATCCCAAAAGGTGTTCGATGGGGTTGAGGTCAGGGCTCTGTTCATGAGTCAAGTTCTTCCACACCGATCTTGACAAACCATTTCTGTATGCACGGGGGCATTGTCATGCTGAAACAAGAAAGGGCCTTCCCCAAATTGTTGCCACAAAGTTGAAAGCACAGAATCATCTAGAATGTAATTGTATGCTGGAGCGTTAAGATTCCCCTTCACTGGAATTAAGGGCCTAGCCCGAACTATGAAAAACAGCCCCAGACCATTATTCCTCCTCCACCAAACTTTACAGTTGGCACTATGTATTGGGTCAGGTAGCGTTCTCCTGGCATCCGTCAAACCCCGATTCGTCCGTCGGACTGCCAGATGGTGAAGCGTGATTCATCACTCAAGAGAACGCTTTTCCACTGCTCCAGAGTCCAATGGCGGCAAGCTTTACACCACTCCAGCCGAAGCTTGGCATTGCGCATGGTGATCTTAGGCTTGTGTGCGGCAGCTCGGCCATGGAGACCCATTTCATGAAGCTCCCGACAAACATTGATTGTGCTGATATTGCTTCCAGAGGCAGTTTGGAACTCAGTAGTGAGTGTTGGAACTGAGGACAGACTGTTTTTACGCGCTACACACTTCAGCACTCGGCGGTCACGTTCTTTGAGCTTGTGTGGCCTACCACTTTGCGGCTGAGCCGTTGTTGCTCCTAGACGTTTCCACTTCACAATAACAGCAATTACAGTTGACCGGGGCAGCTCTAGCAGGGCAGAAATTTGACAAACTGACTTGTTGGAAAGGTGGCATCCTATGACGGTGCCACGTTGAAAGTCACTGAGCTCTTCAGTAAGGCCATTCTAATGCCAATGTTTGTCTATGGAGATTGCATGACTGCATGCTCAATTTTATACACCGGTCAGCAACAGGTGTGGCTGAAATAGACAAATCCATTAATTTTAAGGGGTGTCCACATACTTTTGTACATATAGTGTATCTGTGACCAACAGATGCATATCTGTATTCCCAGTCATGTGAAATCCATAGATTACGGCCTAATTAATTTATTTCAATTGACAGATTGACATAAACTGTAACTCAGTAAAATCTTTGAAATGGTTGCATGTTGCATTTATATTTTTGTTCAGTGTAGGTTGCCGTTACTCCCGTCCCTATTACAGAATGCAGCCTTAAGAGCGTTGTGCCAGTAACCGAAAGGTCGCTGGTTCTAATCCCCGAGCCGACTAGGTGAAAAATCTGTCGATGTGCCCTTGAGCAAGGCACTTAACCCTAATTGCTCCTGTAAGTCACTCTGGATAAGAGTGTCTGCTAAATGACTAAAATGTAATGTAAATGTAGGCATGTGACAACGAAAAGGCAGACAGACCTACAGTATGTTTTAGCAGGGACGTTTGGTAGGGTGACCTGATTTGTAACTATGAAAATCATTTTGTCAAACAGATTGTGAACCCAAAAGTGTAAGTTTGATTCTAGAGGGGGGACAATACATAGAAGAATATTTGGTTAGGGTGTAGGGGCAGATTTATGTAATCTAGTCTTCAGGAGATCTTATTACCAATTGACTTTTAGTCTGATCAGTGGAACAATTCTTATTCTTAACAATTGGCTAAAATATAGGGTAATTATTGTGTTTGTCACTTATTTTATTATTCCACTTCTTCCTAATTTTGCCAGTGTAATCTTATATTGGAAATCTGATATGCCTACTTGTGTCTTTGAAAATGTATTATATGAGGCTATGCATTTTTGCAGCCATTCAGTTTTGTATAAGTCATACAAATAAGCATTGGATATTAAATGCTCCAGGAATCCAATATAATTTATTTGAAAATGTAGGGGGACTCACAACTCATAAACGCATCCTATTTTGTCTATGTAGAGTAAGATGATGGCAAGGATCTTCAACTAGTAAGCATAAAACTTGAATATTGATATTCATGTTAAATAAATTCATTGTTATAACAAGTAAGCTAAATACCCAGCACTTGGGAAACATAGATTAGGTTTGGCCAACCCTACTGGAGAGCAAGCAGGATTTTCTTCCATCCCTATTTTTAACGACATAGTTCACCCAAAATACAAAATGTTTGCGTCTTTACCTTGAAAGCATTTTGTCAGTTTTGAGATATTTGGCGAAATAGACAGACATGTCAAACAATGGCATTCTGAAAGTTCTAAGAGCAATATTTTATTTAACCAGCGTACTATTTATCTGCTACCATTTGCCTTTTTGTGTTTAAATTGTGTGGTTTGAACTAGGCCTCTGTGAAAGCGTGGTAATTAACTTTTCATTATTCACAGGCCTACTTCTCTGCAGGTTTTCACTCCTCCCTTGTACTTGATTGATGAATTAAGGTCGCTAATTAGTAAGGAACTTCCCTCACCTGGTTGTCTAGGTCTTAATTGAAAGGAAAAAACTAAAATCAGCACACACTAGGCCCTCCATGGAATGAGTTTGACACCCCTGATTTATGATTATGGCGAAGATGGTATGTAGAAAGTTGAGCTCGGCTCCTTTTTGTGATATCACATGTCATAATCCTCATACAAGTCTAGTCTATCTGTATAAAGTGCCTTATGAATGTATATGGATCAAACTGTGTGAATTTCAGACTCTCAGTATCTGTATTTTGTATCATGATGCTGGCTAAATACTTGGTGCTAAACGATTGTTCTGAATGTTTACTTTGCTAGCTAATGAGGCATGAAATGGCTAAAATTACCATGAGCGGTCAAGACAAAGTTATGACTGTATTATATTTTCATGTACAGGAGCTGGGGGAATGTAAATTCATAAGTCTGATTCTAACTTGAACACCTACGTTGTGTGCTTTATTGCCAGGTATGTTGTAATTGATTTACTGTGTTTTTTATAATGCTATCTCTGAAGCTAGCTGGTTGTTGTAGCTACGCCTATTTTGAGCCTTGGTTCACGTTACTGTAAAATAAAAAAAGAGTTCTCTTGATGTGTATTCTTTGAAATGATTCTATGTAAAACTATACGATCGTCACATTGTGTTAATAAAGCCATATTTGGCCTTTCATTTATGATTATGGTGAAGACGGAGCTGGAGCAATGTAAATTCATAGTCTGATTCTAACTTGAACAGACACCTATGTTGTGTGCTTTATTGCCAGACTACAATAACCGGGGCACTCGCCTGAACCCTATGATCCTGTGTGTGCGCGTATCAGTCGACAGTCAATAATCGAGGGGTTACATCTGGTGCCTCCGTAGCTGTGTTAGAATACTCCATTTTTATTTTTATTATTATTAACAAATCATTACAAAAATAACATGGGTGAACACAAGTGTATATATAAATATTATACAAAGGACAATTGGGCTAGGGGGTACAATATCACATTACACAGGACCTTAAGGGGCATACACACATTTATAATTCTAACAGCTTTTTTGTTGGAAGAAAAATGAAATTAATTACATAAAATTGTTTCAACTTATTTATATCGTAAGGTAAAGAAATCCAAGCAATACATCTCTCCATAATAGTGTACAATCTTCATAAATGTGTTCAATTATAAATCTACTGATGTCTTGCCACAGATTCCTTACATGAATACAATGCCAAAAAAGATGCAACACCGTTTCTGGGTGGTCATTACAAAAGGTATAATTTGAATTGATGTTTTTCTTAAACTTCTTCATATAGTGGTTGGCAGGATATTAATGAATAATAATTTTTAAAAAACTTCCTTCATTTTGTTAATAAGTAGGTGTGTGTGTGGCAACATCCAAACTTTTTTCCAACAGATCAATAAAACCATTCCAATAAGGCATGACATGAGGTATAGATACAACATCCTGCTGAAACAAGGCTTGTATAGCTATTGTTGTTGAATGGACCAAAATAAAAACACATATTTCCTACTGATGAGTCAACAGGGTTAATCGTAGGTATGTTCTGAGGGTCTTGACACGTTCCCGAATAATAAAGCAACACCTGAGGGAATGGAATCTAAAACAATTGCAAAATCTTTAGGTGTTACAGGGAAAGTGATAACAATTCCTTATAATTAAGTAAAAGACACCCTGCATTACAAGTTGGCCCATTCCTTATCACTCTGTTATTGTGCCAGGATCAGTAGGTTCACATGTATTGAGTGAACAGTTATTTCCTGATGTTGTTGATGAGTGTGTTAGTGATGATGTGCATGACAAGGTGGCACAGGCCCTATGCACCTCCACTCCCTACCACCAGTCTAGTGAGGCACACAATACTTTCAAGCATTTAGGTGCTTTCATCACAGAGTTGGGGAAACACATTGGTGATTCTGTCACAGCTAGACATGTCTGATAGAGAATACACCCATTCAAAGAGCCGTACCAGTGATAGCAGTAATGCACAACAGACACAACACCCATACTACTGTAGATCTATCACAGCTGAATGTAGTCCTCAAGTCAGACTCAAGAGAGCCCCCAGTCTTCTGTGGTGATGGAGCTGACAAGTGCTCTGTCCACGAGTGGGTTGATCTGATAACATGTCTGAGAAAGAAGAATGTCGGTGCTGCTGACCAGTCTAATGAGATAATGAGTAGGCTGATGTGGAGAGCCAAATATGTGGTGAAAATAGGATTACGCAGTGAACCATCTCTTGATGTTGTACAGCACCCTGACACAATTTATGCTATCCTCAAGGAACGCTTCAGTGACCTCTCATATTCCTGCATGCCTCTTGCAGACTTCTATAACACCCAAGGCCCATGAAAGTCCTGTTGATTACTAGGTGCGTCTGAATAAAGCAGCTGACATAGCAGATGAGTGTCTCCAACGCAAAGGGAGGACAATGGATAACCGGAACGAGGTAGCCATGATGTTTGTGAGGAACTGCCTTGACCCATCTCTTTCTATGTGTTTAAGAGCAAGCTTGTTGACAGCTGGACAGCGAAGTAGGTGCAGGAGAGAATGGATGCCCAGTAAGCACTCACTGGACCGCTAGGCTAGGCAGGCTGTTGCAGTGGTGGGTGACAGCACACAATCAGACGCTCCATGTGACAGTGTTGCAGACATGTAAACAAAACATCCAGCAGGCCCAGAGAAGTAATGAGATGCAGAGCAGAATGGCAGACGTGCTGAGTCAAGTCCTGAATAGCCGGTCTCCTTCTACATGTGTTCTTGTCACTCACACTCAAGGTAGGCCTCACCCACAGCAGAGAAGCAGATTCACAGGACAAAGAATGTGACATATGTATTGAGAATTCCCACTCTGCCTTTGCACACTGCCAAATGAACCAGCTGCCAGGCCATATGAGGGACCAGTGCCCTGCCTCCTCGTCAACCATGCCACAGTCCGTCACCGCCTCTCCCTCTTCCAGTCTGGGAAACTAGACAGCCTACATTTCGAGAGGGGAAGTGTGGGCGCTAATGAAAACTCCCTCAGTGACACACCAGATCTACAGTCAGTGTATGAAGCAGTCAGTGAAGGTTTTCCCAGTCATTCTGAAGTCATAGTTCAGAACACGCAGTGTTTAAATGGCAGTGAAAGTTTGTTTTATACCCCAGTTGTTGTTAATGGGTGTACTACAGTGAAGGCTATGTTAGACACAGGCTCTATGGTGTGTACTGTGAGTGAAGCTGTGGAGAAGATGCTCATTGATGCCGGCTCCTTGGACTGTAATGTGCAGCAGAATACAGATGTCATTTTAGTTGGGTGTGGAGGGAAGAGAGTATATCCAAAGAGGGTGTGTGTAGAAATCAAAACGGGATGGCCTTCAGAGATAGATGGGAGGGGTTGAGTGGAGCTGAAGGGTGGAACTAAAAATAACAAGATAACTAACGTAAAATATACTGTGCCTGTAAAATGTATATAGGTTCAGAACAGATGAAAGCAGGTTCACACAGAGCACATGTGACAGACGTGACAGAGTCTGGAGATGCCGTGGAGAACGTTCTGCTGCCTGCAACATCCTCCAGCATGACCGGTTTGGCGGTGGGTCAGTCATGGTGTGGGGTGGCATTTCTTTGGGGGGGGGGGTCGCACAGCCCTCCATGTGCTCGCCAGAGGTAGCCTGACTGCCATTAGGTACCGAGATGAGATCCTCAGACCCCTTGTGAGACCATATACTGGTGCGGTTGGGCCTGGGTTCCTCCTAATGCAAGACAATGCTAGACCTCATGTGGCTGGAGTGTGTCAGCAGTTCCTGCAAGAGGAAGGCATTGATGCTATGAACTGGCCCGCCCGTTCCCCAGACCTGAATCCAATTGAGCACATCTGGGACATCATGTCTCGCTCCATCCACCAACGCCACGTTGCACCACAGACTGTCCAGGAGTTGGCGGATGCTTTAGTCCAGGTCTGGGAGGAGATCCCTCAGGAGACCATCCGCCACCTCATCAGGAGCATGCCCAGGTGTTGTAGGGAGGTCATACAGGCACGTGGAGGCCACACACACTACTGAGCCTCATTTTGACTTGTTTTAAGGACATTACATCAAAGTTGGATCAGCCTGTAGTGTGGTTTTCCACTTTAATTTTGAGGGTGACTCCAAATCCAGACCTCCATGGGTTGATACATTTGATTTCCATTGATAATTTTTGTGTGATTTTGTTGTCAGCACATTCAACTATGTAAAGAAAAAAGCATTTAATAAGATTATTTCATTCATTCAGATCTAGGATGTGTTATTTTAGTGTTCCCTTTTTTTTATTTTTTTTGAGCAGTGTATATATATATTTAAGTATCCGTCTAGTTATCTTTAATCCTACCATCTACCATCATCCCCCCTGTTGACACATGGCTCTGCCCATGTGTCAATATTGCCACATATCTAAACAATCACTTAGGTAATATTGGTAAATTATTCTTATGACATATCCCTTCTTTTGAGACTGCCCCTTGCTTCTTTATCGCTCCACCCACTTTCTTAGTCTATGATGGCAGCTAAATTCGACTTTCATTTAGTTCAGAATCCATAGTAATACAATCAATCAATCCCTTATCTTGTAAAAACACTCATGTTTAGTTTAAACTCTGTTCAACCCCGGCTCTCCCGGGCTTAACCTGAATACTGATTGTTGGACATGACAGGTCCATACTTAAATCTTTCAAACATACACAAACCCCACCCCATCCTGCTGTAATCAATCAAGAAGGTAGCCAAGGAGAGACAGAGGTTTAGCCTGAACTCTGCTCAACCCTGGCCACTTATTCCACTTTGTTTGAGGAGAGAAGCAAAAGGCCACAGTTTGCTTTCAGTCACTGATAACGTAGGACAGCCATGGATTTAAGTAAGAGCGAGCAATTCGACCTAGGTCAGATTCCCACTTCACCCACACACACAGTGAAATGACCCAATTAAGTTATTTGCCTAGCAACAAAGAATTCTAACTCTGTGATTAACCCAGTTTTATCTCATAGTCCACTAAAAAATCTCCCTCATCATCATGTTTCTGAGTCAAGACGAATGTCATATATCCCTCCCTACAGTCTACCGTTTGGGTAGAAGGCCTGCCATATCTAGGAAAAGCTAAGACTGTTTGGGAAGTGAGCAGATTTTTTATCTCTATAAATTGTTCCTACGCCTCGGAGTTCTAAATGATTTTATCATGGGCTGCCATTACCTTCCCATAGATAATATCACTTAATTTACCAGTATGCAGTGCATAATGGGGTACCCAAACTCTACAGTAGTTTATCATTCCCTCGCTCTGCCAGAGCTGAAGTTTCCTTTTGCTAACTTTGTCCCTGTTCTGCCATAAAGGTTAACAATTGGAGTGTATCTTTCTTACAACCCTCTTGAGTGGGATTAGCCAATATAATATCATCTACATAAATTACAATTTGGCTTCCTTCCTGAGGTTCAAACTTTCCCAAATTCCTGGTTATAGCCTGGCTCTCCCTCCTCGCTCACTACCATGTAAATCCCGTACTACATATGCCTTCATACCCCTCTCAGTCGGTGTTTCAGCTACGCTCAACTGAGTCATAGCATCTCTTCCTAGTAGATTAACTGGACACAGGCTTGATATCAGTACGGGTATGCATGCTTTTCCTCCTGAACTTTCATGTTTTAAAGTCACAGGAGCTGATAATCGCTCTATAAATTGATGGCCTGAGGCAGAGCGTACTAGGATTTTTTCCCCCATTAATCCTAATCCCTTCGGGCCTGTCGACTGCACAGATCGCTGTGCGACAGGCCCCTGTGTCACAATAATTTAATCTCTTTTCCCAATACTGTTTAAGGTGAGGTATGGTTTCTGTTCTTGCTGCAGCGCTAATTCAATTGTTGCCAATTCAAAAACCTCACGTATCGTTCTGTATTTCGTCTCGGCATTTATTCCTTTGTCTATCTGGACAGCTAGTCCGTATCTTAAATTATTCTACCTAGATTTCTATTATTACTATCATCCTGGTCTCATTACTGGATCAATGACATAGGTAATAGCTGTTTCACATTAGATTGTGCCCTTTTCTGATAATGTTATTACTGCAGCTCATTGCATTAATTTAGTCTCAAATACCAACTTGTTTAACAAATCTAGAACCTACATAAAGTTGGTGCTATCCCATCAGCATAATATTTAAAACTACCTACACTCCACTGGTCCACGTAACGAAAACAAATTCTCGTTCTAGAATTCATTAACTATTTGCATATGTCACTGGTGTTACGCAAACTATAGAATAAAGTAATAACAATTAGAATTAGTCAAAGAAATGTTCTCCATTAAACTATTCAGATTTCTGATTCAAGTGCCTCTTAAAGCTCGATTCGTACTCGCTGGACTGTCTTTCTTTTACCCGCGAACTAGAACATGGCATTAGTAAAGTCTATTCATATCAACCAAACCATTCGTATTTCTAATGATTCTTTATTGCCACCAGTTAGTTTCCCATAATCTAGTTCCAATCGGACCAACAACGTTAACTACCTAGACCCTGCCCCCTCAGATCCTATAGACTGGTCACTATTCCCTGAACTAACATCCCACACTATTCTATGACAAGCAGTGTTTTTACAAACCCCAAGATATCATTATATCAACCGCTTATTCTCAAAACTTCAGATTAACTAATTCCCATATTCACCCGACTTTCATATCACATTCACACAACGCTATTTCCCAACACACAATCAATATTCGTCGTACAACCTACAGGAATATTCTCTTCTATAATAGTGCCCAAATTTGGAATGTTAACCCTATCAACATTTGACATTTCACTATGGTCAATTTGACCATAATTCTACATTACTTCTACATTTCCCAAATATAATGACCCCCTCAAAGCTTGACCGAAATACAATGTGTTGACGTCATATGCTCAACCCCGTACACGTGACCTTTTTCTCCAACAAGATTTCTCATACTCCTCCTGTTAAAGACTCCGTTAGTACTATTAATTCTCCTCTTCCTAATGCAAGATTGGGCTTGCCCTTTCTCCACCAGCCATAGAAGCTTCAAACGACCTAAAATATAGTCCCTTTCCTTACACTCTCTCCACAAAGAAAAGGCTATCCTTTCTAACACTTCACCCTCTTCCTTATCTTTACTGGTCTCACCCCCCCCGCTCCTTCCTCCTCCAACATTCCAGCTTGGCCGTCATATGGTGGGGGACGTGCGGGGACCTGGTCTAATCTTCTACACACAACCTCATCATCTGCATAACTTTCTATTTCCTTCTTACGAAATCATGTCATTAGTAATTGTAACCACAAACCACTACTACTTAATAACATTTTCATAGACCTTTCTATAAATAATTATTATATAAGCTATACAATTCAACCTTTCACATCTCCCAATAAACCTACTTAACCGTCTCCAAACAATTCAATTCAACATTTCACCTCTCCCACTGATCCTACTTATCCTTCTAACATAGAAAACCCTCTACCATATCTATCATTCTCTACCGCTAACTTTCCATATAACAGTACTTTAACATGACAAATTATTTTTTAATTATAGTCAAAACAAACAAAACATCTATTCAAGTCGATGCAACTTTAATTACTATGTTATACTATCTGCTATGTGTTGGTAAGAACATCTCTCCCGTATATAATGTTATCAATTCACCTAGTGATGTAGGTCAGTAGCATCAACGTAAAAGTTTAGCTTACTGTCCCTACCTGGGTTTGAACCAGGGACCCTCTACACACATTGACAACATTCACCATCGAAACACCGTTACCCGTTGCTCCACAAAATCTGCTCTCCTTGCAAAGCACGTTAAACAAGTACTTCCATGTCGCATAGCAAGTTACGTCACCACTCTAAACGTCACTAGTTCGCACCACTAACTAGCTAGCCCTTTCACACCAAACATTCAACCCCTTATGACTTCCTTCTCCACAGCAACCACTGATCCTTGTAACATCAACCATCCTAAATTGCTGTACTAACGTCATGTTTGGTTCAGTTTATCTATTACGATAGTATGTCCATAATACTTCTAACAAAGCTACATTATCCCTATTGTTTGTTTAATATTCCTATTATTCTCTTGAGTTCCCCTCTCTTCAGAGCCTCAGAGAGCCACACCCTAGCAGTGTCTAGCCCCTCTACTCGATGTTTCTTTAGATGAGTTCCACAGTTTACATGCATCTGTATAATCATAGACTAACTTGTCTACATCGAGATGCCCAATAAACCCATACTTCCTTCCCCAAATGGGTCCATAGTATATATTCCTTTTATCCTTTAACACCATATACCTCTCATCTCCGGTTAATTTCAGGACCTCCTTTGAGGATTTACCTCCCATGTTGTATTCTTGATAAGCCAATAATATCTCATACATTAAAGAGTCTTCTTTCTATTGAGTAATCTTGATATTTCTAGAAAATCTCATACATTAAGAATTCTTCCTCTTATACATTAGAGAGTATAGTATCAAGTATCCCCCCTTGTATCTCTTCCTTGAAGTTTCACCCGTTTTATATTTATCTAGAATACTGGCGCATGGGTTTTCTCTAGATAAGTCTAAAAACGCAGATGTTCACTTCCTTCTTGTATACAGAAGGTTAGTTTATTTTTGGTAATGGCCTCTACTACCATGAGTCATTACGGATCCACCCTTCTCAATTTGATCTTACACACACCCGCCCGCCCCCCCGTTTTATATTTATCTCGAATACTGGTGCATGGTTCTCTCTAGATAAACGTCTAAAAACGGTATACCGGATGACGATCCCCGTTTGGATTATCGACGGATTACTACCTTCACTACAGCAGATTTAATTTTTCTACTGCAGTTTCCAGATATCAATCCCCCAAAAACCATGAATACAAATGACTGACCTTATCATCTTGCAGCTGGGATCTCAATTTTGGTTCGATCTCGTCACCGTTTCTGTCGTCTACCAGTTTGCCACCGGCCTGAAATATACCCTCAATTACAGAGGCCAGGACTTTGTTTTACGGAGCCTAGACCCGCCCGTGCACGGTTTCAGGGTTCCCTGGAACGACAGAAAACGGGTATTGAGATCCGGCTCGAAGGACCAATTGTCACAATAATTTTGTTATCTCAATGGTTGAACTCAACTATCACTCAAGCTTTGAATCATTCCCAGAGGGTGTAAGGCTCTGGTTTAATAATGAATTAAACAAAGTCCCGTTCTGCAATAGGTCAGTCTTTTATTCATGAGAGCTCTGGCGCTAAAAACACACACAGCCTTTTTATATGCCTTCACACAAAGGAACTTTGCTCCGCCCACCTTTAGGCGGCCTGTGACTTTCCACAGTATAGAATGTCTAAGTTTGACAAAGTTAAACTAAGTGGCTCGGGGAACAAAACATCGACATTTTGGGTCCATGGCCAGGAAACTCCCCAGACCTTAATCCCATTGAGAACTTGTGGTCGATCCTCAAGAAGCAGGTGGACAAACAAAAACCAACAAATTCTGACAAACTCCAAGCATTGATTATGCAAGAATGGGCTGCCATCAGTAAGGATGTGGCCCAGAAGTTAATTGACAGCATGCCAGGGTGGATTGCAGAGGTCTTGAAAAAGAAGGGTCAACACTGCAAATATTGACTCTTTGCATAAACTTAATGTAATTGTCAATGGAATGCTTGTAATTATACTTCAGTATACCATAGTAACATCTGACAAAAATATCTAAAAACACTGAAGCAGCAAACTTTGTGAAGACCAATACTTGTGTCATTCTCAAAAACTTTTGACCACGACTGTATATGGACGCAAGATGACTGTGCCCACGCTGGTCGTTCCTGGTCAAATGGATGAACTCATCATTGGAACCAATGTAATCAAATATTTCACTCAGAGATTCAAGGATTCAGACAAATACTGGGAGATGGTCTTGGCGCCAGGAAACCCTGATGACGGGTTTCTTTCTTGCCATGCTCGCTGGTGTCCAGCGGTGGAAAGGTGAGGAGGTGCCTGACATCATCGGAACTGTGAAGCTCAACCAAGCCATCACCCTGTTACCTGGCCATGAACAAAGCGCGCTCTCCTCCAAGGAGTGAATGTCCCGAGACAGAAGAGTCATTTTCCTGTGCGTTTTTGCTGCCAACTTTACTTTATTTTTCTTTTTTCCATCGCAACTTTTTTCCCTCATTCAACTTTTTCACTCCGGACGCTTTATCTGGACATGGTTCGTCAACATCTTCAACAGCCGAAGCTAAGTAGTAACATTAACATGATGTCTTCTAATTGCAGTCGCTGTACTCATAATATACGGGAGAACGATCGCCTTACGGCGAGAATAGCTGTGCTACAAGCCCAGCTTCAGACGCAATCGTTAGGCAAGGGTAATTTCAGTGTACTCCTCCCGTTACGGGGTCTGAGACGCCGAAGGCTCCCACCATTAGCTCTGACAAATTGAAAACCCTAGTCATTGGCGACTCCATTACCCGCAGTATTAGACTTAAAACGAATCACCCAGCGATCATACACTGTTTACCAGGGGGCAGGGCTACCGACGTTAAGGCTAATCTAAAGATGGTGCTGGCTAAAGCTAAAACTGGCGAGTGTAGAGAGTATAGAGATATTGTTATCCACGTCGGCACCAACGATGTTAGGATGAAACAGTCAGAGGTCACCAAGTGCAACATAGCTTCAGCGTGTAAATCAGCTAGAAAGATGTGTCGGCATCGAGTAATTGTCTCTGGCCCCCTCCCAGTTAGGGGGAGTGACGAGCTCTACAGCAGAGTCTCAGCACTCAATCGCTGGTTGAAAACTGTTTTCTGCCCCTCCCAAAAGATAGAATTTGTAGATAATTGGCCCTCTTTCTGGGACTCACCCACAAACAGGACCAAGCCTGACCTGCTGAGGAGTGACGGACTCCATCCTAGCTGGAGGGGTGCTCTCATCTTATCTACCAACATAGATAGGGCTCTAACTCCTCTAGCCCCACAGTGAAATAGGGTGCAGGCCAGGCAGCAGGCTGTTAGCCAACCTGCCAGCTTAGTGGAGTCTGCCAATAGCATAGTCAGTGTAGTCAGCTCAGCCATACCCATTGAGACTGTGTCTGTGCCTCGACCTAGGTTGGGCAAAACTAAACATGGCGGTGTTCGCCTTAGCAATCTTATTAGGATAAAGACCTCCTCCATTCCTGCCATTACTGAAAGAGATCGTGATACCTCACATCTCAAAATAGGGTTACTTAATGTTAGATCCCTCACTTCAAAGGCAGTCATAGTCAATGAACTAATCACTGATCATAATCTTGATGTGATTGGCCTGACTGAAACATGGCTTAAGCCTGATGAATTTGCTGTGTTAAATGAGGCCTCACCTCCTGGTTACACTAGTGACCATATTCCCCGTGCATCCCGCAAAGGCGGAGGTGTTGCTAACATTTACGATAGCAAATTTCAATTTACAAAAAAAAAAATGGCGTTTTCGTCTTTTGAGCTTCTAGTCATGAAATCTATGCAGCCTACTCAATCACTTTTTATAGCTACTGTTTACAGGCCTCCTGGGCCATATACAGCGTTCCTCTCTGAGTTTCCTGAATTCCTATCAGACCTTGTAGTCATAGCAGATCATATTCTAATTTTTGGTGATTTTAATATTCACATGGAGAAGTCCACAGACCCACTCCAAAAGTCTTTCGGAGCCATCATCGACTCAGTGGGTTTTGTCCAACATGTCTCTGGACCTACTCACTGCCACAGTCATACTCTGGACCTAGTTTTGTCCCATGGAATAAATGTTGTAGATCTTAATGTTTTTCCACAAAATCCTGGACTATCGGACCACCATTTTATTACGTTTGCAATCGCAACAAATAATCTGCTCAGACCCCAACCAAGGAGCATCAAAAGTCGTGCTATAAATTCTCAGACAACACAAAAATTCCTTGATGCCCTTCCAGACTCCTTCTGCCTACCCAAGGACGTCAGAGGACAAAAATCAGTTAACCACTTAACTGAGGAACTCAATTTAACCTTGCGCAATACCCTAGATGCAGTTGCACCCCTAAAAACGAAAAACATTTGTCATAAGAAACTAGCTCCCTGGTATACAGAAAATACCCGAGCTTTGAAGCAAGCTTCCAGGAAATTGGAACGGAAATGGCGCCACACCAAACTGGAAGTCTTCCGACTAGCTTGGAAAGACAGTACCGTGCAGTACCGAAGAGCCCTCACTGCTGCTCGATCATCCTACTTTTCCAACTTAATCGAGGAAAATAAGAACAATCCAAAATTTCTTTTTGATACTGTTGCAAAGCTAACTAAAAAGCAGCATTCCCCAAGAGAGGATGGCTTTCACTTCAGCAGTAATAAATTCAT
Organism: Coregonus lavaretus; assembly: GCF_964263955.1. NCBI lineage: Eukaryota > Metazoa > Chordata > Actinopteri > Salmoniformes > Salmonidae > Coregonus > Coregonus lavaretus. Next base: position 1,570,948 of record NC_140017.1, on the reverse strand, counting down.
GAACTTCTTTGAGGAAAAGATCATGACCATTAGAAAGCAAATTACGGACTCCTCTTTGAATCTGCGTATTCCTCCAGGGCTTAGCTGTCCTGGATCTGCACAGCTCTGCGAGGGCCTGGGATCGGGAGAGACACTTAAGTGTTTTAGTACTATATCTCTTGACACAATGATGAAAATAATCATGGCCTCTAAACCTTCAAGCTGCATACTGGATCCTATTCCTACTAAACTGCTGAAGGAGCTGCTTCCTGTGCTTGGCCCTCCTATGTTGAACATAATAAACAGCTCTCTATCCACCGGATGTGTACCAAACTCACTAAAAGTGGCAGTGATAAAGCCTCTCTTGAAAAAGCCAAACCTTGACCCGGAAAATATAAAAAACTATCGGCCTATATCGAATCTTCCATTCCTCTCAAAAATTTTAGAAAAAGCTGTTGCGCAGCAACTCACTGCCTTTCTGAAGACAAACAATGTATACGAAATGCTTCAGTCTGGTTTTAGACCCCATCATAGCACTGAGACTGCACTTGTGAAGGTGGTAAATGACCTTTTAATGGCGTCAGACCGAGGCTCTGCATCTGTCCTCGTGCTACTAGACCTTAGTGCTGCCTTTGACACCATCGATCACCACATTCTTTTGGAGAGACTGGAAACCCAAATTGGTCTACACGGACAAGTTCTGGCCTGGTTTAGATCTTACCTGTCGGAAAGATATCAGTTTGTCTCTGTGAATGGTCTGTCCTCCGACAAATCAACTGTACATTTCGGTGTTCCTCAAGGTTCCGTTTTAGGACCACTATTGTTTTCACTATATATTTTACCTCTTGGGGATGTTATTCGAAAACATAATGTTAACTTTCACTGCTATGCGGATGACACACAGCTGTACATTTCAATGAAACATGGTGAAGCCCCAAAATTGCCCTCGCTGGAAGCCTGTGTTTCAGACATAAGGAAGTGGATGGCTGAAAACTTTTTACTTTTAAACTCGGACAAAACAGAGATGCTTGTTCTAGGTCCCAAGAAACAAAGAGATCTTCTGTTAAATCTGACAATTCATCTTGATGGTTGTAAAGTCGTCTCAAATAAAACTGTGAAGGACCTCGGCGTTACTCTTGACCCTGATCTCTCTTTTGACGAACATATCAAGACTGTTTCAAGGACAGCTTTTTTCCATCTACGTAACATTGCAAAAATCAGAAATTTTCTGTCCAAAAATGATGCAGAAAAATTAATCCATGCATTTGTTACTTCTAGGTTAGACTACTGCAATGCTCTACTTTCCGGCTACCCGGATAAAGCACTAAATAAACTTCAGTTAGTGCTAAATACGGCTGCTAGAATCCTGACTAGAACCAAGAAATTTGATCATATTACTCCAGTGCTAGCTTCCCTACACTGGCTTCCTGTTAAGGCAAGGGCTGATTTCAAGGTTTTACTGTTAACCTATAAAGCGTTACATGGGCTTGCTCCTACCTATCTTTCCGAGTTGGTCCTGCCGTACATACCAATACGTACGCTACGGTCACAAGACGCAGGCCTCCTAATTGTCCCTAGAATTTCTAAGCAAACAGCGGGAGGCAGGGCTTTCTCCTATAGATCTCCATTTTTATGGAACAGTCTGCCTACCCATGTGAGAGACGCAGACTCGGTCTCAACCTTTAAGTCTTTACTGAAGACTTATCTCTTCAGTAGGTCATATGATTGAGTGTAGTCTGGCCCAGGAGTGTGAAGGTGAACGGAAAGGCTCTGGAGCAACGAACAGCCCTTGCTGTCTCTGCCAGGCCGGTTCCCCTCTCTCCACTGGGGTTCTCTGCCTCTAACCCTGTTACAGGGGCTGAGTCACTGGCTTGCTGGTGCTCTTTCATGCCGTCCCTAGGAGGGGTGCGTCACTTGAGTGGGTTGAGTTACTGACGTGATCTTCCTGTCTGGGTTGGCGCCCCCCCTTGGTTTGTGCTGTGGTGGAGACCTCTGTGGGCTATACTCGGCCTTGTCTCAGGATTGTAAGTTGGTGGTTGAGGATATCCCTCTAGTGGTGCGGGGGCTGTGCTTTGGCAGAGTGGGTGGGGTTATATCCTTCCTGTTTGGCCCTGTCCGGGGGTTTCTTCGGATGGGGCCACAGTGTCTCCGGACCGCTCCTGTCTCAGCCTCCAGTATTTATGCTGCAGTAGTTTATGTGTCGGGGGGCTGGGGTTAGTTGGTTATACCTGGAGTACTTCTCCTGTCTTATCCAGTGTCCTGTGTGAATTTAAGTATGCTCTCTCTAATTCTCTCGTTCTCTCTTTCTCTCTGAGAACCTGAGCCCTAGGACCATACGTCAGGACTACCGGGCATGCTGACACCTTGCTGTCCCCAGTCCGCCTGGCCTTGCTGCTATTCCAGTTTCAACTGTTCTGCCTGCGGTTACGAAACCCCTACCTGTCCCAGACCTGCTGTTTTCAACTCTTAATGATCGGCTATGAAAAGCCAACTGAGAGACCTGAGCCCTAGGACCATACGTCGGGACTACCGGCCGTGGTGACTCCTTGCTGTCCCCAGTCCGCCTGGCCTTGCTGCTATTCCAGTTTCAACTGTTCTGCCTGCGGTTATGGAACCCCTACCTGTCCCAGACCTGCTGTTTTCAACTCTTAATGATCGGCTATGAAAAGCCAACTGAGATTTATTCCTGATTATTATTTGACCATGCTTGTCACTTATGAACATTTTTGAACATCTTGGCATGGTTCTGTTATAACCTCCACCCGGCACAGCCAGAAGAGGACTGGCCACCCCTCATAGCCTGGTTCCTCTCTAGGTTTCTTCCTAGGTTTTGGCCTTTCTAGGGAGTTTTTCCTAGCCACCGTGCTTCTACACCTGCATTACTAGCTGTTTGGGGTTTTAGGCTGGGTTTCTGTACAGCACTTCGAGATATTAGCTGATGTACGAAGGGCTATATAAAATAAAATTGATTGATTGATTGATCTGGTCTGGGGTAAACTCCCTGAGAAATCACGTGGACCCCTGGTCAAACCCACCAAGTCTCGCTCCATCCCTTGAAATATCCTGGTTGGCCGTGTCTTAACTCCACTGTGGGGGGATGGATGGGTTCCTATGAAGGTCATGAACCCCACCGACAAGTCCAAAACAATACGGAGAAATGCCAAGCTAGCTGATGTGTATCCATGTATAGCGCCGGAGGATGAAGTCCAACAGCTAGCATGTCTCCTCTGAGCAGCCCACAAAGATTTCTGACATCGCTGAAGCATTGAAGCAGCATGGCCTGGGCGACTTGGATCTTGACTCCTGTGAAATATCTGACCTCTGGAAGAATGAAATGTGCAAACTCACCTTGAAATACTCAGACATCTTCTCGAAAGACAGTCGACTGTGGTGCTGCGAAAGACTTCGTCCATAGGATTCATCTGATGGATGAAAGACCATTCAGGCTGCCCTACAGATGTGTCCCACCTGCTCACTTCCAGAATCTGTGTTACGTTGAATGAAGGAGAGAGGGATCATCAGGAAGTCAACAAGTGAGTTCGCTTTGCCAATTGTCCTAGTGTGGAAGAAGAATGGAGACTTGCGCGTCTGTACTGAATTTTGCTGACTCAACGCCCGAACAGTGAAAGATGCCTGTAGTGCGAAAAAAGGTAGTTGTATAATTAAGAACAGTATCTTGCAGGATTCAATAATTGGAATGGTAAGAGTTGTTGCCCTTTCTCTGCAATCATTCTAATGGAATCCAGAAAGAACAAAACCCTTCCTTAAACATGTACATCAAAAGGTGCAAAGTTATGGGCAAAGACCCAAAACATCCACATCAAATTAAATGTTTTTCTTGATCATATAAACATGGAAATAAAACACTTTTTGTGCAGTATTAATTTATCATCCTTACAAACCACTGAATTTAAATGTACATTATCGTATTGTACACAGGCTGGTCATCTAGGTTTCTACCTGTAGACTTTCCATCACCATGATGAAAAACAATGCACAATAGAGTAATTGAGTACATTGAGACATCAAGTGGTTTGTGATGTGATAATGTGGCTCAGTTGGTATAGCATGGTGCTTGCAACGCTAGGGTTGTGGGTTCGATTCCCAAGGGGGACCAGTATGAAAAAATATGAAATGTATGCACTCTACTGTAAGTTGCTCTGGATAAGATAATCTAGTAAAAGGAATGAATAGACCATTTCAGTTTTCACATAAAAATAAGTTGCATTTGCAAAAATTTTCAAGAAACTGGGAAACATATATCAAGTATTTTTATATTCCACAAGTATTATCAGATTAACTGTTTTGTACAGATAATTATCAGACTCAAATTACAAATGCTGGTAAACACTCCAATTCAAATACATTTCGTTTACATTTCTTCACAAAAGTAGTGCACTGGGCCTTTACTAGTCCTGTATTAGCAGACCGATATATACTGAACAAAAATATATAAACGCAACATGGAACAATTTAGATGATTTTACTGAGTTACAGTTCATATAAGGAAATCGGTCAATTTAAATTAATTGATTAGGCCCTAAATCAATTGATTTCACATAACTAGGGACACATCTGTAGCCATGGGTGGGGGCCTGGGAGGGCATAGGTCCACCCACTGGGGAGCCAGGCCCAGCCAATCAGAATGAGTTTTTCTCCACAAAAAGTGTTTTATTACAGACAGAAATACTCCTCCAGTTTCATCAGCTGTCTGAATGGCTTGTCTCAGACGATCCGGCAGGTGAAGAACCCGGATGTGGAAGTCCTGGGCTGGCATGGTTATATGTGGTCGGCGGTTGTGAGGCCGGTTGGACGTACTGCCAAATTCTCTAAAACGACGTTGGGAGGCAGCTTATGGTAGAGAAATTAACATTAAATTCTCCGTCAACAACTCTGGTGGACATTCCTGCAGTCAGCATGCCAATTGCACACCGGTCAGGTGGATGGATTATTTTGGCAAAGGAGAAATGCTCACTAACAGGGATGTAAACAAATTTGTGCACTAAATTTGAAAGAAACAAGCTTTGTGTGTGTATGGAACATTTCTGGTATCTTTTAGTCCAGCTCATAAAACATGGGACCAACATGTTGCGTTTATATTTTTGTTGAGTATAGATGTCTATACCCCGTTGAAAAAATAAATAATCGCAGCACACTAAACTATTTCCCGCGGCTCTGCCCTGGGCTAAATAATTTTGTTGCCGATGCACCCAGCAGAGCGCCTTTTGCAGGCCACAGCATTAGAGAGCGCACACTCGGAGCCATACGAGAATCCGCTCCCTGAGTCAGAGAAGCTGTCAGGTGGTAAAGTCCAGGATGTGTTCAGGTGGTCCAATGTTCGCCAGTGCACTCAGACGACCAGGAAGAGAGAGAGAGCCTCCACAGTTGCACTTTCAGTCAGCTCAGTGTCTAGTGATTAAGTCTCTGCCGTCCTTTTACATTTTTGTCATTTAGCAGATGCTCTTATCCAGAGCGACTTACAGTTGCATACATTTTTCATACTGGCCCCCCGTGGGAATCGAACCCACAACCCTGGCGTTGCAAGCGCCATGCTCTACCAATTGAGCTACAGGAGGATAGTCCTTGACAGTCATGCCAACTGGGACACCGCTGCCAGAGTCAGAGCTATAGCCTTGGCAAGCCATGTCCAAAGTATCACCGGCATAGGCCAGGATGCATTGCCATCTATCCCGAAAAGTGACCTCGGAGCCAAGCAGCGAGGCGACACAGTGTTAGCCCATGTGATCTCCTATGTGGAATGAGCCGCTCAATGACCTGAAGCTCTTGAAACAGTGGGATAAGCTAGTGCTGGAGGATGGAATCCTATACAGAGTAAGGACCCAGTCACTAGGAAAAATAAACACCAGTACATCAGTGGCGGTCAGTGCCGTTTAAGATGAGGGAGGACAATTTTATTTTCATGAGCATGGCCTTATTTCTATTACAGCATATTGGATGACTCTCATTCATATTCCATCCACCCAGTTCGATGTAACAGCGATAGATTTAGGCTACTAACGTTACATGATACTCTAATTTTCCCTATACCCATCATGAGGTTGATAAAACGTAGCCTATGAATGAAAGTTTACAACGTAGGTGCACACAGGTCGAGAGACACATTTGAGGCGACAGACAGTGACACATGGACAGACAGTGACATTCAATCCCGCCCTGCACACTCTTGCCTGCATCTAGCTGATATAGGGTGTAATCATTAGTCCGACAGTTGCAAATGAGAGTTTCTATTGGACAAAGTCAGGTATGTTTATCCACGTTTGCTTCCGTTTGTAAGAAACGTTTAAACAGAATTGGCGGAATGAATACACCCCTGATCATGCGTAAACACAGTTCGCTTTCATAGCAGCCATGTCGTAATCCTTCTATGCGGTCTACTCCTCTCACCTTGTCCCTTCGCTTGTGGACTTCAATGCACAACACATCAGGCGAAAAAACCTTTCCAAGCCAAACCGCTACACACAGCCTACATCGTTGTCACCATATTAGCTAAAGTAACGTCATAGTCAGCATAGCTAATAGAACTAAAGCGTTAGTAAACCCGCTATCATGCAGTAACGTTAGTGTACAATAGGTAAGCAGTTACACCGGCGGGCCCCAGTGTCAATACATTAGTAATACCAAAAGCTTACCTTGACTTGGAAGAGTTCCAGTGTTGTGTTGGATAGTCATAGCCAGCTAGCTAACATAGCATCCCTCTGAGCAGGGTGTTTCAGTAGGCTAAACTAGCTAGCAGCATTTGCTAGCTAAGTAAGTGAAACTGAAGAAAAAAAAAAAAGACTCTCTTGCTTCTCCTTCATTTTGGAAGAAATTAATTTGTTCAAAACTGTTCAACTATTGTCTCTCTCTCTCTTTGCGTCAACTAACTCACCACATTTTATACACTGCAGTGCTAGCTAGCTGTAGTTTATGCTTTCAGTACTAGATTTGTTCTCTAATCCTTTGATTGGGTGGACAACATGTCAGTTCATGCTGCAAGAGCTCTGATAGGCTGGAGGATGTCCACCAGAAGTTGTCATAATTACTGTGTAAGTCTATGGAAGGGGGTGAGAACCATGAGCCTTGAAGTGAATGTACCCAGAGGAGGACGGAAGCTAGCTGTCCGGCTATACCATGGTGCTACCCTTTATCTAACTAGGCAAGTCAGTTAAGAACATATTCTTATTTACAAATGACGGCCTACCCCGGACGACGCTGGGCCAATTGTGCGCCACCCTATGGGACTCCCAATCACGGCCAGATTGTGATACAGCCTGGTCTGTAGTGACACCTCTGGCACTGAGATGCAGTGCCTTAGCCATTTAGGAGCCCAGTGGTGCTACCCTACAGAGTGCTGTTGAGGCTACTGTAGACCTTCTATGCAAAATAGTGTGTTTTAATCAATTGTTTGGTGACGTGATTATATTTAGTATAGTTTAATCTAAAAGGGATAACTTTAATGTTTTACCATTTTAATTTTTATTAAATTCACTGAAGATGGTCCTCCCCTTCCTCCTCTGAGGAGCCTCCACTGCAGTACATAGTAACCCAATCACTGCGAGATGAAGCCCTGTGTGGATGCCATGACGATGCAGGTCACCAAGGCAAAGAGTTAACACTCCACCTCGTCAAGCAGAGATTCTATTGGAGAACTGTGGAACGTGATGTGCGGAACCATGTCAAGTGCTGTGCCAGATGCATCATGAGCAAAACACCAGAGCCAGAGGGCCGGGCGCCACTCGAGAGTATCAAGACAACAGCGCCGCTGCAGTTGGTCTGTATAGACTTCTGGACAGCTGAAGACTCCAAGAATAGACCTGTGGATGTGTTGGTGGTTACAGATCACTTTACCAAGCTCGCTCACGCCTTCCGCTGTCCAGACCAGACCGCAAAGCAGGTAGCCAGGAAGTTGTGGGACAACTACTTCTGCTCGTATGGTGTCCTGAGAGAATCCATTCTGATTGAGGTGCCAACTTTGAGTGTGAGTTGATAGACGCCCTGCTCAACATCTCGGAGAACATGATCAGAGCACTCCCACCTTGACATTCATGTAAAACAGCACTGCCCATGAGACCACTGGGTTCCCCCCGTTCTACCTGATGTTTGGTAGAGTCCCTCGTCTGCCTGTTGACATACCATTCAAGTCCACTCTGCGAGAAGATGGCAGTCTCTCGTACCCGAAGTATGCGGCGGGCCTGAAGAAAGATCTCCAGGAGGCCATGGTCTACGTTGAGAAACACACCAGTGGTGAGCAGAAGCACCAAGCAAAGAGTAAAAGGTGCATCCATCGCGTCAGGTGACAGAGTTCTTCTAGCAAACAAGGGAGTGAGAGGACGGAGGAAGTTGGCAGACAGATGGTAGGATGTGACTACAGTGTGGTGGAAAGCAATCCCAAGAACCATACCTTCCAGATCAGCGACCCTGTCAGGGGCCAGTTCAAAGTAGTCCATCGCAACCTGCTGCTGTGTGTGAACTTTTTGCCAGTCTTGCCTGGACGTGAAGATGACAGTGCCTCGATAGTCTCCAGTGCTGCCAGTTTGGATGGAGATAATGTCTACAGTGAGCAGCCTCTGACCTCAGAGTGTAGTGAACAGAACTTCCCGAACACAGCACTGGGTTTCTCAGATTCAAGTTACTGAGGGAAGTCTTCTGTCAGCAGACAGCAACCAACCCGTCCCACGGTAGAAATCCTGATCAAGAACAGGATGAAAGTGGAGTGACTGAAGAGGATGACAATCCTGAAGAGGGCACGGCTTGTCCTACAGTAGTCCACCAGTGTGTCTTATAGTGGAACGGACTCTGAACATTGCATGGGCAACATACAAAGCCTAGATCACACTGAATCCAGATCCTCACATGTACCTGAATCCTGTCACTTTCATGACAACACAAGGTTAGGTTCAGAGCAGGCCGCATCATTAAACCTGAGAATAGGCTTATTTACACGATGAGCAAATCAGAAGCTTAGAACATGGGCCAGTTCACTATTCAGCATTAGTACCGCTAATTGAGTCAGGTCCTATGGAACAGAAAAGTAGTTTTTCTTTATTCTGAGTCCTAAAAGGTCAAAAGGTCCGATTTTAAAAGTGACTTGAGTATGAATTGAATGAGATGTGTAGAGGCACATGTTATGTCATCATTGAAGGGTTAGTGATAAGCGCTGCACTTTCCCTCATGAGTTCTTACGGAACAGCCTTGTGGTTTGACATAGTACATTGTTAAGCAATGTAGATTTCAATTTAGGTGTGACCGCTGTGTGAAAAGTGAACTTTTGCCCTAAAACAATTTTGTGTAGATGTTTTTTCTTCATGTGTATTGAATATGTTTTGATATTTTGCCAAATTCAAGAGTGGAGAATGTAGCAGGAGCAGTTTTCACCTGCATGTATTTGTATGAAGTTTGTCAAAATATTATATTCTCATTCTAAAAGGGAGCAAGTTCCAAGATGTTGTCTCTATTCAAGGCTCTTATGCATTGTTCTTACACCCTTTCCTTGTACTTTAAGTCGCTCTGAATAAGAGCGTCTGCTAAATGACTAAAATGTAAATGTAAATAAACTAGTATTGTTCTGGTGTCAAGTTCACCTTTGCCATCATATTTGAGTTCCCTTTAATTCATGATTATGGCAGAGACGGTATGTAGAAAGTTGGCCTCCACTCCTTTTTCTGATATAACATGTCATAATCCTCATACAAGTATAGTCTAACTGTATAAAGTGCTTTATATATGGATCAAACTGTGTGAAGATCAGACTCAGTATCTCAATATCTTGATGTATTTTGTGTCGTGATGCTAGCTGAACGAACGTTCTGAATGTTTACTTTGCTAGCTAATGAGGCGTGAAATTGCTAACGTTACCACGAGCGGTCAAGACAACGTTGTGACTATTATATTTTAATGTACAGGACCTGGAGTAAATTCATATTAATGTAAATTCATAATTGTCTGATTCTAAACTTGAACACCTATATTGTGTATTTTTTATAATGCCATCTCTGAAGTTAGCTGGTTGTTGTACTCTTATTTTGAGCATTGGTCCACGTTACTGTAAAATAAAAAATGGGTTCTTGTGATGTGTATTATTTGAAATTATTCTATGTAAAACTATACGATCACATTGTGTTATTATAGCCATATTTGGCCTTCCATTTATGATTATGGCGAAGACGGAGGAATGTAAATTCACAATCGTCTGATTCTAACTTGAACACATACATTGTGTGCTATATTGCCAGACTACAATAAACGGGACACTCGCCTGAACCCGATGATCCTGTGTGTGCGTGTCTCAGTCCTGCAAAGTAGCGACAGTCAAAAATCAAGGGGTTACACATGCTCAAGCAAAATCTCAATTTGAATTGACCAATCCTGTTCCACAAACTCTTCACACTCTCACTAAACCACCTGCTATCACATTCACTTTATCCTAGGTCAGATAAAGCCCCAGACCTCTTCAACCCATCCAGAATACTGCAGCCCATCTGCATGTTACTACTTATTTAATACACAATTCAAACACAGCAATTTTGCTGCAACATGGCCATTGTGTTTTGCCAGTATATTACCATAGGGCGTCATTTATTCTAAAAGTGTCTAAAACATACAGTACCCCTTTCTAAAACACGTTATCGAACTCTCCAACGAACTAATGCAGGCACGAATGTAATCTGAAAGCAAAATGGACAACAATTCTATGGATGCAAGGACTTAGTCCATGAGATCAACATGATAGTTTTGTATTTTGAAACTATAAACACTTTGTAAAGATGTATTATTTTAAATATACATATACTTATATTTTGTGCTATGATGGGGTTAGACAGTTAAATGAAATGCCTCATGAGCTTAGTTTAAGTTATATTCACCAAGAATCCATGTGTATATCGTTAATTGAAATTACAGTAAATATTGCAATTGTACTTTCAAGTATCCAATATCTCTGACAAACTACGTCCGACATTATACAACCATTAATCTCTTGTGGACAGATCTACGTAAACATAACTAGTACCGTAGAATCTGTCACCATCCTATGGGATGCGTGAGATAACAAGCAGCATCACTGCTGGATCGTGGATTTTCGTCGCTGGTTATTTGGACGTATCAGGATTGGGCGAAGGCGGTGCTTAAAAAGATGATAAACACAGGCTGAGTTTCCTTTACGATGGTGGAGACTTATCAAACTGGAAATCTCGATTTCTAACACGCTTACCCCAGAACCTAATTGAGCATCTGAACAAATCACGGAAGACTTCAGTTCTGGGTTAACAGAGATAATGCAACCATTACACAATTTGTGGAAAATATGTTTGCTTGTATCGTTTCCCCTAACATTTTATTGAGAATATGATATGCCTAGATAGAATCTCATATTACTGATTGTAATAGCTCTAGTTTCAGTTATAGTGCACATTACCGCCAGTATGATAAAGTCATTGTAATCAGCTACCATCTGCCTAACCCCACCCAAAAAACGATAACACACAGAAATGTTCCCACACTTTCTCAGTGTGCATACATTAACACATATACAGAATGTTTCATATACATAAATAATATAACTTAAGCTTTACAATCTTCTTGCTGGTAGCAGAGGGGTGAGGTAAAGGACTGCTGATCAGCAGCTCACCAAGCACATTTCAAAACCAACCTCCCCTTCCCCTGTACACCATGGCTGCAGTCCAAACACGTAATTTTTACACCTTCAGCCCTTGCGCTAGCCACTTTCCCTCGGGGGAATCCCCATCGAAACAGGATCTTAAGTGGAGCTCCAATTCACACACGTTACACCCTCGGCCCTCGATTTAGATCGAGGGAGCAAGTGAAGAACTTTGGTCACTTTTGGGGTTGATATGACCCACAATTCAATCTGTAGTCACGTGTCAAACTCTGGTGGCCGCAAAGTGTCAAATTTAATCAACACTGCTGTATTTTCGGACAAAATTATGCTAGCTTGCAAAAAAATAAAAAATAAGATTCTTGATTTTAGCGTTGGCAAAATCTCGCAGTGAGGAGCCTATAAAACGTTGCTAGCTTCAAAAACATATTTTTGTAATTCTGAAATGTATTGGAATAAAACTAGCTAGCCAGCTATGGGTAACTGTAGGTAGCTACCTGACAGCAGTGCTAGCTAGCTACGTTAGCTTGCTAGGTACATTAAATAGCTTTAGGTTGGTTGTTTTTAAGTTCAACTTTAAGATTTTAACCAAGGACGTTGCCTCTCTGATCATTACGATCCCTCGCTTGGGCAAGGGACATTGAAGGTACACTCTGACGTGACTATGTAAAACGTCATTCAAGGGCTGAGGGTTTAGGGCCGCGGGCTGTCTATTTTGAGTTTGGACTGCAGCCCATGATTGAAGCTTGGAGTTAGCCAGGGGGAAGGAGTCCAGACTCCTGGGTCATGTTTATTAGGGCACGCAACTAAAATGTTTTTAAAAACAGGAAATGAAAATTAGCTGTGTTATTGGACAAGTCCAGGTAGTCCCTCCCTGTTTCAATCAGTTTTCTTCTGTTTGGTGCCTACTGAACATGACCCTGAAGAGGGCAGTATATGCTGGCCTCTGTTTCAATAGAAAACTCTTTAAAGGAGAGAATCCCCTGTTCATTCTTATCTGTGCCTTGTATCCTCCAAGGCATTTATTCATAAAATGTCTCAGATCAGTTTAGCCTTTTAGAACATAATGGATATGACGGGTGAACTGACCCTAGATCAACACTCAGACGCTTTATGACTACACTAAACTACGCAGAACAAAAATATAAAACGCAACATGCGACAATCTCAAAGGTTTTACTGAATTACAGTTCATAGAAGGAAATCAGCCATAATCTATGGATTTCACATGACTTGGAATACAGAAATGCATCTGTTGGTCACAGATACCTTAAAAGAAAATGGGGCTCAGGATCTTGTTAAGGTATTTCTGTGCATTCAAATTGCCATCGATAAAATGCATGGGGCACTCTGTTCACACCGTTAGCGTCAGCAAACCGCTCGCCCACAGGATGCCATACATGTGGTCTGGGGTTGTGAGACCGGTTGGACGTACTGCCAAATTCTCTAAAACAATGTTTGAGGTGGCTTATGGTAGAGAAATTAACATTACATTATCTGGCAACAGCTTTTGTGGACATTCCTGCAGTCAGTATGCCAACTGCACACTCCCTCAAAACTTGAGACATCTGTGGCATTGTGACAAATCTGCACATTTTAGAGTGGCCTTTTATTGTCCCCAGCACAAGGTGCACCTGTGTAATGATCATGCTGTTTAATCAGCTTCTTGATATGCCATGCCTGTCAGGTGTATGGATTATCTTGGCAAAGGAGAAATGCTCACTAACAGGGATGTAAACAAATTTGTGGACAACATTTTAGAGAAATAAGCTTTTTGTGTGGATGGAACATTTCTGGGATCTTTTATTTCAGCTCATGAAACATGGGACCAACACTTGACATGTTGCGTTTATATTTTTGTTCAGTGTAGTTGAGGTGAGTCAGATATAAAAAATGGAATGGTCACTAAGTGAAATACGCTTTTCTGGGCAACATTTACTGAGCGTTTGCACCCGCTGTCGTCAGAGGGGAAAACATGACTAACAAAGTGCACATTTGGGTGATTTCAGGAGAAGTGTATACTACAAAGCAGGATCAATGAGTTAGCCAGCTAACTTTGATAAACAGAAATAACTACAGATTTTCTGGTTCATTAGGAAAGCTAAACTAAGATATGCATTTTTTCAATCATACCATGCCTTTTTCAAGCTTATCTTTCTAAAAAAATATGTTTTTTCAGAATATTTAGGCAAGTTAGCTGGCTAAAGCATTGATCTTGCTTTGTAGTATACCCCTCAGGACTCAACGTTGTGGAACGTTCAGATATAAATATGTAGAACATGGCTCACTGACATATTGAAGGGAATGGGGTTCCCTGCCCATGTGGCAAAAGATAAATACAAGTCATTGATATTTAGAACAGCATCATGTAAAGCTGACACATATGTCATGTGTGTCAACGAGTCCATTGAAATGAAAAAGACTGGAACAAAAACAACATGTAGGTGTTAAGGAATGGAGCTCATCCCTAGTGTCTGGGGGACTACAGTGACTGTTTAGCGTCTTTTGAAGATTGGGGCAGCTTTAGGTCTACATAAAAGTTCCCATACAAATACATGATGTAGATTGGAACATACTGTAACTGCTTTTATATAGTGGGGAATCATGTCAGCTCTAAACAAATAGTTTCTTGCAACTTCCTGAACGATGCATCCCTCCAGGATACAACTTCCCCTGGAATCGAGGTGAGCTGACCAATAAATGGGTCTAGTAGTTGATTGATCAAGTACAGAGTTTCAAGAAGACCAGCACACGCTGTAGACCTAAATGACCAAAACGTTGCATTCTTTTGATGCTGACAGTGACTGATGGGACATAACACTGAACACCTGAATAAATAGTATCAAGCAGATTTGTGCCAAGTGTGTGGGTTCACTCCACTGTCTAGAGAATTGTCATCACAAACAGAGCATTCCCTGTTTAACTGTTACATGGAGGGCATGTTCATTGTGATTGGCACATGATGAGTTTGTTATGGAGAATTGTGCGTAGTCTTGTCCACAACAACACGTCTTCACACTCCTTACAGCAGTGTTATTCAAACCTGGTCCGGTGGACCCACAAGGCGTGTAGGCTTTTGTTCCAGCCCAATACAACTACTTAAGCGGTTGATGTGGTGTGTTAGTGCAGAGCTATAACAACCACATAACAGACCCTGTGGGTAGCCAGGACAAGGTTTGAAGAGCACTGAATTACAGTATTAACTTGACCCTTGACAACCTCAATGCTCCCAGCCAGTTTGAGACAACCAACATCCAACCACCCACTGTGTGCCATTTCGGACACAGCCAGAAAGACAGGGAACTGCACAATATCAGTGCTCTCTGTTATTGTTGCAATGCATTCTTTTCTTTTAAGGCCAAAAACAGGAATCTGATTTAAAATTGAAACCTGGGCACAGTTTTTCAAGGTTATCTGATCGGATTTCGGCAATTGGATAGGATTAAACGTCAATGAATTCAAGTCAATTAATGTTCTATTAATTATATTTCTATGCATTTAATTCTATCCGATTGCCAAAATCCGATAACTTTTGAAAAACTAGGCCCAGGAGAAACAGACAGACTTCAACATTAAAAGCCTCTGCCCACCCCAAGGTCATGTAAAACTAACGATGTGTCCGATTGCAGCTGTAAAAAGAGACAATCCAGCTCTGTTTATAGTGGCAATTTGGCAACAACAGTCTAACTCACTCGCCTTGCCTCTGTTGGATATAATTTCAAATGGATATATGATAGCTTCTACTTCAAGAGAAAACTGCCTTCATGGCTCTTTTCACTGACACTTTCAACTGGACACCAACTAGCTCTCTGCTGCCACCCATGGGCCACCGGATGACCTTCCTATAGGCAAGAAAACCACCCCCCCCACGCATGTGAGCACAGAATGTTCCAATGCCAGTGAGGCAAAGTAATGGGCGGTTGGACATTAGAGGGTAGGGCTAGGGAAACCCCTGTCCAGTCTGTGCCTCCATTGAACAATCCAGACAGACAGCCAGCCACCCAATGGCAGAGGGCCAGAGCAGAGCATAGCCAATCACATGTCGGACCAGAGCACGGCCTTGCTGCCCTTCTCCACACTGACCACGTAGGCTCCCGACGGCGACCAGGACACCGAGTTGATGGCCGAGCTGAGAAGAGAAAACAGAACTGAGCAGGACGGCAGAACAGGAGTTTCAGGTAGAAGTTACCCCTTACCCCAAAGAGATGGAAAAAGTTCCCTTCCTTGCATCTGTGCCATAATGGCTTCTGTGACAGCATGGGCAGCGCCATTGAGGGCTTTCTTAATGTGGTCGTTTTTGTTTGTTTGTACTTTTAGCCCTTTTTCTCCCCAATATAGTGATATCGAATTGGTAGTTACAGTCTTGTCCCATCGCTGCAACTCCTGTACGGACTCAGGAGAGGCCTCTGAAACACGACCCTGCCAAGCCGCACTGCTTCTTGACACACTGCTCGCTTAACCCGTAAGCCAGCCGCACCAATGTGTCAGAGGAAAAACCGTCCAGCCGGCACCACAAGGAGTCGCTAGAGGGCGATGGGACAAGGAAATCCCGGCCGGCCAAACTCTCCCCTAACCAGGACGACGCTGGGCCAATTGTGCGCCGCCTCATGGGTCTCCCGGTCACGGTCGGCTGTGACGCAGCCTGGGATCGAACCCGGGTCTGTAGTGATGCCTCAAGCACTGTGATGCAGTGTCTTAGACCACTGCGCCACTCGGGAGGCCCGGCTTTCTTCATTTTAAAGTATTATATTTTCTTCTACTATGAGTCGGTCAACAAACTGAAATGGTGCATACTGCCACCTGGAGTGTGTTACATTTACATTTTAGTAATTTAGCAGACGCTCTTATCCAGAGCGACCTACAGTTAGTGAGTGCATACATTTTCATATTGGCCCCCCGTGGGAAACGAACCCACAACCCTGCGCCATGCTCTACCAACTGAGCTACACGGGGCCCTGTTGTCTGAACAGGCATAAACACAAGGTTGGTGATTTAATGCGGTCTGCAGTTATAGAATGTTTGCTTACAAGTATATTGGCTGATCCCTCCTGCTGACCTGGATGGAATGAAGTGATCTTTCCTTAACCCATAGCAGTGTTTGCCCTGTGTTCATTTAACACCAAAAAAATAATAATTTTGTAAATATTTTTTTTTACAGAGGAACACTTTGAAGATGCTAGAACTGTCAACATGTACTTTTCCTCTGCCAACAAGAGTAATGAACACTAGCATCAGACAACCCCATAGTAGAATAGTTTACCTAGCTATTTACCTAGTCAGCTTGTCGTTGTGTGTTCTATGTGAGAAATAAATATTCCTCTCGAGGGGCATTCAAGTTGCAAGTCCCACAGGGAGAGAAACATGCATTCTGATAAGCAGTCAATTCACATTCCTTAACGCAATTGCAGGAAAAACGTTTGATAGCCTTTGTTAAAAAGATGGGGATCCCAGCTTTCTATGGCTACTACTTTTCTTTCTCAACTCCTAATAACGAGCGATCTGCGCTGTATATCAGCATTGTTTAGGCGCATTTAGCCTCTGCAATTGGCTGTGAGTGCATCAGGGAGAACGGTGCTAAATGTAACAAGGGTCAATTGTAACATATTATTCTCTTTGTTAATGTTAAGTTTTTTTGTTTGGATATTAAACGCATTGATCATGTTCAGAGTTTGGGATCTAGTTAATGATTAGCCCAATGAGGTATGCATATGGGTAACACCATGTTTCAGCCTATTTCATTATATTCAGCATATTCTTTCCCCAATCATTTTGGAGTAGAACGTCCTATTAAAAACTCACCAGAACGGACCTTCTCACAGTCCTACAAAAACACTCCCCTGGGACCCTCCTCCACCCATCCTTCCCCGACCCTTGCCACCGCTGCTAAAATTCTAGGGGAAACACTGCACAGAAAGTCCCACCCAGCTCTCTACTTAAAAAATATAAAAAGTCCTCAATGGCCCTGCCCAAGTTAACAGGCTTTGTGGCACTAGAGCCGTCTATCCAAGTCTATGGCTTACCCTCAAATGCTGAACCTTAAACCATTAAAAACGTGCAAAACTGACTAGAGTGCAGTGTCAAAGCGAGACTTGATCCTACTCCAGAAATTCAAACTGACCAGTGGTTCTTGTCCAGTGTGCGCTCCAACTTGCCCGTCAGGACATTCCACACATACAGAGCTCCGTCTGCAGAGCCCCCCGCCACGTAACTGCCATCGGGACTGAGGAGAACAAGGAAACGGGAGGATCAAAACAAGGTGCTCGAGTGGAAAGTCATGGGACTGTGGTTGGAGAGGTGAGCATGTGCACACTTGCATGGAGGATGATAGGGAATTTGACCAGGACCTTTGTTAGTAAAACTATAAACCAAATGGCACTCTATTCCCTACACAGTGCACTACTTTTGACCAATGGGCTCTATTCTATGTAGGGTGCCATTTAGGACAGCCTTGGTGTAAAATGTGTCCACTCACCTGAAGGTGACTCGGGTCCAGTCAGCGCCACACTTGAAGCCCTGAGCACTGGGAGGAGAGATGGGAAAACACTTGACATAAACCTCCAACACCACTAATCCACATCAGACCTGTGTTCAAATAGTACTTGGTTTCCTTTTAAATATGTTGAGTGTTTGATTGCACCTTGAGTGCCAGACAGGCAGGGTTTGCACTACTAGGACTATTCCATTGCCCACATACAGCATCTATTCACCAATAAGAATAAAGAGAATCTCTGACCACCAATGCAATCTCCTCAGATTATCTTAATTGACAATATGGGTGAAGCTCTCCATGACTACAAATATACTAGAAAGAAAACACAGAGTGCTGGCTTGACACACCAATTGGTGAGTGGTGGTCAGGTGAGTGAGCTGGAGTCTACGGTACTAAAGCAGTGACATGTCCCCGTACCTGAAGGTCTGGCGGACCGCGTTGCTGCGCAGGTCGATGATCTTAACCAGGTCGTCCCGGGAGCAGGTGAGCAGTTCGGTGCGGTCGTGGTTCAGGTCAAGAGATGTGACTCGGCCCAGAAGCTCCAGCTCGCAGACTATACTCTCCGCTCTAAAAAAATAAAAAATTCAGAGCAACCAAATGAATACACAGGCTAGGATGGGCTACAGGACAATAGCAAGCTAAAAAATGGTAACAGTGTTACGAGAGGGGGGGTATTCATATTAGAGCACACAGTAGCAAAATGAGTTTCTCATGGGACAAATTCAGGTAGGTCACTCCCCGTTTAGGCAGATTATCTTCCTCTGGGTTTGTAGTGAATACCCCCCCGGACAAAAAGACAGTGTCATGACAAGAAAACGACACCTTAGGCAAAGACCCCATACAACCATTCAAATCAAATCAAATTTTATTTGTCACATACACGTGTTTAGCAGATGTTATAGCGGGTGTAGCGAAATGCTTGTGCTTCTAGCTCCGACAGTGCAGTAATATCTAACAATTTCACAACATATACCCAATACACACAAAACTAGTAAGGAATGAGATTTAAGAATATATACATGGACAAGCAATGACAGAGCGGCATGGACTAAGATACAGTAGAATATTATAGAATAGAATGCAGTGTATACAGTGGGGAGAACAAGTATTTGATACACTGCCAATTTTGCAGGTTTTCCTACTTACAGAGCATGTAGAGGTCTGTAATTTTTTATCATAGGTACACTTCAACTGTGAGAGACGGAATCTAAAACAAAAATCCAGAACAACACATTGTATGATTTTTAAGTAATTAATTTGCATTTTATTGTATGATGTTTCCACCCCCATGCTTCACAGTAGGTATGGTGTTCTTTGGATGCAACTCAGCATTCTTTGTCCTCCAAACACGACGAGTTGAGTTTTTACCAAAAAGTTATATTTTGGTTTCATCTGACCATATGACATTCTCCCAATACTCTTCTGGATCATCCAAATGCACTCTAGCAAACTTCAGACGTGCCTGGACATGTACTGGCTTAAGCAGGGGGACATGTCTGGCACTGCAGGATTTGAGTCCCTGGCGGCGTAGTGTGTTACTGATGGTAGGCTTTGTTACTTTGGTCCCAGCTCTCTGCAGGTAATTCACTAGGTCCCCCTGTGTGGTTCTGCGATTTTTGCTCACCGTTCTTGTGATCATTTTGACCCCACGGGGTGAGATCTTGCGTGGAGCCCCAGATCGAGGGAGATTATCAGTGGTCTTGTATGTCTTCCATTTCCTAATAATTGCTCCCACAGTTGATTTCTTCAAACCAAGCTGCTTACCTATTGCAGATTCAGTCTTCTCAGCCTGGTGCAGGTCTACAATTTTGTTTCTGGTGTCCTTTGACAGCTCTTTGGTCTTGGCCATAGTGGAGTTTGGAGTGTGACTGTTTGAGGTTGTGGACAGGTGTCTTTTATACTGATAACAAGTTCAAACAGGTGCCATTAATACAGGTAACGAGTGGAGGACAGAGGAGCCTCTTAAAGAAGAAGTTACAGGTCTGTGAGAGCCAGAAATCTTGCTTGTTTGTAGGTGACCAAATACTTATTTTCCACCATAATTTGCAAATAAATTCATAAAAAATCCTACAATGTGATTTTCTGGAAAAAATTCTCAATTTGTCTGTCATAGTTGACGTGTACCTATGATGAAAATTACAGGCCTCTCATCTTTTTAAGTGGGAGAACTTGCACAATTGGTGGCTGACTAAATACTTTTTTCCCCCACTGTACATACATACTGTGTAGGGCGCATGCTAACCGGAGCTTATGATAAGCCAAATGGGATAAACTGGCTAAATTAGCTAGCTAGCCACATAGATTGTTAGCTAGCTACCAGCCACCCGGACAGTTGATGAAACTGGGTTTGCACAACCGAAGAATTTCTGCAGAAACCATCTCAGGGAAGCTCATCTGCGTTCTCGTCGTCCTCACCAGGGTCTTGAACCGACTGCAGTTCGGCATCGTAACAGACTTCAGCGGGAAAAACCCGGTTTCATCTGTACCGGGCAGATGGCAGACAGCGTATGGCGTCGTGTGGGCGAGCCGTTTGCTGATGTCAACGTTGTGAACAGAGTGCCCCATGGTGGCGGTGGGGGCAAAAGCTACAGAACAAACACAATTGCATTTTATCAAAGGCAATTTGAATGCACAGATACCGTGACGAGATGCTGCGGCCCATTGTTTCAGCATGATAATGCACAGCCCCATGTCGCAAGGATCTGTACACGGAGAAGCGGAGAATGTCCCAGTTCTTCCATGGCCTGCATACTCAGACGTCACCCATTGAGCATGTTTGGGATGCTTTGAATCGACGTGTATAACAGCGTGTTCCATTTCCCACCAATGTCCAGCAACTCTGCACAGCCAATGTGGGACAATATTCCACAATCAACAGCCTGATCAACTCTATGCAAAGGAGCTGTGTTGCGCTGCATGAGGCAAATGATGGTCACACCAGATACTGACTGGTTTTCTGATCCACGCCGGTACCTTTAAGGTATCTGTGACCAACAGATGCATATCTGTATTCCCAGTCATGTGAAATCTATAAATTAGGGGCCTAACCTTATATTAACTGTAACTCAGTGAAATAGTTGCATGTTGCGTTCATATTTTTGTTCAGTGTAGTTATCTTTGTCTGCATTTCCATTAACTTGACTAGCAGCAGGTTGAGCGGATGGACAACGCAGGGGCAAGTCCTCTTTATTGCTTGTTAGCTGATGAATTTCAGTACAGCTGTGGCAGTCAACTCGCAATAACAAGCTATAGGAGATTAGTAAATACAAATTGGAAATTAAGTTTTAAATTGTGCTTCACATGAAATCTATATTCCATGTTGCATATTATAGCTCCAGTGTCACATACCCCAATATTGCCTCAAATAATTGCTAGTGTATCATAGTCTTAAGGGGGGGCCTATAAAATTACATTATTTCCCCAAATTCTGTTTTCTCAGTTACATTTTTTCCTGGTTTTGGATCATTTTGTATTTTTCACTCTCAATTTCAATTATTTATAGAGAAACAACAAAATGGGATGTTCCGAGTCCATGTCAATGCTTAAATCACATCAGAATACAATTTTTTAGGTCTTAGAATTGAGTGTAATTCCCCTTTAATTGCGCTTATAGGAGAGAGTAATGTGTTTGCCTAGCTTAGTTTTTGTACTGCTGCTGCTAATTTCATGGCAGAGTTTGAAAAACAAATGGGAGGCATACACTAGCAGTCAAAAGTTTGGACAAACTTACTCATTCAAGGATTTTTCTTTATTTTTTACATGTTTTAACATTGTAGATTAGCAGTGAAGACATTAAAACTATGAAATTACATATGGATCATGTAGTAACCAAAAAAAGTGTTAAAACAAATCAAAATATATATTTGAGATTCTTCCGTTCACCTACTCTGCGTCTCACAAAGACACAGCAGTTAGAACCAAAAATCAAAAATTTGGACTCATCAGACCAAAGGACAGATTTCCACCGGTCTAATGTCCATTGCTCGTGTTTCTTGGCCCAAGCAAGTCTCTTCTTATTATTGGTGTCCTTTTAGTAGTGGTTTCTTTGCAGCAATTCGACCATGAAGGCCTGATTCACACAGTCTCCTCTGAACAGTTGCGGTTGATGTGTCTGTTACTTGAACTCTGAAGCATTTATTTGGGCTGCAATCTGAGATGCAGTTAACTCTAATGAACTTTTCCTCTGCAGCAGAGGTAACTCTGGGTCTTCCTTTCCTGTGGTGGTCCTCATGAGAGCCAGTTTCATCATAGCGCTTGATGGTTTTTGCGACTGCACTTGAAGAAACTTTCAAAGTTCTTGAAGTTTCCTGGATTGACTGACCTTCATGTCTTAAAGTAATGATGGACTGTCGTTTCTCTTTGCTTATTTTAGCTGTTCTTGCCATAATATGGACTTGGTCTTTTACCAAATAGGGCTATCTTCTGATTGATTGATAGAGAATGCCAAGAGTGTGCAAAGCTGTCATCAAGGCAAAGGGTGGCTATTTGAAGAATCTCATTTTTTTTTTTGTACATGATTCCATATGTGTTATTTCATAGTTTGATGTCTTCACTATTATTCTACAATGTAAAGAGTAAAGAACAGTAAAAATAAAGAAAAACCCTTGAATGAGTAGGTGTCCAAACTTTTGACTGGTACTGTCCGTTAAGCTTTACTAGGGATATGGTTATAGTGCCTTCGGAAAGTATTCAGACCCCATGACTTTTTCCACATTGTTAGGTTACAGCCTTATTCAAAAATTGATTAAATTGTTTTTTCCCCCCTCCTCAATCTACATACAATACCCCATAATGACAAAGCAAAAACAGGTTATTATAATTTTTTTCTAATTTATGAGAAATAAAAGTAAATATCACATGGATGACCAATGGAAACAGGATGCAACAGAGCTCAATTTTGAGTCTCATAGCAAAGGGTCTGCATACTTATGTTTTAAATTTTTAATAAATGTGCAAACATTTCTACAAACCTGTTTTCGCTTTGTCATTATGGGGTATTGTGTGTAGATTGCTGAGGATTATAATTTTTTTAATCAATTTTAGAATAAGGCTGTAACTAACGTAAACAAATGTGGAAAAAGTCAAGGGGTCTGAATACTTTCCTAAGGCACTGTAGGTTCACCGTTTTGGTAAGGTTAATGGGGCAATCTGCAGTTTCGTTATTAATTTTCTGACTTGTAAATTAAAATGTACCCATTGACTCTTGAAGAATATAACTTATAAATGCTTCATGAGCTTAGTTCAACGCTTTGTTTCAACTGCGGATTGCCCCTTTAAGGTTAGTGGATAGTTAGTTGGATGTCTATAAGCCATCTATTGAGGACTATCTGAATAAAGTGTCACCCTCCACACTCACCTGATGTCCCAGAACCGCACTTTCTTATCAAAATGGCCGCTCATGACACACTGCTCTGTGCAGACTATGTCATTACAGCTGGATCCAGCAAACACAGTCTTCATGCCTGAGAGGAAGAAACATAGTAGGGTTTAGAACTGACCAAAGGCTTCATCCACAAGAAAAACGAATCCCCAACGAGTAGAACATACACCGAATCCGCATTAATCTCTTAAAAGCCATTTTGTGTGGCTGAAAAAAACCAAATCCTTTAAAGAGGAAACCAGAGAAAGAGGAATGTAAACAAAATGTTAACACCAATGGGGAAAATAAAAAACACTCTTACAGACTTTGCTGCGCAGGTCCCATAGTTTCAGAGTCCTGTCGTAGCTCCCTGAGACAATGCGAGCGTTGTCCAGGAGAAAGCGAGCCGCCAGCACCTTCCCACTGTGGCCTGTCAGCGTGTGCTGGGGGGGGGGGGGAACAAAAATGAGCGTTTCTTATTGGCCCAGCCACGTTAAGGTGAATGGAAAGTGCACTGCCCTTTGTGTTTGAGAACACAGGTATGGTCTCAGTTTGAAAGTTGAGATCAGCGGCCCAGCCCCGTACCACAGCTTGATACCCCTTTGTGATTGGTTCTGTTGGATGTCCAGCAACACAGTGACGCCATGGTCTCTTAGAGACACAGGATGTGAGGTCATCCTCTCTGTCAGCAGCCCCTGTGTCCAACGATGCACAACTAGAGCATGCTGGGAGTAGAGCAGGGGCTGTTGGGAGCCGATGGATAGCAGGGAGTGGAACTGGGCATCAGACCTTTTACATTACATCATTGACCATATGACTTCTGCAGTATCTGACAAACACAGCCTAGAAGGACATTTTAGCCTCCAAAAAGGGGCTCATGTTCTTATATACATAGGGACAGAAGTATTTCCTGACCACATAGCATGGATCATAGTAAGTTACAGTTTTTCAGGAAAAACTGCTGAACCCATCCTAAGAACCATCTAGGGATGTTCCCGACAATCTTTATTTTCTTCTTTCGACCAATTGATTAGTCAAAAAAAATGTAAACGTGTATTTTTCCATATGTGTTTTAATAAAATCAACTATATGTACTGAGCTTGTCTGATGCTTTAAGCACGCTGTTTGATTAAATAATTACGACACACAAATGACTCAAGATGA
The DNA here is from genome assembly GCF_964263955.1 of Coregonus lavaretus. Lineage (NCBI taxonomy): Eukaryota > Metazoa > Chordata > Actinopteri > Salmoniformes > Salmonidae > Coregonus > Coregonus lavaretus. Next base: position 1,546,342 of record NC_140017.1, on the reverse strand, counting down.
AGATAGCCTAACCAGAAGAAAAAAACCCAGATTCTTCCATTAAGCTGCTGAAGTTGCCGGTAATAGGCTAAATTTCATTTATAATAGTCTTTATAGCTCAAAATGATTGTCATGTGGTTAATCTAAATGAAAATGATACAAATCTAATAGTAACTTTATTGCCATTGCCAACTATGTAATAGCCTACATAAGCCAACAAATAACATTGCAGCCTGCAGTTAGGAAATATCCTGCAAAAAATAAATATCCTAGAAATCACATTGGCTATACATGGCCTGTCTGCAACGTACTTGAAACCTCGTAGCAACTATCAACTGTGTCCGGCCTGAAGCTCACGCTAGCAAACTTCTTATAAAATATTCTGGGCCCTCAGTTTCCCCACCAGTGAGCTCGGTACAGACACAGCTGTAGGCTATTTGTGCAAGGGATATAAAGTAAAACAGCTAATTTGATGTTTCCATTGGATCAGAACATTACATTTTCCCCTTTCATGCCAAATGGTTATCGAAAGGGAGACAGCTGGAAATATTTTTCAAATACAATGAGGAACTATTGTCATTCTCAATGGATTCTAAAAACAGACTGTTTACTTGCAGCTTGAAGTGAAAAAATATGTACTGTAAATGTAGGCTACTACTGGTGATATGTAATGGGGAATTGATAGACACTAACAATCAAAGGGCAATCAATTCACACAAATGAAGTTATTAAACAATGAATGCGCACAAAATGCCGGGAGAGATAGCATTCTGAAGAGACGTGCCTTGCGCATCTTAGCCACACTCCCTTTCTTGGACCATGGCATTCCCGCAGCCTAGTCAATGGATTAGTCCACTGAGACAGGCGCAATTCAGACAGGTGTCTCATGTGCCATGGAAAAAATGATATCTATTTTTGACTGCTCAACTAAAGAAAATCGCGGTCGACCTACAGCCTATCGACCAGTCGACTAAATGGGGTCAGCCCTACAACCTACACTTCATTGCTTTAGCAACAAAGACAAGCGAATGAGGTTTGTTTTGTTCTGGATGTATAGAAGGGCCCTTCTGAGACATACTTACCCTCAGTCTGTAGTCATCCACAGTCCAGATTCTACTGGCAAAGTCATTGGACGCAGCCAACAAGTAGGAGCCCTGAGACACACAACATCACACAGTTAAACAGTGGAGTGGAAAAGCATCATTGCAGTCAGAAGGTCAGGTAGGTCATTCAATTCTATTTAAAAAACCTAAACTCTGATGCCCACTGAAAATTAAACAAAATCTAGTACAATTTTCAGGTTACAACAGTTCACAAAAGACCAAAGATCTACAGTTGTGACTCCAGCTTAACTTGATGTGCAAGCATCCACAAGCAAAAAACCAACAAGGCAACAGTTCACATGTCGTCCCGCAATTAGTGACAACAATTCAAACGGGCCAGGAGATATGCTTGTTCAAAGTTTGGACTTTTGTAAATGCCAGTGCTCTATGGCAAGATGCATCATTCACCTACGTTTCGTCAAAATTGGGCTAGTGGTGTCAGATATTGCGTGTGACTAACGTACGTACAAACTGAGACGGATCCATAGTCCCCCCTCCGATTTCTATTACTAGCCATGCTACAGGGCAGGGTTGTGGTCAATTCTACTTAGACCTTCAATTTCGTGAAACGGAATTGACCCCAACCCTGCTGCAGAGGCACGAAAGCAGAGATTGCCTGTGACCTGAACAGGGGAAATTAGGGCCACGTCTGAAATGGCAGCCTATTCCCTATATAGTGCACTTCACTGCACTATATAGGGCAGGGTTCCTTTTATTTTATTTATTGTTGGACATAAGACTAAAAACACCAGCAAATCAGCTCCAAGTGATTAAACTTTTGGAAATCTGTACTCTCACGACTAAGAGAAATATATGTGATCGTATACAAATATAAGCAAGTATTATGTTTTAGTCAAATATTGTATCCGTTTGGGCTTCTTGTGGTCAATTTGCAACCTACAAATTATTTGTAATTATGTTCTGGCCCCCTGACCATCGGCTGCATCTAGTTGATGATCCCTGATATAGGGTGACATTTTAGACAGGCTAGGAGATTAAGCAGGATGACACTCACAGCACTGTCAAACTCTATACTGGTGATCCCGGCGTTGCTGCCAGTCAGAGCACCCTTCGGCTCACAGCGACCTGCACACAAGAAGAAAACATGGGGTATTCATTAGTGCACACTGTAGCAAAATGTTTTGCAACGGAAAACGTTTAGCAAGAAAACAAGCCTTTATTGGACAAGTTCAGGTTAGTTCCTTCCCGTTTCCACCCATTTGCTTCAGTTTGGTTCCTAGTGAATACACCACAGAACCATACCCATTCGGTGCCTAAGGAAGTTCTACTCAAATCTTAGAGAGACAAATAAATGGCAGTCAATTTGAAAGGGAGTGACGTCTGGGCCATGATAATTGTAGCACGAGATGGAAAACAAAATGTTTATGGGACGAGTTCAGGTTGTCCCTCCCCGCTTCAGTCAGTTTTCTTTTGGCGGCTAATGAACAAGACCCAGGATAGACTGCTATAATACAGAACAAGGGTATACATTAAAATACACACTGACTGAACACAGACCACCAGTTCAAATGACAAGCTCTAGGGCAGTTCTATGCAGCTGTGGTGAATCATCTGCATTGACATTAGGGGTGTGAACATTTAAACAAAATTTGGCTCCTTAATGTTAAGAGAAATCCCTAACGAATAAACAATGTTTGTTTTCCCCCCCCAAAAAAAATTACAAGCACAGTGCAGCTGGCTTGCCTGCACTTTCTCGTTGCTAATGATGTGAGCGTGTGTTCAGTCTTCGGTCTGTTTCGTGTAGAATATCCTAGCCTATTCATTGATGATAGGCACTGCTTTATTGAAGTTGCAAGACATTGCAAGCCAAGAAATTGCGCAATACAGCATTCCATTGCGAGATACAGCTTTTGATTGCTGATAGTTAGGCCTAGTGCACGGTTCTGACTCAGTCTGCCTGGTGGCCGAACTGCCGATACTGTGCCCCCCCCCCATGAAAGATGTGTTTGTGTTCTCAGAAGTACGGCAACTAATCAGTCTCCTCCATTCCAAAAATACTGAATCTTAGGAGTCGATTCCTAGCGGACGATTCCTACCAAAGAAGACAAACAATGTCCTTCCCTGACTTTCCCTAAATGTTTGTATTTTACATTGCACATTTTTTAATCATAAACAGAAAAGTATTGAGCCTTTTTACCTATTTTTTCATACCTATTTACAACTTAACCCACCAAGACAATGCGCTGTAGGATGTTAGTACCCAGCCATGCGCTAATGCGTCTCTCTCGCCTCACTGAATGACAAATGGATGAATGGGAAATAATCGTGCATGTTACTTGACAATTGAATTTAAATTAGGGCTAACTGAATGATAAGGAATACCTATTTCTTAGCATTGGCACTCATGTTTATAGCAAATAATTTGCCTTCCGGGTTGATATTGTCTTTTACGTTTAAAATGTGTAAAAATAAGCAGTTACAGGACTGTTTCATTTACTATAACTCTAATACTAATCAAATGTATTGTAAGAGAAACAAAAACATGCTACGTATTGCAGTAGGCCTTTAGAATATTGCAAAACATATCGTTCACTCTATCCAAGTGAGGAGAAGCAAACGATGCCTGTCAGCCTGCGCAGTCAGCCCATCCAAACTACACCGGAACTAATTTCACACATAAGAGCTGGCCTAAAGTCAGCCTGCGCAGTCAGCCCATCCAAACTACACCGGAACTAATTTCACACATAAGAGCTGGCCTAAAGTCAGCCTGCGCAGTCAGCCCATCCAAACCACACCGGAACTAATTTCACACATAAGAGCTGGCCTAAAGTCAGCCTGCGCAGTCAGCCCATCCAAACTACACCGGAACTAATTTCACACATAAGAGCTGGCCTAAAGTCAGCCTGCGCAGTCAGCCCATCCAAACCACACCGGAACTAATTTCACACATAAGAGCTGGCCTAAAGTCAGCCTGCGCAGTCAGCCCATCCAAACTACACCGGAACTAATTTCACACATAAGAGCTGGCCTAAAGTCAGCCTGCGCAGTCAGCCCATCCAAACTACACCGGAACTAATTTCACACATAAGAGCTGGCCTAAAGTCAAGATTAAATTGACAGTCTGATGAGTGACAATATTAACAGTTGTCAAATTGTACATGAAGAGATGGGCGCAGCTTGGAATTGACAGATGCGGGGAAAGGAGCATCACTATCAAATCCTCCTTCAGAGTCACATGCAGGTAATACGTTTTGATTTCTATATAGTACCAGAAAGAGCATATTCAGCAGTTTCTAATATACTTCCCTTTGTCAAATAACAAAATTCACGAGGTGCAGCTCTGTCCATGCGTTCAGCACATGACCACTCGCATTGTTCTGGCTACTAAGCAAAGGCTAGTAACATAATAAACGTAAAATATGCTATTCAGTTTTTTTTTTATATATTTTTATCTCCACAATGTTTTTTTAGACCTGCAAAAATGAAATAATGGATTTTTCTTTGTGATGGATTTAACTCTTGAACTAGTGGTTTTACGTTTTTACTTCTAGCCTAGAGCAGGGGTAGTCAATTCTTACACTACGAGGTCCGGAGCCTGCTGCTTTTCTGTTCTACTTGATAATTAATTGCACACACACCTGATGTCCCAGGTCTAAATCAGTACCTGATCAGAAGGGAACAATTAAAAAATGCAGTGGAACTGGCTTCGAGGTCCAGAGTTGAGTTTGAGGGGCCTACAGTAACGAACTAATGAAAATGCTATTACGTTCTTTGAAATAATTGTTTTTTTTGTATTCTAATGTTACTTAAGACATTCATAAACACAACCAAATGATTATTCTTCCGATAGCATATATTAAATATATTTATTAGACTGTTAGAATGTTGATGAGTCCTTGGCTGGAAATAGTGTCGAAAATAGGCTATAGGTCTATGTTTTTCACTAGGACTTTATAGAATTATACAAAACATATCCTTCACTATCTAAACAAATAACTATTGTTATATTTTCACATGGATATATTTCCACAAATATTTATTTATGCAATTAATCCTTTGTTTATGCACTATTTGGGCTTATGTTTGCACAGCTTGTGGGTTGATATGCATCTGATGCGTATGCTGAAGGGAACGCACAACATTCTCAACATTCTCTAGCGGGTAATTATAGGCTGAAAGGCATATAACGGAAAAACGAAACAAAAAATTGCTGTTTAACCAGTAAGCAAAATTGTCCATTTGTCACATCCCTAATTGACATACTCCCGTTTGGTGCGCTCTAATCATGCTCCTTTTATGAAGGTCTCAGCTTGAAAACTTGAGATCATCTACCTATCCCAATCCCACACCCCCAAAACTCCTTAGTGATTGGTCATGTTGGATGTCCATCATCACTGTGACGCCTTGGTCTCTTACAGACACAGGATGTGAGGTCATCCTCTCTGTCAGCAGCCCCTGTGGCCAACGACGCACAACTAGAGCATGCTGGTAGTAGAGCAGGGGCTGCTGGGAGCCGAAGGGGACAATGGGAAGGGACTTGGGCAATCAGACCTTTTACATCTCATCATTGACCTCCAGATCTACAAAAGTCACACACACCAGTCAGACACTTTCCTCATACAAAGACCCTAGCCCTGTTTGAATACACAAGAAATGCACCTTCCTTCCTCTCCTTGAAGAAATTGCAAATCTGACAGTATAATTGGCGAAAAAACCACGGGCTGGAAACCATGTTCTTACCTATCCAATCGTATTCAAAATCAGTGATTACCTCAAGGAAAGCAGGAGGGAAGCATTTTGAAGGTTTTCGAGCAGGGCCAGACATACATACTGTGACGTCACGTACCTGAGACCACCTCCCACAGTTTGACCCTGCGGTCCATCCCTCCGGTGGCCAGGAGTCGGGAGCCTGGGCTGAACCGCACCGCATTCACCTCCCCGTCATGGGCTTCCTGAACAGACAAATGCCACACACAGTGGGTGACCAGAGGTCATCAGCGTCACCGTGTCAATGTGGGCACATATGCAACTGAAAACGTTTCAAAAGGGGTTTGCGACAGAAAACAAGATCTTATTTGACGATTTCTTCCATTTGGTGCATAATGAATACAAATCGGGTTAACACAGTAAATACAGGTGGTGACTGAAGATACAGAGGTAGTTTTTAAAACACAAACAAATATCATAAACACTTTCTCAATTGGTGCACAGCTCCTTTGAAAGCCCATAAAACCAATTTAAGTATTTTTCTTTCTCTCTTGCATCTTTTTTCTGAAGTTTAGGTCTCAACCTGAAAACTTGAGATCTACCAATCCCACACCCCGATACTCCTTGGTGATTGGTCATGTTGGATGTCCGTCATCACTGTGATGCCTTGGTCTCTTACAGACACAGGATGTGAGGTCATCCTCTCTGTCAGCAGCCCCTGTGGCCAATGATGCACAACTAGTGCATGCTGGGAGTAGAGCAGGGGTTGCTGGGAGCAGAGGGGACAATGGGAAGGGACTTGGGAAATCAGACCTTTCACATCTCATCACTGACCTTCAGCACCTGACCTAAAAAAGGCTCCCGTCTTTCGTGAAAATGAGTGTGTGTGCGAGAGTGAGAGCGAGAGCTGGCCTGATCTCAAAACACATTGTGTGTAGGAGAATGAAACGAAGATACTTACAAATACGTGGAGGGCCGTGGAGGGAACACGGACATCGGCACACACTCCGGAGGGGGTCTCTGTGTTTTCAGGTGACGTTCCGTGCCAGTTCCCAGGACGACGTCTGCCAACAGAGATGCGAGCTGTCAATCAATCCAGTCAGATTATCACGCATGTTTGAGATTGACTACATTGCAGTCGGTCTGCTCAGAACTGCTGATCTACAATTCACCTCGCATCCCAAATGACTTGACTACCCATTATGTGATTGAGATAGGCAATTCTGCACTATCGCCCAAACTAGTAATCACCTCAAATGCGCAATAAAAAAAAAAAAACATTCTGAGGAGTCGAAATACAACCATAGCGCAACATGCAATGGTCCCAGGGAAGCCAGTGCATGATCAGAAAGCAGAGCTATGGGAGAGGGAAGAAGTCAAGGAAATCTTGTCAGGAAGCAAATGGAAGCCAGGGATTTCTAGGATCACAAATCAGTTGCCGCTAACGGCCAAACTACACTGCAAGCGTCACATAGCTGAAACGGTCCCACTTGTAACCAACGAGACATGCAGAAGCAACTCACAACTGGCTCACACTTTATTTTAATCTCGGTTTTTACACCGACGGAAAACGCAACGCTTGCAAGGTAGTTTCGGAGTAAATCCACACAGGAAATCCTTCAACCATCAAACTAGGTTACATACTATAGCCAATACGCTATAGCCAAGTGTCATGGTAGCTAGCAAAATAGTGTAGGAGCAGTTGCCAACTGTAAACAACTTTACTAGCTAACCATCATGGAGTGAAACAATTCACTTAATTACAGTAAGCCAACAAGGCACCGCTCTTTGTTAGTTAACGTAATGCTGCCTCAAACTGATAAGATAAATATCTTTGAAGTTACCATGGTATAGACTTGACATCTAACAACCCATATTAATGTTTATATTTAAATTAATTAAGAAATATATATATTTTACTGCTTATCAAAGTTAACTGGCTAACTTAATGATCCTGCTTTATGGAACACCCTTAAGTCTCCAGGCTTGTTTGCATTTTACATACCGGTATAAGGGGGGAAAATCACAAACACAAAGACGCAGGCGCTTTGAAAAGCATGTCAGTATGTGGTAGACTTATTAGAGGGAACACTTTGGAATGATAAAACCAGTTACCCCATTCACATTAGATGGAATTAGGAAGAGGTGAGTTCCGACTCCTTTGTTTCCACAGAATTGATGAATTAGCTTTGGAACAACTTCCAAACTTCTAAATCCTGGCAAAAATAGGATTTGAAAAAAGCAATTTAATTACTAATGAAGCAATAGTTATGTTAGAGACCCCGTTTTAAATCAATCGATCAGTTTAAGATTTGCCACTGTCATTCCCAGATTTAAATCCCACGTAGGAAACAAAAGATCTGACCAAGTGTGTTAATTTGTTTTCAGTGAGAATCCAAATGTAAATAGTGCCATCATCATGGATTATTTTTTGTAGCGACATCAAGATGCCTCCTCTAACACGCACATACACACAGGCCCACACACACATCTGTGAGCCCTACAGACACCACAGTGACGTTTCACCTGGAGTCTGGAGGGAGGAGTCCAGGCTGCACAGACTCAGACACGCTGCAGACAGACAGACAGAGAGAAGCCATCATCAACAGGATGGACACACACAACCAGAGAGGATCCACATGGGAACCACAGTAACATCAGGGAAAACGTTTGAAAATGTAATGCAACAGAAAACGAAAATGAGCCTGTCCAGAGGTGCATTCATTAATGCACACTGTAGCAATACTTTTTGCAACGGAAACAAGCGTTTTTTTGGGGGAGGGACACATTTAAGTTAGTCCCGCACTGTTTCGGCCTGTTTGCTACTTAGTGAATACACCCCTAGTAGTCAATCCCCGTTTCAGTCGGTTCTCTTCCGTTTGGTGCCTTATGAACACATCCCAGGACAGACGACCAGACAGACACCCATAGAGTGGGAGGCATCAGCCACACAGAGAACCAAGCAAATGCGTACCTACCCAAATATGTTGGAGATTGAGTCCAACAGGCCGCTTTGAGGAGGCTGTCCGGAGATACGTTTACTACGAGAGAGGAAGACCGAGAGGAGGGTTATTTCATATGCGACGCAACACCTCTGCCAACAATATACGGCCTGGTCCAGAAATGTCTCTAGCCCCAACTTTCTAAGCACTTGTGTAGATTTGAAAAGATTCGATAGATAAACCAGACCTGGGTTCAAATACCATTTAGGGTTGTTCAATTATTTTCATAGACATTTGGAAGTAAGTATTTGTATTATATACAGTACCAGTCAAAAGTTTGGACACACCTACTCATTAAAGCGTTTCTTTATTTTTACTATTTTCTACATTGTAGAATAATAGTGAAGACATCAAAACTATGAAATAACACATATGGAATCATGTAGTAACCAAAAGTGTTAAACAAATCAAAATATATTTTGTATTTGAGATTCTTCAAATAGCCACCCTTTGCCTTGACAGCTATGCACACTTGGCATTCTCTCAACCAGCTTCATGAGGTAGAAAACTGGAATGCATTTAAATTAACAGGTGTGCTTTGTTAAAAGTTAATTTGTGGAATTTAATGCATTTGAGCCAATCAGTTGTGTTGTGACAAGGTAGGGGTGGTATACAGAAGATAGCCCTATTTGGTAAAAGACCAAGTCCATATTATGGCAAGAACAGCTAAAATAAGCAAAGAGAAACGACAGTCCATCATTACTTTAAGACATGAAGGTCAGTCAATCCGGGAAACTTCAAGAACTTTGAAAGTTTCTTCAAGTGCAGTCGCAAAAACCATCAAGCGCTATGATGAAACTGGCTCTCATGAGGACCGCCACAGGAAAGGAAGACCCAGAGTTACCTCTGCTGCAGAGGAAAAGTTCATTAGAGTTAACTGCACCTCAGATTGCAGCCCAAATAAATGCTTCAGAGTTCAAGTAACAGACACATCAACCGCAACTGTTCAGAGGAGACTGTGTGAATCAGGCCTTCATGGTCGAATTGCTGCAAAGAAACCACTACTAAAAGGACACCAATAAGAAGAAGAGACTTGCTTGGGCCAAGAAACACGAGCAATGGACATTAGACCGGTGGAAATGTGTCCTTTGGTCTGATGAGTCCAAATTTGAGATTTTTGGTTCTAACGCAGAGTAGGTGAACGGATGATCTCCGCATACAGTGAGGGAAAAAAGTATTTGATTGATTTTGTATGTTTGCCCACTGACAAAGAAATGATCAGTCTATAATTTTAATGGTAGGTTTATTTGAACAGTGAGAGACAGAATAACAACAAAATGCATGTAAAAAATGTTATAAATTGATTTGCATTTTAATGAGGGGAATAAGTATTTCACCCCCTCTCAATCAGAAAGATTGCAGAGGGGTCAAATACTTATTTCCCTCATTAAAATGCAAATCAATTTATAACATTTTTTACATGCGTTCTTCTGGATTTTGTTGTTGTTATTCTGTCTCTCACTGTTCAAATAAACCTACCATTAAAATTAGATACTGATCATGTCTTTGTCAGTGGGCAAACGTACAAAATCAGCAGGGGATCAAATACCTTTTCCCCCTCACTGTATGTGGTTCCCACCGTGAAGCACGGAGGAGGAGGTGTGATGGTGACACTGTCAGTGATTTATTTAGAATTAAAGGCACACTTAACCAGCATGGCTACCACAGCATTCTGCAGTGATACGCCATCCCATCTGGTTTGCGCTTAGTGGGGCCATAATTTGTTTTTCAACAGGACAATGACCCAAAACAAACCTCCAGGCAGTGTAAGGGCTATTTGACCAAGAAGGAGAGTGATGGAGTGCTACATGAGATGATCTGGCCTCTACAATCACCCGACCTCAACCCAATTGAGATGGTTTGGGATGAGTTGGACCACAGAGTGAAGGAAAAGCAGCCAACAAGTGCTCAGCATATGTGGGAACTCCTTCAAGACTGTTGGAAAAGCGATCCTCATGAAGCTGGTTGAGAGAATGCCAAGAGTGTGCAAAGCTGTCATCAATGCAAAGGGTGGCTACTTTGAAGAATCTCAAATATAAAATATATTTTGATTTGTTTAACACTTTTTTGGTTACTACATGATTCCATGTGTTATTTCATAGTTTTGATGTCTTCACTATTTATACTACAATGTAGAACATTTAAAAAATAAAGAAAACCCCTTCAATGAGTAGGTGTGTCCAAACTTTTGACTGGTACAGTATATATTTATTTTAATTAAAGTAGAAAATACACAGAGTATTTTCAAATACAACAAATAAATACTCCCATGCATTTGAACCCAGGTCTGTATGGTATTTGAAATAATGAATTTGGAAATAAGTATTTGGAAAATACTTCCAATAGAAGTAGTTAATTCGGGCCATTTATTTGAAAATACTAAAATACACAGAAAATAAGTACTTAATGAACAAATAATTTGAACCCAAGTCTGGTATAAACAACATGCAGATTGGCGAAGATTTCACCCAAGCCTTCCATAGGGCAAGGTGGAGCTACTTCCATTGTTTAGATCTATCCAATTCTTACAGATCTACATCAAGTGTTCCTTGACAACACAAAAATTCCTTGATGCCCTTCCAGACTCCTTCTGCCTACCCAAGGACGTCAGAGGAAAAAAATCAGTTAACCACTTAACTGAGGAACTCAATTTAACCTTGCGCAATACCCTAGATGCAGTTGCACCCCTAAAAACGAAAAACATTTGTCATAAGAAACTAGCTCCCTGGTATACAGAAAATACCCGAGCTTTGAAGCAAGCTTCCAGGAAATTGGAACGGAAATGGCGCCACACCAAACTGGAAGTCTTCCGACTAGCTTGGAAAGACAGTACCGTGCAGTACCGAAGAGCCCTCACTGCTGCTCGATCATCCTACTTTTCCAACTTAATCGAGGAAAATAAGAATAATCCTGAATTTCTTTTTGATACTGTTGCAAAGCTAACTAAAAAGCAGCATTCCCCAAGAGAGGATGGCTTTCACTTCAGCAGTAATAAATTCATGAACTTCTTTGAGGAAAAGATCATGACCATTAGAAAGCAAATTACGGACTCCTCTTTGAATCTGCGTATTCCTCCAGGGCTTAGCTGTCCTGGATCTGCACAGCTCTGCGAGGGCCTGGGATCGGGAGAGACACTTAAGTGTTTTAGTACTATATCTCTTGACACAATGATGAAAATAATCATGGCCTCTAAACCTTCAAGCTGCATACTGGATCCTATTCCTACTAAACTGCTGAAGGAGCTGCTTCCTGTGCTTGGCCCTCCTATGTTGAACATAATAAACAGCTCTCTATCCACCGGATGTGTACCAAACTCACTAAAAGTGGCAGTGATAAAGCCTCTCTTGAAAAAGCCAAACCTTGACCCTTGAAAAAGCCAAACCTTGACCCGGAAAATATAAAAAACTATCGGCCTATATCGAATCTTCCATTCCTCTCAAAAATTTTAGAAAAAGCTGTTGCGCAGCAACTCACTGCCTTTCTGAAGACAAACAATGTATACGAAATGCTTCAGTCTGGTTTTAGACCCCATCATAGCACTGAGACTGCACTTGTGAAGGTGGTAAATGACCTTTTAATGGCGTCAGACCGAGGCTCTGCATCTGTCCTCGTGCTACTAGACCTTAGTGCTGCCTTTGACACCATCGATCACCACATTCTTTTGGAGAGACTGGAAACCCAAATTGGTCTACACGGACAAGTTCTGGCCTGGTTTAGATCTTACCTGTCGGAAAGATATCAGTTTGTCTCTGTGAATGGTCTGTCCTCCGACAAATCAACTGTACATTTCGGTGTTCCTCAAGGTTCCGTTTTAGGACCACTATTGTTTTCACTATATATTTTACCTCTTGGGGATGTTATTCGAAAACATAATGTTAACTTTCACTGCTATGCGGATGACACACAGCTGTACATTTCAATGAAACATGGTGAAGCCCCAAAATTGCCCTCGCTAGAAGCCTGTGTTTCAGACATAAGGAAGTGGATGGCTGAAAACTTTCTACTTTTAAACTCGGACAAAACAGAGATGCTTGTTCTAGGTCCCAAGAAACAAAGAGATCTTCTGTTAAATCTGACAATTCATCTTGATGGTTGTAAAGTCGTCTCAAATAAAACTGTGAAGGACCTCGGCGTTACTCTTGACCCTGATCTCTCTTTTGACGAACATATCAAGACTGTTTCAAGGACAGCTTTTTTCCATCTACGTAACATTGCAAAAATCAGAAATTTTCAGTCCAAAAATGATGCAGAAAAATTAATCCATGCATTTGTTACTTCTAGGTTAGACTACTGCAATGCTCTATTTTCCGGCTACCCGGATAAAGCACTAAATAAACTTCAGTTAGTGCTAAATACGGCTGCTAGAATCCTGACTAGAACCAAGAAATTTGATCATATTACTCCAGTGCTAGCTTCCCTACACTGGCTTCCTGTTAAGGCAAGGGCTGATTTCAAGGTTTTACTGTTAACCTATAAAGCGTTACATGGGCTTGCTCCTACCTATCTTTCCGAGTTGGTCCTGCCGTACATACCAATACGTACGCTACGGTCACAAGACGCAGGCCTCCTAATTGTCCCTAGAATTTCTAAGCAAACAGCGGGAGGCAGGGCTTTCTCCTATAGATCTCCATTTTTATGGAACAGTCTGCCTACCCATGTGAGAGACGCAGACTCGGTCTCAACCTTTAAGTCTTTACTGAAGACTTATCTCTTCAGTAGGTCATATGATTGAGTGTAGTCTGGCCCAGGAGTGTGAAGGTGAACGGAAAGGCTCTGGAGCAACGAACAGCCCTTGCTGTCTCTGCCAGGCCGGTTCCCCTCTCCACTGGGGTTCTCTGCCTCTAACCCTGTTGCAGGGGCTGAGTCACTGGCTTGCTGGTGCTCTTTCATGCCGTCCCTGGGAGGGGTGCGTCACTTGAGTGGGTTGAGTTACTGACGTGATCTTCCTGTCTGGGTTGGCGCCCCCCCCCTGGTTTGTGCTGTGGTGGAGACCTCTGTGGGCTATACTCGGCCTTGTCTCAGGATTGTAAGTTGGTGGTTGAGGATATCCCTCTAGTGGTGCGGGGGCTGTGCTTTGGCAGAGTGGGTGGGGTTATATCCTTCCTGTTTGGCCCTGTCCGGGGGTTTCTTCGGATGGGGCCACAGTGTCTCCGGACCGCTCCTGTCTCAGCCTCCAGTATTTATGCTGCAGTAGTTTATGTGTCGGGGGGCTGGGGTTAGTTGGTTATACCTGGAGTACTTCTCCTGTCTTATCCAGTGTCCTGTGTGAATTTAAGTATGCTCTCTCTAATTCTCTCGTTCTCTCTTTCTCTCTGAGAACCTGAGCCCTAGGACCATACGTCAGGACTACCGGGCATGATGACACCTTGCTGTCCCCAGTCCGCCTGGCCTTGCTGCTATTCCAGTTTCAACTGTTCTGCCTGCGGTTACGAAACCCCTACCTGTCCCAGACCTGCTGTTTTCAACTCTTAATGATCGGCTATGAAAAGCCAACTGAGAGACCTGAGCCCTAGGACCATACGTCGGGACTACCGGCCGTGGTGACTCCTTGCTGTCCCCAGTCCGCCTGGCCTTGCTGCTATTCCAGTTTCAACTGTTCTGCCTGCGGTTATGGAACCCCTACCTGTCCCAGACCTGCTGTTTTCAACTCTTAATGATCGGCTATGAAAAGCCAACTGAGATTTATTCCTGATTATTATTTGACCATGCTTGTCACTTATGAACATTTTTGAACATCTTGGCATGGTTCTGTTATAATCTTCACCCGGCACAGCCAGAAGAGGACTGGCCACCCCTCATAGCCTGGTTCCTCTCTAGGTTTCTTCCTAGGTTTTCGCCTTTCTAGGGAGTTTTTCCTAGCCACCGTGCTTCTACACCTGCATTACTAGCTGTTTGGGGTTTTAGGCTGGGTTTCTGTACAGCACTTCGAGATATTAGCTGATGTAAGAAGGGCTATATAAAATAAAATTGATTGATTGATTGATTGATAGGGGCCGTTTCTGGACTTGGTTTCACTAAGAACATGTTTGAGTCACACTCCCACCTTGGGGTGCGGCTGAGCGGCCGGTTGGGAGAGTCCTCTCCAGTGCCCTTCCCAGAATCCTCAGCTAGAACCTCGATGTCGTCGTCGCTGAGGACAGGAGAACAGAAAAGTCATAACCACCAACACTAGGGGTGAGTCTCAATTGTATTTCCATGATCCCTCACGTCCTCTCTCCTTACTAACTGTGTAGTGATAAACATTTTAATATTCAAATGCATTTTGAGTGGAGTTAGCCTGCCCCGGAAAAGGTTAGAGGTGAAGCATTCCTTGCCATAGAAATGTACCTGACTAAAAGGTGAGCCAGCTTCGTGTCAACGGTTATCCCCAGTTGAGCTCAGAACTGACCAGTTTAGCTCACTAACTCCTCTCTCCTGCTTCGTAGTATATCCCTCTGCTCAGAGCAGACTTTGTGGTTCTACGGTAAATAGTACTCACGGGTCCATGGGCAGGGGCTCCTTCGCAGCATCTGCGAGCTCTTTCTGAAGCTTGGCTTGTCTGCGCCTGGAACGATAAGCACAACAAAAAAACATAAAATGCACCCATTACTGGATTGCACAGCAACCTAACACTTATTTGGAAGGTTTTACTTAAAATGAAGGTGACGTGGTCGTTTTGCCTACTTTAGTTGAATCCATTGATTACTACTTTCTCCGGATAAGAGCGTCTGCTACATGATTAAAATACAGAATATACTAAAATTGCATGCAGGCCACTTGGGGGCACCTAGACGATCGATCACTGAGCCACAACTGGGTCGCCAAGCCTTCTCAGCTCCAAGCCAGCCACCTAGTTACTCCATACGCCTTCATCACACTATAAGATATGCTACAACTACAGCCGAGTCAAGCCGTGCCACCCTGGTTCGCTCACTTGTAGAGTTCACGAGGTACCAGTATGAAGACAAAGATTTTTCCCTAGCAAAAACCCTCAATAAAACACTAGAACCAGACTAAACTATATGGTCCTTTGAAAACCTGCATTATGTAAAATATGGAGTGCTAAATCTTGGAATAAATAAATGTGACTCAGTGACAACATAAGGCTCTTTGTTTCCAACATTAGGGCAGTTTTCCTGAAGAAATGGAATCTGCTCATGTTTTGTTTCTATGCCATGATACTTCCTGGTATCGTGATCGCCGGTATCATGACAACCCTACTCACTTGCAGTCTTTCTCGTTTTCTGCATTGAGTTTGTTGGCCTCTTGGGATTTCTCGGCCATCCAGCGAGACACCAGCTCCTGGTTGTCATCGGTGGTGCGCCGCAGCTTCTCCTCCAGAGCACCGAAGGTGATTTGAAGGGCGTCGTACTCGTCCTTCAGCGTCTGGTTGGCCTGCTCCAGGTCCTGTAGCTGGCCACGCAGGTCCCGGCACTCACCCTCCAGCTCGGCGATCTGCCGCTGGTATTCCTGCATCCTGGCAGATGCGATTGGCAGAACAATTCATTCATATCAGGGGGAAAAGGAGGAACGCTGATTTGGGCTGGGTCAATTGCAATGTGTATCAATGTAATAATGTATATAGGATGGTCAGAAATCCCTGATTCATCAGGAAGAAATCAAACCTCTAGTTCATGGGGATGAGGGAATGACATCAGTAGGTAACAATATTGCAAATAGCTGGAGTGTTGGAACGTACAAATGGACCATCAATCACACTCATAACAGGTAGAGTAGACTCACTTGGCTTCATTGCTCTGAATCTCCTTGTCCTTCTGCTGAATCTGGTGGTTGAGCTCAATAACACTCTGGGCCAGCTACACAAAAACAGAGAGAAGAGGAGAAAGACATTCAGTCAAAACATCCACAACTGAGGGCAAGTTGGTTACAAACAAACCAGAGGATAAACCAAAAAAAATGGAGAGTCCAGACCTTGCTCCAACTGACCTAGTTCCAGCCGACCAACCGTAGTATGCACTATAGATATTGTCTGGTCCAAAACGTCATATTTGAGAAACAAGCTTACTTTCAAATTTCACCCTTTTGATTGATCATGACTCATGATCAAGAGTAATCCTTTATTTTCAGCCATCAGTCACTGCATCTTTGAGGACAGGGCAACAGAGGTCTTGTGAGTGATAAGGCAATGAGGCCCATGAGATACTCAAAAACAGTGGAGCCTTTGATTCTTGTCCTCTGTCCCACCCCCAGTGATGTAGTGGAGGGTATACACAGGTGCATTTTCAGTGGGCATTGCGTATCCTCACTACTCCATCCCCACAAAGCTTCAAAGTAGTGTAGGTACAGACCGGAAGTAGAGGCCTGGGCGTTGTTGTTCACTAATTTACTAGGGAAAGGATGGTGGGGTTGAAAAGTAATAAAGGGGAATATATATATAAAAAATAAAAATAAACATGGGGGATTGGAAGTGATGCAGACAATTACATTGATAGAAGATACAATCTATCTGCAATATTAAGCTGATCCATTCCCCCCCCCAAAAAAAAGTAGTGTAGGTACTGTATATGACGTATCAATTAATAAAGGCTGATGGAACAGATCAGAATGTTTCTTAATTTTTTATAAACTATTATTTCTTCACATTTTAAGCGCAGCAATGTGCAAATTTTTTATTTCATATTTATTTAACCAGGTAAGACCCATTGAGGTTGAAAACTGCCTTTGCAAGGGTGACCTGGAAAGAAGGCAAAACAGGGAAATAGCAGCGTGTACATAAATACATAAACAAAATATACACACAAAAGTCAAAGTGTCACAAGTTCCAGATACACTTGAAGATTAGAAACAACTGCAGCTATCACAGTGTTGTTGCTCAGAGTCTTAAAAACAGGCAAGGACACCAACTCCCCTAACTTTAATATATTTTGAAGCATGTTCCCGGATGAAGGGGCATTAGAAACAGACAAGGACAGCAGCGACCGTGAACGAAGACTGTATTGAGTGACTGATCTGATCAGTAAGGAACAGAGATACAAAGGGAGTTGCCCGATCAATGCTTTGTACACAAGTGTACCAGTGCTTTAGCCTCCTGGTGGAAAGAGAGGTCCATTGCACCTTGGCATACAAATCGCAGTGATAGGCGAGTGATCATTTGTAATAAATCTCAAAGCACCATGAGACACTGTTCCCAGAGTTGTTAAGGTTCTTGCTGAGGCACATAAACAATATCACCATAATCCAGCACCGATAAAAAATAGTGCTTTGAACAAGATCCTTTCTGACTAACATTGAAAAGCAAGATTTGTTCCTAAAATAGAAACCCAATTTCAACTTCAGTTTCTTGGTGAAGTTATCAATGTGCTGTTTAAAATTAAGCTTTTCAACTAACCATATCCCAAAATACTTATTAGGAGGTGACCCTATCAATTTGCTACCCTTTTAGAGATCAAATCTGCAAGTGACTCCATATGTCTACTTTCAGAGAAGAGAAACCCACACTTTGTTTCTCGCATTAAGCACAAGTTTCAATTCGAAAAGTTGCCTTTGAACAGCATCAAAAGTCAACTAAGTCCTGAAAAGCCTTATCAATATTAGATGCGCTACAATAAATAATTGTGTCATCAGCATACAGATGGAGAATTGCAGTCAGTCTTCCACTATATCATTTATATACCGTGTAATAAGGATCGGAACTAAAACTGAGCCCTGGGGAACTCCTTTCGTAAGCCTTCGAAACTCAGATTTCATAACCTCCTGTGCAACACACTGTTCTGTCAGAAAGGTAGTTTTGGAACCAATCCAATGCATCAACACTTAAACTAACCTTATTTAGTCAATACAACAGCAGGGCATGGTCAACAGTGTCGAAGGCCTTCGATAAGTCAATAAAAAGGTGTGACGTAGGCTGCTTTCCAGACTTTTGGAATGGTATTACTCGCCAATTAAATATATATGAGGGAGAGGGGCAGCAGTTATCTCTGCACCAATTTTTTGAAAATAAGGGTTCAATTCATCCGGGCCAGACGCTTTCTTAATATCAATAGATTCGAGTGCATTTACAACTTCTGAAAGCTCAATCTTGGTCAAATTAAATAGATTAACCATAGGCCGGCATGCGGCAGTTTCATTCACAGCCTCATTCGAGATGTTAGGAAGGAGTTCATTATCAAATAAATGCCCAGCCTAAGCAAAATGCTCATTAAGCATGTCAAGCAGTTTATTCTTGTCAGTCACAACCATTGAATTTAAGGTCAACTTCAGCAGAAGACCATAGGAGTTCGAGTTAGCATTCATGGATTTAATGGTTTTTCCATAATTTCGTCGGGTTATTGAGGTTTGCCTTGGTTGATTCGTAATAGAAGCTAGATTTGCATTTCCGTATTAACAAGGTGCACTTATTTCTCAGTGCCCTGAATAACTGCCATTTGCCTTGGAATTAAACTTTCCGGCTTTGGCCCATTGTGTATTTCGTTTATGGATCAAATCAGATAAACCAGGGATTGTCTCTACCTCTTACCCTGTACTTTTTGAGAGGGGCGTGTTTATCACAGATAGTAGAAAACATGGCATGAAAATAGGAGAATGCCTCCTCGATGTCCGGAATAAGCGCAATCCTATCCCAGTTGCATGCATAAAGTTCATGCAGGAATGCCTGCTCACAGAACTGCGCAACATTTTAATTGACTATGAACCGAGGGGGCACTTAGGTGATTTTAGTGTCTCTAATGCAAGCAACTGCAATCACTTAAATCATTAGGGAAAATACCAATGGCCGAGTATTTATGCAGATTGTTAGTTAAAATAACATAAATAAGTGTTGACTTAGAGATGTCTTTTGGATTCAGTCTTGTGACTGCATTTATCATTTTAGTAAAATTCAGTGTATTGCACTGTCCTCATATGGCCTTGGAGTTTGAAGAACCAGCACCATTTCATTTTCCCCCCAACCACGCATCAGTTCAGCCAGAGAATCCAGGGATTCTACTTTTTGCAGATGGAGGTCTATAACATCCTATTAAATCTAAGTTCACAGCTTTCAATAACTGCCGTTTCAATGATAAAAACTCACTGTTTTGGTTTTTATAAAGACCTTAGTTCAGTAACCATTTGCAGTGCATTCAGAAAGTATTCAGCCCCCAAAACTTTTTCCACATTTTGTTACAGCCTTATTCTAAAATGGACTAAATTAATTTCTCCTCAATCTACACACAATACCCATAATGACAAAGAAAAAACTGGTTTTGAAATTTTTGCAAACGTACTAAAAATAAAAAACAGAAAAAACTTTACATAAGTATTCAGACCATTTGCTATGAGAATCAGAATTGAGCTCAGGTGCATCCTGTTTCCCCTGATCATCCTTGAGATGTTTCTACAACTTGATTGGAGTCCACCTGAGGTAAATTCAATTGATTGGACATGATTTGGAAAGGCACACACACCCCTGTCTATATAAAAAGGTCCCACAGATGACAGTGCATGTCAGAGCAAAAACATTTACATTTTTACATTTTAGTCATTTAGCAGACGACCTTATCCAGAGCGACTTACAGAATAAATTAGGGTTAAGTGCCTTGCTTAAGGGCACATCGACAGATTCTTCACCTAGTCGGCTCGGGGATTAGAACCAGCAACCTTTCGGTTACTGGCACAACGCTCTTAACCACTAAGCTACCTGCCGCCCCAAAAACCAAGCCATGAGGTCGAAGGAATTGTCCGTAGAGCTCCGAGACAGGATTGCGTCGAGGCACAGATCTGGGGAAGTGTACCAAAAAAATGTATGCAGCATTGAAGGTCCCCAAGAACACAGTGGCCTCCATTCTTAAATGGAAGAAGTTTGGAACCACCAAGACTCTTCCTAGAGCTGGCCAACCCGGCCAAACTGAGCAATCAGGGGAGAAGGGTCTTGGTCAGGGAGGTGACCAAGAACCCGATGGTCACTCTGACAGAGCTCTAGAGTTCCTCTGTGGAGATGAGAGAATCTTCCAGGACGACAACCATCTCTGCAGCACTCCACCAATCAGGCCTTTATGGTAGAGTGGCCAGACGGAAGCCACTCCTCAGTAACAGGCATATGACAGCCAGTTCTGATTTTTTTCAGTGGCAGGGACTGGGAGACTAGTCAGGATGGAGGGAAAGATGAACAGAGCAAAGTACAGAGAGATCCTTGATGAAAACCTGCTCCAGCTTCCAACAGGACAATGACCCTAAGCACACAGCAAAGACAACGCAGGAGTGGCTTCGGGACAAGTCTCTGAATGTCCTTGAGTGGCCCAGCCAGAGCCCGGACTTGAACCCGATCTAACATCTCTGGAGAGACCTGAAAATAGCTGTGCAGCGATGCTCCCCATCCAACCTGACAGAGCTTGAGAGGATCTGCAGAGAAGAATGGGAGAAACTCCCCAAATACAGGTGTGCCAAGCTTGTAGCATCATACCCAAGAAGACTCAAGGCTGTAATCGCTGCCAAAGGTGCTTCAACAAAGTACTGAGTAAAAGGTCTGAATACTTATGTAAATGTGATATTTCAAAATGTTCTAAAAACCTGTTTTTGTTCCGTCATTATGGGGTATTGTGTGTAGAGTGATGAGAAAATAAATAATTTAATCCATTTTAGAATTAGGCTGTAACGTAACAAATTGTGGAAAAAGTCAAGGGGTCTGAATACTTTCTGAACGCACTGTATCAGTCTTTAATATAAAATGGCTATACCTCCCCCTTACTTCGTCGATCACATCGATAAACATATCTATCCAAGCCTATAGACTGGTATACAACAGATTTCTTAAGCCAGGTCTCAGACAGAACTAAGACATCTGGGTCAAATCAAATCAAATTTTATTGGTCACATGCGCCGAATACAACAGGTGCAGACATTACAGTGAAATGCTTACTTACAGCCCTTAACCAACAGTGCATTTATTTTAAACAAAAAAAGTAAAAATAAAACAACAACAAAAAAAAGTGTTGAGAAAAAAAAGAGCAGAAGTAAAAATCAAGTGACAGTAGGGAGGCTATATATACAGGGGGGTACCGGTGCAGAGTCAATGTGCGGGGGCACCGGCTAGTTGAGGTAGTTGAAGTAATATGTACATGTGGGTAGAGTTAAAGTGACTATGCATAAATAATTAACAGAGTAGCAGCAGCGTAAAAAGGATGGGGTGGGGGGGGCAGTGCAAATAGTCCGGGTAGCCATGATTAGCTGTTCAGGAGTCTTATGGCTTGGGGGTAGAAGCTGTTGAGAAGTCTTTTGGACCTAGACTTGGCACTCCGGTACCGCTTGCCGTGCGGTAGCAGAGAGAACAGTCTATGACTAAGGTGGCTGGAGTCTTTGACAATTTTTAGGGCCTTCCTCTGACACCGCCTGGTATAGAGGTCCTGGATGGCAGGAAGCTTTGCCCCAGTTATGTACTGGGCCGTACGCAGTGTGAACCCATTTTCAGCTTCAGACTCCTCACATTAATATGCATCAGTCCCAACCCTGATCTAGTTTTCAAATCATTTGGGGTCGGAAGTTCCTCCATAGCCAACGGGCCTGGGTTTGTGAGAACGTTTCACGACACCAAAAGCAGAATAATAAAACACCTTGATTTGTTGCTTCCTAAAATCGCTCTACACTAATTGATTAAAAATAACAGTTTTTAACCAGACCAAACCCTCAAGATGAGAAAGTTATGAGCATGTCACAGTAGGAATTAAATTGTAACACAATCAGACCCCTCTGAAAGATAAAAGCTCCTGTACCATCAGTCAAAGTAGGGTTTGGCGGTATCTCTGGTACAGAGATTAGATTAAATTATTAAAAACAGACTACGCAATGAGCCATAACCCATGTAGGCAGCAATTAAAACCATGTGTACAAAAATACCCATTTTAACCACTGAATCCAACAATTCACTAGAAAGAAAATATTAAAATATGCTGAGTCAGTCTTTTAAATCTTAAATGCCCTAAAAATGTTCAGCTGTAACCTACAGGTCTAGTAGAGTCAGAAACCAAGTGTGTGCCCGAGCATTGCTGCCTTAATTAGAACACCAGCGCTGCAGTAATGTGCTGACAGGGGATTTTGCCCAGTGTGTGGATCTGGTAAATGCACCCAGTCGCCTTGTAGTAGGCTACCGCACAGTGAGGCAGCAGTGGGCCATGTTGACTGGCCAATCACCGGTGGCGAGTCTACCCGGTGGGGGTATCCTGGGCTGGCAAGCTCAGTGCATCTAAACGTTATGTCAGCGCAGATACCGACCTCCGGCTTCCACCACACAGCACAGCAAGGCAGGAGAGGAGTCAGAGGACTCCGGTACATTGGCGGAACACAGGAAAAACCTTACTGTCGAGGAGTATCCAAGGCTAGTCGGCCCTACGTGTCTAGACAGTCACATCCTCTCTCGGCTTTCAGGGAGGGCAACACACCGGCACTGTCTCCTAATGTCGAAAACAGCAGACGTCACTGCTTGGTTTACTAGCGATTTTAACGCTTTGATCCTGTAGAATTGTGTCTGTTGCTTAAATGACAACTCTCGCAGCCTATAAAAACTTCTAACACTTGATACAAAAAACTGTGACAACACGCTCAGCAGAACTGCCCTGCCGCCATCTTAAACTGATGTTGGCATACAGCCTACATGGTAGGCCTACGCGAATATTGCAATTTGTGGGAAAACACTTCTATGTGGGCGGTTTCATGGACAGTGATTAGAAATGTAGAAAGAGGGGATCTCTAAAAAGACGCAACCACTATCGTGGGTTGCTATGACTAGGATAATGCCTTTGGCTGCTAGAAAATGAAAGAAAGTTGATTTGAAAACTAATAGAACAGGAGAGCGCATGAGGATGTCTTTATAAAATAATTGCCTCCACATTTCTATGGTGGGGTTTTGGCTAGGCTACTTTGCAGCAAGATAAGACATGCCTCATAATATGAAGTAAAACGTCCAGGTTACAAACAAATAAGGAACAGGAAAAATATAGTGATGCTAATGATAGGCCTAACCCTCTTCTGGTAAATGGAAAGGTTTCCCAAAAACCTTCAATAAAATCTTAACTAGCTACAAAGTAGCCTACGCCTACTAGAGTTTATCCAGATTTCTATTTGACGCACAAAACAATTTAGGCAACAGGGATCTTGATCCAGGAGGGGATTGAATGTCTCTGCGGTACCAAGAAGCTTGATCTTGACATCTAGCCACATGAGCAGGATGTAATTTGACACATCTTAGATGTCTTATAGTTACACTTAACTTAGTTATAAGCTGTGGCGAAGCACGCTTATAACTGAATTTCTGACCAAAAAAAAAAAAAAAGAGGACTGAGCACGCCCCCATTTTCATCGACGGGGCTGTAGTGGAACAGGTTGACAGCTTCAAGTTCCTTGGTGTCCACATCACCAACAAACTATCATGGTCCAAACACACCAAGACAGTCGTGAAGAGGGCACGACAAAGCCTATTCCCTCTCAGGAGACTGAAAAGATTTGGCCTCAGATCCTCAAAAAGTTCTACAGCTGCACCATCGAGAGCATCCTGACTGGTTGCATCACCGCCTGGTATGGCAACTGCTCGGCCTCCGACCGCAAGGCACTACAGAGGGTAGTGCGTATGGCCCAGTACATCACTGGGGCCAAGCTTCCTGCCATCCAGGACCTCTATACCAGGCGATGTCAGAGGAAGGCCCTCAAAATTATCAAAGACTCCAGCCACCCTAGTCATAGACTGTTCTCTCTGCTACCGCACGGCAAGCGGTACCAGAGCCTCAAGTCTAGGTCCAAAAGGCTTCTTAACAGCTTCTACCCCCAAGCCATAAGACTCCTGAACAGCTAATCATGGCTACCCAGACTATTTGCATTGCCCCTCCACCCCACCCCCCTCTTTTACGCTGCTGCTACTCTGTTAATTATTTATGCATAGTCACTTTAACTCTACCCACATGTACATATTACCTCAGTTACCTCGACTAACCGGTGCCCCCGCACATTGACTCTGTACCGGTACCCCTGTATATAGCCTCCCTACTGTTATTTTATTTTACTACTGCTCTTTAATTATTTGCTATTTTTATTTTTTCTTAAACTGCATTGTTGGTTATGGGCTTGTAAGTAAGCATTTCACTGTAATGTCTACACCGGTTGTATTCGGCGCATGTGGCAAATCAAATTTGATTTCAGTTGACGGCCTCATTTATCTATTTCAATAGTAGGCCTACTATTATCCTACTGAACAGTACAGCTTGGCTTGGCCTGACAGTGAAACACCAATATGGGATTCATCATTTGTGTTCTTTCAGAGTCACAGAATTTAATCGGTGTTTGAAATTCACTGCTCGACTGAGGGAATTGAACAGATAAAAAGCATGTTGAAAATCATGTCCATGCAGCTCATCGTCGTCCTCACCAGGGTCTTGACCTGACTGCAGTTTGGAGTCGTAACTGACTTCAGAGGACAAATGCTCACCTTCGATGGCAACTGGCACGCTGGAGAAGTGTGCTCTTCACAGATGAATTCAGATTTCAACTGTTCCCGGGCAGATTGCAGACAGCGTGTATGGCGTCGTGTTGGTGAGCGGTTTGCCGATGTCAACGTTGTGAACAGAGTGCCCCATGGTGGCGGTGGGGTTATGGTATGGGTAGGCATAAGCTACGGACAACGAACACAATTGTATTTTATCGATGGTAATTTGAATGCACAGAGATACCGTGACGAGATCCTGAGGCCCATTGTCGTGCCATTCATCCGCTGCCATCACCTCATGTTTCAGCATGACAATGCACGGCCCCATGTCGCAAGGACCTGTACACAATCCTGGAAGTTGAAAATGTCCCAGTTCTTCCATGGCCTGCATACTCACCAGACATTGAGCATGCTAGCATGCTCTGGATCGACGTGTATGACTTCGTGTTCCAGTTCCAGCCAATATCCAGCAACTTTGCACAGCCATTGAAAAGGAGTGGGACAACATTCCACAATCAACAGCCTAAGGAGATGTGTCGCTCTGCATGAAGCAAATTGAGGTCACACCCGATACTGACTGGTTTTCTGATCCACGCCCCTACTTTTTTTTTAAAGGTATTATTTCCTTACAGTGAGGGAAAAAAGTATTTGATCCCCTGCTGATTTTGTACGTTTGCCCACTGACAAAGAAATGATCAGTATATAATTTTAAAGGTACGTTTATTTGAACAGTGAGAGACAAAATAACAAACAAAAAAATCCAGAAAAACGCATGTTAAAAATGTTATAAATTGATTTGCATTTTAATGAGGGAAATAAGTATTTGACCCCCTCTCAATCAGAAAGATTTCTGGCTCCCAGGTGTCTTTTATACAGGTAACGAGCTGAGATTAGGAGCACACTCTTAAAGGGAGTGCTCCTAATCTCAGTTTGTTGCCTGTATACAAGACACCTGTCCACAGAAGCAATCAATCAATCAGATTCCAAACTCTCCACCATGGCCAAGACCAAACAGCTCTCCAAGGATGTCAGGGACAAGATTGTAGACCTACACAAGGCTGGAATGGGCTACAAGACCATGGCCAAGCAGCTTGGTGAGAAGGTGACAACAGTTGGTGCGATTATTCGCAAATGGAAGAAACACAACTGTCAATCTCCCTCGGCCTGGAGCTCCATGCAAGATCTCACCTCGTGGAGTTGCAATGATCATGAGAACGGTGAGGAATCAGCCCAGAACTACACGGGAGGATCTTGTCAATGATCTCAAGGCAGCTGGAACCATAGTCACCAAGAAAACAATTGGTAACACTACACCGTGAAGGACTGAAATACTGCAGCGCCCGCAAGGTCCCCCTGCTCAAGAACGCACATATACAGGCCCGTCTGAAGTTTGCCAATGAACATCTGAATGATTCAGAGGAGAACTGGGTGAAAGTGTTGTGGTCAGATGAGACCAAAATCGAGCTCTTTGGCATCAACTCGCCGTGTTTGGAGGAGGAGGAATGCTGCCTATGACCCCAAGAACACCATCCCCACCGTCAAATATGGAGGTGGAAACATTATGCTTTGGGGGTGTTTTTCTGCTAAGGGGACAGGACAACTTCACCACATCAAAGGGACGATGGACAGGGCCATGTACTGCAAATCTTGGGTAAGAACCTCCTTCCCTCAGCCAGGGCATTGAAAATGGCTCATGGATGGGTATTCCAGCATGACAATGACCCAAAACACACGGCCAAGGCAACAAAGGAGTGGCTCAAGAAGAAGCACATTAAGGTCCTGGAGTGGCCGAGCCAGTCTCCAGACCTTAATCCCATAGAAAATCTGTGGAGGGAGCTGAAGGTTCGAGTTGCCAAACGTCAGCCTTGAAACCTTAATGACTTGGAGAAGATCTGCAAATAGGAGTGGGTCAAAATCCCTCCAGAGATGTGTGCAAACCTGGTGGCCAACTACAAGAAACATCTGACCTCTGATTGCCAACAAGGGTTTTGCCACCAAGTACTAAGTCATGTTTAGCAGAGGGGTCAAATACTTATTTCCCTCATTAAAATGCAAATCAATTTATTACATTTTTGACATGCGTTTTTCTGGATTTTGTTGTTGTTATTCTGTCTCTCACTGTTCAAATAAACCTACCATTAAAATTATAGACTGATCATGTCTTTGTCAATGGGAAAACGTACAAAATCAGCAGGGGATCAAATACTTTTTTCCCTCACTGTATATGACCTAAAACTCAATAAAAATGTTAAAATAGTTGCATTTATATTGTTGTTCAGTATATAAAGTGGTTTGTTCATTTAAACCTGTTCTATTTTTGCCTCTGATTCAGGCTGTTTCAAACCCCAACGACATAAACAAACAATTATCAACGACTTCCCTTTGAAAGTACTATTATATTTTTAGGCTAACGAACGCAATAAGAACATACTAAATGTTATGTATAACACACCTTAGAATAGCACACGATTACATCCAATGGTTTTATATGCTTTAGAATGACACTTCTGGTTTTGGCAGGATAGTTCTTTATTCTCTGGATGGAACATTTGCAAAATACCAGGAAAATGTTAGACCCTAGTATTCACTAGGAAGCTAACTGAAGCAAACAGGCCAAAATGCTACGGTTTGCACTAATGCATTTATGTTGAGAGGTAACCCAGGAACCTTTAAAGTGTCAAACTCATTCCATGGAGGGCCTAGAGTCTTCTGGTTTTTCCTTTCCTTTAAGACCTACACAACCAGGTTAGGGGAGTTCTTTACTAATTAGTGACCTTAAATTCATCAATCAAGTACAGGGGAGGAGCGAAAACCTGAAGACACTCGGCCCTCCATAGAATGAGTTTGACACGTGGTTTACAGAGATGTCGTCTGGATGTAGTGTACAAATGGCTGAGTTTGCGCCTCCCTCACTAAAGTTGTGGGTTCTCCGTTGAATCAAAGACTTCATAGCCTTGTTCAATTTTTATCAATTGTGATTTCGGTCAGTGGTACACAGCCAGACATGTGCGAGCAGGTCGCATTTCTCATGATTTCAGTGGAGGGGTTCAATCACTACATTTTTACATTTACATTTTAGTCATTTAGCAGACGCTCTTATCCAGAGCGACTTACAGGAGCAATTAGGGTTAAGTGCCTTGCTCAAGGGCACATTTGTAAATCTAGTGCAGGCAAATTGTAAATCTGGACCTCGAAGCCAGTTCCACTCTAATCAGGGACTGATTACTTATCATTTAGAGAACAGAAAACCATCAGTACTTCAGACCTCCAGGCTCGGATTTGAATACACCCCTGCACAAGTGTGCATAAGGAAACAACCTGGAACAGGGTTGTGT
Source organism: Coregonus lavaretus (assembly GCF_964263955.1). Taxonomy (NCBI): domain Eukaryota; kingdom Metazoa; phylum Chordata; class Actinopteri; order Salmoniformes; family Salmonidae; genus Coregonus; species Coregonus lavaretus. The sequence goes on along the minus strand of NC_140017.1, from coordinate 1,517,874 downwards.
CTGAAAACGTTTCTGGGGGTCAAATCATTGCTTTCTCCATCCTTGTTCATGTCCTTCTGGGCCCGGTTTCCCAAAAGCATCTTAAGGCCAAGTTCATGATTAGAACATTCGTAGGAGCATCGTTAAATCTCTGAGCTGTTTCCCAAAAAACATTTATTAATGTTGCCCTTGAAAATGCTCCTAATCCAACGCCTGCCTCAGATGTTCCACGAGTTGTCTAAGTGCGTCGTTAGATGCTTCTTTAACCTCTCTCACTTTATACACACAAGATCGCCGCTAAACATAGAATCACATAGTTTAACCGCCTCTGTGACCGCCGATTACTGCAGAACAAAGTTGACTACAAATACAAAGTTGCCAATGTCCTTGCAATTGACAAACAAGCGATGTATAAAAAATACTTCAAATTAAAACCGAAATGACTGCATTAAAATATAAATTGCCTACAGTAGGCTATAGGCCTAGTTCAATTATATTGAAATACATTTCATGTTCGATGAATTGAGTTATATTTTGCTACTTGTATGATACTGTCTGTAATTTGCCTCAATATATTTAATGTGTAGCCTAAAACGTGTGTGCAATGTGCCAAATCTTGATTTAGTGCATTATAGGGTAAGCATTATAACAAGCCACCTCAATTTGCAGCCATAAGTGATATCTTTCTAGGAGATGATCCGTCATCAGTATTATAATAATTTTAAGATAAGATTTGAATGGAGAAAGCTGATCTGAGAGCAGCGTTGCCTTTCTTTTGTTCCTATCAGTATCAACACATGCCTCAACAATGTTCTCTCCGCATGGTGTTTTGGGAAACAAACTACCGGTCAAAAGTTTTAGAACACCTACTCATTCAAGGGTTTTTCTTTATTTTTACTATTTTCTACATTGTAGAATAATAGTGAAGACATTGAAAACTATGAAATAACACATATGGAATCATGTAGTAACCAAAAAAAGTGTTAAACAAATATATTTTATATTTGAGATTCTTCAAATAGCCACCCTTTGCCTTGACAGCTTTGCACACTCTTGGCATTCTCTCAACCAGCTTCACCTGGAATGCTTTTCCAACAGTCTTGAAGGAGTTCCCACATATGCATAGCACTTGTTGGCTGCTTTTCCTTCACTCTGCGGTCCGAACAATCTCAATTGGGTTGAGGACGGGGGATTGTGGAGGCCAGGTCATCTGATGCAGCACTCCATCACTCTCCTTCTTAGTAAAATAGCCCTTACACAGACTGGAGGTGTATTGGGTCTTTGTCCCGTTGAAAAACAAATTATAGTCCCACTAAGCCCACACCAGATGGGATGGCATATCGCTGCAGAATTCTGTGGTAGCCATGCTGGTTAAGTGTGCCTTGAATTCTAAATAAATCACAGACAGTGTCATCAGCAAAGCACCCCCGCACCATAACATCTCCTACTCCATGCTTTACGGTGGGAAATACACATGCGGAGATCATCCGTTCACCCACACCGCGTCTCACAAAGACACGGCGGTTGGAACCAATAATCTCAAATTTGGACTCCAGACCAAAGGACAAATTTCCACCGGTCTAAAGTTCTTGAAATTTTCCGTATTGACTGACCTTCATGTCTTAAAGTAATGATGGACTGTCGTTTCTCTTTGCTTATTTGAGCTGTTCTTGCCATAATATGGACTTGGTCTTTTACCAAATATGGCTATCTTCTGTATACCACCCCTAACTTGTCACAACATAACTGATTGGCTCAATCGCATTAAGAAGGAAAGAAATTCAACAAATTAACTTTTAAGAATGCACACCTGTTAATTGTAATGCATTTCAGGTGACTACCTCATGAAGCTGGTTGAGAGAATGCCAAGAGTGTGCAAAGCTGTCATCAAGGCAAAGGGTGGCTATTTGAAGAATCTCAAATATAAAATATATTTTTTGGTTACTACATGATTCCATGTGTTATTTCATAGTTTTGATGTCTTCACTATTATTCTACAAAGTAGGTGTTCTAAAACTTTTGACCGGTAGCGTATGTTACATCTTCGCCTGTTGTCTGAAAGACGCATTGTTAAAACACCTGAAGCCTAAGTTCCATTGCTATCGGGAAACCAGGCCAAATTCGTTTTGAGAGGAAATTAGGAAGCAAGGATTTGACAGCTAGTAACATTTACAGACATAGCCAAAGGGTGCCCAACCCTCCTTCTGGAGAGCTACCCTCCAGATTTCGCCCCAGCCCTAATCTAGCACACACAATTATACTAATGAGTTGCTCCCCAGACCCTAAATTAGCTGAATCAGCTGTGCTAGTTTAGCGAAAGCCTACAGTGTAGTTCTCCAGAGGAAGGTTTGGCCTGGACATTGGACGGGCAGGCAGGTACAATAAACAGGCTAACCTCGCCCCGTTTCTTATGAAGCTCGGTCAGCTCCTCCTGGTGCCTGATTCGCATCTGGGCCATCTCCTGCTGTAGGGTGTCGCTGCGACTTGAGTCCACCCCCGGGCTGAGGAACCAAACACAGATGGTTAGACAAGGTCACAAGCCAAGTTAGTGCTATCCAGGATCATTGGGACATCCCTACCCTAACCCTAAACGTTTCAACTTCAATTGGATGATGTCAGAGTTGGTCATCCCAAGGATTCCGTTTAGAATTTATCACAAGCAAGGGATTTCTGGACCGCCATCCCCTCTAATGCAAATTACAACGTTTCTTATAACACCAAGGCCCACTTCTAAATGAACCTCTATCCCCTAGGCACTCGAGCAGATAAGAAACGATTTGAGTGGATAGGTATAAGCAATATGGTAGTAGCTTGACTTTGCAACACACACAAGTTCAGAGGTCAAATCTTGGTGAGGCCTACCTGCCATCATGTCTGTTCTGAAAGTCATATTTGTCCAACTGGTATCTCTCTGAAAGAACAGCCTGTAGATCGGACTTCTCCAGGAGACGGTTATCTGAGAAAAACACAAACAGCTCCTTCAAACACTTTCTGGGATAACTGCACAGGCAGCAGAAACAAAAACCAGTCAATCAATAGCATCTTGAGCACTGAGACATGGTATGGGCTCTAACATTGGTGGATGATCTCCTCGAAGGCCTGCCGCTGCACACGGTCCCTCTGCTTCAGCTGCTCTGCGACGTGCCTCTTCCATGAGCACTCCACACGACGCTCTGCCATCACCACCTGCACACACACTAAGAAGTCAATACATCCATCATCACGCCCTGCCTCATGAACCCATTTCAAGACAAATGACTGGCAAAAGTATCTAAGCACACCACAGCTTCCAATATTAAGCAATAATATATCAAGTAAAGCCAAGTCTAATAAGAATAAATGGGCAAGCCGAGTATTGCTGCTTTATCCTTGTTAGAATACATCCATTTTCCATTTGATTCTGTAATCTTCCAAAATGCCACATTTAGGTGGAACATCAACACTGAAAAAAAACATGGTCAGACAGGGAGGAAGAGGCGAGGCGATAGGGTTTACTACGCCCAAAATCAGTCCACGAAAATAAGACCACGAAGTGAGGAGTTTTTGTAGAGGTCAATGTGTCGAATTGTCAACAAAAAATGGAATTGCTAATTTGCTACGTGAGGCTTATTGGATCTAATAGAAGTATCGTAATTGTTAGGTTGTTACAAATGCACTAATGCAAGTGGACGCATGTGGCATTTCGGCAACTGAAAACAAATCTACTTCGTATCGGAGCTGTGCATGTTGTTCACACAAGTATCTGCCGCTAGAATGGTCCCACCTGATCTCGCGCCCCATCTTTGAGATAATGTATTTCCATTGTTAGAGCGGTCACTCGACCATCTTGCCAATATAATAGAACTTTGCTATAGCTAGCTATATGACCACAGTCAAAGGTTCAATTCAAAGCCTGTATCTCTCAACCACAAACGGCTTCGTTTGGTCGGAAGGCGATCAAAAAGAAAAATCTAATTTTAGTTGTTACATGCTTTGTAAACAGGTGTAGACTAACGCTTACTTATGGGTCATTTTCCAACAATGCTGAGTTAATGATAAAGATACAAAACAAAATAGTGACAAGGAATAAATACACAATGAATAACAATAATGAGTCGAAATAACATGGGAGTACCAGTACAAAGTCGATGTGTAAGGGTAGGAGGTAACTGAGGTAGCTATGCACATATACGTAGGGCTAAAGTGACTACGCAACAGCATAAATAAGACAGTAGCAGCAGCGTATATGGTGAGTGTGAAAGTGTGTGTGTGGCTTCAGTATGCATGTAGTGTGTGTGTTGGGGTGTCAGTATGTGCGAGCGTGTGGGTAGAGACCAGTGTGTATGCAGAGAATTTGATGCGCTATTTAGCAGTCTTATGGCTTGGGGGTAGAAGCTGTTCAGGGTCCTGTTGGTTCCAGACTTGGTGCCCTGGTACCGCTTGCCATGCGGTAGCAGAGAGAACAGTCTATAAGTGTTGTCTGACAATGGGCCTTCCTCGGACACCTCCTGGTATAGAGGTCCTGGATGGAAGGGAACTTGGCTTACTAAGTCATTTGCCAGAGCAGTAACAACGTTGTGTTGTTGGTCAAAGGCATAGCCATCCGATTGACTGCGCAAGCAAATACACCATTTAAAAAACCCGCTAATTAACCTGTCAACTTTGCAGATTATGGTAGCCCTCCCTGGTCTAGATAGGATCATGCTATCAAACGTTAACTCGCTAACATTACGCCACAAATGCCTGCTACAGTAACTAACTAGTTGCCAGCTAGCTAAAAAATACCTAACGTTACTTTTTATGTAGGTAATGATTGCTAGCTAACGTTAGAGGTAAAGTTGTTTGTACAAAGTTGTACGTTACAGTACGTCTATATCACGACAAGCTAGCTAGAAATATCTGCTAACGCTAACTACCTTGCAAGCTAGGTAGCCGTTTTCACAAACACGCAGTCAATAGCTAGCTTGATAGCTAACAACAAGAGGAATGGAAAATATTGGTAACTAACGTTAGCTAACTAGCCACTTTAAAATCCACTCAGATCCTGACATTTTGTAGTTTTTAGCTGCCTAATTGTGTTAAATTGGCGTTAGTTGATACTGTGTTTGAAATCCACATAACTAGCTAGCAAACGTTAGATAAGTAGCTAGCTAACAGTAGCTAATCAAGGCAGTTGATATTCATCAGCCGAGACGAGAGCCAAAAATATTTATGAAAAAAACTGAAAACCATCAACTCACACCATCTAAACGATTCTTCAGAGACAAGCGAACAGTTCCGTTTTTGCTGTATTGTTGTTTTTTGGTTTAAAATAGCCCAGGTGAACTGCTTATCACGCTAACCAACTCCAGCCTGTCCAGCCTCAATCAACTTTACAACCATTTTGGCTTTTCTTCTTCTTTGTGTCAATTTCCATAACACTAGACCCTATGTTGCTTATTGCTGCCTTTCGCAGGTCGGAGTGCGGACTGCACATTTTGTTAACAAAAAAACAAGTACAGGTACGTAGCTGTGTCACAGATAGAACAATGAGACAGATATTTCACCGGATGTATAAATATGAAGAATCCGCTTGGCATTTCCGCTCACTAGCAAATTTGGTAGTGAGAGGAAGCCCACTGGCCGGCAGTGGGAGAAGATGGAAAGAGATGGATTTTTACCGACATTCTGCAAGTTTTCTCATCGATGAAACATTTGATCTCAATACAGTTTTTTGTTCCCAAAACTAAAATTTGCTATGAACACAGTGGTTGAACATTTGTAGACTTTACTCTTTGCCAAAGTTGTAAAAAAACGCGTTTATTAGAAGGAGTGCAAAGGCAAATTGAGATATTGCACAGGCGCACATCACGGAGTAGGCGTTCTCTAACGGAAATAGGCAGATGCATGCTAGAACAGACCATTAGGATCTCGCTAGCTCTTGTTTGGCTCTGCCCACCTCCTGCCTTGTTCTGCTGCGTTGTTTTGTAGCTAATACACTGAACAAAAATATGAACGCAACATGTAAAGTGTTGGTCCCATGTTTCATGAGCTAAAATAAAATATCCCAGAAATTTTCCATATGCCCTTATTTCTCTCAAATTTTGTGCAAAAATGTGTTTACATCCCTATTAGTGAGCATTTCTCCTTTGCCAAGATAATCCATCCACCTGACAGGTGTGGCATATCAAGAAGCTGAATAAACAGCATGATCATTACACAGGTGCACCTTGTGCTCGGGACAATAAAAGGCCACTCTAAAATCTGCAGTTTTTGTCATACAACACAATGCCACAGATGTCTCAAGTTTTGAGGGAGTGTGCAATTGGCATGCTGACTGCAAGAATGTCCACCAGAGCTGTTGCCAGATTATTTAATGTTAATTTCTCTACCATAAATCGCCTCCAACGTCATTTTAGAGAATTTAGCAGTACGTCCAACTGGCCTCACAACCGCAGACCACGTACAACCACGCCATCCCAGGACCTCCACATCAGGCTTCTTCACCTGCGGGATCATCTGAGGGGGAGGGGAGAGGGTGCTGAGGAGAATTTCTGCCTGTAATGAAGCCCTTTTGTGAGGAAAAACACATTCTGATTGTCTGGGCCTGGTTCTCCAGTGGGTGGGCCTGGCTCCCGCCTGGGGCGGCAGGTAGCTTAGTGGGTAAGAGCGTTGTGCCAGTAACCGAAAGGTCGCTGGTTCTAATCCCCGAGCCGACTAGGTGAAAAATCTGTCGATGTGCCCTTAAGCAAGGCACTTAACCCTAATTGCTGATGTAAGTCGCTCTGGATAAGAGCGTCTGCTAAATGACTTAAATGTAAATGTAAATGTAAGTAGTTTAGCCTATTCCCTTCCAGACCCACCAATGGCTGAGCCCCTGCCTAGTCATGTGAAATCCATTAATTAGGGACTAATCCATTTATTTATATTGACTGATTTCCTTATATGAACTGTAACTCTGAAACAGTAACTGAAATTGTTGCATGTTGCATTTATATTGTTGTTCAGTATACATATACCGTACATATATACACTGCTCAAAAAAATAAAGGGAAAACTTAAACAACACAATGTAACTCCAAGTCAATCACACTTCTGTGAAATCAAACTGTCCACTTAGGAAGCAACACTGATTGACAATACATTTCACATGCTGTTGTGCAAATGGAATAGACAACAGGTGGAAATTATAGGCAATTAGCAAGACACCCCCAATAAAGGACTGGTTTTGCAGGTGGTGACCAGAGACCACTTCTCAGTTCCTATGCTTCCTGGCTGATGTTTTGGTCACTTTTGAATGCTGGCGGTGCTTTCACTCTAGTGGTAGCATGAGACGGAGTCTACAACCCACACAAGTGGCTCAGGTAGTGCAGCTCATCCAGGATGGCACATCAATGCGAGCTGTGGCAAGAAGGTTTGCTGTGTCTGTCAGCGTAGTGTCCAGAGCATGGAGGCGCTACCAGGAGACAGGCCAGTACATCAGGAGACGTGGAGGAGGCCGTAGGAGGGCAACAACCCAGCAGCAGGACTGCTACCTCCGCCTTTGTGCAAGGAGGAGAAGGAGGAGCACTGCCAGAGCCCTGCAAAATGACCTCCAGCAGGCCACAAATATGCATGTGTCTGCTCAAACGGTCAGAAACAGACTCCACGAGGGTGGTATGAGGGCCCGACGTCCACAGGTGGGGGTTGTGCTTATAGCCCAACACCGTGCAGGACGTTTGGCATTTGCCAGAGAACACCAAGATTGGCAAATTCGCCACTGGCGCCCTGTGCTCTTCACAGATGAAAGCAGGTTCACACTGAACACTTGTGACAGACGTGACAGAGTCTGGAGACGCCGTGGAGAACGTTCTGCTGCCTGCAACATCCTCCAGAATGACCGGTTTGGCGGTGGGTCAGTCATGGTGTGGGGTGGCATTTCTTTGGGGGGCCGCACAGCCCTCCATGTGCTCGCCAGAGGTAGCCTGACTGCCATTAGGTACCAAGATGAGATCCTCAGACCCCTTGTGAGACCATATGCTGGTGCGGTTGGCCCTGGGTTCCTCCTAATGCAAGACAATGCTAGACCTCATGTGGCTGGAGTGTGTCAGCAGTTCCTGCAAGAGGAAGGCATTGATGCTATGGACTGGCCCGCCCGTTCCCCAGACCTGAATCCAATTGAGCACATCTGGGACATCATGTCTCGCTCCATCCACCAACGCCACGTTGCACCACAGACTGTCCAGGAGTTGGCGGATGCTTTAGTCCAGGTCTGGGAGGAGATCCCTCAGGAGACCATCCGCCACCTCATCAGGAACATGCCCAGGTGTTGTAGGGAGGTCATACAGGCACGTGGAGGCCACACACACTACTGAGCCTCATTTTGACTTGTTTTAAGGACATTACATCAAAGTTGGATCAGCCTGTAGTGTGGTTTTCCACTTTAATTTTGAGGGTGACTCCAAATCCAGACCTCCATGGGTTGATACATTTGATTTCCATTGATAATTTTTGTGTGATTTTGTTGTCAGCACATTCAACTATGTAAAGAAAATTATTATTTCATTCATTCAGATCTAGGATGTGTTATTTTAGTGTTCCCTTTATTTTTTGTGCAGTGTATATACAGTTGAAGTCGGAAGTTAACATACACCTTAGCCAAATACATTTAAACTCAGTTTTTCACAATTCCTGACATGTAATCCTAGTAAAAATTCCCTGTCTTAGGTCAGTTAGGATCACCACTTTATTTTAAGAATGTGAAATGTCAGAATAATAGTAGAGAGAATGATTTCTTTCAGCTTTTATTTCTTTCATCACATTCCCAGTGGGTCAGAAGTTTACATACACTCAATTAGTATTTGGTCGCATTGCCTTTAAATTGTTTAACTTGGGTCAAATGTTTCAGGTAGCCTTCCACAAGCTTCCCACAATAAGTTGGGTGAATTTTGGCCCATTTCTCCTGACAGAGCTGGTGTAACTGAGTCAGGTTTGTAGGCCTCTTTGCTCGCACACGCTTTTTCAGTTCTGCCCACAAATGTTCTATAGGATTGAGGTCAAGGCGTTGTGATGGCCACTCCAATACCTTGACTTTGTTGTCCTTAAGCCATTTTGCCACAACTTTGGAAGTATGCTTGGGGTCATTGTCCATTTGGAAGACCCATTTGTGACCAAGCTTTAACTTCCTGACTGATGTCTTGAGATGTTGCTTCAACATATCCACATAATTTTCCTTCCTCATGATGTCATCTATTTTGTGAAGTGCACCAGTCCCTCCTGCAGCAAAGCACCCCCACAGCATGATGCTGCCACCCCTGTGCTTCACGGTTGGGATGGTGTTCTTCGGCTTGCAAGCCACCCCCTTTTTCCTCCAAACATAACGATGGTCATTATGGCCAAACAGTTCTATTTTTGTTTCATCAGACCAGAGGACAGTTCTTCAAAAAGTACGATCTTTGTCCCCATGTGCAGTTGCAAACCGTAGTCTGGCTTTTTTATGGTGGTTTTGGAGCAGTGGCTTCTTCCTTGCTAAGCGGCCTTTCAGGTTATGCCGATATAGGACTCGTTTTACTGTGGATATAGATACTTTTGTACCTGTTTCCTCCAGCATCTTCACAAGGTCCTTTGCTGTTGTTCTGGGATTGATTTGCACTTTTCGCACCAAAGTACGTTCATCTCTAGGAGACAGAACGCATCTCCTTCCTGAGCGGTATGACGGCTGCGTGGTACCATGGTGTTTATACTTGCGTACTATTGATTGTACAGATGAACGTGGTACCTACAGGCGTTTGGAAATTGCTCTCAAGGATGAATCAGACTTGTGGAGGTCTATAATTTTTTTTCTGAGGTCTTGGCTGATTTATTTTGATTTTCCCATGACGTCAAGCAAAGAGGCACTGAGTTTGAAGGTAGGTCTTGAAATACATCCACAGGTACACCTCCAATTGACTGAAATGATGTCAATTAGCCTATCAGAAGCTTCTAAAGCCATGACAACATTTTCTGGAATTTTCCAAGCTGTTTAAAGGCACAGTCAACTTAGTGTATGTAAACTTCTGACCCACTGGAATTGTGATACAGTGAATTATAAGTGAAATAATCTATCTGTAAACAATTGTTGGAAAAATTACTTGTGCATGCACAAAGTCGATGTCCTAACGGACTTGCCAAAACTATAGTTTGTTAACAAGGAATTTGTGAAGTGCTTGAAAAACAAGTTTTAATGACTCCAACCTAAGTGTATGTAAACTTCCGACTTCAACTGTATATGCACACACACATACACTACCAATCAATTTACTACTCTTCTAGCTAGATGTCTTATACTATTTAAGTGGAAGGATCGGTTTCCTCCTACTTTTAGCCATTGGATAAAGGAAGTAATGGAACATCTCAAGCTAGAGAAAATACGCAACTCCGTTAGGGGATCTGCAATTACAGTTTATAATATCTGACAACATTTCCTATCCTTTGTAGAAGACATGGACCCAGCTAATTTCACAACTCCATAAACCAACCCAAATTAGAATTTGTATCGTTATTTTTACTCTTTTTAACTTTTTGTTTTATAATATCTTAGTATTTTTTTAAAACTATTTGATTATATTACTCATTGTATATCATGCCTGCTTTAAGTCTGGTTTTGGGGTGTGGCTCTGTTAGAGCATGGAGTGGTTGGGGTGGGATTGATTTGGTAGGGGATCCGTGTGTTTTCTGCCTTCTACCGGTTCTGTCTGTTATCTGTATAATTATAAAAAATGACAAATAAAAAAAACGTAGGAAATAAAACAATTGAGCTCAGGTGCATCCTGTTTCCAGTGATCATCCTTGAGATGTTTCTACAAATTGATTGGAGTCCACCTGTGGTAAATCTCTGCAGCATTGAAAGCCCCCAAGAACACAGTGGCCTCCATCATTCTTAAATGGAAGAAGTTTGGAACCACCAAGATTCTTCCAAGAGCTGGCCGTCCAGACAAACTGAGCAATCGGGGGAGAAGGGCCTTGGTCAGGGAGGTGACCAAGAACCCGATAGTTGCTCTGACAGAGCTCCAGAGTTCCTCTGTGGAGATGGGAGAGACTTCCAGAAGGACAACCATTTCTACAGCACTCCACCAATCAGGCCGTTATGAGTGGCCAGACGGAAGCCAATCCTCAGTAAAAGGCACATGACAGCCTGCTTGGAGTTTGCCAAAAGGCACCTAAAGGACTCTCAGACCATGAAAAACAAGATTCTCTGTTCTGATGAAACCAAGATTGAACTCTTTGGCCTGAATGCCAAGCGTCTGGAGGAAACATGGCACCATCCCAACGGTGAAGCATGGTGGTGGCAGCATCATGCTGTGGGGATGTTTTTCAGCGGCAGGGACTGGGAGACTAGTCAGGATCGAGGGAAAGATGAACGGAGCAAAGTACAGAGAGATCCTTGATGAAAACCTGCTCCAGAGCGCTCAGGACCTCAGACTGGGGCGAAGGTTCACCTTCCAACAGGACAACGACCCTAAGCACACAGCCAAGACAATGCAGGAGTGGCTTCGGGACAAGTCTCTGAATGTCCTTGAGTGGCCCAGCCAGAGCCTGGACTTGAACATGATCTAACATCTCTGGAGATCCCTGAAAATAGCAGTGCAGCAACGCTCCCCATTCAACCTGACAGAGCTTGAGAGGATCTGCAGAGAAAAATGGGAGAAACTCCCCAAATACAGGTTTGCCAAGCTTATAGCGTCATACCCAAGAAGACTTGAGAATGTAATCGCTGCCAAAGGTGCTTCAATAAAGTACTGAGTAAAGGGTCTGAATACTTATGTAAATATGATACTTCCGTTTTTGTTTAGTTTTTTTGCAAACAATTCAAAAAACCTGTTTTTGCTTTGTCGTTATAGGGTATTGTGTGTAGATTGATGAGGATTTTTTTTTATTGAATCCATTTAAGAATAAGGCTGTAACGTAAGAAAATGTAGAACAAGTCAAGCGGTTTGAATACTTTCCGAATGCACTGTATGTGTATTTGTACATGAAGGTTCATGATTTGAATTCTGTCATATACACTATACAGTGAGGGAAAAAACGTATTTGATCCCCTGCTGATTTTGTACGTTTGCCCACTGACAAAGAAATGATCAGTCTATAATTTTAATGGTAGGTTTATTTGAACAGTGAGAGACAGAATAACAACAAAGAAATCCAGAAAAACTCATGTCAAAAATGTTATAAATTGATTTGCATTTTAATGAGGGAAATAAGTATTTGACCCCCTCTCAATCAGAAAGATTTCTGGCTCCCAGGTGTCTTTTATACAGGTAACGAGCTGAGATTAGGAGCACACTCTTAAAGGGAGTGCTTCTAATCTCAGCTTGTTACCTGTAAAAAAGACACCTGTCCACAGAAGCAATCAATCAATCAGATTCCAAACTCTCCACCATGGCCAAGACCAAAGAGCTCTCCAAGGATGTCAGGGACAAGATTGTAGATCTACACAAGGCTGGAATGGGCTACAAGACCATCGCCAAGCAGCTTGGTGAGAAGGTGACAACAGTTGGTGCGATTATTCGCAAATGGAAGAAACACAAAAGAACTGTCAATCTCCCTCGGCCTGGGGCTCCATGCAAGTTCTCACCTTGTGGAATCAGCCCAGAACTACACGGGAGGATCTTGTCAATGATCTCAAGGCAGCTGGGACCATAGTCACCAAGAAAACAATTGGTAACACACTACGCCATGAAGGACTGAAATCCTGCAGCGCCCGCAAGGTCCCCCTGCTCAAGAAAGCACATATACAGGGCCGTCTGAAGTTTGCCAATGAACATCTGAATGATTCAGAGGAGAACTGGGTGGAAGTGTTGTGGTCAGATGAGACCAAAATCGAGCTCTTTGGCATCAACTCAACTCGCCGTGTTTGGAGGAGGAGGAATGCTGCCTATGACCCCAAGAACACCATCCCCACCGTCAAACATGGAGGTGGAAACATTATGCTTTGGGGGTGTTTTTCTGCTAAGGGGACAGGACAACTTCACTGCATCAAAGGGACGATGGACGGGGCCATGTACGTCAAATCTTGGGTGAGAACCTCCTTCCCTCAGCCAGGGCATTGAAAATGGGTCGTGGATGGGTATTCCAGCATGACAATGACCCAAAACACACGGCCAAGGCAACAAAGGAGTGGCTCAAGAAGAAGCACATTAAGGTCCTGGAGTGGCCTAGCCAGTCTCCAGACCTTAATCCCATAGAAAATCTGTGGAGGGAGCTGAAGGTTCGAGTTGCCAAACGTCAGCCTCGAAACCTTAATGACTTGGAGAAGATCTGCAAAGAGGAGTGGAACAAAATCCCTCCTGAGATGCGTGCAAACCTGGTGGCCAACTACAAGAAACGTCTGACCTCTGTGATTGCCAACAAGTGTTTTGCCACCAAGTACTAAGTCATGTTTTGCAGAGGGGTCAAATACTTATTTCCCTCATTAAAATGCAAATCAATTTACAACATTTATGACATGCATTTTTCTGGATTTTGTTGTTGTTATTCTGTCTCTCACTGTTCAAATAAACCTACCATTAAAATTATAGACTGATCATGTCTTTGTCAGTGGGCAAACGTACAAAATCAGCAGGGGATCAAATACATTTTTCCCTCACTGTATATACAAAAGTATGTGGACACCCTTTCAAATTAGTGGATTCGGCTATTTCAGCCACACCCCTTGCTTATTTTTTTTTTTATTTTTTTTTCGTCATTTAGCAGACGCTCTTATCCAGAGCGACTTACAGGAGCAATTAGGGTTAAGTGCCTTGCTCAAGGGCACATCGACAGATATTTCACCTAGTCGGCTCGGGGATTAGAACCAGCGACCTTTCGGTTACTGGCACAACGCTCTTACCCACTAAGCTACCTGCCGCCTTGCTGACAGGTGTATAAAATCGAGCACACAGCCATGCAATCTCCATAGACAAACATTGGCAGTAGAATGGCCTTACTGAAGAGCTCAATTACTTTCAACGTGGCACCATCATAGGATGCTACCTTTCCAACATGTCAGTTTGTCAAATTTCTGCCCTGCTAGAGCTGCCCCGGTCAAATGTAAGTGCTGTTATTGTGAAGTGGAAAAGTCTAGGAGCAACAACGGCTCAGCCGCAATGTGGTAGGCCACACAAGCTCACACAACGGGACCGCCGAGTGCTGAAACGCGTAGCGTGTAAAAATCGTGGTCCTCGGTTGCAACACTCACTGCCGAGTTCTAAACTGCCTCTGGAAGCAACGTCAGCACAAAAACTATTAGTCGGGAGCTTTATGAAAAGGGTTTCCATGGCCGAGCAGCCACACACAAGCCTAAGATCACCATGCGCAATGCCAAGCGTTGATTGGAGTGGTGGAAAGCTCGCTGCCATTGGACTCTGGAGCAGTGGAAATGCGTTCTCTGGGGTGATGAATCACGCTTCACCATCTGGCAGTCTGATGGACGAATCTGGGTTTGGCGGATGCCAGGAGAATGCTACCTTCCCCAATGCATAGTGCCAACTGGAATAATGGTCTGGGGCTGTTTTTCATGGTTTGGGCCCCTTAGTTCCAGTGAAGTGAAATGTTAACGCTACAGCATATAGTGACATTCTATACAATTCTGTGCTTCCAACTTTGTGGCAACAGTTTGGTGAATGCCCTTTCCTGTTTCAGCATGACAATGCCCCTGTGCACAAAGCAAGGTCCATATATAAATGTTTTGTCGAGATTGGTGTGGAAGAACTTGACTGGCCTGCACAGAGCCCTGACCTCAACCCCATCGAACACTTTTGGGATGAATTGGAATGCCGACTGCGAGCCAGGCCTAATCGCACAACATCAGTGCCCGACCTCACTAATGCTCTTGTGGATGAAAGGAAGCAGGTCGCCGCAGCAATGTTCCAACATCTAGTGGAAAGCCTTCCCAGAAGAGTGGAGGCTGTTATAGCAGCAAAGGGGGACCAAATCGATATTAATGCCCATGATTTTGGAATTAAATCATTAACGAGCAGATGTCCACATACTTTTGGTAATGTAGTGTGTATTAGGATTAATTTTCCATATATTATTGAGTATACTAACAATTATCTATTTTCTCTCGTCTTGTCTCTAAGTCTTTCTGTTCGTGCTCCACGTCCCTGTAAGCGTAAATGCTCTGTCTTGGCCGATAGCATGTTAGCACACAGTTAGCACAATGATGATGTTGATACACAGGCACTGGAATCCATCCCTTTCAGGCCTGAACTTCCAGTTGGTTTAGATCTTGGCAGTGTACATCAGGCACTTCAGTCGACCGCTCAGAAAAGACTCAAGGAGATAGACTTCTTCTTGTTGTTTTTCATGCAGGCATTGGGGCAGAGGTTTGTGGGTTCACAAATAGTCAGGGTTGCAGTCTTGTTTTGGAGTGTCCGTCGTATGGTGATTCCCTCGGAGCATGGCTTGAGGTTACACCTACTGAATACTACCGTTTTCTTGGACTGCTCATTTACATGGGATTTATCGAACTGCCTGAACTTTATCGATACTAGGGTACAAAGTCTCTTCAGGGTTCTTGGGCTAGAGCTTTCATGTCACTTCAAAGCTCTGTTGACTGCTTTACACGTCGTGGATCCTGCCACTGAGGATGATGCAGATAGGCTTAGAAAACTGCGGTATTTACTGGACCCCCTGAAACAGACTTGTAAAAAGCTGTATCAGCCGAACCAAAACGTAGCCATAGATGAGCGCATGATCAAATCAAAGTTGCGATCAGGATTCAAGCAGTATATGAAAGGGAAGCCAACTAGGTGGAGATTTAAATTATGTGTCATTGCTTCATCTGACACCGGCTACACTTAGTTGTCGATGTTTACACCGGCAGTCGGGATGGTCGTGTGGTTGACCTAGCCAGGAAAGTTGTTGAGGAATTAGTTGTGCCATATGCAAAGAAGGGTTACAACGTTTGGTTCGACAACTTTTTATATCACCCGTTCTCGTAAGTAGTCTGAGAGAACAGGGGCTCAATGCATATGGGACTTGTAGGGTAAACCAGAAACAGTTTCCTGGCACACTTAAGGTGGGAGCGTCAAACCGAGAGTGGGGATATGCATTGGTGTAGGATAGGGGGCAATGTTGGCCATACAGTGGAGAGACACACGTACTGTTACTTGCTTTTCCAATTTTCACAATGCAAATGATTCCACTTAGTAACGAGGCTAGTCCGACAGGATGGTGTTTGAATAGGAAAGTGGTCCGCCAGCCTGCTGTAATCCACGATGGGTGGGGTTGACAAGTCTGATCAGTTGATCAACTTCTACAATGTTTTGCAGAAGACCCAGAAGTGGTGGAAAACACTTTTTTCCCACTCTGTTGACATTGCATTTGTCAACAGTTAACTTTTGTTGCAGGAATGGCAGTGTAATCGCACAGCATCTGGCAAGGAAAATAGGCAAACTGGTTACTGCCAGAGAGAACCTTGCTAATCAGTTAGGAGGTATTGATGTTAATGACAGGTATCCATCTTTTGACAGACCTTTGTCTGTGAAAACTGTAAGCTCATCTTTTCACACACAGCACATGCCCAGTCTACAGGCCCCCTCTATAAGTTGTTGGCTGTGTAACAGGAAAGACAGAAAAGAAAACAGCACCCAGTTGGTTTGTGTGGCACCTGAATGCAATGAGGGCAACGGTTTTGTATCGTAGAGACAACATTATTTTAGGTTGTGGCACTCCAGTGAATGTGACTTATTGTGGAAATCGGCACTAGCAAAGACACTCAGATGTAGCTCAGATGTTCACTAGTAATTCAGCCTCTTTTGCATGTTTCCCTTTCCTGCATGTACCCCTTCTCCTGCATTTCCCCTCTCCCTTACGTGTTTTCCCTTTCTTATCCAATAACGCCACATGCCTGCCTCTCTTTATGTTTCATTCATGACTCTAATGACCTTGGGAATGTAAAGAATTTGTAAATTGTAATGACTGTAAAATAATGTTGTGCTTTTGGAATTGTTCCCATTCTGACTCTTTGTGTAATATACTATATGCTAGTTGAATGTAGAAATTAAAGTTGTAAAAGCTCATAATTGTTGTTATATGCCTTATTTGTTTTGTAATTCCAGTTCGATTTTGATGAAAGTAGCCCTGAAATGAATGTTGTATAATGTTATGGTTATGATAGCAATTTAAATGTATCTTAATTTTCAGGTTTGAATGTGACAATGTATTCCCCTAAAATTATTATTTAAATAAAGTTCCTGTTTTATTAATATTATATAACTTGTTTATGTCTTTCCTTATCATATGTAAGATTAAATGTTTTGTTGCAGATACAGTACAGTACTGTATGTGTTTAATATACTATTCAGATAAAGTGTCTGATCACAGAACATTCCATAGAATTTGAGAAAATCGGCCACTAAAACATCTTTAACCTATTCACAGTAAAAGGTATTTCTATTCTGATTTCAGATGATCATTCCTTACAAAACAAGGAAGACTCAATATACTCGAAGTTTTTCTCTATCGTCATTGGAAAGTTTTATAAATGGCAGTTGTTTGGGAGAAAAGCATAGACCTTCGTATAAGATACACATTTTCACCGTTTTGTTTTTTAATGATTACAATTTCATTGATGTGGTTCTATTGTATGTCATATAATTTGAAAGCGCTGTTTCTCAGATTTTACAAAATATGTATCATGTTTTCATATAAGGTTTGACACCAGCAAATTATTCTCATTTTTGCACATCGAGGTCATGGTCCACAAAAAAAATTGAAATCATTCTGCCGGGCAGGAAAGGGTTAAACTTTCTGATAACGGAAGTGATTTTTTGGTTGCAGGGAGGTTCTGATGACGTTTTACTATGTTCCCTTAAAGTTTTCCTGGGAGGTTTCATTAACGTTCTGAGAACGGAAATTATAGGTAATTAAATAATGTTCTTAAAACATCTTTCAGTAAGACTTTTAATAACTACTAGCTTAGTTTGGGTTAACTGTGTTGAACTACAACCACGGATAGGACACATGGAAATTTGTTTGCTTAGGCATTAATCTGACTAGAATCACTACTCTCGACGGGTCTGACCTAGAGTATGTGGACAACTACAAATACCTAGGTGTCTGGTTAGACTGTAAACTCTCCTTCCAGACTCACATGAAGAATCTCCAATCCAAAGTTAAATCTAGAATCGGCTTCCTATTTCGCAACAAAGCCTCCTTCACTCATGCTGCCAAACATGCCCTCGTAAAACTGACTATCCTACCGATCCTTGACTTCGGCGATGTCATTTACAAAATAGCCTCCAACACTCTACTCAGCAAATTTGATGTAGTCTATCACAGTGCCATCCGTTTTGTCACCAAAGCCCCATATGTGACCTGTACGCTCTTGTTGGCTGGTCCTCACTACATATTCGTCGCCAAACCCACTGGCTCCAGGCCATCTATAAATCACTGCTAGGCAAATCCCCGCCTTATCTTAGCTCATTGGTCACCATAGCAACACCCACCCGTAGTATGCACTCCAGCAGGTATATCTCACTGGTCATCCCCAAAGCCAACACCTCCTTTGGCCGCCATTCCTTCCAGTTCTCTGCTGCCAATGACTGGAACAAATTGCAAAAATCTCTGAAGCTGGAGACTCTTATCTCCCTCACTAACTGTCACACCCTGGCTCTGGGACTCTATATGTTGAGCCAGGGTGTGTTCATTCTGTTGTGGTTATTTCTATGTTGGCTAGAGTGACTCCCAATCAGAGGCAACGAGTGTCAGCTGTCGTTGGTTGTCTCTGATTGGGAGCCATATTTAAATTGTCTGTTTTCCCTGTGTGTTTGTGGGTTCTTGTTTCTAGTCTGTTTATGTTAGACTGTGAACTGTCACGTATCGTTTGTTGTTTTTGATCGTGTCTCTAATTAAAGAGTATGTTTGCCTGCAACGCTGCGCCTTGGTCCTCATCTCTGTTCGACGATCGTGACAGAAGAACCCACCAAGACTGGACCAAGCAGCGTGTCCAGGAGCCATCACCAGGGAGATCTCTAGCAGATCTCCTTCGCCTCCTTGACTGGGTCAAGCCGGGTGAGGAAGAGAAGGGCTTGACATGGAGGCAGAAGGGCGAAAGGCTGGCGAGGGACATGGAGACCTGGTCCAGGGGTAGGAGAGACGCCCAGAAATTTTTTAGGGGGGGGCTAACGCCGTGGACGACGGGCCAGCAGGAGACCGCGGCAGAGCGGCCCAGCGGGTTGGCAGAGGAGGCCGCCAGGTTACGGGGGCCACTGGTCGAAGAGGGGATGGAAGGTGTAGAGGCACGGCGAGAGGTACTGGGGTGTGTTACCAGTCCGGTCCGGCCCATTCCAGATCCCTGCGTAGGACCAGTGGTGTGTGTCCCCAGTACGGTCCGGCCTGTTCCTGCTCCCCGCACCAGGCCAATGGTGCGCTTCGTCAGCCTGGCTCGGCCCGTTCCTGCTCCCCGCACCAAGTCAGTGGTGCGCGTCGTCAGCCCGGCTCGGCCCGTTCCTGCTCCCCGCACCAAGTCAGTGGTGCGCTTCGTCAGCCCGGCTCGGCCCGTTCCTGCTCCCCGCACCAAGTCAGTGGTGCGCTTCGCCAGCCCAGCCCGGCCTGTCCCTGCTCCACGCACCAAGCCTACGGGGTGCGTCGCCAGCCCAGTCCGGCCTGTCCCTGCTCCACGCACCAAGCCTACGGTGTGCGTCGCCAGCCCGGTCTGGCCTGTCCCTGCTCCACGCACCAAGCCTACGGTGTGCGTCGTCAGCCTGGTAAGGCCCGTTCCTCCTCCACGCACCAAGCCAGGGGTGCGAGTCGTCAGCCTGGTAAGGCCCGTTCCTCCTCCACGCACCAAGCCGGGGGTGCGCGTCGTCAGCCTGGTAAGGCCCGTTCCTCCTCCACGCACCAAGCCAGGGGTGCGCGTCGTCAGTCCAGCACAACCCGTGCCTGGGTCACCGGTGCCTGGTAAGGTACCGGTCAACTGCTCCACTACGGAGCTGAAGCTAACCGCTCCTGCTAAGTCCAGTTCAGCTCCAGCCAGCGGGGCCAGACTGGACCAGGGGCGCTATGGGGGGTTTATTGGAGGGTGGTGGGCAAGGCCGGAGCCAGAACCGCCGCCGAGGAGGTATGCCCACCCAGCCCTCCCCTGTTTTGTTCAAGTTGAGGCGCGGTCGCAGTCCGCGCCTTTAGGGGGGGGTACTGTCACACCCTGGCTCTGGGACTCTATATGTTGAGCCAGGGTGTGTTCATTCTGTTGTGGTTATTTCTATGTTGGCTAGAGTGACTCCCAATCAGAGGCAACGAGTGTCAGCTGTCGTTGGTTGTCTCTGATTGGGAGCCATATTTAAATTGTCTGTTTTCCCTGTGTGTTTGTGGGTTCTTGTTTCTAGTCTGTTTATGTTAGACTGTGAACTGTCACGTATCGTTTGTTGTTTTTGATCGTGTCTCTAATTAAAGAGTATGTTTGCCTGCAACGCTGCGCCTTGGTCCTCATCTCTGTTCGACGATCGTGACACTAACTTTAAGCATCAGTTGTCAGAGCACCATACCGATCACTGCACCTGTACACAGCCCATCTGAAATTAGCCCACCCAACTACCTCATCCCCATTTTGTTATTTATTTTGCTCATTTGCACCCCAGTATCTCTATTTGCACATCATCTCTTGCACATCTATCATTCCAGTGTTAATACTAATTGTAATTATTTTGCACTATAGCCTATTTATTGCCTTACCTCCATAACTTGCTACAGTTGTATTTTTTACTTTATGTTTTGTTTTACCCCATATGTAACTCGGTGTTGTTTTTATCGCACTGCTTTGCTTTATCTTGGCCAGGTCGCAGTTGTAAATGAGAACATTTATTTTCTATTGTGGAACGGCCTCAGTAAAATTCGAACCTTTGATCTTCTGCTTTATCTCCATGGAATTAGTCCATTGCACCACAAGGATGGCGCTAGCATGCCATGTTTATTTTTTTACTCATACAAAGCTGTTCATTTTAGTCTATTCAAACTGAACCCATTTCAAAGGAAACAAGCCCTCATTAAGATCAGGTGTGGCCAATTAGTGAGCGTGGCCAACACACCTGAACACACTTAACAAGATAGAGGATAGAGAGAGTTTTGTTGATGCTGAGAACGGAATGTACAGTACCAGAGCTTGCAAAGCTGTCATCGAGGCAAAGGGTGGCTACTTTGAAGAATCTCAAATATATTTTGATTTGTTTAAAACTTTTTTGGTTACTACATGATTCCATATGTGTTATTTCATAGTTTTGATGTCTTCACTATTATTCTACAATGTAGAAAATAGTAAAAATAAAGAAAAACCCTTGAATGAGTAGGTGTGTCTAACTTTTGACTGGTACTGTATGTTTTTAAATAACATTCTTAGAAAGTTTTCTGAAAGTTAAAATTTTCTTGTGGTTTTTATGGAAAGTTTTGTTAACGTTCTAAGAATGGAATGCATGTAGTTCAGCTGGTAGAGCACGGCGCTTGTAACGCCAAGGTAGTGGGTTCGATCCCCGGGACCACCCATACACAAATAAATGTATGCACGCATGACTGTAAGTCGCTTTGGATAAAAGCGTCTGCTAAATGGCATATTATTTTATATTAGAACGTTCTCTGAAAGTTACTAACTTTTCTTGTGGTTTTTATGGAACGTTTTTTTAATGTTCTCTGAACAATTTGAGAACATTCCCAATGTCAAACCAGTTGGAGAACGTTCCTAAAACATTACCAAAAATGTTATTAAATGTAACCATGTTTGAAACGTTCTGTTAAAGTAATGAAATACCAATAAAATAACGTTCCTTAAATGTGCTGAGAATGTTCCAAAGTCAAGCAAATATCCTGCACTATTCCCAGAAAGTTGTGGGAAGGTTGTATGCAAATTAACCATAGGACAACCACGCTCTCACCAAGCTCTAAGAAACATATGGTTCTCAGAAAGTTATGTGCTAGCTGGGTACTCACCTCCGACCTAGATTCTGCCATATTGCTTTCACCTATCCAATATGATCAGATCCATGAAATGGAGTGAGCGAGGGCGCAACGGAGGAATGGCGCCATTGAATCAGATCTTTCAGTGGCGCAATTGGTTTGTATGGAAGAGGAAAGTGGAAGGGGGAAAAAGTAAGGAACTTGTCTGTCGGCCCTGCAATAAAGAACATAATTGGTTAAAGAAAATTGTGATAAATAAAAAAGTATACCAGTTTAATTTAAGGACGAAAGGATTGACAGCCATCCCATATAGATTGCAAAATCGTTGGGAAGAGATTTTTGACGTACCCATTCCATGGCATAGTGTTAATGAACTGATAGGCAAAACGACGCCGTATTCAAAACTTAGAATTTTTCAATTTAAATTATTATACAAAATGCTTGCTACCAATATAATGTTATTTATATGGGGGATACAATCTTCCAAGCTCTGCAGATTTTGCTGCGAAGAGACAGAATCATTAGATCATTGGACACAGGTCCAGGAATGGCTAAAGGATTGCAATATTTACCTGGAGCTAACCCAGCAGATAGCACTACTGGGTGATCTGAAAAGTCATAGTCAATCGATCAATAATATAATAATACTTTTAGCAAAAATGTTTATTTTCAATTTACAATCTGTAGAAACAATGAGAATAGAAGGGTTCAGAACTTTTGTAAAACATCACAGTACAGTTGAAAAATATATGGCATATAGAAATCCAATATGGATGGTGTTAAGAGATAGATGGGTGGTGTTGAATGGAGTTGAAGGATGGGACTAATAACAACTAATAACAACTAATAACTAATGTAAAGCATACTGTCCATAATAAGTATATAGGTTGAGAACTTTTGTGAAAGAGCACAGTTAGAAAGATATACATTTACATCATTTAGCAGACGCTAGTGCTAGTGAGTGCATACATTATTTTTTTAATACTGGCCGTCTGTGGGAATCAAACCCACAACCCTGGCGTAGCAAACGCCATGCTCTACCAACTGAGCTACATATCTGCTGGCCATTCCCTCCCCTACCCTGGACGACACTGGGCCAATTGTGCGCCGCCCAATGGGTCTCCCGGTCGCGGCCGGCTATGACAAAGCCTGGATTCGAATCAGGATCTCTAATGGCACAGCTAGCACTGCATCGCAGTGCCTTAGACCACTGCGCCACTCAGAAGCAAACCGGATGAACATCATGAAAATGATCGGAGAGGTTGAGGGTAGAGGAAGTTCAGGAGTAAAAACAATCAAAATATAATTATTGTAAAATTGACTGTGTCCATAAAATGTATATAGTATGTACAGTGGGGAGAACAAGTATTTGATACACTGACGATTTTGCAGGTTTTCCTACTTACAAAGCATGTAGAGGTCTGTAAAAAAAAATCCAGAAAATCACATTGTGTGATTTTTAAGTAATTAATTTGCATTTTATTGCATGACATAAGTATTTGATCACCTACCAACCAGTAAGAATTCCGGCTCTCACAGACCTGTTCGTTTTTCTTTAAGAAGCCCTCCTGTTCTCCACTCATTACCTGTATTAACTGCACCTGTTTGAACTCGTTACCTGTATAAAAGACACCTGTCCACACACTCAATCAAACAGACTCCAACCTCTCCACAATGGCCAAGACCAGAGAGCTGTCTAAGGACATCAGGGATACAATTGTAGACCTGCACAAGGCTGGGATGGGCTACAGGACAATAGGCAAGCAGCTTGGTGAGAAGGCAACAACTGTTGGCGCAATTATTAGAAAATGGAAGAAGTTCAAGATGACGGTCAATCACCCTCTGTCTGGTGCTCCATGCAAGATCTCACCTTGTGGGGCATCAATGATCATGAGGAAGGTGAGGGATCAGCCCAGAACTACACGGCAGGACCTGGTCAATGACCTGAAGAGAGCTGGGACCACAGTCTCAAAGAAAACCATTAGTAACACACTATGCCGTCATGGATTAAAATCCTGCAGCGCACGCAAGGTCCCCCTGCTCAAGCCAGCGCATGTCCAGGCCCGTCTGAAGTTTGCCAATGACCATCTGGATGATCCAGAGGAGGAATGGGAGAAGGTCATGTGGTCTGATGAGACAAAAATAGAGCATTTTGGTCTAAACTCCACTCGCCGTGTTTGGAGGAAGAAGAAGGATGAGTACAACCCCAAGAACACCATCCCAACCGTGAAGCATGGAGGTGGAAACATCATTCTTTGGGGATGCTTTTCTACAAAGGGGACAGGACGACTGCACCGTATTGAGGGGAGGATGGATGGGGCCATGTATCGCGAGATCTTGGCCAACAACCTCCTTCCCTCAGTAAGAGCATTGAAGATGGGTTGTGGCTGGGTCTTCCAGCATGACAACGACCCGAAACATACAGCCAGGGCAACTAAGGAGTGGCTCCGTAAGAAGCATCTCAAGGTCCTGGAGTGGCCTAGCCAGTCTCCAGACCTGAACCCAATAGAAAATCTTTGGAGGGAGCTGAAAGTCCGTATTGCCCAGCGACAGCCCAGAAACCTGAAGGATCTGGAGAAGGTCTGTATGGAGGAGTGGGCCAAAATCCCTGCTGCAGTGTGTGCAAAACTGGTCAAGACCTACAGGAAACGTATGATCTCTGTAATTGCAAACAAAGGTTTCTGTACCAAATATTAAGTTCTGCTTTTCTGATGTATCAAATACTTACGTCATGCAATAAAATGCAAATTAATTACTTAAAAATCATACAATGTGATTTTCTGGATTTTTGTTTTAGATTCCGTCTCTCACAGTTGAAGTGTACCTATGATAAAAAATTACAGACCTCTACATGCTTTGTAAGTAGGAAAACCTGCAAAATCGGCAGTGTATCAAATACTTGTTCTCCCCACTGTATAAGCTGGAAGTAGAGGCCTAAGCATTGTTGTTGACTAGTTTACTCCAATTAGGGAAGGGGTGGTGGGGTTGGAAAGTAAAAAAGGGAAATATATTAATGTATGTATGTATATGTATATATATATTTGCGAGAGAAAAAAACATATGGGGGATTGGAAGTGATGCAGACTATTACATTGATGGAAGTTACAATCTATCTGCAATATTAAAGCGGATCTACCCCCTATTTTTTTTTTTTTTAAACACCATCCACAGCTTGAAGTGGTGCCAATGGTGCCATTGAATCTGATCTTTTTCAGTGGTGCAACTGGTTTGTAAGTTGTCAAGTGGGTGGTCAAATGTGTGTGCAAGACAGAGGACCCTGCACTTAAACATTATTTTTCCATTAAGAACCAAAAAGGGTTATATCGCTTGCTTCACCCCTAAAAGTTATATATAGAACCCTTTTGTAGGATTCTTTGAACAGAACCCTAGGGGTTCTTCTTCAACGAACCAAATTGTGTTCTATTTTCAGCTGGTGCTAAGGCGGCGCAAGTGCCAAACGCACATAAAAACTGGCGCTCTGGCGTTTTCTGCCCCTTACGCCAGGTTCAGCAATTTACCAGTCCAAAATCGCATTCGCCCCTTAATTAATCTTGCTCTTGTGACTGACTTGGTTCGAACCGGGTCTCCTGCATGTCACAAGACTGTGTTAGCCCACTCAACTAAAGCTCATAGGGATGAGTTCAGGAAGCTAAGTTGTCAAGTCTCCAGCAAGGTTACTCATCAAAAGAGCGTGGACCTAACGGCACCAATATAGCTGACTGGGTTCAAACTCAGGCGTACTATACAAAAACAACACTTTCTGTGGCAAACAGAAGCAGTTGGATCTTTGCACCCCAATGAGAGTGCAACAGAGGTGGTTTGGTGATCCATGCATGTGATGAGCAACCTTATTGCCTGAGACCTGAAGATGTGTTAGATTGACTGATGGGGTTCTAACCCAGGTCTCTTGTGCACCAGACAATGTAACTTTTCAGGTCCCTGACAAGTTACTCATCACTCAAACATGGTCCCCGAACCACCTGTGTTAAACTTCACCCCCATTTGACCTCCTCTTTGAAGAGACCCATCCAAGTCACATAACCAAACTAACACATGTCAAACTAACACGTCTTCAGGTCTCAGGCAAGGTTCTCATCACATAAGCATGGGTCATCAAACCACACTCTTTTGATGAGTAACCTTCCTGGATCTTGAAGACTTGTATTAGTGTAGCAGATGGGGATCTTTGAAACTCACTCCTCAGCCTGAAGTGTCGCCCCTTGCACAATTGAAGAAGGACTTTTTTAATAGCCCGATGGGTTGGTATGCTACAGGAGGGTGGTCACGTGTGTTTTCGAGGCAGAGGTCCTGAGTTCATGTCTCTGTATGAGCTGAATCAGGGGGAAGCGGTACTCGCTAAGCAAGCTGGACTCGGATCTACAGTTGCACTCAGCTCAACCGCTGGGGTCGCTGTGGAGTGTGTTTGGGGGGTGAATGTAGCAGATGGGGATCTGTGCAACTCACCTTAGAATGGCTATGACAGGGCTATTCAACTATATTGTTATGTGGCCAAATTCCTGTTTTTGTCACACTCCCTTCTGCGCATCCTGTGAGCATCATAGAGGGGAACAGAAGGCACCAGAGGTGGCACCACAGGTCCAAGAGTGGTGTGTCAAAAAAATAATCTGGGGAACGTAGTTTTTCCTGATCTGGTAACCTAAGCAGGTAAAACCCCGGACCTTATACAGCATGATTTAATTAATCTGTTGTAAAAAGGTTTAATATGGGCTATGATGGGACCAGCGTTTTTCTAATCAGATCACATGGTTTAGAAAACTCCTGGCCTTGGGGAGGAAAAAACCCTGTCAAACTGCAGCAACCTTCTACTTGTTCATATTGATCATATTTTAAAGAACGACTAGGGAGGGTTCCTATACACAGACACTGTCACACCCTGATCTGTTTCACCTGTCTTGTGCTTGGAAATATGACATTTACATAAATATTCAGACCCTTTACTCAGTACTTTGTTGAAGCACCTTTGGCAGAGATACATACATACAGTACCAGTCAAAAGTTTGGACACACCTACTCATTCCAGGGTTTTTCTTTATTTTTACTATTTTCTACTTTGTAGAATAATAGTGAAGACATCAGGACTATGAAATAACACATATAGAATAATGTAGTAACCAAAAAAGTGTTATTCAAATCAAAATATATTTTATATTTGAGATTCTTCAAAGTAGCCACCCTTTGGCTTGATGACAGCTTTGCACACTCTTGGCATTCTCTCAACCAGATTAATGAGGTAGTCACCTGGAATGCATTTCAATTAACAGGTGTGCCTTGTTAAAAGTTACTTTGTGGAATTTATTTCCTTCTTGTTGTGACAAGGTAGGGGTTGTATACAGAAGATAGCCCTATTTGGTAGTACATATTATGGCAAGAACAGCTCAAATAAGCAAAGAGAAACGACAGTCTATCATTACTTTAAGACATGAAGGTCAGTCAGTCCGGAACATTTCAAGAACTTTGAAAGTTTCTTAAAGTGCAGTCGTAAAAACCATCAAGCGCTATGATGAAACTGGCTCTCAAGAGGACCGCCACAAGAAAGGAAGACCCAGAGTCACCTCTGCTGCAGAGGATAAGTTCATTAGAGTTACCAGCCTCAGATTGCAGCCAAAATAAATGCTTCATAGAGTTCAAGTAACAGACACATCTCAACATCAACTGTTCAGAGGAGACTGTGTGAATAAGGCCTTCATGGTCGAATTGCTGCAAAAAAAACACTACTAAAGGACACCAATAATAAGAAGAGACTTGCTTGAGCCAAGAAACACAAGCAATGGACATTAGACCGGTGGAAATCTGTCCTTTGGTCTGATTAGATTTTTGGTTCCAACCACTGTGTCTTTGTGAGACGCAGCGTAGGTGAACGGATGATCTCTGCTTGTGTGGTTCCCACCATGAAGCATGGAGGAGGAGGTGTGATGGTGCTTTGCTGGTGACACTGTCGGCACACTTAACCAGCATGGCTACCACAGCATTCTGCAGCGATACGCCATCCCATCTGGTTTATAGTAAAAATAAAGAAAAACCCTGCAATGAGTAGGTGTGTCCAAACTTTTGACTGGTACTGTATGTGTGTGTATATATATATATATATATAGTAGTATACCTGAAGAATATGTAGGATAGAATAGTATATGTAGAGCAATAGTTAAATAGGATAGGCCTTGACTAGAATACATACAAAGTGGGTAAAACAGTATGTAAACATGATTTAAGTGACAGTGTTCCATGTCTATGTAAATAGGCAGCCGTCTCTAAGGTGCAGGGTTGAGTAACCGGGTGGTAACCGGCTAGTGACAGTCACTAAAGTTTGGGGCAAGGTACTGGGTGGAGGCCGGTTAGTGGTGACTATTTAACAGTCTGATGGCCTTGAGATAGAAGCTGTTTTTCAGTCTCTCGGGTCCCAGCTTTGATGCACCTGTGCTTTTCACCTTCTCCACTGCAGCCCTGTCGATGTGGATCGGGGCATGCTCCCTCTGCTGTCTCCTAAAGTCCACGATCAGCTCCTTCGTTTTGTTGATGTTGAGGGAGAGATTATTACCTCTGTAAACCCATCACGCACATTCAGAGGTTAGCAGCACTCAGTCCACTCTTGTTATAGCGTCATGAAACATAATCTGACTCCACACTGAAATAAAAGTAACTATTAGCTTTTTCCAATGTCAGGCTGGGTCTGTAGCTCTATGGTTAGACAGGCAGCCCAATTCTGATATTTTTCCACTGGTCTTTTGACCTTATCTATTCTAGCCTATAGATTATGATATGATTGACTTCATATATTTCAATTAAAAAATCTACTCTGCTTACCTTAAAATACATTTTGCATACTTATTGGTATTTTCAACAGTCTTGTGAAATCAGACAGTTGTCATGCTGGTTAACTGGCAGTTGCCGGACAGTAATGTTTTATTACTACAGGCCCCGTGTAGCTCAGTTGGTAGAGCATGGCGTTTGCAATGCCAGGGTTGTGGGTTCGATTCCCACAGGGGGCCAGTATGAAAATGTATGCACTCACTAACTGTAAGTCGCTTTTTTCTAAGAGTGTGGCTCAAGCCTAGTCAGTGGCAAGTTGAGGGAGGAAGTGAAACAGATAATCTAGCACAGTGACGCCGGTTACATTATCCAAATTATTTTACCCTGTTTGAAGCAGTCCAACTGTAGATTTGTACAACAGATTCTGACCCAAGTACCTGGGTTAGACACATAGTAGACATATCAGATGAAATGTTAACCTCTTAAGGATCGGACCCTTTTTTTCCATTTTCGCTTAAAATGACATACCCAAATCTAACTGCCTGTAGCTCAGGACCTGAAACAAGGATATGCATATCCTTGATACCATTTGAAAGGAAACACTTTGAAGTTTGTGGAAATGTGAAACTAATGTAGGAGAATATAACACATTAGATCTGGTAAAAGATCATACAAACAAAAAAACATGCATTTTCTATTATTTGTTTTGTTCCATCATCTTTGAAATGCAAGAGAAAGGCCACAATATAATGTTGCAGTTAAGGTGCAATTTAGATTTTGGCCACTGGATGGCAGCAGTGTGTGTGCAAAGTTTCAGATTGCTCCGGTGAAGCATTGCTATACTGGATTATTTTGTATCAAGTCTGCCCAAATGTGCCGAATTGGTCAATTGACACATTTTCAAGTACATAATGATATGGTAATACAGAATGTAAGTTTACACACTCCCAGGAATGTATACACTAACTTTCACACATCTAGATGGCCGGGCGGGGTGGGTGTGGAGCCAGAGACAGCAGGGGTTCAAACTGTAGAACCCAGTTCCTGCATTTGAATATAAAAATGGATTTTATCAAACAAAACTATGCTACATTTTATCCCTGGGACCCTCAGGATGACGAATCAGAGCAAGATTACTGAATATAAGTACATTACTTACCTTCCGAGGTGAATGTATCAAACCAGTTGCCGTGATATGTTTTTTGTTGTTGTGCACTCTCCTCAAATAATCGCATGGTATTTTTTCACTGTAATAGCTACTGTAAATTGGACAGTGCAGTTAGATTAACAAGGATTTAAGCTTTCTGCCCAGATAAGACATGTCTATGTCCTGGAAAGTTTGCTGTTACTTACAACAGTCATGCTAATCACATTGGCGCACGTTAGCTCAACCGTCCCGTAAATTAATAACAGAATATACATGTTTTTTATTTTTGAGTGGAGTATTCCTTTAAAATGTCCAGCAGGGAGCTGAGCGATCTAGAAGTCAGTTTAGAATCACAGGATGACTATACAATTCAGGTAAGTACTGATGCTTACCCACTGGGCACACACTGGTTGAATCAACGTTGTTTCCACATCATTTCAATGAAATGATGTTGAACCAATGTGGAATAGACGTCTGTGCCCAGTGGGTATTTTTTCCATTCATTTGGAGTTGTGGCATAGCTTATATTTTCCATTCATTTGGATATCCTATATCAATAGAACAATAACCATCAACAGAGCAATGGTTTTATTTTCAATACATTTCAAAGCAATACACATTGCATTAATATTTCACAGTGACTCAACTCAAGAAGACCACAAAAACAAAACAACAAAAATATATAATGGCAAATTCAAACCAGTACATGTACGCTTTGGTGAAGAAACAAATGGAAACAGACAAACAAACAATTAGATTGAAAAAAATAAAACATTTTAAACTGCTTTAAACATAAGCTTTTGAACTCCCCGACTCTGACACAGGTGCTGCCCTGTAGATCTGTTGTCCACGGCCTGCTTTGGAGTAGTTGTTTGAATATCCCCTGTAAGACAAGTAGGGTACAATAGATTGGACAACAATTATTTATTTGACTAGCTGATGTAATAGATGGGAAATCGCTAGCTAACTAGTGTTGGCTAGCCCATCACCTGCCTGGAGACCTGAGATAGTGTTGTCCTCACTTTGTCCAACCAAGACCATGGTTTTGGTAGGATAATGGTTAGCTTGCATGTTAGCTTTGGGAGTAGGACGTGTCGTTGGCTGCATCCCAAATGGACCAGAGCCCTATAGTGCACTATATAGGGATTAGGGTGCAATTTGGGACTCATCCTTGTGGACGCAATTACTCACCCTGTTGGTGGTCCTGATGGACCCCTCTTACAGGAACAGCAGAGCATGACCCCACCTAGAATGGCCAGACAGGCAGCTCCCCAGCCCATGTATAAACCTGCACCCAGCTCAAACCTACAGGGACAGAGAATTAATCAACTTTACCTGTGTGTGTGTGTGTACCCAACTCAGAATGATTCCTTCAATAAAAGGTTTTTATGAACAAGGTTTTCATTGATTGGTTGAGTGATGTGACCTGACCGGAAAAAACTCCTGGCCCTAATTAGAACGCCAATTCCCAAGCAGTACTTTCAGCTTTTGGGATGTGTACTCACCTTACTCCTGCAAAGAATGGATCATGGAACTCCTGCACCACCCGTGCAGCGTACCATGACACAGCAGTCAAGGTGGAAAGACCTGCAGGAGAGGCAGATTGAGATGGTTGATAAACGGCAGAAGAATGAGAGATGGGGGGAAGAAAAAGAGAGAGATTGGTACTGAAGAAAGCTGATAATGCTGGCAGTTGGGAGTTGGGGACACACCTGATAAGATCAACAAGCTGCCGCCTGTCAGAGCGATTTTGCCCTTGGCCTGTTCAGAAGTGCTGCCGATCTTTGTGCATTTCAGCCCCAGCACTGACACAATGATGGACGCTAGACCCAGGAGCAGAGCGATGATCATCAGGGCTCGACATGCCTGTATGTAGCCTGAACACAGGAAGCGACAGAGTTCCAGTCAACAACAGACATTGGATAGATAGAGAGCCTAAGTAGACTGGGACTTGGAGAGGGAGGGAAATGTGCTCAACTCTATCCTCTTGCGTGTCTAACAACACACACAAACACTGAAGAAGGCATAGTAGAAATGTTTGCAGGGTGTGCTAGTGGGACATGTTGCCTAAAGAAAATAAACAGACTTCAATTGCTGCTATCAAGCGAGTGCTGGTGGCCTTTTTTAATTGTTAGACACATTTACATTACATTTTAGTCATTTAGCAGACGCTCTTATCCAGAGCGACTTACAGGAGCAATTAGGGTTAAGTGCCTTGCTTAAGGGCACATCGACAGATTTTTCACCTAGTCGGCTCGGGGATTAGAACCAGCGACCTTTCGGTTACTGGCACAACGCTCTTACCCACTAAGCTACCTGCCGACCCCGAATAAGAGGAACTGCTAAAGGCTGATTTCAACTTCCTGTATGTCACCTATAGAACACACAAATGGAGGCTTTAACTCAGATGTAGGATGTGTCTAAGATACAGAACTGTACCAATGCATGGATCATTCATGTTTCCATTGAAAATATGAAGACATTGTGTTCCTCTTATTCTTAAAAAGTGACACAGAGGAGCAGGAAACATTTCCCTTTACAGTTCCCTTTGGCCAGGGATGTCAAACTAATTTGCTGATATTGTTTGGGACAGGTTTTGGAGATGATCAATTAGTCCAGTACCTACCAGGCAGAGCGAGCATAGACTCAAAGTCTTTGCAGTTCCTAATGCCGGCGCTGTTCTCGGCACACGAATGGAATAGATTCTGGAACTGGCGTGTGGATACGATGACACTGCCAGACACCGAGGACAACTTCCAGTAGTCATTGGCTAGTGAGGAGCCTGTGAGTAGCCAGCTCGCCACGCATAACAAAAACCCAGTTAGTTCCACCGCCGTCGACATGATCACCCAGAGCACACACACACAGGTGTGGGAAAAGGCTTCCAAACTCTTGAAGTTGAAACCCTCAGACACACAGGATGATTGAAAATGGCCTCACGAGTAAAGCAAGTTGTCGTATGTCCTTGCTCGGTCTCCAATGTGCTGGGTGTCTGTTGTCTTGTTTCAAATGCAGAGAACTTTAGTCTTTGCACAGGGGTTGTAAAGCGATAAAAAGGCGTGTAAAAACCATAGAGGCTTCACCTATAAGGTGACGGTGACAAGGGTTTTGAGCTTAGGGGTGGTCTAAGGAAATTAACAATATGACAGATTGGTTCATCGAAATTGGTTTTGATTGGTTAATCGAAAGCGATGACACACACCCTGACCCACTGTTTGACTTTCTCAACTATTAAATCAGGAGTTTCACAATAGATACAGTACCTGCCATTGATGTTTGCCATTGGTGTCTCCTTAGAATATTCAGGTTAATATCGCTCTCTGTAACAATGAAAGTACTCCAACCTTTGGTGGTGAGGTGACTTGGGTTCTGACTACAGTTCTTAATTCTTATGAATGTGTGGTTATCTAGGAGTCTGTTGCAGTGTAATAGAGGCACACACACACAATGAAAATAAACCAAGGTCAGTATGACTGTCAATGATTGACCTTGCGATGATACAATGATACTTCTGCGTTTTACAACCCCTATTACCTTCATGGCCTGAAACTGAGACCATATGGCCTGCAGTCTTCAGTCTGGAGGTCGACAGTTGAAAGTGACAGTGACGTAGGAATGGAAGTAAGAAATACTATGAGAACAGCTTCAAAAAGTCCTGCTGAGACTTTGGCTGTCCTAATATGAAAGCCGTACTACAGGCCTACTACAATTTATTTCACAGATACTGTATGTCAGCCTCATCTACACAATACTTTTGTAATGCAAATACTTCTTTAGATCTTTGCTCAGTTTCTTAATTAATTGGTGCTGTATGGACACTTCACTTTAGACAAGGGTAAAACTACATCAAGAGTCTTAAGTATTTTAATCAGCAGCCGATATCTAACTGCTGGGTCACACTGTTGGCTGGAATTTAATCGAAAGCCGCCATTGCAATGTTTACACAGTGCTTTTGCCTACAAACCACTGTTCGTGCATACACACTACTCATTTTGAAACTTGGAGGCATCTACCAGGGAAGGAAGTATGTTTATGTGGTAACCAAGGAAGATGTTTACAACATTCAAAGATTTGTATTTGATCATAGAAAAAGACATCCTGGCAGGGCAATCTGTAATCCAATTTTGGACTTTTAAATTAATAACATAAACCCATAGATATTTGAAGACTACAAATTATAAATGCCTCATGAGCTTAGTTGAACTGTCGTACCCCATCAGAACCCAACATATACAGGTTTTTTAAACAATGTAATTGCAAACAAAGACTATATAGCCTCAAAACATTGTTAAAACTATAGTTTGGATGGTCAGTCCAATCCATAGCTCTATCTTTGAATTTGAAAGTGGTTACATTTCTCCAACACCATTCCTCAGCTGTTTACCAAAACCATTTTGTTGTTGTTTAAACTACAGATCGCCACTTTAATACTGCATGTGAGTATTGCACTGAGGCCTGCATGTGTCTCTCACCTGGTAGCCCCAGTACAGTCTTGTATTTCTGGCACTGCACAGAGCCCAGGGACGTGGCTGCGCAGGTCATCCACAGGCCCTCGAACTGCCAGTTGTTGATTGTGACAGCCCCAGAGTGGCTGCGGACCCTCCAGGAATGGGAACTAGTGCAGCTGTTCTCCAGACACCAGCCAATCACCCCTAAAGACAGACCCAGGACCTGGAAAGCTAAAAGCATGGTGGTCCGTCCTGCCGCCTGATTTACTGGGAAGAGAGAAGGCACAACTAAATGTTTTTGTTATGTATTAGTTATGAACCTACAAACACTGTAATGTTAGCTAAATTATATCCCAGTAGGCAAAACGGGTTGCACTGTCTTCAATGTGATATATTTCATGTCATCATGGTCAGGTTGTATGATGGTTGTATAAGGGTGTTTTGTTTATGTGGTTTTAGCAACCAGGAAAATACTTTATCTGAACCACCAACATACAGTGCCTTCAGAAATTCATAATGGATTAAATATATGTTTTTCTCACATCTACACTATACCCCATAATGACAAAGTGAAAATATGTTTTTAGAAATGTTAGCAAATGTATTGAAAATGAAATACCACATTTACATAGGTATTCACACCCCTAAGTCAATAATTGTAGAAGCACCTTTGACGGCGATTACAGCTTTGAGTCGTCTTGGGTATGTCTGTATCAGCTTTGCACATCTGGATTTTGGGATTTTCCCCCATTCTTCCTTGCAGATTATCTCAAGCTCTGTTAAATTAGATGGGGAGTGGTGTTGAACAGCAATATTCAAGTCTTTCCACAGATTTTCAATGGGAATCAAGTCTGGGCTTTGACTGGGCCACTCAAGGACTTTCACGTTATTGTTCTGAAGCCATTCCAGCATTGCTTTTGCTGTATGCTTGGGGTCATTGTCCTGTTGGAACGTAAACCTTGCCCCCCAGGCTAAGGTCGTTTGCACTCTGAAGCAGGTTCTCGTCAAGGATTTGCCTGTATTTGGCTCCATTCATTGTTCCCATCTATCCTTACCAGTCTCCCAGTCCCTGCCGGTGAAAAGCATCCCCATAGTATAATTAATGGTAGGGATGGTGTTAGACGGGTGATGAGCTGTGCCTGGTTTTCTCCAGACATAGCGTATTGCATTCAGGCCAAAGAGTTACATTTTTGTCTCATCATACCACATAATCTTTTGCCTTATAATCTCAGTCTTTCACGTGCCTTTTTGCAAACTCCAGGCGTGGTGTCTTGTGCCTTTTTCGCAGGAGTGGCTTCCGTCTGGCCACTCTCCCTTAAAGCCCAGATTGGTGAAGTGCTGTAGAGACTGTTGTCCTTCTGGCATGTTCTCCAATCTAAGCCATGGAACTCTGTAGAGTGGTCATTGGGTTCTTGGTCACCTCCCTGACCAAGGTCCTTCTTGCCCGGTTGCTCACTTTGGTCGGATGGCCAGCTCTAGGCAGAGTCTGGGTCGTTCCATGTTTTTCCCATTTCCCAATGATGGAGACCACTGTGCTCTTGGAAACTTTCAACACTCTAGACATTGTTTTATACCCTTCCCCAGATATATGTCTCATCACAATTCTATCTCGTAGATCTACGGCCAGTTCCTTGGAGTTCATTGTATAGTTCCTGCTCTGACATGCACTGTCAACTGTGGGACCTCATATAGACAGGTGTGTTTCTTTCTAAATCATGTCCAAACAATTGAATTGGCCACAGGTGGACTCCACGTTGTAGTGACATCCCAAGGATGATCAAAGCAAATTGGATGCACCCAAGCTCAATTTGGAGTGTCATAGCAAAGGGATATGTAAATGAGATATTACTGTATTTCATTTTCAATACATTTGCACAAATTTCAAAAAACGTTTTCACTTTGTCATTATGGGATATTGTAAGTACATGGGAGAGAAAAAACATATTGAATCCATTTTGAATTCAGGCTGTAACACAACACAATGTGGAATAAGTCAAGGGTTATGAATACTTTCTGAAGGCACTATATGTCCTTCCCATGACGTCATGAAAAAGGCATCTTTACCTGGTTGTAACAGACATCAGATGGTTGTAAACTTCTCAACCAGTTTACAACCAAAAAAGCATGTCATGGGGACATGGTGGGCCATTTTCTCCCCAGCTGGGTAGTGTGTACCTACCAGTGCTTCAGAGGAAATATATTTGTAAGTCACAAACGTATCTGTCTGTAGTAAAGTGATCGAATGGAAAGAACTTTGAACGTTTTCACTTTAGCAAATCAAACAAAACAAAAACAGCAGTTCAATAAAAAATGTCCAATTGTGTGTAACATTGATCAATTAAAACAACACAATCCATCTAAATGTTTAGAGAAATCTAATCGCAAGGAATTTAATTATTTGTTAAGACTATGTTACACCATCCAGATGAGTATACTGTATAAACCAATCTCTCAAACAAAGAAATGGAAAAGTAAACCAATTTACCTACTGTTTCTGTGATGAGAATGACTTGAACTTTCGGTCTTTGTTGCTGAGTCTGCTGTGTTGTTGAGTGGTATTTTGTATCCTCTGTTGTTCGAGTCTAATTTGTGTTTCTATCCACTTGTTCTATTCAGGTGTTTAACACCAGGTGTCTGTTTCCCTGGTGGGCTATGGAATAGGTAAGATGGAGGAAGAGAAAGTGAAGGGTATTTTTTGGAACAGAGGCTGTGGTCCCACTGAGGTGATATTTGGGTATCGGGTGGATCAATGACCTTCAAAACGATCTCCCACTCAGCACACATGCTCACCTCTGCACGTGGCCTTTTACTCTCCCCCAGATCTGCACTGTGGGTTCAATGTCCCAAATGGCACCCTATATCTTACACTACTTTGGTACAAACCTCAAGAACCTTACGCACAAACACACTGAGAAGCAACACATCTAAAACTCACAGAGAAACTACTGTTCACTTTTTCAAACACATAATCGTATTATACACCAGGGTCAAGTGAAGTGAAATTCACACCAAAAATAAACGACACCTTTTTAATGATTAACTTTTGACTGAATTTATATGGAATTGAACCAAACCCTGTGATACACAATTAAGGACACAATGATACAGTTATGGTCAAAATGACTAAGGGTGCATATCCCTATACATGTATAGTGCACTACTTTTGACCAGAGTCCTATGCGCCCTGGTCTAAAGTAGTCCCCTATAAAAGGGACCAGGGTGCTATTTGGGAAGCAGATTTAAACGAGAATCTCATTCTGAGCAAAAGACAGCGGTGATAATTTGCTAAATACTGTTTTGACTCTGACGGCAGCATAAACCGTGGTCATTCTCATAATTTTTTTCAAGTATCACAAATGGGAGAAAAGTGAGTCAAGAGGAAGAGGAAATGAGAAGACTTCCTCTCTTTATCTACAAACCATATCAGACACAGTCTCTGGCTTTTGACCGTTTGTGGACTTCGGTCATTTTTTTTTGTTTTGTTACATCAATATCCAGGATGTATCCTAACCAGCACCAAATATATCAGGATGTATCCTTACCAGCACCAAAGATACCAGGATGTATCCTAACCAGGATGTATCCTAACCAGCACCAAAGATACCAGGATGTATCCTAACCAGCACCAAAGATACCAGGATGTATCCTAACCTGCCAGCACCAAAGCTACAGTGAAGCCCAGATGACCATTTAAGCCCAAAATGCTTAAAAAGCAAAATTCAAATGCCTGTTTATGCCAATTTCAGAATAATATGACATCATGAAACAACATCCTGTTTAAAAACAAAAAGGGCACATGACTTCTGGATAAAGGCACGAGTGTCTTCCTTCCAGTATCCAGGTGATAACAGTGATTCAGGGGTACAAAGCCTCTGTAATTCCAGTCACTGAAAAGATGTATCGTTTTATGGCTTTTAGTTAATGGTTTACTGAAGAGGGAGCAAAGTCCATCACCTTTCTCTGTTTGATTGACATGAGACTCTTTTAGTGAAATAGTCAACAGAAATGCAATCCTACCATGGTAAATACTGTACAGCTGTACATAAATCACAGTAGAGCCATGGCCTGGAACACATAAGACAAAATAATAATATTTAAATAAACCTTTTATTTGGTTCAAATAACAAACAAAAATGATTATTTCCTCTACAACAAATACTCCTGTGCATACACTGAGTCTACAAAACATTAAGAACGGCTCTTTCCATGACAGACTGACCAGGTGAATCCAGGTGAAAGCTATGATCCCTTATTGATGTCACTTGTTAAATCCACTTTAAATCAGTGTAGATGAAGGGGAGGACACAGGTTAAAGAAGGATTTTTAAGCCCTGAGACAAGGATTGTGTATGTGTGCCATTCAGAGGGTGAATGGGCAAGACAAAATATTGAAGTGCCTTTGAACGGGGTTTGGCAGTAGGTGCCAGGCGCACCGGTTTGTGTCAAGAACTGCAACGCTGCTGGGTTTTTCACGCTCAACAGTTTCCCGTGTGTATCAAGAATGGTCCACCACCCAAAGGACATCCAGCCAACTTGACACAACTGTGGGAAGCATTGGCGACAACATGGGCCAGCATTCCTGTGGTACGCTTTCGACACCTTGTAGATTCCATGCCCGACGAATTGAGGCTATTCTGAGGGCAAAGGGTGGGTGGGTGGGGGGTATTCTTAATGTTTTGTACACTCAGTGTATTTAAGTCCAATATCTTCAATTTTCAGATCTGGAGGAAATGATAAACAAGAGGTGCGAAGCAATCGCTACTATCATTTCACACCCGAAAATAAAAACATTTGGGGTGTGCAGGGGTCAGAGAATAATGAGTGCTTTTGACTGTCGACATCATCATCATATACACGTGTATCATATAAAACAAATGTAGATGTGACATCATTGGTTTTGACACTGTACAGTGCCTTCCACATTGTTACCTTATTAAAAATGGATTACATTTTTTAAAATCCTCAATCTACACACAATACCCCATAATGACAAAGCGAAAACAGGTTATTTAGAAATTTTCGCAAATGTATTAATTTAAAAACAGAAATGCCCTATTTACATAAGTATTTAGACCTTTTGCTATGAGACTTGAAATTTAGCTCAGGTGCATCCTGTTGTTTCCATTGATCATCCTTGAGATGTTTCTACAACTTGATTGGAGTCCACCTGTGGTAAATTCAATTGATTGGACATGATTTGGAAAGGCACACACCCGTCTATATAAGGTCCCACAATTGACAGTGCATGTCAGAGCAAAAACCAAGCCATGTGGTCGAAGGAATTGTCCGTAGAGCTCCGAGACAGGATTGTGTTGAGGCACAGATCTGGGGAAGGGTACCCAAAACATTCTGCAGCATTGAAGGTCCCCAAGAACACAGTGGCCTCCATCACTCTTAAATGGAAGAAGTTTGGTACCACCAAGACTCTTCTTAGAGATGGCCGCCCGGGCAAACTGAGCAATCAGGGGAGAAGGGCCTCAATCAGGGAGGTGACCAAGAACCCAATGGACTCTCTGACAGAGCTCCATAGCTCCTCTGTGGAGACGGGAGAACCTTCCAGAAGGACAACCGTCTCTGCAGCACTCCACCAATCAGGCCTTTATGGTAGAGTGGCCAGACGGAAGCCACTCAGTAAAAGGCACATGACAGCCTGCTTGGAGATTGCCAAAAGGCACCTAAAGAACTCCAACCATGAGAAATAAGATTATCTGGTCTGATGAAACCAAGATTGAACTCTTTGGGCTGAATACCAAGCGTCACGTCTGGAGGAAACCTGGCACCATCCCTACGGTGAAGCATGGTGGTGGCAGCAGCATCATGCTGTGGGGATGTTTTTCAGCGGCAGGGACTGGGAGATAGAGGATAGAGGGAAAGATGAACAGAGCAAAGTACAGAGAGATCCTTGATGAAAACCTGCCACAGAGCACTCAGGACCTCAGACTGGGGCGAACAGGACGCCCCTAAGCACACAGCCAAGACAATGCAGGAGTGGCTTCGGGGACAAGTCTCTGAATGTCCTTGAGTGGCCCAGCCAGAGCCCGGACTTGAACCCGATCTAACATCTCTGGAGACCTGAAAATAGCTGTGCAGCGACGCTCCCCATCCAATCTGACAGAGCTTGAGAGGATCTGCAGAGAAGAATGGGAGAAACTCCCCAAATACTGGTGTGCCAAGCCTATAGCGTCATACCCAAGAAGACTTGAGGCTGTAATCGCTGCCAAAGGTGCTTCAACAAAGTACTGAGTAAAGGGTCTGAATACTTATGTAAATGTGATTATTCCATTTTACATTTTTTATAAATTTGCAAAGATTTCTAAAAACTTGTTTTTGCATCATCATTATGGGGTATTGTGTGTAGATTGACGAGGGAAAAAAACATTTTAATCCATTTTAGAATAACTGTAACGTAACAAAATGTGGAAATATTCAAGGGATCTGAATACATTCTGAATGCAATTTAGCTCCCTAGCCATCCCCTGTACTGACAGTGGGAGGGGTTTTGTGATCCTGTGGTTTTCATATCTTAGGGTTTAGGCCTCCACCTCAGCATTTGGGGAGATGATGATGATGACAATGACCTGTAGGCTCCTGGGTCCGTATTCACATATAATCTGATCTAAAAGGCAAAACTAATCCTAGATTAACACTTTGTGAATACAGGCCCTAGTTTAACTCAACAATGTGTCCTCTCCTCTTTGCTCACAAACATACAAAGCCCTGCATTATTATGTAGTGTGTGAGAGAGAGAGAGAGCGCACTGAATGCAAATGGGATTTTCATGTGTGAGTGTGAGAGAGACAAACGTAGAGCTTGTGTGTGTGTGTGTGTGGGGTAAATGGAGAGTTGGGCTTTGGTTTGTGTGGCCAGCAAGGCTGTTGATGCTATTGACACTTCTGTCATCTGTTAATTTATACATAACAGCCAAGGCCAGTCCATCCATATGCATTCACCCAGTCCAGTGCGCTCTACAGGGGGCCGCTACCACCGTTTCCTCCCCCACCAGGACCCTTTGTCCTAAGGTCATGCCACACCTTCACTAGTGGCTCGCGGTTCTTCCATATCAGCTCGTGGCCATACATGATGTACCAGCTGCAAAAAAATAAGAGAATAGGTGAGGAACATATAGAAATAGGAAGAGAGGTAGAACGGACAGAGCTCAAACGAGACTAAAAGAATAGATCTTAAATTAGTCAATTTTCCGCTGTCGTAGTACCCGACCCAATACCACACATGTACACGATAGGTTGGGAGCAGCACAGAGTAAGAAGAGTGGCGCCCCAGGAGCAGTTTGGGAGGGGGGGTGCCCCCCAAACAAAATCAGTAAAGCCGGGGTATAGTGGAGAAGATGGACAAAGACAGCTAGCTTGACCTAGATGTTGAGAGGTTTTGTGGCTGCCCTGTGCAACAGTCAGTTTAATGGGGATGAGTGTGTGAGAGAGTAAGTGAATAAGTGAGTGAGAGCAGACAGACGGACTAGAAGCTGACTTACATCCCAAAAAGAGCTCCGCCTAGATGGGCTGCGTGGTCGAAGTACCGCCATCCTAAAACTAGGCCAGCTGTATCCATGGCTACTATGGCTTTCAATGCCTGGACAGGAGAAGAGAAAAAGGATGGTGTGAATAAATAGGACAACAAAGAACTGGTCTCACACTTACATTTTAGTCATTTAGCAGATGCTCTTATCCAGAGCGACTTACAGTTCGTGCATTCATCTTAAGATAGCTAGGAAGGACAACCACATATCACAGTCATAGTAAGCTAATTCAGAGCTAGTAAGGGGGGTGGGCGATTTTATTGTTAGTCAATGTCAAAGCTTACTAGCAAGAGCTGCCCTCCCACGATTGGCTGTCAGGCGGTCGCTTTGCTGAAATTTGCATCAACTTGGGAAATGTTCAAACTCTGGTCACTAGCTCGCTAGTCGCGGTGTCTCCTTTCTTTGAAAATGACTGGTTGCTGGTAGCTACAGTGAGGGAAAAAAGTATTTGATCCCCTGCTGATTTTGTAAGTTTGCCCACTGACAAAGAAATGATCAGTAAATAATTTTAATGGTAGGTTTATTTGAACAGTGAGAGACAGAATAACAACAAAAACATCCAGAAAAACGCATGTCAAAAATGTTATAAATTGATTTGCATTTTAATGAGGGAAATTTGTATTTGACCCCTCTGCTAAACATGACTTAGTACTTGGTGGCAAAACCCTTGTTGGCAATCACAGAGGTCAGACGTTTCTTGTAGTTGGCCACCAGGTTTGCATACATCTCAGGAGGGATTTTGTTCCACTCCTCTTTGCAGATCTTCTCCAAGTCATTAAGGATTTGAGGCTGACGTTTGGCAACTCGAACCTTCAGCTCCCTCCACAGATTTTCTATGGGATTAAGGTCTGGAGACTGGCTAGGCCACTCCAGGACCTTAATGTGCTTCTTCTTGAGCCACTCCCTTGTTGCCTTGGCCGTGTGTTTTGGGTCATTGTCATGCTGGAATACCCATCCACGACCCATTTTCAATGCCCTGGCTGAGGGAAGGAGATTCTCACCCAAGATTTGACGGTACATGGCCCCGTCCATCGTCCCTTTGATGCGGTGAAGTTGTCCTGTCCCCTTAGCAGAAAAAGACCCCCAAAGCATAATGTTTCCACCTCCATGTTTGACGGTGGGGATGGTGTTCTTAGGGTCATAGGCAGCATTCCTCCTCCTCCAAACACAGCGAGTTGAATTGATGCCAAAGAGGTCGATTTTGGTCTCATCTGACCACAACACTTTCACCCAGATCTCCTCTGAATCATTCAGATGTTCATTGGCAAACTTCAGATGGCCGTGTATATGTGCTTTCTTGAGCAGGGGGACCTTGCGGGCGCTGCAGGATTTCAGTCCTCCATGGCGTAGTGTGTTACCAATTGTTTTCTTGGAGACTATGGTCCCAGCTGCCTTGAGATCATTGACAAGATCCTCCTGTGTAGATCTGGGCTGATTCCTCACCGTTCTCATGATCATTGCAACTCCACGAGGTGAGATCTTGCATGGAGCCCCAGGCCGAGGGAGATTGACAGTTATTTTGTGTTCCTTCCATTTGCGAATAATCGCACCAACTGTTGTCACCTTCTCACCAAGCTGCTTGGCGATGGTCTTGTAGCCCATTCCAGCCTTGTGTAGGTCTACAATCTTGTCCCTGACATCCTTGGAGAGCTCTTTGGTCTTGGCCATGGTGGAGAGTTTGGAATCTGATTGATTGATTGCTTCTGTGGACAGGTGTCTTTTATACAGGTAACAAGCTGAGATTAGGAGCACTCCCTTTAAGAGTGTGCTCTAATCTCAGCTCATTACCTGTATAAAAGACACCTGGGAGCCAGAAATCTTTCTGATTGAGAGGGGTCAAATACTCATTTCCCTCATTAAAATGCAAATCAATTTATAACATTTTTGACATGCGTTTTTCTGGATTTTTTTGTTGTTATTCTGTCTCTCACTGTTCAAATAAACGTACCTTTAAAATTATAGACTGATCATTTCTTTGTCAGTGGGCAAACGTACAAAATCAGCAGGGGATCAAATACTTTTTTCCCTCACTGTAGGTTGCTGATTATCTCAGTAAGTCTGCACAGTAGGTCACATAAGACACCCTACTAAGACATTTCACACAGCCACAATAAGTCAAATCCTAATTTTCAAAAGACGTACCAAAAATCACAAATACCAACAATACTAAATCCCCAAGTAGTATGGGTCCAAAATGCATGCACAGATGGACAGTTTGTGCCGACATTCTGATTCTGTACCCTTCTCCTGAACTGTACACTTTAGTGCTGGGGGGGGGGGGGGGGTGGATATAGTTAAATATCGGGATATTATTTTTGACGATATATCGTATCATTTTGACAATATCGCAATACTATTTTTGCGTTAGTTTGCTGTACCTGCACCAAAATTCCAGTATTTTTACTTCATAGCTTGTTCTCCATTTTCTTTTTAAATAGGGAACCAGCACTTTTATTTCCATGACTGATCAAAACTCGTTTTCTCATGGCTCTCGTCCCTCCGCAGCAGCAATTTGTTTGGAACATCGAAATACAATAAAATCACAGTATCGAATCGCAATACATATAGAAATTGGAGGAATCGCAATTCATATCGTATCAGCACCTAAGTATCGTGAGGTGCCTGGCAATTCCCAGCCTTAGTATACTCCCCCTCATGGGTATGAGGAATATGGTGAAAACTTGCTCCATCCATGCTTGCACCAATCCAATACTTTTAAAGGGAAACTTCACAATTGTATTAATATTCATAATCTCCAGCACTACCCCCAACATCAACATATGTAAAAATGGTGCGTTTCTATGTTTTGTAGTAAAAAAAGATTGAGGAAGATACGTGTTTCCAATGACATCATTGGTATTATTCGTGTGATTTTGACCAATTGTGAGTAGGCATTGTCTACTAATTGGTTGATGAGGTCATTGGAAACACTTATCTTCCTCAATCTTTTTTACTACAAAACATAGAAACGCACCATTTTTACATATGTTGATGTTGGGGGTAGTGCTGGAGATTATGAATACAAAGTTGAAAGATTGTGACATTTCCTTTAAATGCCTGAGCGCACACTTCTGGAGATGGGTAGAAAATTGGAATATAG
Source organism: Coregonus lavaretus (assembly GCF_964263955.1). NCBI lineage: Eukaryota > Metazoa > Chordata > Actinopteri > Salmoniformes > Salmonidae > Coregonus > Coregonus lavaretus. The sequence goes on along the minus strand of NC_140017.1, from coordinate 1,473,056 downwards.
CCTCTGTGTGGTTAAGTGTGCTGTAAGGCTTCTTCACTCACATTGCCTGCTGAGAAAGCATACATGGGGAGGAAGATGATTGCCAGCTTAGCCTCTGGCATTTTGGTACAGACGGCAGCCAAGACTGTCATGATGGCTCCTGACTGGAGAGGACAGAAAGTGAACAGGAAGTGATGTCAGAGACAGGAAGTAAAGGGGAATTCCGCAGGAAGTCTAAAATGTTGGTGCTTACCGCTCCAAGAGAGGGACCTAAGCGCCCGCTGGCTGTCTTACACACATAGCTGAACATCGTAGAGATAACACCTGGCAATGAGGAGATTATTGATTATTTATCTGAAAATAAGTCTGTACTTTCAGGACTAGTAATCTGTCTACATTACATTACAGTCATTTAGCAGATGCTCTTATCCAGAGCGACTTACAGTTAGTACATACATTATAATTTTTTTCATACTGGCCCCCCGTGGGAATCAAACCCACAACCCTGGCGTTGCAAACGCCATGCTCTACCAACTGAGCTACATCCCTTCTGGCCATTCCCTCCCCTACCCTGGACGACGCTGGGCCAATTGTGCGCCGCCCCATGGGTCTACTACATTCTGACGTTTCTGTCTCACACACACACACACGCGTGCTGGTACCTGCAGACATGTAGACAGCCATGAACTGCTCCCTGCCTAGCATGGAGACGATACTGGAGGAGAAGCTCCAGAGGACGTACATGTTGGCAGCCATGTGGAAGAAGGAGTAGTGGCTGAATGTGGACAGGAGCATGGGGAAACACAGGGTTTCTGTGGGTAGGGTACAGACAGGAGGAGGAGATCAGGGAAGTATTCATTAGGAACTAAACTGCTCAAAATGGGGAGGGATCTACCTGAATTTGTCCTATAAAAAATATTTTAATTGCTAAATGTTTTGCTAGGGTTTGCTACTGTGTGCACTATTTCTTATTGGACAAGTCTTTTCAGATTAGGTTGGGCTATAAAAGCTGTATATTTGTTAATATTTATTTTTAATGCCGTTTTTACTGTAATTTTTTAATATTAATTTATTACATATGTCAAATAAACTGGATCTCTGACTGTCAGTGTTACTAGTAATAAAGTGTCATGATTGACCAGACCAGGAAAAACTATAGCCTATAACAAGGGCTCCTGAGATTTTCCTGGTCAGGTCACATATTTGTATTTATTATGGATTCCCATTAGCTGCTGCCTTGGCAGCAGCTACTCTTCCTGGTGCGTGGTGAAGAAAAACTCAGGGTCCTAATCCTGACACTTGATTACTGTTACAGGTTTCGGTATTTCCATTTATGTTTTGAGGTTGGACTTTAGTACGTATAGCACTTTCGGCGCACCGATTGGTGTCACCTCGTTTGTCAGTATGTGTTAAACCTGTGCTGGCTTGCCCATCTCATTAGTTGGAAGGTGCTTCACCTGTGCTGGCCCAGGTGATATCTAAGAGTGGCTGGCCCAGTGCTTCAGTTATGTGAAGGGTTAACACCTTTAGTTGGCTCTCCCTATTTTGATTTCTAGACTAAATCCTTTATCTGATCTTCCCTGTTTTCATTTTGCTCCACTTTTTGGTTTGCTTCCTGTCTTTGAGTTTGGTGGTTTTCATTTTGTTTGCCTGTTCTTGGGCAAATTTAGTGGGTGCTCATGGTGGGGACTTTTAGGTCCCATTTGTTGTTGCTAGTCAACTTCCAGTAGACACCCCCATGAGTGTCTTTCAGAACCCCTCCTAAAACCCCACCTGTTTCGTTTTGGTTGTCAGTGACTGTTAGTTGCCCCTTCTGTTTGAGCGACATTATTTGTTTTTTTTGCTGGGGAACATAACAATTAACACTTCCTGAGGCAGAGATCAAGTTAAGTATATATTTGCCATAGGATAGGACAGTTTCCCCTACTCACTGGAGGCAGGGTTGGAGGTGAAGTATTTGATCATAGAGCGCTGGAGGGATGGTACTCTCCAACAGCAAAACACCACAGCATTAGCAGCTATGATCCCTGAGAGAGTGGAGTAGAACAACACAGAATGAATGAGCAATTAGTGGATAATGAAAGAGGTGGGGTGAGGTGCTGACGGGTGGAAAAAGATGGCGGGATGTTCTCTTGAGCAAGGAACCTAAACCGCTCATTGGGCGCCGCACTGCAGCTGCTCCAGCCTTTCCAACCTAATGTGTATCAAAGCAGATGGGTATAAAGCAGGACACATTTCTGTCTCGTACGGACAAAAAGTATATATTATCTTGACTGTGAAAGTGAGAATCATTATCTTACAATATCTGTATCAACTAATTACTATTGAAGAAGACAAGAAAAAATCTATGGGCTTCAGTACAGACTAACCTGTAACCGTACGTTGGCCCTCACTCAAGCTGTTCCACCACTGGTTGATCTGTAACAGAAACAGAACCGGTCTGACAAAACACCCACACAATGTAGTGAAACCTGGGTCGTGTTCATTAGGCACCTAACTGAATAAATCTGACAAACAGGGAGGGACAACCTAGTCTAATAAGAAACTTACATTTTAGTTCTGTTGCAATGTATTAATTTTTTTTACAAATTATTTTGCGTGTAGTAATGAACACGACTCAGCATATGGAAACAACTTGCTAAGACATCAGTGTGAACAGTTCACCAAGAAGAGAAAGGGGGAGCATTGAGATATTTGGCCTAGTGCGAGTGGCAAAGTCCCTAATGAGGTATGGTATTTGAAAATATAAAAAGGATTAACCCAATATCACGCATGTTTTGATCCATCCTTCATCTCACCCATTTGCGAAGTTCCCCCTGTTTCTGCGGCCGTAGTTTCTCCAGCCAGTCGGCCCGGACCTCGTCAAAGTAGCTCTGGACCCGGGACTTCAGTGACTCATACTGCCAGATGGCCGCTGTGCCAAATGAACAGCCTGTAAACTAACATGGTGTTAGTCCCCTTTATTCCCTGTCAGTGCTGTGCTGAATCTGGCAATATACTTATAGAAGACTCTGTGATTTAAACAGTAATGGTGTGTAACAAGAAATACAGTTCTATTGTACTGTGTTGTAGTATAGTTTATTGAGTAGTGTTTGTTTAGTTAAAGAAAGACCTAAAAACCTACCCCTATTGTGAACACCAGGGGCTTGACCAGTCTGCCAAAGTTCCTGGGGTGTGTGTATGCCACTGAGGGCTCCAAGGGCTGAGATGCACCCCTCTTGTGGATGAGCCCTTCACTGGGCTCTGTGTGTGAGGGCCCAGCCTCCTCTACAGCCCCCTTCTTGGTCTTTGTCTCCTTTGCTGCTTTCTTGAACCCACATCTCTGTTGAGTGTTGAGGGTGAATCTATGAAAATGCATGAACAGTGAAGAGTAAGAGACAGATGATTGGTCAATTAGTTTGCTATAATAGCATCCGAGTAAAATGAGAAATGGTTTGAATCCTCTTTCTATAAAAAAGAGAAGTGATTTTGAAAGGGAGGAACTTACTCAATGACTGACTAAGTCGCTCTGGATAAGAGTGTCTGCTTAAATCAGTGTTTTTTCATCCTGTTCCTGGGGAGTGGTTATTGCCCTAGCACTACCTGATTCCACTAATCAAAGGTTTGATGATGAGCGATAAGTGGAATCTGGGGTGTATTCACTAGGAACCAAACGGAAAGTGGACGGACAGACCTACTGGAACTTTGTCCGATAGTAACTCGTTTTCGTTGCAAAACATTTCTTTGCAAAACGTTTTGCTACCGTTGTTGCTAATGAATACACCCCATGTGTGTAGTGCTAGGGCAAAAACTAAATGCGCAGGCCTTTGGGTCCCCAGGACCAGGATGAAGAAATGCTGTGCTAACTGTAAATGAACACAGGTAAGGCAGCTGGTAATTCTTTCATATTTACATGGCACAATTCGTAAACAACAACTTTTTGGCGCTCCCAAAAGATAGATAGCTAACGTTACATGGCACAGAAGAATAGCCTAAGTCCAACTCAAATAATAATTAAATGGGAAAACTGAAGTAACAAGCAGCCACAAATATTACTACAACTGTGAATTGACAGGTTGCAAAGACTAGTGGGCTGTGGCACCACTAGCAACATATCTCAAAGGGATCAGCTGTTCATCGTCAAGCTAACCTAGCTAGCTCTGGCAGCCGCTAGCTCAGTTTTAGCTATCTTTTCTAGACTGACAATACATATATCAGTGGTCAAGGTCGTTGAGGAACTCAGCCATGGGCAAAATGCATATCGTACACCATACCTGTTTCCTCTGGTTGCTATACTAATAATGTCATTCCTAGCCCATCTTAAAATGCACACCCTCCACGACATGTTTGTGAGCGAATGACCCCTCCTACATTCGCTACCGGGTCAACAGTCTAAAACGGCTAAACAGAACTGGGTCATGGCTAGAAGGTATCCAGCTTTTGTCAAATATACGTCAAAAGTTTAATATGTTTGCATTTTAGCTAACCCTATTTCTAACCTTAACCTAATTTCCTAACGTGATACGTTAATTCTCCTAACCTGCTACCAAAAGTTAAATCTGTCGAAAAGCTGTATCCCTTCTAACCATGACCACAGAACTGACTGGGGACAACTAGTGGACAAGTAGGGACATGACAACATAGTACAGTGTGTTTTGGCTATAATTGAATTTCAAGATGTCATTTTTCTTTCAATAATATAATAATATGCCATTTAGCAGACGCTTTTATCCAAAGCGACTTACAGTCATGTGTGCATACATTTTTACGTATCGATGGTCCCTGGGATCGAACCCACTACCCTGGCGTTACAAGTGCCATGCTCTACCAATTGAGCTACAGAGGACCAATATTCTGACCATTTTTAAAAAAAATCTAAAAATAACTTTATTTGATGTGTTTCAATAGTGAAAAATCTAAAACATATCATCTTCCAAACAGGAAAGTGAGGAAAATGGCGGAAGCAGATGTTCCGTTTGAATCAGATGGCGTGTCCAGTGGAAATGAGTGTGAGAAGAATTGGATTGCAGTGTCGAATGCAAAAGGAAATAAGATAAGTAAAGTGGTAGTGGAAACTAGTAAGTCCAAACCTAGTTCTGATGGAATTGGAATAAGGGTTTTGGGTCGATGTTGTTACCTGGGAGATCCGTTTGAAGTCTTTATTACAATTGTGGATGTGTTGGATGCGGTGGCGTCGATGAGAATAACGAGAAGTGGGGACGCCAAGGGGGAAGCCAGGCTTACAATAATTTATCTTTCGTCTCTCAGTGTTTCATAATTGTCCTTCAATTCGCAAGAGGCTGAATGTATCTCAAAGGAGAAAGCATCCGAGCGAAACAGCGCCCCAGTCTCTCTACGTGTAGGCCATCTATCTGATACTGTCTGGTCCAAACGAGTGTGACATCGTTGCCGCCAGTAACATTCAATGCAAGGGAAGCCAGCGAGCATTTAGCCTCCCTTGACACAAAATTAGACAATCAGCGTTGAGCTAAAAAAAATAAGAAAATAAGAGAAGATTGGAAGAAAGGAGTGAAGTTGAAGAAGTAATGGTAGTAGGAGTAGAGACACAAGATTACATTCCTTGTCAACAGATTGATCCTGACATGTTGCATGTTAAGAAGCTGGACTTTGTTGCGTTTTTTACTTTGGTTATCAACTGCACAGCGCAAACAGAGAGGAAATCGGAGAAAATAGGCATCATTGTGAGTGCGGCTGAGCGTTTTTTGGGACTCAGGGACTTTTCTGCAGAGGCATTACAAGGAATCCTGTCGATGAATGCGTCGTCCTCACAGGAAGCCTGTGTAAGGACGTGATTTGAATGTGACTGAAGGAGTGGGATGGTTGTTTGATGTATTTTGTTTTTATCTTGTTTTGTTTCAATACCCCAAAAAGTATTTGGCGGCAATACACCAATAGGTGTAGTCTGCCGTAAAACTTTAAAGAAGAAGATCTTCCAAACATGTCAGATAATAGGCTGGGCAACGTATCAGCTACATACAGTGAGGGGAAAAAAGTATTTGATTCTCTGCTGATTTTGTACGTTTGCCCACTGACAAAGACATGATCAGTCTATAATTGTAATGGTAGGTTTATTTGAAGTGAGAGACAAAATAACAAAAAAAAATCCAGAAAAACGCATGTCAAAAATGTTATAAATTGATTTGCATTTTAATGAGGGAAATAAGTATTTGACCCCTCTGCAAAACATGACTTAGTACTTGGTGGCAAAACCCTTGTTGGCAATCAGAGGTCAGACGTTTCTTATAGTTGGCCACCAGGTTTGCACACATCTCAGGAGGGATTTTGTCCCACTCCTCTTTGCAGATCTTCTCCAAGTCATTAAGGTTTCGAGCCTGACGTTTGGCAACCCGAACCTTCAGCTCCCTCCACAGATTTTCTATGGGATTAAGGTCTGGAGACTGGCTAGGCCATTCCAGGACCTTAATGTCCTCCTTCTTGAGCCACTCTTTTGTTGCCTTGGCCGTGTGTTTTGGGTCATTGTCATGCTGGAATACCCATCCACGACCCATTTTCAGTGCCCTAGCTGAGGGAAGGAGGTTCTCACCCAAGATTTGACGGTACATGGCCCCGTCCATCGTCCCTTTGATGCGGTGAAGTTGTCCTGTCCCCTTAGCAGAAAAACACCCCCAAAGCATAATGTTTCCACCTCCATGTTTGACGGTGGGGATGGTGTTCTTGGGGTCATAGGCAGCATTCCTCCTCCTCCAAACACGGCGAGTTGAGTTGATGCCAAAGAGCTCGATTTTGCTCTCATCTGACCACAACACTTTCACTCAGTTCTCCTCTGAATCATTCAGATGTTCATTTGCAAACTTCAGACGGGCCTGTATATGTGCTTTCTTGAGCAGGGGGACCTTGCGGGCGCTGCAGGATTTCAGTCCTTCACGGCGTAGTGTGTTACCAATTGTTTTCTTGGTGACTATGGTCCCAGCTGCCTTGAGATCATTGACAAGATCCTCCCGTGTAGTTTTGGGCTGATTCCTCACCGTTCTCATGATCATTGCAACTCCACAAGGTGAGATCTTGCATGGAGCCCCAGGCCGAGGGAGATTGACAGGTCTTTTGTGTTTCTTCCATTTGCGAATAATCGCACCAATTGTTGTCACCTTCTCACCAAGCTGCTTGGCGATGGTCTTGTAGCCCATTCCAGCCTTGTGTAGGTCTACAATCTTGTCCCTGACATCCTTGGAAAGCTCTTTGGTCTTGGCCATGGTGGAGAGTTTGGAATCTGATTGATTGCTTCTGTGGACAGGTGTCTTTTATACAGATAACAAGCTGAGATTAGGAGCACTCTCTTTAAGAGTGTGCTCCTAATCTCAGCTCCTTACCTGTATAAAAGACACCTGGGAGCCAGACATCTTTCTGATTGAGAGGGGGTCAAATACGTATTTCCCTCATTAAAATGCAAATCAATTTATAACATTTTTGACATGTGTTTTTCTGGATTTTGTTGTTGTTATTCTGCCTCTCACTGTTAAAATAAACCTATCATTAAAATGATAGACTGATCATGTCTTTGTCAGTGGGCAAACGTACAAAATCAGCAGGGGATCAAATACTTTTTTCCCTCACTGTAAGTGCGCCAGCGCAATTCTGTCGCTCTGGAGGAGCTGATTCGGCTAGCGTCATCATCAGCACCATCGACTTCTGATTTCATCACTCTCACACTAGCTATGACAATTACCTTGCCTACGATTCGACAGACCATCCCCAACAGTCACTGAACCACAGCCACGCAGATGAGCGTCAAGAGAGCCAAAGGGAGAGCACTTTGCACACCCCGTGTACAATTTAAAGGACCTCCGATTTGTTTGGTGCAAGCAGCGGCCAATGTTCTGAACTGAAGCCGAGGTAGCCAGTGTGGGGCCTTGGGACGCCTGCGTTCACAGTGCTGTTTTTTCTTGCAAACATGGCGGCCCCTGCGCTAACCAGCCGGGCTGGGTCCGTAAATAGCTTGGGAAACAGCCCCACTGCGACTCCCAGCTCCACGAACAATAACAAGATCATCCCAAGCTACCCCGAGCTCGATTTCAGGTCCGGGGCCAGAATCGAGGATTTGAACCGATTGATTCAGGAATTTAGTAAACACGATCAGCGAGAATATGACGACCAGCGAGCGCTCGAGATCCACACGGCCAAGGATTTCATTTTCTCCATGCTCGGTAAGAGATAGTCGGTTGGGAAATCACGTCTGTTTAGCTGACATTTGAACCTAGAATGAGGCAGAACTGTTTTTATTACGCTAAATGTATTTATGACAATTCTCAATAACAACTACAGTCCGCTAGCTTGATCAGTGGTGAATGGAGGCAATAATGAGTGTGCTGTTTCAAATCTATCAGTGTAGATCAAGATATCAAATCAAAAGGCTGACTCTAAATCCCTAATATCTATTTAATCTCTGACCCGTCATTGTCCAGTCCTAGATAAATTGAACAATATAATTATGTATGAATTTAGTCTTACATCATTCATAGGGCTGCACCGCCTGCAAACTAAATGTGAGTGCCAATGCTCGAGGGAATACGGCGTGGTTGAAATCTGGTCGGGAGGTTTTATAACCATATAAACCAGATTAATACATATTTTTCATGACATCATGAAGAATATGTTTTTTGGTTGAAGTCTGATCGAACTACTGACCAGTTATCTAAATGCTACTCAATTAATAAACGTGCATAGTGTTTGTTGGCCATGCACCCATTGAATATATGACACTGGAACCGTTGCAGTTATACAAATTGGAGTAATGTTCTTTTAAAGCAGGGTTTGCATGATTCAGCTTAGAGCAGTTGGCAAACAACAGCTGCAGAGCGCACCAAAGTGGGTTAGGGTCTCATGGACCCAGTCAACAAGCTGGATCTATTCCGTTTGAGACTCGGGGGACTCGGACTCAGGGGGCTTCATGCGGGCCGAGCTCTTCCCGAGTGCGGCATAATCATATTACTCTGGGCTGAGGCTAATGGTACTCGGGCGAGTCCACTTCAGTTCATCCGGCCCGATTAACTTTTTCAGGAGTAGGGCCATTTTAAGTTTTTATCCGGCAGGTGATGAAATACCAATTAAATAGTTTTTTATATTTCACCTCCAAGGCATCGAATTTGCTAGGTCATTAGCAAGCTAAAATGTGTGACAGTCTCTGCGGCCCTATAGCCATCAGATATGGTTCATAATTTAGAGGATCTATGCTTTAAATGCTGTTGATTTTAGTACAGGCTATGGCTTTTCGTAGTTGCAGTCCACCGAATTGAAAAGTGCACATTCACTTCCATAATATTTGTTCTAGGCTACCAGCATGTAAGATAAACATGCACAATAATACAGTATACCCTTACAAAAATTAACTGTGTGTGGCTTCTAATGGTAACTGTTAATTTATTATGCTGTGCATTTTCTTCTGTTCCACTGAATGCAATTTAGATTTTTATAGACTAACTGAATTCGTTTTCAGAACTTAACAAAAGACACATAGGCCTGTGTATTTTATTGCAATATCCTACTACAATCCACATGTATTTACAAACCCCTATTTTTATCCCATTAATTTAAATAATTAGTGAAATTATTGCACCTGAATTTGACACTGAAAATATGACAATTATATTTTCTCTTAAAGTATTTGAGCAATTCAAATTACTGCACGCATTGTTATTTTAATTTCAGTAGCTAAATGAGGAGGTAGGCATATCTGTTCCAATTAAAACTTGGATTGGAATCTGTGCGCAGTGCAGGCAGCTTGAGCATTCAAGCGCATTGCTCAAGTGTCATTGGGACAGAGTGCCCGGTAGGCTACACAACAACGCAGCTGGAAAACAATGACAGCTTCTCGAAATGTGCACAAAAAACTTCGATAACATTCTCCTGAGTTCTTGTTTTACTTTTGTAAGTAAAGCGGCGGTTTGTTGGGGAGAAGAACATCAAGGAAAGTTTTGCTAACAGGCTAATTTTAGCTAGCTAACATTAGCTCTCTAGCTGATCTTCCATGGACATGGTAAGTTTACATTTTTACCTGCTGCAGCTAGCTAACATTTTGATATTTTGATATCTGTTTAGCTAATGACAGTGTGTCTCTCTCTCGCTCTATCGGTCTCTCTGCCTCTCTGTCTGTGTATGTGTGTGGGACAGACGGACAGAGAGCGATGATGATCACAATAACTTTAGAAAAAGTGTGCACATTTTTTACAGTAAGTGTCATGAAAAGCCTGAAAACTCAGGAGGTTGATGTGTTGTTGCGGGCCCTCGGGAAAGTCCTAAAATATGTCCCTGACCGCCGTGGTGGAGGAGGACGCAAAGTACGTATATGAGCAAGTTGCTCTTTTTTGAAGACCTCTCTAAGCTATAGCTGTGACATACTTCTTCAACTAGTACCATGGAAATACTTTGAGTCCACAAAGTGTCTTCAGGAACATCCTTTTCTAGTTTTCTTTTTAAATCTCAAATTGATAAAGTTGTAATGCGCTGATTCTCTTCACTGCAGATCAGACCCATCACACCACTATTCAAGAGGGTCACTATACTCCAGATCGCCTTCTCTGCTCTGCTCTGAGGTCCTTGATGAGGATCTACTCGATCACACCACTCTCTTATTAAGCATTCATTTAAAAAACCAATGTGCGTTTATATACTCTGTCCCAGTCTTTCTATGCATGTAATGTCTGTGGGTGAATTATGAAACAATTACTGTATGCAGATGTGCAAAGAATTGTGATCTAGATTTGTTTTTGCCATTGCTTGATCTATTTTAAATGTAAGAATATGTTGCAGATTGAAACTTTTAATTGGTGCCTATGGAAACAAATAGAAATGTAATTAACAATGTTTTCAATATACAACTTTATCCTTTGCAATCCTTTTTACAGAAGGTAATAAGCTGTAGTCAGGCGGTCATTACCAGGTTATGATGAGGTCTTAACTATGACCAGTAGCCTACATAATATAACGCAATATAGTGGTCAGAATTATGATGAGCTGGTCAGATAGAGGTCACAATTGCGACCAGAATAAGACGTCATACTGACGTCTTTTCAACCAGGTTTTGCCCACTGGGTAATGTATCATGGATATATTGTGACTGACTGACTGATCTTCAAATAACAATGAGTAGTTATTTAAGATGGAAGGTGACTTGAAGATTAGTCTGTCGGCTGCAATGTTGAACAACCCCTGTGTCTGATCACGGTGGGCGCGTTCGAGCAGATCACTTTTGGAAAGTCGTTGGTCACCGCTTTTCAAAGTGTGATCCTAATAAATACCAATACATGTTGACTGCATGATCTCTACAAAAAATCATGTGATCAAAGGTCATGAAGTTTTGACTGCAGTCGACTGCAAGTTTCTGCAGTTGCTCTTCACCAACTTCATTCAGCAGCATCGCCTACGTTGTGGGAGGCTCTATTGTCAACCAATCATTAGGGGGGTTTGTTTGGCTCACGAACTGACCAAAAACATGACTGAAACAGGAACTAACTTTGCCGCATTTCATAAATAGCAGTGGATATACAAATTAATGTGATATGAGTCTCTCTCAATAATTCATTGTACAATGTACACACACATATTTCCGTTTGTGAGTGTGTGATATGGGGGTTGGCGACATGTTTTTTTCAAAATTATAAAGATCTTTTTTTATAAACAAATGTCTTTACTACTCAGCTTTCGTCTAGAGTCGGTTGCTTTAACCTTACCACTCAAACATGCCCACTAACTCAGTTGGATTCAAAGTCTGGTCATGACCCCAAAATTCTTATTATTTTTGTTTTATTTTTATAAGAATAAAAATAATGAAGATGACGGGTCATTGTATGGGACAACATAAAAACGTATTTGAGAAAGAATATTTGAAAAATACAATTTTATGAAGTAAATGTATTTATTGGTTTCATAAAAATTGGATGAATTGGATGTTATTTGTTGATATAAAAATCAAAATATATTTGCAGGAAAAAATAGGAATACCACTGCACTAACTTTGATTTGACTGGCATATTAGGTTCACTGTTGTGGTGGTTCAGCAGCAGTGCAGAAAACTGGACACCAGGAAAACTCACTCAGATGATGTGAGCAAAAGATACAAATAGAGTAGCAGACAGACAGACACTCACAGTCGCACAGTCACACACACACATTTATTTCCATTCAAAATCCTATTTTCCCTAAACCTTACCTGAACTCTTAACCCTAACCCTAATTGTAACCCTAAAGCTAACCCTCAAGCCTAAAATAGCCTTTGTCCTCGCGGAGACCTGGGAAATGTCCCCATGAGGGAGAGTTTTCCTTGTTTTACTATCCTTGTGGGGACTTTTTAGGGATTTCCGGTACTCACAAAGATAGTAATACAAGCCCACACACACTTGCGCTGTAGGCCTACACACTTAAGCTTCTTGCGCTCAGTTTCCCAAAGTCACAGTGTCTCAAACAAACAGTGACAGTAGACCACAGCGCCAAGCCACTCGGGCCCGTCTCTTATGTTGGGGGTTATGGCTGCTGAGAGGGAACAGACACTTCCTGGAATCAGTGAAGAGGAAAACAAAACGAGGCAGAGCACTGCAGTCCACATGGATAAACTCAGCCGACGCTAACGGAGCATGCTAGGCTAGCTCAGTCCAGTGCAGTGCACACAGAACCCAGAAGCCAACGATGCACAAGCTAATGCCAAGTAATTTTTTTACATCTGAAATGTTATGGGATGGCAGGATGACTTTGACAGGGGAGATTATTTGGCCTGTGTTAATATTATGTCATGTAAATGTATCGGGTTGGAACCGGTTCAGGGAACAGAACAAAAAAACAAAACCGGGCACGAAAGTGATCTCTAGTGTTCCGGGACAGAACCGTTATTTTCAAATCTTGAGAACCGGTTAATAATGTTATCTTTTAGTTCCAAAAATATTCCTAATGTCTAGTATATAATTTGGTGAAGTTATATTGCTAGTAAAAGCCTAAACACATTTCAATTAATGTAATGATTCAAGCCAAGCCCCCTCCATGTCCACCGCTCTCTCCCCAATTTCAGTCGCATCTCGCGACTGCACTTAGTTGACCAATCAAAAATGTAAACCACTATCTTACCCGTTCCACAGCAAGCTGCTCAATCTGCACTAATTGGGAGAGTAAATTAATGAGCTAAATGAAAAAACAATGTTGATTTCTCAGTTGTTGTTTTTATTGGTTCCAACCCGTTCAGAACTTTATTTTCTGGTCAGAACACCGGAATGGAACCCAAAAAATATGGGTTCTGCTCTGAACGTAACATAATTTCGCATCCAACCGCTGAAATGTTTAGGCCTAGAAATACTAGTGTAAAGATCAATATAGCCTAGTGTCTGGCTCTGTATGTTATCCCCATAGTGGGCACTGGGCAGCGTGGTGGTTGGACTGTGACAGACACCCTGGTGGGGGTGTGAAATAGGCCTCTATTGCCCAGACTTGCAGGCTGGAGGGATTGGGTGGAAATTGGCTTGCACTGCCCCCTAGTAGAGAGATGTGGTACAACACTAGTATCCAGAGGGGTATATTATTTTTTTACGTTTACATTTTAGTCATTTAGGAGACACTCTTATCCAATTTCGTCAGTTATCAGATGCCGCCTTCATCCGCCTTTCCAGCCGTTTGGGAGAAGGGACTCCTGTATCCGCCTGGTCAGCCATTAAGGCTTTGTAATTGGAGTTGTCCATCTCCTAGACTGGCTGCCCATCAGGGTTTGAGAGCCCAGTCTACCCTACATTTTCCCGTAACCCTGGGTGGGTGCCCCTAACCGGGTGCTGTCAGCCGGAGCCAGCTGAACCCGAGACTCGTGTGGGTAAGGGGTAGCATGCAAGGCAGAGCAAAGCGAAGCAAAGCAAGCATGGAAAATTTACTCAACAACCAAAAACACTTCCAAGTTCAGCTTTCTTAATGAACCATAAAATAAATAGATATTTCTAGCTGGCTAACTCATTGATCCTGCTTTGTAGTATACCCCTCTGGTCTACTGGTAATAGGTTAAGTTGCATCTAAACAACACTAATCAGATATTTTCCCACTCCGCTGAATGTTAAGGTTAGTATTGGGGGTAGGGTAATCTGATCTTAGATCTGTGGTTAGAGGCGTCCTCTACCTCAAGTGTGTCATTCAGAGTGGATTGCGACAATAACGCAGAGCATTTGCACTGCTGAAACCTAATCATAGGCTAGCTATATGCTGTTTATTCATCCCCCTATTTTTTAAGGAGTGGGACAGTCCCACTCCTTTTGTATTTTTTGTACTTTTTATTGAACAGATAGGAAAGGTTGTGTCAAAGGGCAGTGGGCCGGATTTGAACCCATGCCAACTCTAACCGCTGGACCACACAGGCCGCTATTAATCCCCCTTCATCCTTCTCCCATCAGGTATGGTGCAGAAACTGGACCAGAAGCTCCCTGTGGCCAACGAGTACCTGCTGCTGTCAGGTGGTGTGCGGGAGGGCGTGGTCGACATGGACCTAAACGAGCTGAGTGTCTACGCCCGCGGCACCGACTACGACATGGACTTTACCCTCCTCGTGCCCGCGCTCAAGCTGCACGACCGCAACCAGCCGGTCACTCTGGACATGCGCCACTCAGCCCTGTGCCACTCGTGGCTGAGCCTGCGCCTCTTCGACGAGGACACCATCAACAAGTGGAAGGACTGCTGCACAGTGGTAGACCACATCAACGGCGCCACCAACTACTTCTTCTCACCCACGCTGGTGGCTGACTGGTTCTATGAGTCCATCAGCGTGGTCCTGGTGGAGATCCAGAAGAAGCCCCAGCGCGGCATGCCCCGCGTGGAGAAGGTGGAGCGGAATGGCACCATCATCTCCGTCATCCTGGGCGTGGGCAGCAGCCGCATGCTCTATGACATCGTGCCTGTGGTCTCCTTCAAGGGATGGCCGGCGGTGGCCCAGAGCTGGCTGATGGAGAACCACTTCTGGGACGGCAAGATCACAGAGGAGGAGGTGATCAGCGGCTTCTACCTGGTGCCTGCCTGCTCCCACAAGGGCCGTAAGGAGAATGAGTGGCGCCTGTCGTTCGCCCGCAGCGAAGTGCAGCTCAAGAAGTGCATCTCGGCCAGTCTGATGCAGGCCTACCAGGCGTGCAAGGCCATCATTATCAAGCTGCTGTCAAGGCCCAAGGCCATCAGCCCCTACCACCTGCGCAGCCTGATGCTGTGGGCCTGCGATCGGCTCCCTGCCACCTACCTGTCCCAGGAAGACTTCTCAGCCCACTTCCTGCTAGGCCTCATCGACGACCTGCAGAACTGCCTGGTCAACAAGATGTGCCCCAACTACTTCATCCCACAGTGCAACATGCTGGAGCACCTGTCTGACGAGACAGCCATGCTCCACGCCCGCAAGCTCAGCTCGGTGCGCTCCGACCCGGCCGAGCACCTGCGCACCACCATTGAGCACGCCAAGGCGGCCAACCGGCTGACCCTGGACCTGCATTGGCGCAGTAGCGCCTCAAACCTGCCATCACCACAGTCAGACGCGGGCGGCGAGCACCAGCCGGATGACCGCTTGGCTAAGAAGCTGCAGCAGCTGGTGACGGAGAACCCTGGCAAGTCCATCTCGGTGTTCATCAACCCAGATGACGTGACGCGGCCACACTTCCGCATCGACGACAAGTTCTTCTGAGAAAAATGCTCTTCTCCTCCTCCCCCCACAGCACCCATTCTCCCTTTGACTAGATCTATCGGTCAAGTCGTCAAATTAGTCGTTTTCCCAAGTAACGGTCGCCACAGAGCATTGTGAGGTGCTTTTTTCCAATGGTGTCTTCCCATTTTGTTTACCTGTCCCCACACCCCATCAACCCTACAATGCCCATGTCACCTTGACAAGGCCTTTACAGGACTACATAAAACAGGTGGAAGAAGGTTAAGGAATGTCTTAGTCCCTGTAGGGGAACTGATGGTACTAACGCCATAACTGTACATAGAGAGAGTTGAGTGGATATGTGTGTGTGTGTGGACATTGGTATTATTTTGCACAGAATGTAGAGGCACACAGTTATGGTGGAAGTTGTGCTATGAAGTGAAGTCTGAAATGTTGCATATCTTTTAGGAAGCCAATTTCAATGGTCTTTTCTTTTCTCCGCTGGGCAAAATGCTCTGAATGAATACCTACTAGTTTAGAGTATGTTTTAGAGCTGTTATTCCAATAAGCTGTATCGCAATGACAAGTTGTTTCTAACTTTACATTCTCTGTGCAGTCATGTCCATGTCCTATGTGTATAGTGAACAGTTCCAGATGTATCCAGAATATGCCAAAAACCTGCAGATATCTGACCGGCAATGTGATACACATATCTTCATCCTCAAGTGCAATTAGTAAACTAACAAACACACACACACCACACATACAAGTGCTAACACTCATTATACACACTCCTGATCAGTGAAATGGTGTATGTAATACGTATTTGTGATATTCCAGAACTCTGGGACCTTGTCCTTTTGTTTGTTTGTGTTATAGGGAACTCTGAAACATTTTACTGTGATTCTTATTTTCCATATTTGCTGCTGACCTTATGAATATGTTTTATGATTGACTGGTTATGCAAATTAAGTGAACAAACACACAATTATTAATTTTAATTGGACATGTGCGTAGCTACTGTGTACATAGTACTGGAAAACAGCAGTGGGATCCTGCCTGTATCATTTGTATGGACCAATCTGGCAGCGGCACTGTCAGCACTGACGAATTGCATGGCCTCTATCAGACAAACCTGTCATGGACCAAATTAGCAACCTCACCATCGGCAGGGATCAAACACACTGCCTTACCATCAATTCGGACTAATCAGTTGTGTGGCCTGAAGAATGTGTTCTATGCCTCTGCTGTTCCAAAGGCATACCGGCCACGTTCCAGACTGACTACATTGCAGACGCCTGCCAAATCTCACAACGCCTGGATAGCTGTCATATCACATTTTATGAGATGTCATATCACATCAAATAATATAGCAATCTGATGCCTGACTGTGCAAATCGATTGACCGTGGGTTGATGCAATGCAACGTCTGCAATGTAGTTGGCCTGAAACGTGACCATACTGTATGAGAGGGAGAGCAAGTTCCTCGTTCGGCCTACAATGACCACATCAAATCAAATTGTGTGATTAATCTGAGATCTGTGTAGATGGTAACACTATAAACATGCTAAAATGTAATGAAACATATTTAACAACAACCCTAAAGAGAAAACTGCTTGAAAATAATTGACAAACGACGTTGTATAACATTAAACAGTTGCTTGTCTGATGCACATTGATACAGTATGTTGCAAACAATATCAATTTGTGTGATGAATAAAGATGTACAGGATCCTACACTGTTGTCAGGCCCTTTGTATCCAAATTATATCCATTACATCAGGGTTGTCAAACTTATTTCATGGAGGGCCTAGTGTCTGCTGGTCTTTGATTTTTCCTTTCAATTAAGACCTAGACATCCTGGTGAGGGGAGTTCCTTACCAACTAGTGACCTTATTTCATCAATCAAGTACAAGGGAGGAGTGAAAACCCGCAGAGACTCGGTCCTCTGTGGAATGAGTTTGACATGGGCGTTACATGATCTCACTGTGATATGAAAGATGGGTCCCACTTTGCATGGTTCTAGGTTCTGCCGTTACAGTATCCCTATTTGTAGTTTGTGTACTCATTTACATTTTTATATGCATTACATTTGTAAATACCAACTCAGAGGCCTTGTTGTTTGAGTGTCCGCCCTGAGATTCGAAGGCTGGGGGTTCGATCCCAGATCGAGTCATACCAGACTCTAAAAATGGGATCTGATGCCTTTCTGCTTGGCACTCAGCATTAAGAATGCAAATTGTCTCCATTGTGAGTTGATTTACAAATCCTTGCAGTTGTACATGACACAGGTATTAAAGTTTTATATCAACTTGTATCTATGTATTCAACTGCAATATAATTACATAGGTTTTTGCTTCTATATATAAGGTGCATGTAGGTACAGATGTGTAAAGCCGGGTGTACACTACACGATTTTGGCCCTGATTTAGCTGTCCCAGACAAGTTTTTGAGATCGGAGAAAAAATCCCCATGTCGTTGCCTACTCGGGGCACACGGCCATCACCGACGCTCGTTTAATGTGAACGGTTCAGAGACGCAACTGAGGGCTACCGATCTTCTCTTTGAGCACTTCCAGACGTCCTGATATTTTCAAACGTTTGATTTTATCCGCACAAAATCTGCAATGCTCTTGTAGTGTGAGATGTGCAATGACAAGTTTTGAGAACGGTGGTCAGCAATAGCCAATGAGGTTGCCAGAGAAGAAGCAAGTGAGATGATGACGTTGCATCACCCAGAATGTGTAGACTCTCGAGCAGGAGAGATGACTACTACTAGTATGTACTTGCCTATAACCAAAGCCAAAGTGTCAAATACAGTGAGGGAAAAAAGTATTTGATCCCCTGCTGATTTTGTACGTTTGCCCACTGACAAAGAAATGATAAGTCTATAATTTTAATGGTAGGTTTATTTGAACAGAAATCCAGAAAAACACATGTCAAAAATGTTATAAATTGATTTGCATTTTAATGAGGGAAATAAGTATTTGACCCCCTCTCAATCAGAAAGATTTCTGACTCCCAGGTGTCTTTTATACAGGTAACGAGCTGAGATTAGGAGCACACTCTTAAAGGGAGTGCTCCCAATCTCAGCTTGTTACCTGTATAAAAGACACCTGTCCACAGAAGCAATCAATCAATCAGATTCCAAACTCTCCACCATGGCCAAGACCAAAGAGCTCTCCAAGAATGTCAGGGACAAGATTGTAGACCTACACAAGGCTGGAATGGGCTACAAGACCATCGCCAAGCAGCTGGATGAGAAGGTGACAACAGTTGGTGCGATTATTCGCAAATGGAAGAAACACAAAAGAACTGTCAATCTCCCTCAGCCTGGGGCTCCATGCAAGTTCTCACCTCGTGGAGTTGCAATGATCATGAGAACGGTGAGGAATCAGCCCAGAACTACACAGGAGGATCTTGTCAATGATATCAAGGCAGCTGGGACCATAGTCACCAAGAAAACAATTGGTAACACACTACACCGTGAAGGACTGAAATCCTGCAGCGCCCGCAAGGTCCCCCTGCTCATGAAAGCACATATACAGGCCCGTCTGAAGTTTGCCAATGAACATCTGAATGATTCAGAGGAGATCTGGGTGAAAGTGTTGTGGTCAGATGAGACCAAAATCGAGCTCTTCTCATCAACTCAACTCGCCGTGTTTGGAGGAGGAGGAATGCTGCCTATGACCCCAAGAACACCATCCCCACCGTCAAACATGGAGGTGGAAACATTATGCTTTGGGGGTGTTTTTCTGCTAAGGGGACAGGACAACTTTACCGCATCAAAGGGACAATGGACGGGGCCATGTACCGTCAAATCTTGGGTGAGAATCTCATTCCCTCAGCCAGGGCATTGAAAATGGGTCGTGGATGGGTATTCCAGCATGACAATGACCCAAAACACACGGCCAAGGCAACAAAAGAGTGGCTCAAGAAGAAGCACATTAAGGTCCTGGAGTGGCCTAGCCAGTCTCCAGACCTTAATCCTATAGAAAATCTGTGGAGGGAGCTGAAGGTTCGAGTTGCCAAACGTCAGCATCGAATCCTTAATGACTTGGAGAAGATCTGCAAAGAGGAGTGGGACAAAATCCCTCCTGAGATGTGTGCAAACCTGGTGGCCAACTACAAGAAACGTTTGACCTCTGTGATTGCCAACAAGGGTTTTGCCACCAAGTACTAAGTCATGTTTTGCAGAGGGGTCAAATACTTATTTCCCTCATTAAAATGCAAATCAATTCATAACATTCTTGACATGCGTTTTTCTGGATTTTTTTGTTGTTATTCTGTCTCTCACTGTTCAAATAAACCTACCATTAAAATTATAGACTGATCATGTCTTTGTCAGTGGGCAAACGTACAAAATCAGCAGGGGATCAAATACTTTTTTCCCTCACTGTAGTTACAGCTCTGAAGTTCACAAGCAATGTTATTCAATTCAAAATGTTGGCTAGATATTTCAACTCTGTATGGCAAGCAGGAATGTCTGTCGGAAAACGTTTGAGGCTGCTTTGAGCCACAGCGCATTGTAGCTACGTTAAATCTAATCACATCATTATTTTCGTGAGACAGCGAGGTATCGAGAATCCTCACGACCAAGGGAAGAATCTTGTAGTGTGTGACCCCCGTCTGTGCCAGATCGTTTAGTGTGTGCACCACTAGGTTGGCAAGACAAAAAAAACGTCAGGAAAGACAGTCGATTAATGTGAGAGGCTCAGCGATGTTAGTGTAGTGTACACCCGTCTTAAGCTGTGGTAGCTGCTGTCCTTTGAGTACTTGGCTCTTTAGCAATTGTCTTTCCACGATTCCATGCATCCTCTCTCCTCACATCCTTCTCAAAGTGCATTGGAGGAGAGAAAGTCAGAGATAACCCAGAACCTTGGATCATATCCTCCAATCCATATAGTAAGGTTTATTTGATCTTGTATACATTCACAGCTAAAAGCTGAATCCCATATTCTGACAAAAAAAGGGAAACAAAGAGTTGATTTAGATTGGTTCATGATGGCTGAAGGGTTGATTGAAGCAGTTTGGGATGACTGGAGTGGAGGGAGCATCGTTGGT
Source organism: Coregonus lavaretus (assembly GCF_964263955.1). Classification (NCBI taxonomy): domain Eukaryota; kingdom Metazoa; phylum Chordata; class Actinopteri; order Salmoniformes; family Salmonidae; genus Coregonus; species Coregonus lavaretus. The sequence goes on along the minus strand of NC_140017.1, from coordinate 1,452,425 downwards.
CTCATAGGGGAGGAACCATCACGGTAGCAGCCAGGGGATTCAGTCAGACAAGGAGAGGTCCGAAGCCTCAGCATCTCGTCGTCTCAGACGTCCTGCCTCTCCATATAGCCACTTGGCTTAGTAGATATGGAACTATTCCTCCAATATCTTTTGCAGAACCCACTTGGAGGCAAGGAGTGAGGACACAGGGAAATACTTTTGACATTTACCCCTTCACAGTGTTTTGGCCAAAGGACGAAACAGAGGTCCCTTGCCTTGGTTTCTTCCTCTTAAGGAGAGGAGACGATCACTAATATTGACAACCTTCTCCTCCCAGACTGCTCTTACAGCTAATGTTGGTAGGTAAGACAGAGCGCGAGAGGGAGGGAGTGACAGACAACAGCACTGTTCACACGCACTTACATATCCATCCTCCCTCCCTTTCCGTAGGTAATCCCTGATCTGTAAGTAATTGGAAAAGTGAAAGCTAGTTACAATCAGACTGTTGCTTTCACCAACCCAACCTTGCCAGATCATTGATTACCTCAAGGAAGGTGGGAAGGAGGAATTCCAATAGGCCCCAGATGTGATGTAACAACAGGGAGGCCATGGCATGGTGAATATGGTTGAATGAGTCAGGACGCAGGGACTGATATGATTTGGTGGGGTGCAGCAATAAATTGTCCTGAGAGACTGACATATAGGAATGGGGTGTATTCAGTGAGGTGAAACGTTGCAGATAGAAATGTAATGAATATAATACATGATGCCCAATTATGCATGCCAGAAAATCAGATCTGTTCTACAAAAAGCATTTCTATCTGAACATTTGGTAACGTTGCACCCTTCTGAAGAGACTGCGGAAATCAATTTAGACTCCACCTACATAATGACTAAGAGCATCATGTATCGCTTAGTGAGACTGAAAATGAGTCTCTATTTTTTGTAGCCTACATTACAGGTCCTCAATTTTTCTTGTAGATTATTAAAAAGTACTTCTGAAAGGAAGAGGTTGATGAAATTGACAGTTCTTTAGGGGCACATATGATATGTAATCTGAATTTATACAGATTATATCTGTGTTCTCTGAATTTGTCCTCACAGTCTGGCAGCTCTAGCCCAAAGCATTCAAATGTGTATAATCTATTTCCATTTTGTGTACACCCCCACCAGCCTCCTCTCCTCCCTACCTCTACCTCTGCCTGGTTATTTTCGCTTCCTGTTGTCACAGCACCTGTCAGGACACCTGCGGCCCAGGCTCCAACCGCAAGGCTGCGCCCCTCTCTTTCCAGCCCCACCCTCTCTGCATGCACACGCTCAAGGGTGAAGTTTCCCCTTGGTACAGATCTAGGATGAGCTTCCCCTCCCCCAATCCTAACCTTAATCATTAGTGGGGGAAATGCAAAACTGACCTAAGATCAGCGTCTAGGGGTAACTTCACGCTACACCCATGCAAACTGTTGTGGAGGTGTGTTTACAGGGTTTGTGTTCGACACTGTATATTCTGGCTCAGAGTATTCTAGGACAGTGAGCCTTATGGGTAAAAATAAGCCTTTTCTATCAGTCACGTTTATAAGAATATGACATACAGTATATCTTCTTGGTGCCAACACACAAGACAACAACTTTACATTTGAAAACAACAATTACATCCAAGGTCCAGTAAGAAAGTAGCCTTGTAGATATTGACAGACATTAATACATAGTGATGTACAGCCCACAGCAAAGTGGAAAAAACATAAAAGATTCAGGTTTCCATATCTCAATACGTTCAGTTCTCTCCCTCAGATTCAGGTTTCCATATCTCAATACGTTCAGTTCTCTCCCTCAGATTCAGGTTTCCATATCTCAATACGTTCAGTTCTCTCCCTCAGATTCAGGTTTCCATATCTCAATACGTTCAGTTCTCTCCCTCGTGGTTTTAGTGTGCGTCCCAAATAGCACCTTATTCCCTACACTCTTAGAAGTAAAGGAGCCTGGAAGAACCTTTTGGGGTTCTAAAAATGACAAAGGTTGACCAGGTCACAAAGGTTCATCGAGGAACCCCTCTGAAAAGGTTCTTCGAGGAACCCTTGTGACATGAGGGATATATCTTTGAAAGATTGTCACAGATTGACGTTTATACACTGATACTGGGCTGCCTGTGTAAAGGTTCAAACAGGAACCTGTTTGTGATGGGAGGGGTTAAATGTGGAACCTTTTTAATAATATATTGTAGCAGCATTGTAATATAATAACATTGCTGATTACATATAGAGCCATGACAGTCATCCGTATGCAATGACCTCTTTGTACAGTAATAAAGTAATAACTATTCCAATATTGGGATTTGCATAGGCACTTCAGCAACTCATTCACATCTGTAAGCCTCATTGAAGCTTCAAAACTCTCAGTGTTCAACGTTAACATGTGATGACAATACAACAGAACAGATAAACAGGAATTATGTTTACTCTAACGGGTGGCCAAGAATAAGTATCTGAAAGCCACGCCCTTATTAAGCCACGGCTCCAGTCTTACATCTGACCCGCTGGGTCATATCTTAATTACCCAGCATCAACAACCCAACCTGGCTCTTTTTAAAGAAAACAATCCAACTAAGTGACGCAATGCCTGCAACCCATCAGTTGGGTCATCCAAACAACCAAGCATTTTTAAGAGTGTATTTGTATTTGTATTTATTATGGATCCCCATTAGGGGATCCATAATAAATGGTTCCCCTAAAATACTCTTCCTGGGGTCCAGCAAAATTAAGGCAGTTATACAATTTTTAAATACAATACATTCACAACATATTTCACAACACATTAAGCGTGTGCCCTCAGGCCCCTACTCTACTACCACATATCTACAACACAAAATCCATATGTACGTGTGTGTATAATGGGTATGTTATCGTGTGTTTGTATGCATGTGTCTGTGCCTATGTTTGTGTTGCTTCGCTGTTCCATAAGGTGAAGTTTTATCCGTTTTTTAAATATAATTTTACTGCTTGCATGAGTTACTTGATGTGGAATAGAGTTCCATGTAGTCATGGTTCTATGTAGTACTGTGCGCCTCCCATAGTCTGTTCTAGACTTGGGGACGGTGAAGAGACTGGTGACATGTATTTTGGGGTATGTAGGGGTGTCTGATCTGTGTACCAGTAGTTCAAACTCGGTGCATTCAACGTGTCAATACCTCTCACAAATACAAGTAGTGATGAAGTCAATCTCTCCTCCACTTTGAGCCAGGAAAGATTGACATGCTATATGAATGTTAGTTCTCTGTATACATCTAAGGGCTCCGTGCTGCCCTGTTCTGAGCCAATTGCAATTTTCCTGAGTCCCTCTTTGTAGCACCTGACCACACGACTGAACAGTAGTCCAGGTGCGACATAACTAGGACCTTTAGGACCTGCAGAACAGCGTTTTATCATGGACAGACTTCTCCCCATCTTAGCTACTGTTGTATCAATATGTTTTGAACATGACAGTTTACAATACAGGGTTACTCCAAGCAGTTTAATCACCTCAGCTTGCTCAATTTCCACATTAGACATTAGAAGATATAGTTGAGGTTTAGGGTTTAGTGAATGATTTCTCCCAAATACAATGCTTTTAGTTTTTAAAATATTTAGGACTAACTTATTCCTTTCCACCCATTCTGAAACTAACTGCAGCTCTTTGTTAAGTGTTGTGTCATTTCAGTCGCTGTAGTAGCTGACGTGTATACATAGACACACTGGCCTTACTCAAAGCCAGTGGCATGTCGTTAGTAAAGATTGAAAAAAGTAAGGGGCCTAGACAGCTGCCCTGGGGAATTCCTGATTCTACCTGGATTATGTTGGACAGGCTTCCATTAAAGAACACCCTCTGTGTTCTGTTAGACAGGTAACTCTTTATCTACAATATAGCAGGGGGTCTAAAGCCATAACACATACGTTCTTCGAGCAGCAGACTATGATCGATAATGTCAAAAGCCGCTCTGAAGTCTAACAAAACAGCCCCCACAATCGTTTTATCATCAATTTCTCTCAGCCAATCATCAGTCATTTGAAGAAGTGCTGTTGTCAATATATACAGTTGAAGTCAGAGGTTTACATACACCTTAGCCAAATACATTTAAACTCAGTTTTTCACAATTCCTGACATTTAATCTTAGTAAAAATTCCCTGTCTTAGGTCAGTTAGGATCACCACTTTATTTTAAGAATGTGAAATGTCAGAATAATAGTAGAGAGAATTATTTATTTCAGCTTTTATTTATTTAATCACATTCCCAGTGGGTCAGAAGTTTACATACACTCAATTAGTATTTGGTACCATTGCTTTTAAATTGTTTAAATTGAGTCAAACGTTTCAGGTAGCATTCCACAAGCTTCCCACATTAAGTTGGGTGAATTTTGGCCCATTCCTCCTGACAGAGCTGGTGTAACTGAGTCAGGTTTGTAGTCCTCCATGCTCGCACACGCTTTTTCAGTTCTGCCCACACATTTTCTATAGGATTGAGGTCAGGGCTTTGTGATGGCCACTCCAATACCTTGACTTTGTTGTCCTTAAGCCATTTTGCCACAACTTTGGAAGTATGCTTGTGGTCATTGTCCATTTGGAAGATCCATTTGCGACCAAGCTTTAACTTCCTGACTGATGTCTTGAGATGTTGCTTCAATATATCCACATAATTTTCCTTCCTCATGATGCCATCTATTTTGTGAAGTGCACCAGTCCCTCCTGCAGCAAAGCACCCCCACAGCATGATGCTGCCACCCCTTCTTCTATTTTTGTTTAATCAGACCAAAGGACATTTCTCCAAAAAGTACGATCTTTGTCCCCATGTGCAGTTGCAAACCGTAGTCTGGCTTTTTTATGGCGGTTTTGAAGCAGTGGCTTCTTCCTTGCTGAGCGGCTTTTCAGTTTATGTCAATATAGGACTCGTTTTACTGTGGATATAGATAATTTTGTACCTGTTTCTTCCAGCATCTTCACAAGGTCCTTTGATGTTGTTCTGGGATTGATTTGCACTTTTCGCACCAAAGAATGTTCATCTCTAGGAGACAGAACGCGTCTCCTTTCTGAGCGGTATGACGGCTGCGTGGTCCCATTGTGTTTATACTTGCGTACTATTGTTTGTACAGATGAACGTGGTACCTTCAGGCATTTGGAAATTGCTCTCAAGGATGAACCAGACTTGTGGAGGTCTGCAATTTCTATTCTGAGGTTTTGGCTGATTTCTTTTGATTTTCCCATGATGTCAAGCAAAGAGGCACTGAGTTTGAAGGTAGGCCTTGAAATAGGTACACCTCCAATTGACTCAAATGATGTCAATTAGCCTATCAGAAGCTTCTAAAGCCATGACATCATTTTCTGGAATTTTCTAAGCTGTTTAAAGGCACAGTCAACTTAGTGTATGAAAACTTCTGACACACTGGAATTGTGATACAGTGAATTATAAGTGAAATAATCTTTCTAGTAGGCTTAAATTGAAGATATGGCAAATAGGAGTGGCAATATCGTCTGCTCTTATCCTCAATAATTTTCCATCCAAGTTGTCAGACCCCGGTGGCTTGTCATTGTTGATTGACAACAATCCTTTTTTCACCTCTTCCACACTCACTTTACGGAATTCTAAAATACAATGCTTATCTTTCATAATTTGGTCAGATATACTTGGATGTGTAGTGTCAGCGTTTGTTGCTGGCATGTCCTGCCTAAGTTCGCTAATCTTGCCAATGAAAAAATCATTAAAGTAGTTGGCAATATTTGCCTTTTTGGCCAAAATTTCATTTAAGGTGCTCCAAAGCTTTTTACTATCATTTTTTATGTCATTTATCTTTGTTTCATAGTGTAGTTTCTTCTTATTTTTATTCAGTTTAGTCACATGATTTCTCAAAGTGTAGGCTAGGTTATCATCGTAAACAAACGTCATTACCATCACAAGAAACCTTTCGGATTAAAACAGGAGGCTACAGTTATAATATAATTGGCTTGACATCCAATGTTGTATTATTCAACATTGCTATTTAAATAGTACTCATATAGGAATGGGTAATTGTTTACAAGTCGCTAGCTATCTCATAAAGCCATCGTCAAAAACAACATATTTTCATCTTCTTCTGAGCAGGGTCGGCGCCAGAATGAATCAGTTGGATGGGCATTTGATTCACGGGACCTCCTATCTACATCTCCTATCTCCTATGATTTATCTGAGATTGATGCGTCTTTCTGTCGGCACGCGTAGAAAATAGTAAAAATAGAACGCGTAGAAAATTGTAAAAATAAAGAAAAACCCTTGAATGAGTAGGTACTCATTCAAGGGTTTTTCTTTATTTTTACTATTTTCTACATTGTAGAATAGTAGTGAAGACATCAAAACTATGAAATAACACATATGGAATCATGTAGTAACCAAAAAAGTGTTAAACAAATCCAAATACATTTTAGATTTTAGATTCTTCAAAGTAGCCACCCTTTGCCTTGATGATAGCTTTGCACACCCTTGGCATTCTCTCAACCAGCTTCACCTGGAATGCTTTTCCAACAGTTTTGAAGGAGTTCCCACATATGCTGAGCATTTGTTGGCTGCTTTTCCTTCACTCTGCGGTCCAACTCATCCCAAACCATCTCAATTGGGTTGATGTCGGGTGATTGTGGAGGCCAGGTCATCTGATGCAGCACTACATCACTCTCCTTCTAGGTCAAATAGCCCTTACACAGCCTGGAGGTGTGTTGGGTCATTGTCCTGTTGAAAAACAAATGATAGTCCCACTAAGCGCAAACCAGATGGGATGGCGTATTAATGCAGAATGCTGTGGTAGCCATGCTGGTTAAGTGTACGTTGAATTCTAAATAAATCACAGACAGTGTCACCAGCAAAGTACCCCCACACCATCACACCTCCTCCTCCATGCTTCACGGTGGGAACCACACATGCGGAGATCATCCGTTCACCTACTCTGCATCTCACAAAGACACAGTGGTTAGAAGCAAAAATCTCACATTTGGACTCATCAGACCAAAGGACAGATTTCCACCGGTCTAATGTCCATTGCTTGTGTATCTTGGCCCAAGCAAGTCTCTTCTTCTTATTGATGTCCTTTAGTAGTGGTTTCTTTGCAGCAATTCGACCATGAAGCCCTAATTCACGTAGTCTCTCTGAACAGTTGATGTTGATATGTGTCTGTTACTTGAACTCTGTGAAGCATTTATTTGGGCTGCAATTTCTGAGGCTTGTAACTCTAATGAACTTTTCCTCTGCAGCAGAGGTAACTCTGGGTCTTCCTTTCTTGTGGCGGTCCTCATGAGAGCCAGTTTCATCATAGCACTTGATGGTTTTTGCGACTGCACTTGAAGAAACTTTCAAAGTTCTTGAAATGATCTGGATTGACTGACCTTCAAAGTTTCTCTTTGCTTATTTGAGCAGTTCTTGCCATAACATGGACTTGGTCTTTTACCAAATAGGGCTATCTTCTGTATACCCCCCCCCCCCCCCCCCCTACCTTGTCACAACATAACTGATTTGCTCTAACACATTAAGAAGGAAAGAAATTCCACAAATTAACTTTTAACAAGGCACACCTGTTCATTTAAATGCATTCCAGGTGACTACCTCATGAAGCTGGTTGAGAGAATGCCAAGAGTGTGCAAAGCTGTCATCAATGCAAAGGGTGGCTACTTTGAATAATTTCTAATATAAAATATATTATGATTTGTTTAACACTTTTTTGGTTACTGCATGATTCCATATGTGTTATTTCATAGTTTTGATGTCTTCACTATTATTCTACAATGTAGAAAATAGTAAAAATAAAGAAAAACCCTGGCATGAGTAGGTATGTATGAAAATGGATACACTCACTCATTGTAAGTCACTCTGGATAAGAGCGTCTGCTAAATGACTAAAATGTAAATGTAAAATGTATGTCCAAACTTTTGACTGGTACTGTAGGTGTGAATGCATTTATTTTGCTTTTATAATAAAGACATGTAATTTAACTGTACAAATGTATTACCTTTGAACAGTTCACTGTGCACCTGCCAACTTTCCTTCAAATTCGCAAGTGGCTGAAACTGTCTCACCGGAGAAAGCATCCGAGCAAGCAAAACAGCGTCCCTCTGTCTTATGCTCTTCTTGGCCAGACAGCATCAGATAAATTGGCTACTCACACTGAGACAGAGGGGCTCCGTTTCGCTTGCTTGGATGATTTATCTGAAATTGATGCGTCTTTCTGTCGGCACGCGTCTTGGTCAAAGACATTATCAATATATTTGTTGTTTTTTGGGACAGGCAAGGAAGTAAGGCCTGCCCATATGCCAGCTCTGCTTCTGAGTCTGGCAGCGCAACAAATCCAACTGCGAAATAAATTGTGCTCTGCAAGCCCCAGCAAGAAAGTTCCTCCGGAAGCCTTTGCAACATTGAAACATTAACGGTTCCTCCAAGAACCTCTCAACTAACCAATGGTGCAAATATGAACCTATTGACTGCAACAGTTCCTTGAGGAACTTCCTTGAGAATCTCCAGGGCTCTACGAGTATAAGGGCCCTGGTAAAAGTACTGCACTATATAGGGAATAGAGTGCCATTTAGGACACACCCTTAGAAATATTGAGAACCATAAACCAGTACCATATAGGCCTATATTATCTGCAATACCTTACATGTAGCCCTACAAGGCCCAAACATGTTCAATTTCAATCTTTTTTTGGGCCACTAAAATGCAATATGTCATCACTTACAGTCTCCATAGCAATTTACAGCCAGCCAGCCCTTCAGCCCCTACTGCCTACAGGTCACACAAAAGTAACATCACCTGTACTTGGGTACCAACCTGTGTTACCATGGAAACTCACACACTAAACCCGTTTGATAAAAATCCTGCAAACATGTTTAAATTCCTCCAGCCTACAACTGCACCCAATTGAGTCATCACTTGAGAATATATCTGGAAAAGAACAGGACTTGTAGTTTCTTGTGTATCCAGACATCTTCAGCCTCCTACGACAGCAGAAATCTTAGGCCTATATAAATGGGATCAAAGGGATTTCTGAGCTCAGCGAAATTATGTGAGAACCAAACGTCTGAGTGTTCTGAATACAAATTAGTCGATGTATGACGAGGAGAATGTTATTGGGCGGAATCTGATGCACCCTATCTCGTGAAGTGACTCCCCCACTTTCTAACATGGCACCTTAATCCTCCAGCAGGGGAGTCTGTCGTGACGTCACTTCTGTATTTGATAGGAGCCCGAGCTGCAGCATAGACTTCAGCACCAAGGCGAGAGGACAGCTCCCGATAAGCAGCGCGCGGACACTGGTAGGCTTAATGCACGAGCGTGGAGAGAGAAAATACAGAAACAGCGTCCAATTTGCTCGGTCGGAAATCACCCCAAAATCTCAGAGTTAGCCATTCTGCCCTACACAATATCAGTTGACTCACGGACAGTCCGGCCATTGATAAAACAGCTGTTCTCACTGGTCACGCTTGTTGATTACAGAGGCAGGCAAACCAGGGGGGAAGAAGAACCACATCCCGACCAGACCAGCTCTGACATCTCCCAGAAACGCAGCGTCTCTAACTTCCCTCCCTGATCAAGCTAATCACAACGGGAGATGGAGATCATTAAAGTAGATAAAGCAGACAAAGTACCTGGTAAGCAACTTCTTTACTCATTTAATAACAGACTGTGTGGGTGTGACATAATCGCAGCGTGTGTGTGTTGTGTGTTGTGTGTATTGAATAAGTGTGTCTGGTGGCGTCTCGGCGGGGCAGTGCGTGGCCCACGCCTCTGTATGAGTAGACTGCGGTACTTGGTGCTCGTACACAGGACAGGCGCTTTGCCGCTTAGCCTACATGAAAATTGCAGTGGTGGATTTATAAGGTTTGGTTTATTTGGCTACGAACATCTGTGTCTGTCTCCTGCTGCTGCGGGCGTAGAGCATCCGTAGCCTACTACGACTGGCCCTTGTAGGCTACGTCGTTGCTTTTGTTTTCAGCGAATGGCTGACAGAACCCTGATGCAGCAAATTTACGCAGGTTAGCGTTTTTTGTCATTAATCTTGTTCTGGAGGCAGCTCTGCAGCGCAGTCAGCTGGCACAGACACAAAGTCTTAACATCTGATTTTAAACCTAACCATAACCTTAACCATAACCTTAATCACACTGCTAACTTCAATGCCTAACCCTAGCCTTAATTTAAGACCAAAAAGATAATTTTTGTTTTCATGAATTTAATATAGCCAATCTTGACTTTTCCCATTTAGCGGAAATCGTTCAGTCTGCCTGCAGGGCAAGATTCATGACAAGAAACGTCAACATGCCAAATGTACAGCTGCGTAGGGTTTCGGTTTCTGGAGGGGAAGGGTGGGTTCTCTCAATGCTCTGGCTATGGGCAAGGCTGAAGGCCACACGCATTATCATTACACATGTAGCAGCCTGTGTTCTTGCCTACACCTATGCATGGAGAGGACACTATATCTATAGGTGTCCCATTAGAATTGTCTGGTAACCTTCTATCTGTCTGGGGCATCGGTCACACACACACACACACACACACACACACACACACACACACACACACACACACACACACGCACACACGCACACACGCACACACACGCACACACACACACACACACACACACACACACACACACAAATAGACAACATTATGAATTGGCTATTGACAGATAACATGTGCCATGGGCCACGAAGCAAATGTATTTAATAGGTAGATGACAATCAGGCTGGTTTAGGCATTCTTTGACTGAACCTAATTTTAATCTGATTATAAAAGACAGGCCAACTCTAAACACCCGGAGGGGTATCATATTGATTGATAAAACGGGTGTTTTGAGTTGACCTGTCTTTTATAATCAGATAAAAGGTTCAGTCAAAGGTTGCCTATACCTGCCTACTTATGTGACCGATGCCCCAGACACATAAAAGATTACCTGAAAATTCTAATGGGACACCTATAGATATAGTGTCCTCTACATGCATTAAAAGCAGCATGATGTACATCTTGCATGGGTTAAAGGATGGGAATTCCCTTACAGAGCGCCCCTAATCTTATATCCAAACTGTTTTTTTTTTTTGAGATGTTGGAGCGATTTCTGCATAGTGCATCTTTAATGTTGTTCTAAATAGAAAAATGAACTATGGCTAAGACAATAACTTTTCTACAGGAACATTACTTTAGGTGATAAAGTGTCAAACCCAGAAGCATTTGTGGTAACGCTTTATTTTATAGTACTTACATGCACTCACTCACTCATTCACGCACACACCCACACCCACACCCACACACACACCCACACACACGCACACATGCACACACAGTCTTGTATAACTAACCTTGTGGGGACACACAATTCAGTCCCATTCAAAATCCTATTTTCCCTAACCCCTAAACCTTAACCCTAACCTTAACCCCGATTCTAACCTTAACCCTAAACCTAACCTTAGCTCCTAACGCTAACCCTAAAACTAACCCTAGTTCCTAACCTAAACCTAATTCTAACCCTAACACTAATTCTAACCTTAACCCTAAACCCCCTAGAAATACCATTTGACCTTTTGGTGACTAATAAAATGTCTGCAGTTGGTCAAATGTTTGTTCGTTTTTCACTCTGGCTATCTACTCTGATTTCAGAGCACTCGCGTTTGAGTGTGCCAGAGCGCAGAATAACTGATGAATTAACGAACGCACAACACCCGCTGAATATGACCGGTGTCAGTAAACGTCGGCAAAAAAGTAATGAAATTGTTGGCAGCAGAACAGTTAGTCACTAACGCTCTAGATAACATGTAAACAGCCTAACCAGCTCTGCTAGGGCGAGTAAAATGGTCAGAGTGAGGTGTTCTCTCATTTGAGTCTGGAAGTAGCTAGCAAGCTAGCCAAGTTTAGCCAGTTAGCTTGGGTGCTTGACTGCTGTTGAATATATTAACCCTTTCACACGTACCAACAAACGGGTGTGATCATTCTACAGTGGTCCCTGCAGTGTACGATCAAACCAGTTTGATTAGAACGCTTATTTAGAATGTCCAGTTTTGATTGACGCAACAGTCAGCATTTGAGCTAGCCACATTTTGCACAAACACAGTTCTTACAAAATTATGTCCTGAATGTGACCAGTTTATTTTTGGATGCAATGTTCAGACATTCACAGAAGTAGGGACAGCATAACACAATTCTCATCCAAACTGGAAAATGTAGGCTACATAAGTCCTAGCGCTAACTGAGAAAATAATTGACGTAACACAAGCGGTCATATTCAGATAACTCTCGGCTGACAGAAACCACAATATGAATTAGCTAATAGCAATTACTATTTATAATTCATCACATCACGGTTGAGCTCAACATTGATCAAAATAATTGAGTAAAACACTTTCTAGAAATCAAAAGTAACCTGACGATGGATAGTTTGTGCGCGCCACCATGTTTGTGTTTTCGCGTCAACCAAAGATAATAAGAGGAGACAAGATGAGTTTGGTCTGTTTGCAGCATGCATGTTGAAGGGGGTGTGTCGTCTACGATCATTCAATTCCCTTCATTCACTTCCAGAAGTTTACCCGAAAGATGAGTGAACCATTCCTTCACCTCATTATAACATCTTTGGTCTGACAGACGTTTACGTGACACCCAGAATGCATTTTATAATGTCAACAAAAATAGCGCCACACATAGCTGGCAAATAGATTAGCATTAGCTCATTATAATCAGTACAACAAAATACCCAAACATTATTTTACACACATCATAGGTGTACATTACAGTCTATGCAATAATCGGAATGCATTATTTGTCACCAGTACTTGAAAACATGTGAATAAAACTCTAAATACATTATGCTCCATACATACATACATACATACATACATACATACATACATACATACAGTTGAAGTCGGAAGTTTACATACACCTTAGCCAAATACATTTAAACTCAGTTTTTCACAATTCCTTACATTTAATCCTTGTAAAAATTCCCTGTCTTAGGTCAGTTAGGATCACCACTTTATTTTAAGAATGTGAAATGTCAAAATAATTGTAGAGAGAATTATTTATTTCATCACATTCCCAGTGGGTCAGAAGTTTACATACACTCAATTAGTATTATGGTAGCATTGCCTTTAAATTGTTTAATTTGGGTCAAGTCTCCCGAGTGGCGCAGTGGTCTAAGGCACTGCATCGCAGTGCTAGCTGTGCCACTAGAGATCTTGGTTCGTATCCAGGATTCTGTCGTGGCCGGCCGCGACTGGGAGACCCATAAGGTGGAGCACAATTGGCCCAGCGTCGTCCAGGGAATGGCCAGCATGCACTCACTACCTGTAAGTCGCTCTGGATAAGAGCGTCTGCTAAATGACTAAAATGTAAATGTAAACGTTTCGGGTAAACTTCTGGAAGCTTCCCACAATAAGTTGGGTGAATTTTGGCCCATTCCTCCTGACAGAGCTGGTGTAACTGAGTCAGGTTTGTAGGCCTCCTTGCTCGCACACGCTTTTTCAGTTCTACCCACAACTTTTCTATAGGATTGAGGTCAGGGCTTTGTGATGGCCACTCCAATACCTTGACTTTGTTGTCCTTAAGCCATTTTGCCACAACTTTGGAAGTATGCTTGGGGTCATTGTCCATTTGGAAGACCCATTTGCGACCAAGCTTTAACTTCCTGACTGATCTTCCTGATGATGTCTTGAGATGTTGCTTCAATATATCCAAATAATTTTCCTTCCTCATGATGCCATCTATTTTGTGAAGTGCACCAGTCCCTCCTGCAGCAAAGCACCCCCACAGCATGATGCTGCCACCCCCGTGCTTCACGGTTGGGATGGTGTTCTTCGGCTTGCAAGCGTCCCCTTTTTTCCTCCAAACATAACGATGGTCATTATGGCCAAACAGTTCTATTTTTGTTTCATCAGACCAGAGGACATTTCTCCAAAAAGTACGATCTTTGTCCCCATGTGCAGTTGCAAACTGTAGTCTGGCTTTTTTATGGCGGTTTTGGAGCAGTGGCTTCTTCCTTGCTGAGCGGCCTTTCAGGTTATGTCGATATAGGACTCGTTTTACTGTGGATATAGATACTTTTGTACCTGTTTCCTCCAGCATCTTCACAAGGTCCTTTGCTCTTGTTCTGGGATTGATTTGCACTTTTCGCACTAAAGTACGTTCATCTCTAGGAGACAGAGCGCTTCTCCTTCCTGAGCGGTATGACGGCTGCGTGGTCCCATGGTGTTTATACTTGCGTACTATTGTTTGTACAGATGAACGTGGTACCTTCAGGCATTTGGAAATTGGCACTTACTTTGATAGGAACACAAACATGTCCAAAGGTATTATTTGTAAGGAAAACCACAAATGTAAGAGGACTCCAATGGTATTTACATATTTGTAGAAATCCATGCAGGTGTATTTTGTGGCTTTTGGCGAATGCGTTCTAATGATCTAAAGTCACGCTGTTGCTACTGCCTGTAAACACACAGTCCAGTTCAAAGTGAATGATGGCAGGCCCATGTGGCAAATGGCTTATTTGCAGGGTTTGGTAGGTTACTTTTAAAATGTAATCCGTTACAGTTACTAGTTACCTGTCTAAAATTGTAATCAGTAACGTAACTTTTGGATTACCTAAACTCAGTAACGTAATCGGATTACTTTCAGTTACTTTTGGATTACTTCACCCGTAAAACACATAAGAAGAAAAATAATATGATTTATTGTTCCTATTTATTGCAGGATGTTTGAGCCACTAAGCAGAGCCACATTAGAACACATCACAAAACATTGTGTGACAAAAATGAATTTAAGCCCTGTATACCTGCCTCTAACATGTGTCCTTCAACCTGATCTTGTCCATTTACAGCTATAAGATCTGATCGCAGTCAGACCACAATGCGTCTTTTAATCATGTACACCTGTCTAAAAATGTGGGCACAAACACAATGTGGAGGACAAAGGATACATGTTAACACCAGGTATAAGTAAGGGCTTAAGTAACACAGCAACATGGATGGTGCTAAACACTGATCCCATGGGACAAGTTCCGGACTATGGGGAACGATTTCAAGGAGTCCAAAGACTTGTCTTTGTCTTCGAGGTACTTCCTCATCTCATCCTCTGCAGTGCCACTGGCCCTTGTTGTTGCACCTCCGAACACAAAATAATTGTCTTCTGACTCATCAGACTCGTTCTGTGCTCCCTCATCAACCTCTTCAGAGTGTGTGTTCTCCATAGAAGCTGCTTCTTGAACTAATGTGCCTCGCATCTCCTCTCTCTTTCCATGGTTGAGCCAACACAGTCAAAACTTTGGCACGGTAGCAGTTGCTATTTTTGCTTCATGGGTGCTTAGCATAGGTCCAAACCGGCGTTCTATAGCCTCAATGACCGCAGTGGTGAAGTATGCAGAGAATGTCGCAAGAAGTATTTTCTCTGAGAGCTTAGACTTCAAGCTTAGGATTGTGGGGATAAGAAAGCCAAGAAAACACTTATTCTCTCCCTGAAGAAGATCAATAGAGAATGCGAGTGGCTGTAGGACTGTACTGTACTCCTTGAGAAATCTCACGAGGAGGTAGTTTTCTGCTCACACCCAGGTCTTCACAGATTTGCCCCAGCTGGTCATCTGTGAGGGCTATGAGTTTGGAGAAGGCATGGTACCCTGAGTTCCATCTTGTCACACATGGCACAGTTACTTTCATGCTTGCAATGTCCTCTATTGCCTCTGAAGCTAATGTAGACCTGTGTGCTTTGTTCCAAATGCTGGAATATTTTGACATTGCACTCTGTACAATTTTCATGATGGACCTTGGGATACAGCTTTGTCCACCACATTGGTGGCGATGAGGTTGAGGGTGTTTGCCACACAACATTGATGTGGGGGGCGAAAATAGTTCAGTTCTTGCTCAACCTCCTCAAGAATCTGCCCCACATCATCAACCCTCACTCCATCATCTGTCTCATCTTGCTCCTCTTCATGTCCACTGAACTCCCAGAATGCCTTTACAAAGTTGCTTCCGTTGTCTGTCACTGTGGCCCTCACTTGGTGCTTAATTTTAAAGTCTGCATGTATTTCACTTAACTTGGCAGCAATCACATCGTAGGTATGACGTCCTCTCAGGCTCGCACAAGCCAAAGCAGCTGACTTCCTCTTCAAGGTGTCCTCCACGATCCAGTGGCATGTCATGCCGAAGAAGCTTCTGTTATGGGCAGACCAGATGTCTGCTGTGGTGCAGACTGACTTTACGTTCTGGAGTTTGGTGGAGAGAGCTGCTTTCATGGGCTCAAATTCCCTTTCAATTAGTTTGATCAAAGTCTTTTTACACATGACCTTTCTCCCACCACTGATTCCTTCTGCTAGCTTGCGGAATGAAGGCACCTCTACTAGTGAAAAGGGTTACACATCCTCTATGATGAAGTCAAATACCAGGTGATTAACCCGGCTTTGTGAGGTGTGTGGTCCTCCTGATTGTAATTTTGCTTGTTTCAATCGTGTACAAGATGTCCACTTTTGGCCATCTTTAGATGGCTGTGCATCTCTGCACTCCATGTCATCTGGCTGCCTTTTCCTGCTCAGGGTCTTCCATTGATTGTTATGCATCCTCTGAAAAAACAAAATGGAATTACTTAACTATGAAACTACATTATAAGTAAATGAACAGTGGAGTGAGCACCCTGTTATTGTTTCAATTAAAAATTGTAGCTTTACCCAACTTTAATCCACCCTTTTGAAACATATGTTTCACTTTCTATAGCCTGCCCCTGTCTGATAAACACATGTAACCACTCACACATGGACAAAGCTGTGGATGCAAGGATGTCTATGGTGGTTTATATTGTTTGTCTAGAAATACTCAAATATTTAAAAAACAATGGACTAAAACACATTATACTTTGAGTTATGATTGAATAATACAGGTATTTATTTGGGTTAAAAAAACAATTGAACAGCAGGAAAACTGCAGTGTGGCTTTATTCATTTGGGTAGCATGTTATTCTGAAACCATATTTAGCTAGCTAGCTAACTAAGTTAGCAACAACCCTGACAGTGAGCATCTTGTTATGTTGGGTTACAGAGTGCAACTAGCTTTCAAAATGTTTTTTTTAAAACTTTTGATTTAGCTAGCTAGCTAGGCTATGTACAGTGAGGGAAAAAAGTATTTGATCCCCTGCTGATTTTGTACGTTTGCCCTCTGACAAAGAAATGATCAGTCTATAATTTTAATGGTAGGTTTATTTTAACAATGAGAGACAGAATAACAACAAAAAAATCCAGAAAAACGCATGCCAAAAATGTTAATAAATTGATTAGCATTTTAATGAGGGAAATAAGTACAATTGACCGTGTCCTCCATCGTAACAGGATGCGAATGAAACAAGTATACAGAGTACCTTTTGAGTGCAACTCACCAAGGGTGAAAGAACTGCGAGCTCAGTATGTGCAAGTAAGTGTACATTCAGAAACATTTACTGTAATCCAGATTGTCTACAGTACTAACACATACTATGTGAATGACATTACTCTTCAGTACATACAATGTATGTGAATCAGAAGTGCATACAGTAGCCTAATTGTACTCTACAGTATAGCACTGTCTCTGTTCGACTTACAAAATCCTACATACAGTATATTGTATTCCTACACATACAATATTTGACTTGGAATCCTTGGACAGACCCCATGAGTTCATCTTTGTCGATGAAGCAGGCTTCAATCTAACAAAGAGGAGAAGGAGAGGCCGAAACATGATTGGACAGCGGGCCATTGTTGAAGTCCCTGGTCAATGAGGCTGTCACAATCTGTGCTGCTATCAGCAATCATGGTGTTCTACATCACCATGTTACACTCGGGCCATATAACACCCAGCACCTTCTAAGATTTATTGCCAATCTAAGATATATTTTATTTGAGCAGCAGGTTCAAGAGCAGCAGGGTCAAGAGCTAAATGAGAATCCCTTTCCCACCTATGTGATATTGTGGGACAATGTCAGTTTCCACCGAGCTGCTCAGGGAAGGGAATGGTTTAACATCAATGGGCAGTTTATGAACTTGTACCTCCCTCTATACTCGCCTTTCCTGAATCCGATTGAGGAGTTTTTCTCCTCTTGGAGATGGAAAGTGTATGATAGACAACCCTACACCAGAGTAAATCTGCTGCAAGCCATGGATTTAGCCTGTGGTGATATAGGTGAGGAATCGTGTAAAAGCTGGATACGGCACAAAAGAGGCTTCTTCCCCCGTTGCCTCAGGAGGGACAATATTGCTTGTGATGTCGACAAAGTGCTCTGGCCTGACCCAGCCCAAAGACAAGAAGAAGCACATTGATCACATGTTTACTCCTTTGATTTTTGTCCCTTTTAGTATTGTATACTGTAGTACAGTGCATTGTAGGCTGTATACTGTACAATGGACAAATTGTATGCCCTGAACATTGTGCTTTCCATTTGTTAACAGTACTGACTGCTCAATAGATTTTGACTGGTTGCAGGTTCATATCAACAAAGAACAAGAATTACAGTATCACAGAGACAAAGGACAAGTTTGTGAGATGCAGGGTACAGTACTGTAAAAATAGGGGTACAAGGAGGAGGAAGAACAAAAAACAACATTGCAAAGTGCAAAGCAGAGTAGTAATTTCTGATCAATTTTGACAAAAAATGTACTTCTCCCTGAGAACTGTATGTTTTGAACAATGTGTTTTCTATTTTTCTGTGTATTGTTTACTGACTGCTTGAGAGTGTATATCATTTTGATCACTTTGTTTATGATTTGAGAGCAGTGTTTGATTTTGAACACAGGTAAAACTGTTTTGAGGCGAATGTTTCGTTTTGCGAGAGGAGTCAGAGGTTTTGTAAATAGTGCTTGAAGATTAGGTTTTGTGTTGAATGTTTTCAGGAAATGGAGCAAGGTTTCAGAAATTGTGTTTTAGCAATTGAGAAAAACTGTAATTGTCCAAATGCACGGCCGCTTTCCCACTCTATATTGCTATAGAATCTTCACGAAAGCCTTACAATACGTAATTCCCAAACATTCAATACATTTACTGTCAGTTCCACTTTAAGTACCTGGTAAGCATGAGCCTTTTGGATATTTACCAACAAGTCAATATTCTTTGTTGATCTCAAGCATTGTTGTTGA